>NC_140223.1:24696343-25373843 GCF_951802725.1 Rutilus rutilus
GACAAACCACGTGCAAATTCATAAGTCGACACCATTTCTGAGTATTATACAGTGAACCAAAGACAGAAACTACCTTGTAACCAATCACGTCAACGTGCGGGCGTGCTTTAGCGTTATCATTAACTATGTTTTGAGGCAGGGGAGTCTCAAGAGAAGCCAGGTTATCAAGGTATATTCTTCTGTTGATGTGAAAAATTGGGTACATTTGCGCAATCTAGCAGGTGAATTGTGTATATCTTGTATATTACGAAGTTATGATGAACTGTGCCTTTCTCCAGTGACATTCTGAGTTGTTCAAAGCGTTTCTAAGGATGCTGATTTTTAGAAGGCAAACGGCGATGGCGAACAGAAACATGGTTTGTGTAACATTAGCAACACATTAGCTGTTTGATAACGCAGTCAAGCAAAAGGCTAATCATATTAATTACCGATAAATATTAAAGAGCGATACCATTGTGCAGTGTTTACCACAGTAAAGTTGAGTGGAGGCGGGGCTAATTTGCATATTCAAGGATCCGCATATACTAAATGATGGGTTTAGAGTTACATTCAAGCTATTTTAAGGAATGGGGAAAAAAATCACAGGAAAAAACTTTTAAATATGTAATTTTGGTGATTAAAGATGAGTTTTAAGGGATAAAATGATTGACTTCAGTGGGCCTTAAACAATTCTTCAGAAAATGTTAACATTTCTATTAATGTTCTTTAATGGGTAACCCAGCCATTTGTCCCACCCAGAATCAAACCTTTGTGTTTGTAGTCTTGATCTTAACCCATTATACTATCAGGGCCCCATGATCTAAGACTATCAGTACATTTGTACTTTCCGAGAGAGTAGATAAAGTATGGTTTAATTACCACTCTTACAACATAAAACCTAAGACCGTCTTCATCCGCTGTGAGCTTCCCTAATCCACCCTCTTAGCCTGATTCTGGCTGCCCTCTCCCTTGACTCTGCTGAATGAGACCTGATGGAGAGGAGTGGAGTGGACATCTGATAGGCCCATATCCTCTTTGCAATCCCAGCACACTGAACAAATTAAGGGTCCTGTTTAGCCAGATCCCTGAGCTGTGCTTCAGACTAGACTCTTTATCTAATAGTGATTCAGGAACTGTTGTCATGGCAGACTTTTAGCAGCAGCTGTAAAACCACATTAGAAAAAGCTTTAAGTATTTTAACCCAAGAATACAGAAAGTGCGATTCAAATGTAATTTTTAGTGGTGGATTGGCAAATAGCTAGTGGATTCGTAAGTGAAAATGTAGTTGAAGAGTTATATTTACATTTAAATCCTCCGACATGATTGTTTTTCTTTTGTGTTTTATTTTTTTAGAAAATAGGTGGATTTTTTTTTTTTTTTTTTTTTGCAATGTTACAGAATTGTAAAAACTTTACTACGGAGCCCCCCTAGTCCCACTGTGTCAGAAAAATTAATTATAACTATCTCGTGGCCTCAAGATAGTATCTCGTGGCCTCAAGATAGTATCTCGTGGCCTCAAGATAGTATCTCGTGGCCTCAAGATAGTAACTTGTGGCCTCAAGATAGTAACTCGTGGCCTCAAGATAGTAAAGTGTCTGACACATGGACCCTTTGTTATTAAACTGGACCCTGTAGTAGACCACCACGAGTTACTATCTTGAGGCCACGAGATACTATCTTGAGGCCACGAGTTACTATCTTGAGGCCACGAGATACTATCTTGAGGCCACGAGTTACTATCTTGAGGCCACGAGTTAGTATCTTGAGGCCACGAGTTAGTATCTTGAGGCCACGAGTTACTATCTTGAGGCCACGAGATAGTTATAATTAATTTTTTTGACACAGTGGGACTAGGGGGGCTCCGTACTAAACAAATTAGATGATTAATAACTTAAAACAGTGTTGCAAACATTGCTACCATCAATGGTTCTCTTTCACCGCACGTTGCTCTTCTCTAATGTATAAATAAGTCAAGGTTTGTGCAAACCCATTTTTGTTAAAAAATCTTCATATTTTAGCCATTCAGTACATATGAACTAAGAGTTTACACACAGTATGTAAACTAGCATTGAATGTTTTGAAAAGAACATGTACTGTAACAATGAGCAATGTAATAAGAATGTAGAAAAAAGGTAAGATTTTGATAGATTCTTTTTGACAGTTGCAGAGGGTGAATCTGAGTATGTGTGTGTATGTCTGTGGGTGTTTGTTGGTGTGTTTGTGTGTACATGCTGGTTTGATAAATATCTGATAGTGAGCATATAGCATCAAGGTATGTGTGTGTGCTGCTGTGCATTCACTCATTTCACATCTGCTGTTTTTCACTAGAACTAATAAAAAACTGAATGACAGTTTATGGTCACAACATTGAAGACAAAATCATATTATTAATAATTAATTTGAATAAAACCTAATGTCCATTGCGATGGACATTAAACTTTAAAAAGATCTTGTTTTCTATAGCTCTTAAAGATTTTTTACCATTCCCATTCCATGAGCCTGTTCTCTTTCTATTCATTTGGATTCTTTGGATTGCTTTAATTAAGCCCTGTGATTGGCATTTGGTCAAGCACACATTGATCTCCCTGTTCCATACCATTGACTCTTTGAACTTTCACTCTTAAGTCGTCCTTTCACTCCTCCTCTTTTTATTTAATTTCCATCTCTTCCTCCATAACCCTCCGTCGCACCTCTTCCAGCTGATTTGCAGTGGAAATGAGCTTCACAGGCTGTTGACCTTGTAGACCCACCACCTGAGGTCCGGACCAGCAGAGCTTGCAGAGTGACCCTCAAATTCACCCTGCTGTAAATCTTTTTTTCAACATTAATCTCATGAACATGCACAAAGAGAGAAGGATGTGCAATTTTGTCCAGGATTAGGAGTTTGGGATTTTGTGGCTGGTTTAGTTTAACTATCAGTTTATTTTCCATCCTGAACGAAAGTCCCATTTGATTCACTTACAAGGAAGTATAGTATCGATGGTCCGTGCAGCCAGCGGTGAAAATGATTTGAAGATGCTGGAAGTCATAAAACGTTCAAATTAAACAGAGCTGTTAAATGAAGAGTCTCATTCCTTGGGCATCGTTCATTTTTTCCATCAGAACCATTTAGAGCAGATTGTCCTTGTAAATAAATACCACTTTAATGGAATCTTCTCCTGACCTCAATGTGTCATTTGTTCCCCAAAACCATTTCATCCAGCCAGAACACTGGCTTTTTATTGTTCGCTTGAAATCGTTTTGGAACACCTACGTTTGTAGTCACGTTAGCAAATATTAAATATTTCTGTCGATAAATGGAAAAATATCGCTGGGTGACCTTCTGGCTCTGTCCTTTTGTCTCATTCTCGCTTTCATTCTGCTGACAATTTGTTTTTTATAATCTTTTTCATATGTTTTCTGTTGCTAGTTATATTAGCTTGTGATTCTTATGTGGCCTTGTTATGTAGATCTAATGAAGTCATCGAGATCAGAGTTTAATCTGTTATCGACTTCTCAGGATGAAAAAAAAAGGTGGCAGAAAAATGTCTCAGCTTCTTAGAAACAGCATGAGATCTTATGACGTGCATCAGCATGACACGTTCACTTCAGCAGGGTGGAAGAAAGGCTGAAATATCATACTGGAAGTGAAACTCTGAGACTTGACTAACAGTTCCGGACTCAAGCTGTTTATTCAATCCAGCGCTAATTGTGCTGGCAAGAAAAAAAGGATCCTGCACGAAATCCTAAACACCTTCCTATATGAATCCAAATGTATTTTTGCCCCATCATTTTAAACTCATTTTCCTCAGTTTATAGTTTCTATTTAACAGATGGTGATTTGCTATTATTGTCTTACCCTCTACAGTCACTGTCTTGGATGCCCACACACCTTTCTTGCGATGAGTGATCTCATATCTTCCACAGTAAATACTCAAGCTGTGAGTAATTCTGCCAAGCATCATTATGTCTTGCTCCTGGCCGTTGTGCCTCATTAGAACCTGTTACCAGAGCACTCAGGCCTCCCAAAGGGCCCTGGAGGTGTTTTCTTAAGCCCTACACCAGAGGAAACCGTGTGGCCTGTGCAGCCTTTTCCGGCCTGTAAACGCTGCATTTATTTTCGATGCTCTCTTCCAGAAATATCTCTCCTCTCTAAAACAAGATGCCACGCGCCGAAAGACTGCCAAGCTCGAACCATTCTACCATAAGATGTAGAGAAAGAGCGAATAAAAGAAAAGGAAGTTAAAATAAAAAAGAGTCTATGTAGTGTTTAGGCCAATTCACTCCACACCGACAGACGGCAACAGACACATCATCGGGTTTTGTTGGATCAGTGTGTGATACCCCATTTGGCGTCTGTCAGAGCTTGTTTTCGCCGATTGAACATGTTGAATCGGATTTAGAATGTCTGAGAAGTGACATGCTGTAATCTGGTGAGAGTTTTGGGAGCGGGAACAGAGAACCGGTTTTTATTAAGAACTGCAGAACGGACTGTTTTACTAAAATATTTTGACAGTTTCCTGCTTTCATTGTTTATTCAGGGATGTCACAACACTTTCACTGAATCTACAGCGTAACCACTGTAGTTTGATTCCCAAACTAGTGACACTAAGCTGATTCATTTAGTGAATCAAAACGAATGACTCTTATGAACCGGTTCTTTTTAGGGAATCAAAAACATACAGTTTACAACGAAATTTGAGATGCACACTGTGCGCTTTTGGCAGTGGTGTTATACCAAATGCTACCTCTTTTTTTCCGTTTTGTTGTTTAATATATAGCTATGGCCAATAATTGGATTGCATCTAAAATTACCATGAAAGTTATTTAATAATTGAACAACTGTTTTGAATGTATTTATTGTTGAAATGATTTCATCGTTTGGCAATAGAATTACATTTACCTTTTTTCTAAGTGTTTATTCCTTGCAAGTATTGAAAGATTGGTACCATTAAGCAACCAGAATCATTTAATTCTTTATGATTTCCATTCCCAGTTGGGATGGATCTTTTGCAGGCATAGTGTTTTGTTTTGAGCTTAACTCCAATGCCCCACAGTTCCACTTACAGTAACAAATTTTATGTTTTATATAATTCTGATTGTCACCAAATCCATTGGGGGGTTACAGAATGTCATGTGCTGTGCGTGAGTCACGTATATGTCTTTTAATTTATTCTTTGTTGATATGATTTTAATTTATTATTTAAAAAACCCATTTAAGTAAACTTCACACGTTTATAGCAGTGGCTGTTTATAATAAACTTGCATAAGTGAGCAGAGAAATCTATCTTACTTTACTCTTAAAATGGGCAGTCTTCACAGTTTCCTCGATTTGGCTCTATTCATTGATTGTATGTGTTATTTTTTTTGTCGGATACCATCCCAAACTAAATGAAAGCATGCCGAAGACTTGTGCGCAAACGGTAGCTCTGGTAGGTCAAAAACACAGTGTTAGGATAATACAACATCAGCAATCACAGACATTTGCATTCGGACAGGATTAGATTTCTCAAAGGACCGTTGGGTTTGCCGAAAAACAGTAGGTCATTTGCTCTGGAATTTTTGCAGAGGTTGTGTGAGAAAAACTCTAACTTGGCAGATTCGGACGGGATTAAAATCTCAAAGAACGTCTGTGAAACATGAATTTCTCTAACGACCCCCTGGAAAACTAGTTCCATCCGAATAGGGTTTTAGACGCGTTCCTGGGTCAACATGTTTTGCTGATCCTGGAACAACATTCCTGTCCGAAAATATAATCCTAACCCTATCCGTAAGTTATCCCTAACATCAGAGGGAAATGATAGTTGAATAACACTGACGAAGAAGCACCTAACCCTGTTTGTAAACCTAAAAATGACATAAACTGTAAACTTGTCCCTCAAATCTGATTGGTTGATTGGAATGTTGATCCAGGAACATGTTGCACTTGTTGTTAAACACTTGGTTCTTTTCAGAAGGCAGTGCTCTTTGTAAACAGATTTTAATTTTTGCTTCCCGTGAACTTCCCGCCTAAACTGACACCACAGAACCAGCTGTCCCGATCGCAGTGTACCACAAGTTTTACAGTGTCGTTGTTTTGCCTCCGCTGTGTGCAGCTGGGGTCCTATCATGATAACACGGCAGCCAAATCTGCAAAAGGGATCAAATATGAGTTTCCTCCTAACAAACAGCCCAACACATTGCAATTACAACATCTGGCGTCAGCTGGGTACAGATGTCAGGCAGTGCCCACACCCCTAAAACCATCAGGATGCGGTCCAGATGTGAAGAGGTCCATCTCACGTAAGTTACAGATGTTGCTGTTTCTCAGACCACCACAAGGCAAACTGTGCTTTTGTCTGAAGTACTTTTTTAAATTTAGATTGTTTTGCTACACCCAGTATGCATGTGAAGCTGTGGGACAGGCTACAAACAGCAACTGAGAATGTGATTCAATTAGAGTCGAGATTGTTTAGCAAAACAACATTGAGAACAGACAACAGTCCTGTTAGCTTTGTTTTGCTAGGCTTGCATTTGATCAGGCTGAAGTATGAGTGAGCAACAACATATAATGCTAAATGTTAGCATCAATTAAGTGATTGATGTGATTCAATTCCATTTTCAAACTGATTTGACACTGACTCATTTTGCTAAATTTATTAGTAATGTCAACAATGCTACCGTTCAAAATGTTGTTGTCAAAACTTGTAGTGCCATTCTCCTCCAGTTAAAGGAGAACTCCGGTCAATTTTAACATTGAGCTCATTTTTTTGTACATTTGGAGTGCTGTCAGTACAGAGATCAACGACAAAAATCGGTGTTGCCTACACCGTGTTATCCTCTTTTTAAAATTTGCACCCTGTTGACTTCAATGGGGCAAGTTTTAAACCTGCTTTTAGCCTCTTAACATCCTTGATGTGTCATTACAAGAGCACAGGTCATGTGAGTGATTCCTTCGGAGTGAACGCGGTGAGTCTGACTGCAGTAGATGTGAAAGATATGAATAAAAATGATGTTTATTCAGCCAGCGCACATACCTGTATTTACATCCTGTTTTCGGTCGAAGTCCACAGTAATCGATTGTCGAGTTCACGCGCATAGAGATTCACCCGCGTTCACTCCGAAGGAATCACTCACATGACCTGTGCACTTGTAATGACACATCAAGGATGTTAAGAGGCTAAAATTAGGTTTAAAACTTGCCCCATTGAAGTCAACAGGGTGCAAATTTTAAAAAGAGGATAACACGGTGTAGGCAACACCGATTTTTGTCGTTGTTCTCTGTACTGACAGCACTCCAAATGTACAAAAAAATGAGCTCAATGTTAAAATTGACCGGAGTTCTCCTTTAACCTGCAGGAACCAGTACAGTGCTATGTTCCCAAATTTCATCTGCCTTAAATAACATTTTTCCTTGTTTCTGTCTCACTCACTCTATTCAAAATTGCTAAGCAGTCCCATGCAAGACTAGACATATTTTTTAAATTGGATTAATGCAGATGGGAAATCTCACAGGTGCAAGTGGGAATCTAATGAAGCGCAGGTGCAAATGAAATCATTCCAATATTCTCCTAGGATGTCTCAATCAGTCCACAAGTTACTGTCAAGTCCTGAAATTGCTGAGTCTCAAAGGACATAAAAAGTAGCCAAATCAGTATTCCCTGTGTTGGCTATACCGAGGTGACTTCCTGTTTCAAATATATCTGATTATGGGTTTACCTTATGCAACCTTCCTGCTGTACAGTGCTAATTTATCTTTTTCAGATATCATGCATGTTAGATTAGACATGAGATGTAGGCGAACACCTGTGGACTAATTTGAATACTGTCCAATGTGTGGGAAGTCTGGTCTTAAGTTCTCAAGATGTTTAAAAAAAACACAATTATTCAGCAAGGATGCATTAAATTGACATTACAGACATTTATAATTTCACAAAATATATATTTTTCAAATAAATGTTGTTCTTTTGAACATTTATGTATCACGGTTTCCACAAAAATATTAAATATAGTGCAATTGTTTTCCACCTTGATAATAATTAGAAATGTTTCTTGAGCATCAAATAAGCATATTAGAGTGATTTCTGAAGCATCGTTTTTTGTTATTATTTGTAATATTTACAACCAATTTGTCCTTCAGCATTACTTTTTTTTTTTTTTTTTTTGCACTTCATTAACCAAAATTACCTTCCAACATGTGTAAATAACTCTACAGGGTATGATTAATGTAATAGGATTAGATTGTGTTCATTGAGAACTAAGTGTTGTGGTCGGGATGAGTGGAGACATGATGAGATGTGTTACACCTCATTGAAGGGTTTGTACCTTAATGTGCTGTTCATGAGTGATGTTAGCACCAGATCCGGTCCAGGCTGATCCCGCTCTTCCGTTTCTGTAAGATCCCTGTAGGGATTGGAAAAACACTTTGGTGGATATTACACCCTGTTATTCTTTCTCTTCGCAGTCCCTCCAACTGCTTTCTGTCTTTGGGCCATTAGAATAATATCCCAGTGTCTGGGTCAGGAGGAAGAACATCACAAGTCAATCTCAGAACCCACTCGTAGTAGTAGTAGTAGTAGTAGTAGTACATTATTCATATATTTAGCTCCATAGCTGTGATGGAGCACAATTTTTATGCTAAAATGAGTTATTTATGTTATATGTTGTGCTGTGTGTTGTGTTGTGTAATGTTAGGCAATATTATGTTATTTTATATGCTATGCTATGTTATGCTATATGCTAAGCTATATGTTATGTTATGCTATGCGATGTTATGTTATGCTATGTGCTAAGCTATATGTTATGTTATGCTATGCTATAATATGCCAAAATAAGTTATATTACTGTGTCAAATGCTTTGGGATATGCTGTGGATCAACTATTAGTGAACTTTCCCTCCAATTTTTTATTTTATTTTAATTTTTTTACAAAACTTACATTGTGTCACTACATTATTCTAAATTCTGAACCTTTTCCTGGTTGATTAATGTCTATGTGAATAATGTGCATCAATATGACTTTCATAGACTGTGCATTAGTAAATATTTTTTTTTATCATTTATATTTATATTTTTATTTATTAATGTCAATTATTCAAATGCTCCCCATTGATTCTAATTACCCTTCGGTATGACACAGATTACGTAAGTATACCATTTTCTTTTTTAGAGGTTATATTTGTATGACCCTAATATTTTGTTGATGCTTTCAACATCCTGAAATATTTGGCAACTTATAAAAATAGCACACCTTACTCCAGTCTCCCCTAAAGATTGTTTCTCTTCCTCTAGAATTCCTTTCTGAAATGTATGTTGTTTGGAGAAAGGCAGTTATTCTCTCAGTTGTCATCATCATCATCATCATCAATGGTCATTACATGCGCCTATATTCCCTTCTTCCATGTTCCCCTTCTGTAAGTAATCATTACGAACATGGTTCATGTGGTGATTGCTCCACATTTAAGCTTCAGGTATGGCTGAGCTCCAGTCTGGGATTCATTGTCTTGATAGGTCTGGGTCCACAGAGCCTACGCATGACAGATTGCAAGGCCGCGACGAGTAGAAGATGAAGTTAACTTGTAAACGATGCCTTTCTCAGCTGCGTTGATTAATATTGTTGTGCTGACATGGATGAATTACTTTTAGAGGAGATGTTGCCAAAGATCTCGATTGTAATGCTATTACATTATCTTTTAATTCTTAAGGGGTATTTTGAAATTTTACTTGGTGGAGTGCAGAATTATCCTGCTCATGTTGTATCGATTAGTGTCAAAAGGATTTAAGCCATTGAGGATATGTGTAATTTATCCCAACCCATTTGATTTTATCATTAAACCGAACCCCACACCACCAGAAAAGACGTTGACATGGGAAAAGTTCAACGCAAAGTGGAAAATTTGCATTTGACCTTAGATTACCATCCCAAAAAAAACCCATCTAATCATTTCAAAACGGATGAAGTTCAAATTTTAAGCTTAAGCAAGAACCAACTCTTTCTTTCAAGTGGCTTTCGCTTGATCTATCCTTCTTATTCGAAGTAACCAAACGGTGCATGGATAATCTCTTTATGTGGCAGATAACCAAACGTCCCTCGCCGACCCCTGATACACGTCTCTGATCTTTGGCCCATTTGATCTCCTTCATTTTCAAACCCTTCATTTGTTTACGGCTTGGCCCGCCAGATATGATGCTTTTCCAAAGCAGTGAGTCATGGCTCCCGTCTCCTCATGTTTTGCAGCGCTGTCCAAAACCCTGAAAGACTGTGGAGGGAAAATAGACATCCTGACATCAATGGTCCAAAGATTCTCTGATTTGTGTCCACGTCTACATCGGCATCTCCTTTCAAATCATCCTATGTTTACAGGACCGTAGGTAAACCTCTGACGGATGACACAGGATATGTATTTTTAGGGTCGGCCTGGTCAGCAGACCTAATTGACTGCTACTGATTATAGTATTTATGTAAACCAACTCGCCCTCAGCCGTAATGCAGTCTTAAGTGCGCTGCTCATAAAAACATCTGTGCATGACTAATGTTGTTACGTGACGTGACTTAGTGGACTTCCCATGGGCTGTCTATCTATTAGATTTACTTCAACCCCACCCTGGATTCAGATCCAACATGCACAGCTAACAGGGTTTGGTTCTGAAGGTGCAGCACAGTGCTTTTCCTCACAAAACCATAATATACATCAATTAAAATGTATGGGAATTCTGACCACTTTGATAAGAGTTATTTTTAAATGTTGAAAGGTATGGTCATCCCAAAAAAATCCCATTAATTTCCATAGACTTTATGGAACGTGATTGTTCACTATTTGAACACCAGGGATAAAGATTGCTTGTACTTGCTAATACTATTGTGCAAGTATTTCCCTTTGCTTACAGTGTTTGGCTGGATGTTTAATCCGAAATTGGATTTAAGTAAAAGACATAAAAGCTTTCACTGTGATTTATTGAGATATGTGGCTCTGGTTTTACAGGGGGTTAGAAGAACACAATAACAAATATATGATCCATGGACTGCTACAGGAGTGATTTCCTCTGCTCTCTTCCATTGCTGCCGCACATCGCTGAGGTAATGCTAACGGCATGAAGTGTCTAACAGTGAACTGGCACAGCAGATCACAAAGTTTTTTGACCAGTTCAAAAGTCTTAAATCTGATATTGAAATCTACTGAACTACATACTGTTGTCTCTTCACATTTCTTAATCCTAATTATGTGAATGGAAATAAATCACATCTGTCTAAATGGATTGGTTGAAATGGTAGCACCACTAGGCGAAGCACCTCTGGAACATCCATCCATCCATCCATCCATCCATCCATCCTGAACATCCATCCTGAACATCCATCCATCCTGAACATCCATCCTGAACATCCATCCATCCATCCATCCTGAACATCCATCCATCCATCCATCCATCCTGAACAACATCCTGAACAACATCCATCCATCCTGAACAACATCCTGAACATCCTGAACAACATCCTGAACATCCATCCATCCATCCATCCTGAACAACATCCTGAACATCCATCCTGAACATCCATCCTGAACATCCTGAACAACATCCTGAACAACATCCTGAACATCCTGAACAACATCCTGAACATCCTGAACATCCATCCTGAACAGCGAAAAAAGCAAAAGTATTTAAAGTCACTAGCATGTACATACCACGAATTAGAGTAAGGAATTACTTGGGCAACCTCTTCTATCGAATTGCCTTTATTGTGATTATGCGCAAATTTTTTTAAAAAAAATTTAACTGCCATTTTGACGCTTTTCTCTTTTTATATGTATTAAGCTGTTTGTTGCTGGTATTTTTTATTTGCCTGTTTCAAATGGATATGTTCTACCCTACCTCCCTCGTTTTGTTGCACACAATTCACATTCAAATGTGCGTACTTCCGTACACAAAACATGCAATATTTCATGCATGTCACGCTACTCTTCTAGTATACAAAAGTGCATGTGTACAAACCTGCGGTGTCTTCCGGCATCTAAACAAATGCATTTATACAAAAATAAAAATAAAAAATGGAGTTGGATACCAAACAGTTTATCATTCCAGATAAGAACAGCACATTTGGATTAAGGAATAGATTTGGTTTAATTTCAGGAAGGCCTCCAGCCACTCTCAGCACCCCACTCACATCTGTGTCCTCACCTTCCTCTCAGGGAGTCAGCCAAAAACACATCACTCAGTCAGATCCCCGCAGACCTACCAACATATGCAAGTGACCCAGGACAGCCATGAGTGCTGGAGCGTCCGTCTGGGATACTGCTACACAGAGGTCGTTGTCTCATTTTGTATATTCAAATATATCTTGTAAGTAGCAAAACGAGGCTGTTAGTCAAACCATGCTGCTGCTTGTTTTTCTTTCGGTTAATTTATGTCTGGATGCCCAAAACGAAAAAAAACCCAGTCCTTGTATGTTTTAATGCCTGGATGCACTTGTGTAGGAGACTGGAAGGTCTGACCACAGAAGCATACAGTTTTGGGTATCAGGATGATTGAACGATTTGTGCTATATTTGCAGACACTTACATTTTATTTCTCTTAGGGATCTTTTTATTTCATTAAAGATGATCGTTTCCAAGTAGTATAGATTTAATTAACTCAAATAACTATTCTGTACCCTGAATTTTTGACCAATTTTAAAATCAATTTTCCGTCATAGCCTAAAGCACTATAACTCGAGTGGAAAACGATGTTGTTGAGTATGTTAATGTCCTGTGACGTTTGCTCAGGAAAATCGAATCACCCGTTTCAGCAAGAGCAAATGTGTCATATTAAAATAAATTGCAAAAGCACTGGGAGCGCATAAGTTGTTGTGGAACATGTTTAATGCCACATTGTGGTTTGTTGCATTAGTGGAAGGAGGTTTTGTGTTGCATTTTGCTTTGTCAATCAGAGGACTGTTGGCAATCATGATGGAAAATGCATTTTGGCTTAAGATTGGAAGTTGATTATTCTTCTTTTTGCCAGCTGTATGTTTTTATTTTACCAGTCTGAATATTTCGAAGAGGCATCGTTGCTCATGAATTCTTACCTTTGAGAACTGATATAAATTTCCTGCGAGACTTTCCATACGTTCTCTGAAAAGGTTCAATTCACATGCCAGTCAGTGTATATTACGGCACTCATGCAATAGTACTTACATTGTATTTACTTTGTCTCTTCCTGCTTGCTCTGAGCATGATGTGTTTAGAGAAGTTTTGAACGTGTTTTCTTTTTCTCCTTTCCACCGTCCTGTTTATTTAACACTGAATTCCCTTTTCATTCATTAATCTTTTCTTTGCAGGAATAATCACACCTTTAAAGTCTCAAAACATGACGGAAGTCCACATCTGTAATTCCTTGTGTGTCTCTAGTGGAAAAAACATTTCTAAATGAAGTGGGGTTCAATAGGGTTGAAGTCTTTTGGATGTTTTTTTCCTCCCAAAACACACACACAAACACACACAAAAAACAAAAAAACAGACACAAATATCAAAATTGTGATTTAAAAACAGTACTACAACTATTATTTAGATTTTCACTTAATAACATATTATAGGTTTTATTTTACCCTGAAACTCTTAAAAAAAAACAAAAAAACTGATATATATAATATTAAAATTGTGATAACATTTGATGTATTTAATTATTTATTTGTTTGGTTGGTTGGTTGGTTGGTTGGTTGTGTATTTGTTTGTTTATTTCATAATGAAATATCAAATTATTTTATTTTCTCTTGAAACTCTAAAAAGAAACAGACACCATTATCAAAAGTCTGGTTAAATTTTTTTTGTAGTATTGTATTTGTTTTATTTATAACAAAATGTTTTATTTAAATAAAGTAAATAATAAATATATTATTTATAATATAGAACTATAATAGTTAATACATTTTATTTTTATAATATATTTTTTTATTTTATCATAATTGAATTTATTTAAAACACTGAAAAGCAACAGACATCAAATTTGCGCTTAAAAATATTTATTTATAATAATAATAATAATAATAATATATATACACTCACCTAAAGGATTATTAGGAACACCTGTTCAATTTCTCATTAATGCAATTATCTAATCAACCAATCACATGGCAGTTGCTTCAATGCATTTAGGGGTGTGGTCCTGGTCAAGACAATCTCCTAAACTCCAACTGAATGTCAGAATGGGAAAGAAAGGTGATTTAAGCAATTTTGAGCGTGGCATGGTTGTTGGTGCCAGACGGGCCGGTCTGGTCTGAGTATTTCACAATCTGCTCAGTTACTGGGATTTTCACGCACAACCATTTCTAGGGTTTACAAAGAATGGTGTGAAAAGGGAAAAACATCCAGTATGCGGCAGTCCTGTGGGCGAAAATGCCTTGTTGATGCTAGAGGTCAGAGGAGAATGGGCCGACTGATTCAAGCTGATAGAAGAGCAACTTTGACTGAAATAACCACTCGTTACAACCGAGGTATGCAGCAAAGCATTTGTGAAGCCACAACACGCACAACCTTGAGGCGGATGGGCTACAACAGCAGAAGACCCCACCGGGTACCACTCATCTCCACTACAAATAGGAAAAAGAGGCTACAATTTGCACGAGCTCACCAAAATTGGACAGTTGAAGACTGGAAAAATGTTGCCTGGTCTGATGAGTCTCGATTTCTGTTGAGACATTCAGGTGGTAGAGTCAGAATTTGGCGTAAACAGAATGAGAACATGGATCCATCATGCCTTGTTACCACTGTGCAGGCTGGTGGTGGTGGTGTAATGGTGTGGGGGATGTTTTCTTGGCACACTTTAGGCCCCTTAGTGCCAATTGGGCATCGTTTAAATGCCATGGCCTACCTGAGCATTGTTTCTGACCATGTCCATCCCTTTATGACCACCATGTACCCATCCTCTGATGCTACTTCCAGCAGGATAATGCACCAAGTCACCAGATCTCAACCCAATAGAGCATCTTTGGGATGTGGTGGAACGGGAGCTTCGTGCCCTGGATGTGCATCCCACAAATCTCCATCAACTGCAAGATGCTATCCTATCAATATGGGCCAACATTTCTAAAGAATGCTTTCAGCACCTTGTTGAATCAATGCCACGTAGAATTAAGGCAGTTCTGAAGGCGAAAGGGGGTCAAACACAGTATTAGTATGGTGTTCCTAATAATCCTATAGGTGAGTGTGTGTGTGTGTGTATATATATATTAGGGGTGGAGCCGAACCCGAATACGGTATTCGGAAAGCACAAATAATGTGTTTTTTTACGAATACTTATTTCGAACAAATACTTTTAAAAATATTTGTATTCGGGAACAAGAAAAACTTTATATCAAAAAGCTGCGTTTCCTCATGAGACATGGCGACCGGCGGTGCTGCTTATGTGGTGGCTGAAATATTTTGGATTAGGCTAATGTCACGTTGTCATAAGGGGTAGTTCACATAGCGCGTTTTTTGCGCGTGCAGATTTCAAATGTAGGCGCGCGGCAAGCGCGCTTATAATAGAAGCGAGCGGCGCGCTGCATAGCAACGACAGACGCCACGGGAGGGCAAGCGCTTGTGGAAAGGAGAAAGCGTGCGAACTGCGCTCTTCATGATTACGAAGTATCGGCAAAGAATTAATTGATTTCTAGCCCTTGCATTAGCTTTAGATATATTTATGGAGATGAGAAATGAAATAAAAAAGCCGTCATTTTGTCATTAATATCAGTCCGTCAGAAAAGCAGTTCTAGGCTTATTCTTGGCTGGATAACTCTTAGCAGGTTTAAAAAGCTCTTTTAAAATTAAATATGAATGCAGTTTTGGATTAAATATAAGTACAGTCAAGTCAAATAAAACATGTTTTATCTCCTGTTTGGTAACACTACAATAAGATACCATTCATTAACATTACTTAATGCGCATCTAACATCAACACATTGAGTGAACAATATATTTTTACAACATTAATTAATGTTTGTGAATGTTATTTAATACAAACACTTGATTGGTCATGTTTGTTCACTTCATTCATTGTGCATTAAATAATGTTAACATAAATAATGTTAACTTTTGATTTTAAAAATGTATTTTTAAATGAACCCCAAGGAGAATAATTGCGACAGTATATAGCCTAACTATTGTTTATTGTTAGGTCATTTTATCTATTGTTATCTAACAAATGTAATATTAATGTAGTGTTTTTAATACTACAGTTTCCATCTTTGTAACCGTGATATAAACTTTAATATATGTAAATTTAATCTAAATTAAGCTTTACCGAAATTGTTACCGAGAACCGTGGATTTTCACAGGTATTGGTACCGAATACTGAAATTTTGGCACCGTGACAACACTAGTAGCTCTGTTAGCTTGGTAATTTAGACAATAGGCTGTTGACAGAGTAACATTAACGTAGGTAATGGCTGTTATGTTATTTTCTTTTCAATGACGTTCCTTGTTACATGTTCATTGCTGGATTTATGGAAAAACATCAACCAATATTGCATATCCATAATTATTATAATGGATATAATTAAAGAATACTTACACTATAACGTAAATTAGAAGTGTAACGCAAAAAAAATGGATTTTTACACCTATTTTGAAATTTACTCGAATACAAATACAAATACAAATACTTTTCCCCTCTCAACAAATACAAATACAGATACAAATACCGGCTGCTTTGCACACCCCTAATATATATATATTAAGTATCATAAATAATATTTTTAAATGTTGCAGATATATGTAGGCATTGTAAATCAGATAAAAAAATAAATAAAATGTTTTTCAAGGGGGATGTTTTTAGTCCCGTTGTACCCTACATTCAAAGAAGTGCTCTGTGAGCTTCCAGTTTTATTATCGTCACATGAAAGCATGTCCTCCATACATTCAAGCTGTAACTCTTATCCCTGTTTATGTTCACACATGCATTTTATGCAGCATCTTTCTAAGTTTCCCCATAAAGTGGCTTTGAAACCTGAACTTGTGAATTAAAGCTGTAAAGGTACAAACGAATGTGTTGCTCACAACCGAACGCCACGGCCCCATGTGGAGAGCAGTGGCAGTTAGTCAGAATCAATCAACAGATGCTGAGCAGAGCATGAGCTTGTTAATCGTTCCCTTCCGTTCCACCATTCCTCTACTGTTAGTCTCACCCTGAGAAGTGCTGGCATCTGTAGCCCGTATGAAGTACTAAAGAGGCAGAATGAGCTTTCCTGAGTTTAATAGCCTCCCCCTCGCAGGAGTAAAGTGTTTCTGTCCCTCTGTTTATGCTTTATGAATCCGGTGACGATTCTCATTGTGGAGGTTGGTGATGATTTATGTTTTGAGTGGGATTATTTTGTCTGTCAGGATGTGGCGGAGGAGGACAGGGGGCATCTGCGGTTGGTTGGGAATGCTTGTACTTTTGTTGTAATGAACATCAAAGCAGGACGTGATCTCTAAAGTGAGCTATTAACATCATGACCGTTTACTGTCAGTAAATCTATGGAAATGCTGTGATATTTGGTTAGGTCTGTTTGTCCATATAAAAAAAAAGGAAAAAAGAGATCTCTTATACATCTCAATTGTTTCTGATGAGATTAAATGGGGAGTCTCCTGCTTTTAAAAAAAAAAACACATCTTTTTTTGGGGGGATTATGAGCTCATTTTTCATCTAATTCTTCCAATATTAGATTGTCTGAGCTCTTCATCCACATCAATATTATAGCTCTACATTCCTACTATATAAACAGTAATGATTTCTTTTCTTAATATTTACAAGTATAATTCATAACAGCATTTTGATGATTGTAGCTTGAATGACCAAGAAAATGACTCTCAAATGAGCCGGTTCTTTATAGTGAATCAAAAACTTAGGCTGGGTCCGAAAGCTTAAAAATGCTGCCTTCGGATGACTCATTGCAGTGTAGGAAGGCATCAAGGCACGTCCGAATCCAAACTTAACTTCACTTCCTCTCTCCTAAGATACATTTATCTGATTGATTTTTGAAGGCAGCATAATGTATCCTTCACTGCCTTTGATATCCCACAATCCTGTGATTTCCATTCTGTGACAGTTGAGCTCAAAAATAAAGATGGCGTCTGAAAGTTGCGATTGATGCACTATATGTTTTTGACCAACGTTTTCTACTTCTGGTGTAATTTCTAACGAGAAATCACTACTGTAGTAATTAAATGTTTGTTTAGTTCTCACCAAAGCTCTCTCTATTTAGCTGTAGATCATTAAACCGCGCACTCTAAAAAATGCTGGGTTGTTTTAACCCAATGTTGGGTCAAATATGGACTAACCCAACGTTGGGTTAAAAAATGCAGTGTAAAAATGGACAAATTGCATTTTGGACAAAATCAAAAATGGACAAAAATGCAATAAAAAAATAGACAAATTGCATTGGTTACATTAAAAATGTAACCCAACGGCTGGGTTTGTCCATTTTTAAATTGCATTTTTAACCCAACGTTGGGTTAGTCCATATTTGACCCAACATTGGGTTAAAACAACCCAGCATTTTTTAGAGTTGTCTCAAAGGCTGTCCGAAATCAGTTTCGTGAGGTGCCTTCGTGCACAAACGCTGCCTTCAGAGTCATTGCCTATAAGGCAGCGAGGCAACAAGTCAGCTGTCTAAGTTTTCGGATGCAGCCAGTGACATCAAGGCTGTAATTTGATTGGTTATCAAGGCACACATGATCCAAGTTAGCCGTTGCGCTTTTTCCAATGGTAGAGCCACAGACACTCGTATCTATACCAACAATACCAATAATAAGACCATCTATGCCAGTGTATTCCGATTCCTGAACAAAATGACTCTTGTGAGCCTGTACTTTTTAGCGAATCATCAACTGTGGCAAAACATATTCCATAGATTGTAAAAAAAGAATCAGTGAATCAGAAACCTGCAGCGCCACCAGTGTAGTCTGATTCCCGGACATATTTCTCTTATAGAGCAGCTCTTTTCAATGAATCAAAAACATAAAAAATTGTGATCATAGTGGCCTGATTCTCAAATGGTTCTTTTAAGTGAATCAAACACATAAAGTGCAACCAGTATAGATTCCTGAACAAATTTTTAGTGAATAGTCACAAGTTTACATCAGTCCGACACATCTTTTTACTCAAGCTGCAATTTTACATTATTTTCAGTGATGTCCGTATTGAAATGAAGCAGGTTTAATGTCAGTCAGCATGTTTGTTGAACATGTTGTTAAAGATAAACATACAGAGTTTTTTGTAACAAATAAAGGACTATTCCTTATCCCTTCTGTGAGCTGCTTTAGCACACTAACATAGTTAAATGAGATTACAGGTGGTTAATGAATAAGAAACATGGAGGAACACCCTTCTGATGGAGGGGTTAGACGCTAACCGTGTTTTGTTTGTGGAATCCTGGAAAAGAAAGGGGCTCATGATCAGATCTGTGATATCAGCCAGTAAGGACTCCTAGATCCTTAATACAAAGCAAAGCCATATGGACAATATTTTCACAGCGTTCTCATGGTCGTTGTTTACATTTCAAGAGTAAAATAAAACACAGAACTCTTCACGGTAGGCTATTAACTTGGCCAAGTTAGTTCATCTTAATGATGGCATTGTTCATGTAGTAATCAAGAGCATATAGTTGCACTGAATCAACCCAGCCATCTGGATGATGTATCTTGCTGATTCTGAAACACTCCTTTTGCCTTGTCAGATATTGTGAGGTCTGTTTGTCCAGCCAACAGAACACTTGAGAAGACAATGACTGAAATGGTAGGGGATTATATGAGCCAACAGCGGGAAAGATCAGTTGAAGTCCTTCCATGATCATCCAACATGGATAACAGGCATCCATTTGTAATGCCAATTCTGCAATCCATTTAGTCACAAACAGATGGGAGTCCTGTATAGGAATCCTAACCCAGAGAGAGAAATGTCTGTTTGGAATACAAATTAAGTGAAAGGCACAATATAGGAACAAATGCACTTTAATCAACATGTACTTGAGGATCTTGTCTCCATTTAGTTTCTTAGATTGTTTTAGAACCAGTGTAATTTACCTGTTGACTTCAGGGAATGACACTGGCTTCTCGTAAACTGTTGTAAGGAATAATGGGGATTTAATTACATTGGTTACTTTATATGACTTTTATATTATAATGTTTCATCATATTACTGTTTTTACTGTACTGCTGATCATGAGGCTTCTTTTAAAAATTGTAAATTAAAATTTGCATGATTTCTTCCCTATTTATTCCAATACATTCTCGAACATGTAAGGCGGGACTTGATTTGATCCATGTGGAATTGATTGGATGGTTTTGGTTTGTTATTGGTCCATCTCACGTGAATAACAGTAATAGGTCATCAGAGAAGAGAAGTTGCAGAGAAGAGGGAGTGGAAGTTATTTTGACTAAATATCACAAAGGCACAAATAAAATAAATCAATAAAGTGTGCACAGATAAATTATAATAAATATTGCAATATTCCATAAAAATAGAGAAAAAGGTGACTTTAATCAATTCACAATAAACTTGAAAAATTCCAAATGTATTAGTATAGAGAATGTGAATTATTTTATTTTTTTATACCTAATGCATTCATCTTAACAAATTGAGCCTTATTGTAAAGTGTTATCAATGTCTGAATGTGGAATCATATACTGTTGTATTGAAAAACTTTTTTTTTGTGGAAAGAAAAACATACAGGAAAAAGTATTTTTGTAATACATTGATAACAGCTGGCTACAGTGTTTGTTTATATGTTCCATATTAACCTACTGTATATCTTAACAAAATAAGGAAGGGCCATTCGATTCATACACTCGATAAGCCTCACGCTTTGAAGTGATGCAAAGCCCTCGTGGGTTTGTGAAACGGCGATCTCTACATCTCCATCCAAACGTAACTGAACCCTAGCCTGGCCCTCACTGAGGAAACAATAATTCTCTCCTGTTTCAACAGCCCAAGATAACTGAGAATAAAATAATGAAGTTAGTTGTTTTTCTGGAATAACTAGAAGGGGCCGAGATCAGGCCTAAGGACAGTAGGAATATTTTCTTCAGGTCTGTGAAACCAGTGAAGACAAAATATGTCATATGTCATTTGTTACATGACTTTGATTATCCTTCATGTTTGCTGGAACATTTTTGGTTTGGCAGGCAAAATGTAAAAGCGCTTTTGGTTCACCCTTCTCATAGGGTTAGCAAAACATTTAGCCCTTGATTAAAGTGGACAAACTAATCTCACGTTAGGCCAGGCCATTTTAAGCACTTCTGCGCCATGTGCATTGAAAACAAGCAGTGTTAATTTTATACCCTGTTCTTTGCTTACTTTAATCCTTCTACAAATCAAATCCATACCTAAATATATTCCATGCAGCACTCGCAAAATGATGGCAAATTATCAGGCCTTCGGGTCAGAATGTAGGATTTGCTTTAATCATGAACTGCATCTGGAAATAACAGTATTCAAGTGCAATATTCAGGCTTTTAAGCCACCCCACCCTTTTTCATCCTAGGCAGTCTTTGTCTATTCATGATTACTTGTCATTTGTCATTCATTATATGTATTTACCCCGGTAATAGCTTTTAGAAAATACGGCGGCTCAATTTTAGTGCCTCAATTTCTAGAGCCAAAGTAAAGCAACACTAAACAGGGAGTCTGTAAAAGTGTTCTCGTCTAAAGACGGAGAACAAAAAGATGACACGAGGGCTGGTATATGGTTCCCCTTGATTTGAGCCAGCTGTGAACCCATGTGCCGTTTGGGGTCTGGCTAAGGTTTTGTCCCCTGCTTAAATGTGCTTTGTCAACACATGCAGACACGCACACATACACCATTACTTGGTAATTTGGTAGTAAATATACATTTGAATGGCTTTGTTTACTTAAAAATGGAATCTACCATTTGTGTTCAATCAGTGGATGAATGCAGTACACTCTTTAGACCCCATTTAAGACTAATGTAAAGATAAAAGAGCAGGTGTTGCCTTTTTTTTATCTGCCGAGGCCACCATACTGATGTTTAAATATGTGTTTCCTGGTTTCAGTGTGTAGAAATAATGGACCCAAGCTCAAATTTCCTTGTCATAAATAATGTTTAGGTACAAACTGCAGCTGGCTGTTTTTTGTTGTTGTTGTCTTTGTTACTAAAACTGACCATGCACTATATTTCTGTTGCCAGTTTCTACAGTATCACCGGGGCTATTTGTCACACTTGGCTATTTCAGAAATGATTTGAGTTAGAAATAATTTGATAATAATTTATGTTTCTTAATAATATTACTGAGAATAGGCGCGCTCAACTCCCAAACTGTTTATGGGTGCGAGTTATAAAGAAGTTATCAAATAAAGATGAAAAACCGCACTCTCTAGTTATATCTCATATATTTATTTATACCATGTCCACACAGACTTCTGATGATGGCTTAGGCTGAAACGCGTCTGTGTGGACATGGTATAAATAAATATATGAGATACTACAGAGTGCGGTTTTTCATCTTTATGTTCTTAATAATATTAATAATAGTTATATTTCAGTTTCGAGTTAAAAGTCCAACTACATGTGTTTTGTTTTGCATTGTTTTGCTTTATTTTGTTCTCCTTTCCTTTGCTTTGCATTGTTTTGCTTTATTTTGTTCTCCTTTCCTTTGCTTTGCATTGTTTTGTTTTTGTTTTGATATGATTTTACAAAGATACATGATTTTTGTTTTGTGTTGCATTTTGTTTAGTTTTGCTTTGCTTTGCATTTGTTTTGTTTTGCTTTGCTTTATTTTGTTTAGTTTTGCTTTGTTTTTGTTTTGCATTTTGTTTCGCTTTGCTTTTTCTTTTTTTTTTTGCTTTGCTTTGTTTTGTTTTTTTTGCTTTGCTTTGTTTTGTCTTTCATTGTTTTCGATTTTGTTTGCTTTGTTTTTTGTTTTGTTTTGTTTTGCTTTGCTTTGCATGTTTCAAGCTACTTTAAAACTGTAATTTTTGTTATTGTAATTGTAATTATTTTGTAAAAAAAAAAAAAAAGATTCTCTCCAAAATCAAACTTCAATATTATGTTTTATATTATGATAATAGTAAAGTTGTCACATCTATTTTGAATATTATGATTTATATAATTTGTTAATTTTATTATGTGTTGCCCACATGTGTTGTTTCATAAATTATTTTCTGATTCATAATTGTTTTACCTATTTATATTTAGCTAAAAAGCACATGATGACATTGTGCCCCACTATTTAAGGTTTAAGTCTACATCTATTTGCGGTTGAATGCAATACTATTAGATGGGTGCTTGGCAAGACTTTGGTGCGTTCCATTATTGTATAGTTAGAAAAGAATGAAATATAAACCAAGATCAAGCCTGTCTGGATCACACTGTATCCATTACATCAATTAAGCTACAGTATTTTGACAGAGTTGTAAATCACTGCAGACAGACCGGTTGAGATTGCCAGGGATGTGTCTCTCTGATATGACAGGGATTGTGTAAACAGACAGAAGAGCCGTCAAATAAGGGCCTCAAGCAGCATGTAAGGACCATTTTCTCTAAGGTAATATTAAAAAGAATAAAACTGAACTGTTTGTCAAAAAGTCTGATATGTTTAAACATTAATTCATTACCTTTTCTGTACATGTTCACAAGTAACATCTAAATCTACCTCTTGTGATTTCACAGCAAGATGGGAAGGTTTCAGGCACTCTCTTATGAAAATTCGTCTCAAACACACCCGGCAGTGCTGTGGACTGCAGGGAAGCTGGCCAAGAGAAGAGAAAAACAGTCAGTAAAGGGAGCCAATTTGAATGAGGTAAGTGACAGTTTGATGTTATG
Source organism: Rutilus rutilus (assembly GCF_951802725.1). Classification (NCBI taxonomy): domain Eukaryota; kingdom Metazoa; phylum Chordata; class Actinopteri; order Cypriniformes; family Leuciscidae; genus Rutilus; species Rutilus rutilus. The sequence continues at coordinate 24,720,050 of NC_140223.1, forward strand.
TGAAGGGACTCGACTAGCAGGTGCTTTGGAGGCTTTTTTTAAACAGACATTTGAACTTTTGTGATTTGTAAAAAAAAAACTCCCAGGCCTAGAACAGCGAGGTAACAAGAGTGAAATAATTGACCAAATGAATTAGCAAAATGACTTTTCATGATGTCTTGTAATAAATCTCTCAGCATATCATCACAAATCAATAGGCCAGACCACCGATCACAACTGACCCTTGCATAAGCGCACCAGCATAACTCAGACCACTGTCACTGAAATAGCCATGGTGGAGCAATTTCAAAGTCTGTGATTGTGTGATGTGGCCAAAGGACTAACCACAAAGTACTGCACCAGATCCTTCAAAACATTACCTGGCTTTTCCACTCGAGTGGTTTATAAGCTAAAACGGGCAATATCCCTCAGTTAACAAACAATTGTGCTGTGCAAGTCTTGATGTTTGGGTGATAAATGCATGAGATGTGAACATTCGAAATAAGCAACAGAGTTTGTTTGGATTCCTTGCAGTAAAAAAAACCAAGATGGCAATGGAAAAATGTTGTTGACAACCAGTAAGAGATGTAAATCAGCCAATATAAACACATTTAAACAGATAGCAAAGAATTCTCACTGAATATGAGTTTGTTTTACACATTTGATAAGGAATTTGCTTATATTTATGTGTTTGTGGAAACTCATTTAAATGTTTTTCCAGGAATGACAGTGGCATTGCAATGTGTTCAAAGCATCTTAACTGTGTTTTCCTGTGGTTTACACAAAAGCTCCGAGACAGTCGTGCAGATGCACGAGTGTTCGGCCGTCTCCGCTACTTCTCTGACATGTTGGCTACATATGCTCCCCTGATAGATCATCCTAATCAGTGTTAGCATTGTGCAGACCGTAAACATTTCCAACGTAAGATTAATCTTTCAGTATGTGTTTTGTATCTCGCTGTAGTTTGCTGGCGGCAACGTTAGACTGACGAATCTTTTCGGTTTTTCATAGTATCCTGTTTATGATGGTTCAGCTTTGAAATTAAAATTGGTGTGACAATCTAGCTAAAAAATCTATATTAAGTCTATATTATTTATTTATTTCTCCTGTCAGCAGAGGGCCTGGATTGAATTCTTCTGATTAAAGCGGTTTGTGCAGTGCTGGTGGGGATTTATTTTGTGATAGTCCAACAACTAAGACTTTTATTACCCCAAATTGCTTCAGAGGGACTGTGTTTGCAATTGACTTACAGTAAATTGCTTAGGATAAATGTCTGCTAAATTATACATTTTAATTTCCGCTTCATTTTATTCGGTCAAATCAAAGATGTTGTACTGAAAGTACTTTTCTCTGCACCCATTACCCTCCCTTCTAGCATGCATCAAGCTGACATGTAATAAACATTGTAAACATGACCTCATTGTGCAAAGTGTAGTGTGCGAACTGCCATTAAAGTCATAATCCGAATCATACAGAGTAAAAGAATGACCCCGCCCCGCCTCAGTTTTAACATATTTACCCGCAAACAAATAAATACAACAGAATGACAGTTTTGAATTCAACAGGAAATGACTGTGGTCACTCAGACATCGTGAATCAACTACATGTTGAAAATGAGCTTATGGGTTTGCTTGGTCTTGTTTGCCTGATGGGTTCCGCTCCACCCAGATACAAATGTTCTGGTTTCTCTGCAGATCCCAATAACATTTAGTCATGTTGTAAACATTTAATTGAGAGTTTACCAAATTGTGGGCAAACGTTCATTAGCTCAGATACATTCATAGCTGTTTTGGAGGCCATTTTTAACCTGGTGCACAAACCTAGGGCTTTTCAGTGTTGACGTCAATTTGTAGGCTATAGCTTGGAAAGCTATTTCGTTCCTTTGGGAGTTTATAATGGGTTTTAAGCATACCAGTCTTTAATTTATAGGAAAAATAAGGCCTGTGGTTAACCTTACTTGAAGATATAGTAATAAATGACACCTATTTATACAGCAAATGTGAATTTTGAAACGGTTTATGCTTTAAAAATGGAAATGCTAACAAGGACTACAGCTACCACAAGGATGCATTTACGTGCTTGACCAAGTTAATAAATGATATGATCTATAAGTTATGACACCGTGTTTTTACATTGCTTTAACTCATCAAAATAAGTTAAGCAATTTTCAACTTTTTTTTGCAAGTTATACAAGATTCATTTTTTAAAGTCAGTTTAATGTAATATAAGTTGAAATGACTTACATTTTTAAGTACAGTTAACTTGGATGTTTAAGGCAGCAACTTTTTTTTTAACAGTATACCAACTCTTTCTATTTTTGAGCGAGAATGCATTAATTTGATCAAAAGTGACCGTAAAAACATTTATAATGTTACTAAAGATTTCTATTTTAAATAAATGCTATTCTTTTGAACTTTCTATTTAACAATGTAGCATGTTTTCACAAAACAATATTAAGCAGCACAACTGTTTTCAACATTGGAATGATTTCTGAAGGATCATGTGACACTGAAGACTGCTGAAAATTCAACTTTGTCAACAAAGGAATAATGACATTTTAAAATATATTAAATTGTAATAATATTTAACTATTTAACTATTTTTGATCAAATAAATGCAGCCTTGGTGAGCATAAGAGTCTGACCCCAAACTTTTGAATGATTGTGTAAGCTGTAGATTAAACAGGAAAGTTTCTTGAAGTAATGTTAACCACAGACTTATTTTCTTATCCTAAGCTAAATCTACAAACTGAACAGCTCTATTACCTTGTGTCGATAATAGTTACGTCATCACTAAGTAAACATATTGTTTAGGAGTATAACTGAGTGAAACATACAAAAGTTTCTGACCTTGTTTCCTGTCCCCATAATAGTTAGATGTCTCTCAGCCATGTGCTACCGAAGGAAGAGCATCTGTATCTTTATTTTCTTTCCCATCAGCAGTTTTTTTGGACTCAAGGGTGTACGAGACAGATTTTTTCTTCATTTTTCAGCCTAACTGACTGCCAAGCCTGTCTTCTCCCTAAACTCCTTTCATATAAATAAACTATATAGTATATTTTTCAGGAAAACTTCATCTCCTGTCTAATGTATTTTTGTATCTAGATTTTGGCATGGCCTTGTGATCCCATGGGCTCATAAACGTTATCACTTGATATACCATGTAGACTGCAGTACATGTCGCTTCTGAACATTCAGGTCATTTTCATGGTTTATTTGTACTCTTTTAGTAATGGCTGAAATATTAAATATTAATTGATTCCTAATATGTTTAAATAAAACATGAAATATTGCACCGTTATTTCTTAAAGAGGCTTTATACAAATTCACAACCACTGTTTGTTGCATGTGCTTTAGTGTTATTTATTCTTGAAGGACTTATAATATAGAATGAGTTCACTTACTTAAAAAAATTGAGTAAACCCGTTGCCTTAAAAGTATTAAGTAAATAAACAATGCTTAATTGAAAAAAAACATTAAGGTATGTGAACTTGACAATTCCACATTACTTTTTTTGATTAAGCATGAAGTTTATTTACTGAATAATTTTAAGGCAACGGGTTTTCTACATTTTTTTTCAAGTTAAGTCCAGTAACTGATCACTCACAGTGAAATATATGGAACGAAATATCTGTCAATTTATAGTTTAAATAAGATGAATGGAACTTTCCATATTTTTTTTTTTTCTTAATACATACTGAATGGGAAACCATCCAAGTAAGACTGCAGTGAGGTTTCCTATAGGAGGCTAAAATACATTTCTGATATGTATTAATACAAATATTTGGAAAGGTGTTTTGCACCATAATGAAACTATTGAGTTCTGTACAGTACAAGTTCCTTAGGAGTACTTTGCCTTTATCTGTGTCAAAGGGATTTATATGCAAACAGACAGTGATTTGTACTTTTTGTTGTCTCCTAGGATTGATGGGGTCAGAAAGTGATTCAAGGTTATGGCTCCAGCTCTGCAGCAGATGAAAGTAAACATCCTCCAGGGCGTTCAGCATGCTTCTCTTAGACAACCACCAGATGGGAGGAAGTTACATGACCTGACTGTTGTCTTGGCCTTCGCTCGCTCACTCTCACCCAGACCACATCGCAATTTGCAAACCTGTATGACTGATTACTTTTTTTTTACACCTTTTTTTTTTTATGTGTGTTTATTTTTGTCATGTCATGACTGTGTATTATATAATATAGATTGCATGGTTTGAATTAATTATAAATCAGAAGGTGAACTAATTTATTCTCACTGGTAATGTTTCTGAACAAATAAACAGTACTAAAAACAGTGCTTTACATTTAGATTAAATTTAAAGAATTTATAAATTCAATTCCTTCTGAAAAAGACTGGTGGCACCAAAGTCTGAGCAAACCACGTCACAATGTTTTGGCTCGCTGTCGCCCCTGTTCGGTGAGGTCACGCTATTACTACGCTCTTGCACGTGCTTTATGAATATTCACGCGGGAGTGGGACGGCTGGTGTCGAGTTTCACTCGAGGAGGTTGAGAGCGTGTGTTGGAAGTGTGGATTCTGGAGTTGGATGCTGTTGTCGAGGCTGACGGACTGATTTCATCCTGTCTGCTGCGCTCAGTTCGGAGGACAGAGCCCTTTTGAACTGGTGCAGCGTATTCTGAGCTTGACAACAACGGGAAATACAAAAAAACTGGAAATATACTAGTGGAAGTTATTGTGGCACGCGAAAGTTAACTTGTGGGAAGATGGATATAATCTAAAACGGATTTTTTGAGACGACATTTCATTTTTGGGTGGTTTTCCTGCAGTTGAACGTTGAAACAGACTGGATCTCTCTCACTGAAAAGCACGAACAGATGAGTGTAAGTGTTTCATAGACATTGAACTGAGATTTGATATCACATAATTAAGCGACAAAACTACAACGCTTTCATTTTAGTCAACGCGCGCGCTTATGGCAAGCCGTTTTAACATTTATTCCTTAAAAAATGACTAGCCTATCTATCTTGATATCACTAATAGGCTACTTATATTTTGACTTGTAATAAATAGCCCAATAAGCCAATAGTTACCTAATCGATCTAATAAGCCACTTATTATTTTGGACACTATTTGGACAGTTGGACTGTTCCATAACTAACTTATTCCAGTTTTACTGTTCAAAATATCAGTATTAAATAAAGCAACTGTAACTGAGATAAAAAAAAAAAAAATTTGAAAAAAAATTGAAAAAAACTTAGTGTCTGATAGTGTAGAAGAGTAGGCCTATAGATAACGAATAGATAGGCTAACTAAAGAACAAGACCTCATGATTAGTTACTGGAAATAGGAACTAACAATTGGAATATGTTATTAGTACAAAAATTACACGATTTTTGGTGCAATTGGACTACTTACTATTATTAAATTAATAGTAACTTAAAGATAGATACTAGTGAGTTTTAAGAAATACATGTTAACACAGCTTGCCATAGTCGCTTGCAGTGTATAGGCTACTTTGTGGGCTAGAATGGAAGCATAGCATAATGTAAAATTTTGTCACTGTGCATGTTGGGTACATGTCATATACATTAACAAAGATTTTTGAATTTCTCATTGCAATAGACATTGAAATTACTGCGGTTATTGAGCATTGTCTTACGTTTAGAAGTCCATGGCCATGCATTTAGTTTTACTGCAGTGTTTCATGTGCAATCCAAAGCTTTGGTGATACCATTGAGATGTCAAGGGAGAAGTTGTAATTCAGACTTGAGAAAATTGTTTGTTTGAGTAGGTCTACATTGCATTTGTTTTTGGGCTTAATACATCTTCAGGTCAGTTGTTTGCATCTATAGTTTAGATTTATGATGGTTATGGTGATTGTAAATTTTATGGTGGTTATTGTATGGTTATCGTAATGTGTATGATGGTTATTGTAATCTTTCTGAAGTGGACGTGCATGCATTGTTTTTGTTTCTTGTAGAAGGGGTAGAAATGGAGGTTAGGCAACTCAAAAAAAAAAAAAATTCTTGGAATGAATCAGACCTGCACCATACTGTTAGTAATGAATCAATGCAATTAATCTGACAATCTGTCATAATGCAGCTGATATTAATATCAATACTAAGTTAAGAGAGCTATTATATTTCTTAACCATGACTCACAATACACAGTAGAAGTCGGCTGGTTAAGAGATTTTCTGTGGTTCACTGCTGCAGTTTGACCACTGAGCTACAGTTATTTGTATATTCTGCACTGCTGTTTTTAATCTAGGCTTGTATTGGTGTAACCCATGTGCGGGCCGCAAAAGCCTCCCAAACGTTTCTTTTCATTGAGGGGGTGATTTGTATTGCATAACTTTAGTTCTTTGCTTTTGAGAATGAATTAGAGAACACATAAAATGCCAGAGGAGCAGCTGTGGCAGCCTGTGAAAACCTTGAGAGGTGAGCTTAATAAATCGCCTTGAAAACGGAAGGTTACTTATCAAACTAAAGAATAATCCCTACAAAATGAATGTATCTGATTTCAAATTCAACAAATAAAAGTGTTGCATCCACTATATCACGTACAACATTTCCAATTAAATGACAGTTTTAATGTATTTATTAATGCCACCCACAGCCTGACCTTTCTTGGCCAGTGTATCTCAGATAATATTTTTGGCAATGTGTTGGACCTCAGAGGAAATCAGTTGCAGAATAACAGGGGCAGATGTCCAGTGGTCATTTATTTAACTTGGTTGACACGGCAGAGCATATAGATTTTCTCTCCTGGCAAGACATTCCTCTTAAATTGGTTGATCAGTGGAATTCTTTTGTTAGCCATAGAGAAGTGCTGTGCTTTTGTGTTGGTGACTGGCTGGGGTTCATCTAGACCGCATTCCAAATCTCCCTCTGAGGATGAGAATAATTAATATTCAACAAGATAATAAGGTTGTTTTCACTCATTCAGCTCAGTTGACTTCCATTTATCTGGTTCGTTGGTTACCAGTGTGAAACTGCAGATATAAAGCTACTGTTTCCACCTCTCTCGATGAATTTTGAGGCTATTAGAGTATGACGCCCCGCCCATCACAATCCGTTTGCTAAACTCCACATGTTCGCACTCATGGTTTTGGGATCTATCCATAAGATTAGTCAGTCACATCCCAAGTTAATTCGTGTTTCAGTTTGTTCAGGTGAAGTCATGAGCTTGAAAATGAACCGTGTTCCTCACGCAAATAAGCAGACTGCATCAGGTCGTTTATAGTATAATGGTGTTTAAATAAGAACAACATGTTTGATTCAACAGCCACAATGAAACACTGAGAATCTAATAAATCAAAGATAAAACTAGAAGGCGACTGTGCTAGACAGGAAGTGTAGTTGATTCTGGAGCAAGCCGGGCTGAGGAAAGGTTTAGAGCTTCAACCATTTTTTATTAGTTTCTAGACTAAGCGAAATGTATAAAGTTTGCTAAGAAAATAGCAGCAGAATTGATGTCTGACCCTCAGACAGAGCAGAACCAGATCGAATGCTGAAGGGCTTTCAAGACATTCCAGGGATTATGTCACCAGACTCTCGTCCCAATGGACGATCGGTTAATTTCTCAGCTCCGTCCCTGACCTCGGACTGTCTCGGGTGAGCTGAGATCCATTCGGATGTTGGGGGAAAAAAGCGGGGTCGTTGCGCAGTCACACACTCACAACTTTACATCACTCTTGATCTCATCCTTTTGGCTCAGGAAACGATTCTCTGATGATCAGACAGTTCCAGTACCTCTGCTGTGGTGTAGTTAAACCCATCCTTACAGGTCTCTGGTGGAGCTCTAAAACCGTAAGCAGTTGGAGCATCTGGTCTCCAGAGTGGTGTGCAGAGATTGCATGCCAGAGGGCTCTTGCCCCTCATCTGCATTTCTCATTAGGTTCTGAAGGGCGGTGTGTCTGTACACATGTCCTATAAAGCCATGTAGGGTCAGTTTGTGACCTCCTTGTATTTACTGAAAAAATGCCTTTGTGCCCTGCTGCTGGTTGCTTTCAAGGGGACTGCCACTGTAGTAAGTGTACAGTTTATGACAACTGTAATATGATAATGAACACCTGTAGCTGGGATTTTGCATAGTTATACATGTTTGTTGCCCTTAGCATGCCTAATAATTATGGCATGAATTATACATTCATTAAAACACAGAGATGGGAGATCATGCTGTGCACAGACAAACATTCAAGAGGCCACAATGGCCAATCAGAGGCGTTTACGATTCCACTCAACAGCGCTCAAAGCGTCACATTTTTTCATTTTTAGTACCGACTTGGTACAGACAACACTATTATAGGCCATCTCTTATGAATTATTATGACTTCATATGATTCTCTAATTAATTCCTTGTTGAAAAGTCACTTTCACCATGATGAAATATATAAGGTTTCAGAGGTAAAATTGTTTGTGAATGTTGTTTTGTGTTGTTTTCTGTGGATTTCTGCAGATTTGCCCCCAAAATCAGTGTAAAAAAATCTGAAGACAATGTATTTTGTAGCTGTCTTTCCAAGAGACAAAGACTTAGCCTAAGATAGTACATAAACATAAAATGGATAACTGTCAAAGTAGCATTTGTAATAGGCGTAACTTGAATCTCCTGAGGGACAGAGGAAGACGAAATATTGCGGCTATGGCTTGTACGTCTCAACCTGATATGGATGTGTTTGACTGTGGGTTCAACAACTCAAATATATATGGTTCTCCATATGGCAACAGGCATACCGGACATGATACCTCTCTTTGAAATGATCCGCAAATGGGATGGTACAGTCTGTGTTCAGTTAAAACTACACACAGTAAATTTCATAAACTCTGTACTGAACTCCTCCGCTGCAGCCAGATGTTTCCAATTTCGCACCGTAACCGAAGCTGTATCAGCTGGTGTCATGTTCAAAGGACCCAGCAGCACGTGTGGTTCTTTGTTTTCTTCAGCGCGCAGACCTCTTCCACAAACATTTCCACAAACACACTCAGCAGGTTGGAGGGTGTGGGAAAAAGATGGTCCCCTGAAGCCAGATCATCCTAAATGCTGGCCAAACCACGGCTGATAGGGCCTTGTTTTTTCCCCCATGGCTCAAATGTATCTGATGTAGATTAGCAGTGCACGTATCTGAGGCCTGCAGGTGGTTTTCTTCTTTCCCACCAGCTCCTGTGGTGCACATCTACCATGGCTTATGTTGGACTACTGTACTGAGAACGTGGGATCAGCTCAACCATTGAGTAAAGGTAAAGGGATGGTGGCACAAAATGCAGTGTTTCCCACAGGATTTTGTGAATCTGTGGTGGGTGGACCTTGGTACCTCTAGGGCAGTGGTTCTCAAACCTGTCCTGGCGTACCCCCAACACTGCACGTTTTCTTTGTCTCCCTAATAAAACACACCTGATTCAACTCATCAGCTCATTCACCCATGTTATAATGAGCTGATGAGTTGAATCAGGTGTGTTTGATTAGGGCGACAAAGAAAACGTGCAGTGTTGGGGGTACGCCAGGACAGGTTTGAGAACCACTGCTCTAGGCGGTACGTACCCCCCCCCCCCTCCCCCCGTATAATTTGTTTGTAAATTTTAAAGTAAAATATTTTGTAAAAAAAATATTTAATTTATCAATCTGGTGCACTTTGGTAGTTCAAAATTAAGAGCTCCAACCCATATTTAGTGTGCAAATTGAACAAAGAAAAAGTAATTGACTTGTACCTGAACTTTAAAAGGAGTCTCAAACCTCTTTTTAGTTGTAATATTGTATCAGTCTATATTACACTACATAGGAATAATATTATAACTTACTATCATTATTATGACAGTAATAGCCATACATTGTAAAACAAATGCACTGAAAAATAAATGAAACTTTCACAATTGGTTTTGTCCAAACTTCTATACTTGAGAGTTAAACATGTGAGCTTTTATTTTAACGGAAACTGCCGTCAAAAGTCAAGCTTTTATTTTGGCTGAAAACAAGTTTACATTCACAAGTCTCATTACAAATCTAGTGAAATGCTGCAATCGTCAACTATGCAAATGTGAAAATAATGCGTAACTGGTGCCTGCTGCGTTTCCAAATGCACGCTAAACTCAGCACATGCACAGATAGAGTTCACTGCATTCATTCACTGTGAACTGAGACGCCGAGCTGATCACGTGCTGATCACGTGAGGGAAGTGCACACTTCTCTTTGCGCAGCGCAAACTGACAGTCTTTTGAAAGGACACAAAGCCTTATCGCACTTTCGATTTTAGTTTGTTTGAGAGCAATGGCGTCCGCCACAAATAAATCAATGTATGGGAATCACTGAAATGCATTTAATCAATCCCATCCACATTTTCAAAGTATTTTGATTGTTTGATTCGCCTTAATGATTCTGGTTCCTTAATGGCTTGGCCTATATTCATGATTCTTATAGTATTTGCAAGGAATAGATATTTCCACAAAAAATTATTTAAAAAAGTAAATCTAAAAAAGAAAAAAGTAATTTGTTTTGGAATTGGAGTGTACTGGTTCTGCTGTATGTTTTTGGCTTAAAAAAAGAATCAACTCATTAGACTTATTTGTTTTTTAATCGGACTACACAGGTTGCACTATTTGTATTTTATTAACTAAAAAGAGTAATTTGTTCGGGAGTCGGTTCCTGCATTATAATTATCATTGTTTTATAAGGATCCGGTTCTGAATAAGAATCGGTTCTTGGTTCCCAACCCTAGTTATAGGCGCAGTGTGTGCGTGGGTGGTGTTTGCAGATCTTTAAGATACTCCATTATTGTAGATAAGTGCTTCAACATGAGGCTTCTCTTGCCAAGTCTCACTGGATCTGAGTGATTTTCTCAAACACCCAGAAGTTGTATTGGAATTGATCACGATTGGCCAGGTTGGTTGTTTTCTTTGATTTCTTTTGGTTATCTTGTAAAAGCAATAAAATATTAGGAAAATAATCCCAGTGTGACAGCATGTTTGCTTGAGATCAAATGATAGTCAACGTGAAGTTAATTTGGCCCAGCACTAAACATGTTTTAAAATGGAAATATTTGAGTTGCCCAATGTTGAGATTGATTGTGTTACTTTATGGCTGCTCAGGGTTACTTTTTTAGGTCGTTTTGGCTTTCAGGGTCTTTTCTCACTCATCATTTACACTGAAGGGGCCAATATACTGTATTGTCTTTACCTCATTCGCCCTCTCAATCTAACCAAAATGAACTTTAGAAAAAACATAATTCTTTAAAGCCGTGTTTGCAGTCATTACAGTCTTCCAGCGTGAGTGTTGTTTGAGGTGTCGTGAGCAACGTGGACTTCTTCCACTGGTTGGGAAAACGTTTTGGACATCGAGTGATAGATGATCAGTGTTGGTCTGGCCAGCTGTGGTTGTTTTCATCCCCAGCGTCTTGGCCAAAGTGGTTTCAGTGTTTAACAGAGCAGCTTCTTTGGGATTGTTTAACTCCAGTTTTCTGCTCTGTCAGATCTTTGGAACCGTTGTGTGGAATGAAAGTTCTGGCTAATGGAGGAAGGCTACAACACTTGCTCAGAAATATTAGTGGTCTAGATACCCACAAATCTGCTATCTTCTATTCTTTGGAATGGAATATATTTTTTTTTTTTTTTTTTTTTAAAGCACAAAACTGCCCTGAGGTGCTTGGAATCAGCAGGTGTGGACAGCTTGTAAACCATTATTAAATGTCATTGTGGAAATTCTTTAAATTAGATAGGGCAGACTTGTTTTCACTTCATTTGTGTCAGATTTTGTCAAGGGATAGACTGTGCCTTGCACACAAAGTGTTTTCTTTTTTCTTCAAATGGGCCATTTTCTATAATTAAACCATGAGCCCTTTGTCATATTAAGTGGTCTGGGTTAAACACATGACCCAGAGCGCTGGAAAGATGCCCAAAGATGGAAAGTCAGAAACAGTGATGTAACACCTCTAACATGCTATTATAAAAGTAGCAAAATATTAAGATATATGGCCAACGTCTTGAATGGTTTGATCTGTATACACCCTACTATATAAATATGGTTTATGAATAATACGTTATAGTCAACCTTTAGATTTACGAGGAGAGAGAAATATTCTTGGATTCAAAGGCATTAAATGGAAGAATAAGAAACTTATCTTGGACAAAATAGCAGTTGTCTAGGTTCGTTTGCTGTGGTACATGTCCGGCCCTTTGGAGGTCTGCTCCAGCCATTAGTAAAAGTGGCAGTGCCCGTTGAACACATCTGTGTAACTTTCTTTCAGCCTTTGACAATGTTTTGGACATTGCCTCAATGTCTGGAGAACAAACCTATCCATCATAGATAACTTTCTGCATTTTTAGCTTTTCAAAATACATCACTTGATGATTTATAAGCTGTTTTTCTCATGGGGATTTCGGATATTGCCATCTATGTGGGGATATTTTGTCCCCATAACGTAGGGTTTACCCGGACCACACACACACAGACTTATGGTCGTTGTATTTAGAGGTTTGGTGCACATAATCTACGTTGGAGGTATTGTGTGTGTGTGTGTGTGTGTGTGTGCTTGCCTGTACTTTCTTAAACATACGAGAGTGTTCCTACTCGTGTGTGTGTGTGTGTTTCTCAGTCCCTGTGATGCTGACAGACTGAAATTAGCTTTGGATTCCCATATGCACAGGGCAGGCTTCCAGCAGACCCCAATTACAATGCAGCAAAGCCAGAGAGGGTGCAGGGCAGACTGTGTGGAGCCCTCCTGGTCTGCTCCGTCGCTCAGGCACACACACACACACTGTCACTACCACAGACTTGACAGACTACCGCAATGAGGCGCACAGCACGCACTGATCTGACTCACACACACTGGCGCTTACACGCACTTTTATATGGACACCTGCATCATCAGACTCATTCACACACCTTTTAGATTAACCACATGTGCAGCTGTGTGCAAGAATCAACACCACCAGTTATTCTGAAGTTAATCAAGTTAAACCTACACACACATTGAGGCATACTTACCTACTTCAAACAAATACCCTGTGGGGTACAAAGTGAAAAGAATTAGCATTAGAATTTTGCAGAAGGGAAAAAAATATATAGCTGGAGTCCACCACCGGAGGGAGCCTGTCTGATTCCTACAGTATGACAGAGCAAAAGTATTTCCTGTGAATCTGTTTTTATTTACTTTATGAAAACATGTGAAATTCTGTGGTTTATAGTAAAGAATTTTGCAGTGATTGAGAATGACATGATTATTTTCCTTGGCCTGAAATTGAATTTTGTGGCTTTTGGTAGTAATGCAGATGGTGACAGGCTCATCTTAAAACTGCTCATCATGCCTCTCTCTCTCTCTCTCTCTCTCTCTCTCTCTCTCTGTGTGTGTGTGTGTGTGTGTGTATATATATATATATATATATATATATATATATATATATATACGTATAAGCACATGAGGACAAAATGAAAACATGAGCAGTTTATATATATATATATATATATATATATATATATATATATATATATATATATATATATATATATATATATATATATATATACTGTATACACACAAACACACACATAGTAGCTTGAAATTATGCAGCTTTTGAAAACAAGTGTGCATAACGTCCTTAATGTGTGTGTTTAAATCTAAAAGGCACTGGTAACCTCTGTCTAGCTTGCTTTTGAAAATAAAGGGGGTCAATGTGATTTACAGTGTTGTACCTTTGGATGTGAATACAATTTTCCTGTAGTACTTTTATTCCACAAAAGGAACCAGAAAACCACTCAATTCATTATTCCTCGGATAATAAGCTCTCAGTCATAACTTTCTAAATTTCATCTCCTTTCTTTGCAGATCCTTAATACTTGAAAAGCTGGCCTAGATGAGTCAAGTTCCTCTAACAAGCATACATACATATTTAAGCTGTGTCTTGAATGTTTATAATTCATTTGGACCCAGAAAGATCCTACTCCAGGAACCATCTATAAAAGATTTTGTTTCATAATTTCAGCAATAAGGTCGTCATAGTTTGCAGGTCCACAAGCTACAATTTTATGGATGAGGAATTGCTAATTTAAAAAGGAGCTGGAGGAACACTCAGAGGAGACCTTTGTGGTTTTAATATATTAGAATTGGCCCACCAGCGTTTTTCTAGCTTCATTTTGTGCATTAGTGTTGGCATTAATATACGACAGGGTTAAAACTGAGTTGGCTTTAAAGGGTACTCTTGGCTCTCTTTTGCATCAATGTGGGTTGCAGTTGTATAGTTTTACTAAAAAAGGGGGGCTCATGTTAGCCACAGTCTCTATTTTAAGCTCCTGTCCATCACTGCACTGATATTTTGCTGTAGGAGGACATTCCTTAAAGGAGAACTCCGGTCAATTTTAACATTCAGCTCATTTTTTTGTACATTTGGAGTGCTGTCAGTACAGAGAAATGATGTTTATTCAGCCAGCGCACATACCTTTATTTACATCCTGTTTTCGGTCGAAGTCCACAGTAGTCGATTGTCGAGTTCACGCGCATAGGTTTAGTACCTATGATCACGCGCGTAGGTTTAGTACCTATGATCACGCGCGTGAACTCGACAATCGACTACTGTGGACTTCGACCGAAAACAGGATGTAAATACAGGTATGTGCGCTGGCTGAATAAACATAATTTTTATTAATATCTTTCACATCTACTGCAGTCAGATTCACCCGCGTTCACTCCGAAGGAATCACTCACATGACCTGTGCACTTGTAATGACACATCAAGGATGTTAAGAGCCTAAAAGCAGGTTTAAAACTTGCCCCATTGAAGTCAACAGGGTGCAAAATTTAAAAAGAGGATAACACGTTGTAGGCAACACCGATTTTTGTCGTTGTTCTCTGTACTGACAGCACTCCAAATGTACAAAAAAATGAGCTCAATGTTAAAATTGACCGGAGTTCTCCTTTAAGTTTACACCCCAAAAGAAATGAGAGTTGATGTAGTGAGTATTTCAATGAGGGTTTCAAGCTTGGATCTCTCTAACATACATGCCAAAATTGACTAAAATAATCAATATAACAGGATGAAATATTGACTCAATTCAAAGGACATGTTCATCAAAAGACACAAACTATGACTTAAAACAATAAGACTGTTTTTTTATTTTTTTTTTTTGAATACAGACTAGAGAAGCTTTTCGCATAAGCTGCAGCAATAACATCTTGACTTATTAGCTGACAGTAAAATGCAGGAACAATGTGTGCACATGGTGTGCTGCTGCATTATTAAAAAAGAACCCATGCAACATGTGGAAAGCCACTTAAGCATTCTTGTCATAACTGTAACCGAGCCTGCTTTTGTAATCCATCTTTCTGTAATGCATGCTGCTTCTTTTTTTGATAATGTTGGACTGGTTTCTCTTAGTTCACTTATGCTTGTTTCTCTAACTAATGTCATTTTCCATTTGTCCTGTCAGGTTTTTTAAGAAGAATTTTCAATGAAGAGAGAAGGAAGGACAATTATGGATCCATTGCATCAAAACAGGACTTTGAAGTGGTGGGTATTGGTGATCCTCTATGTGGCACTACACCTCATGACCATCCAATCATCTATGGCGCCAGGAACATTGCAGCTCCAACTAGATGAGGAACAGCCTGCAGGAACTGTAGTAGGTGACATCAGTGCTGGCCTCCCACCTGACATGATTGCAACCCACTATTTCATCTCAGATCATCAGGGTACAGGTGTTGGCATCGATCTGGATATCGACGAGAGTACAGGGATCATAAAAACAGCAAAGGTCTTGGACCGAGAAGTACGTGACCGTTACAGCTTCATAGCAGTCACCATGACCGGTATAACAGTAGAAGTCACCATCTTAGTCAATGACATCAATGATCACGCACCAGTGTTCCCCAGAAAAAGAGCCACGTTTAAAATCCCAGAGCAGACAACCATAGGCACCAAGTTTCCTCTTGATCCGGCTGTGGATGCAGATGAGGACCAGCTCACTACGCAAGGTTACATCATAACGGATGGAAATGTAGGACAAGCTTTTCTTCTTGAAACCAAACGAGGATCCAACAAAGTCCTTTACTTGGATTTGGTGGTCAATGCGGTTTTGGACAGAGAGACAAGATCTTCATATACACTACTCTTGGAAGCATTTGATGGTGGTTCACCCAAGAGGACAGGACAGATGATCCTGGACGTGACTGTGCAGGACATCAACGACAACGCCCCAGTCTTCAACCAGAGTCGCTATCATGCAATGATCTCCGAGAACCTTCAACCTGGGAACAATATACTGCAGGTGTTTGCTTCAGATGCCGATGAAGGTGACAATGGGTTGGTTCTCTATGACATCAACAGAAGACAGAGTGATCCTGATCGCTACTTTGTCATTGACTCTCGAACTGGAGTTATCACTCTGAACAAGCCTTTGGATTTTGAGATGAGAAGAGTTCATGAGCTTGTGATACAGGCTCGGGACAATGCCAGTCAACCAGAAATCACCAATGCCTTTGTGACCATCCAGGTTCGAGACTACAACGACAACCAGCCCACCATGACCATCATCTTCCTCAGTGAGGATGGTTCTCCACGCATCTCTGAAGGAGCACAGCCAGGCCAGTATGTGGCTAGGATTTCAGTCACGGACCCTGATTATGGAGAATATGCCAATGTGAATGTATCTTTGGAGGGGGGCGATGGAAAGTTTGCTTTGACCACCAAAGACAGCATAATTTATCTCATCTGCGTGGATAAGATACTTGATCGTGAGGAGCAAGACCACTATGAACTCCGAGTCATGGCCACAGATTCTGGCACCCCTCCGTTACGGGCAGAGTCTTCATTTACCATTCAGGTCACAGATGTTAATGACAACCCACCTTTGTTTGACCAGCAGGAATACACCCAGGTCATTCCAGAGGTGGCCTTTCCGGGAAGTTTTGTTGTACAGGTTACAGCACGGGACAAAGACCAGGGACCCAATGGGGATGTTCAGTACAGCATCCTACAGACTGAAGGAACTCATTCAGATTGGTTCAGTGTTGACACAATTACTGGTATTGTCACCACCCTGACCCAGCTTGATTATGAAACTGACCCTATACCGAGTGTAACTGTTGTTGCAACTGACAGGGGTCGACCGCCACTGTCTTCTACAGCTGTGGTCAAAGTGATCCTACAGGATATTAATGATAACGAACCTGTGTTTGGCAGCAAGTTCTACAATGCATCCATCAAGGAGAACGCCGCAGCAGGGACCTGTTTCATGGAGGTAGGACTATCATTTCTTTGTCTTCAAATGCTGAATTTGTATTATACTGATTAATATGCAAAATTTGGGGGCTTTTTAAAGAATGACCTGTGTGAAAACCCCAATGTGGAATGACTTGTGTATATTTAAGACATATTGCTAGAGTGCTCTTTTAAAGTGTGTAAAATGAGTAAATGGAAACAGTCATTTTAGGAAATTGACTTGGAAACCAGCATGATGGATTGTAAGATATTGAAGAGTGAGCTTAAGTAAGCTTTGTTTGGGTTGGACTACTTCAGTAGGGAGTTACTCTCCTCAGGCTGTGGGAGATTGTTTTTTACTAGCTGTTCTTACTTTCACTTCTCAATGGTTTTCACTGTATTGCATAAGGTGGTTCAGATAAGTGCACCTTTAAAGGCAAAAGACTTCTGGTTCTGGTATTTACAAAGAACCGGTTCTAGATTCACAACCTAACTTTTCATGTGAAAATGACATTGGATAAAGTGTGAGGGGTCAGTTGAGGTTTGGACTTTGGTCTCATCTGGCCAAGAATTCTTAGTCCCTGTTGTCTGCTTACTATAAAAGGCACATTCTACGTTTTATCAATGTCTGTACAGGGACTTCAAGGTTTTTTTCTAATAAGTTTCTCCACAGGCAAATACAAAGCTCGTAATACATTTCCTAGTAAATCAAAACGTGTAATTTCACATGGTCACATATCAAGTGAAGGCACATTAATGCTTTCTCTGTGGTGGATTTGTGCTGGCGGGGGTTGAGACACACTCCAGCGAGCTGACAGAGGGCCCAGCAGACGGGAACTTGGCTCTGGGGTTTCTCCGGAGAGAGGGAGGATCGTGCCTGGGAGAGATTTTGGGACTGACTGACTGCTTTCTGCTACAGAGTGGGAATAGGAGCTGCATAGGGTCAAGTGGGAGGTCTGGGAGTAAAATTAGAAGTTTATAGTGGTATTACTTAAGTTCGGAATTAGGAATCGGATCAGCAGCACTCAGGTCTACAAATCAAGTGCAAATCAAATCTGATTGTGGCTCCTGTCTTGCTGTCAGTTTCCATCCTCATTCAATGAGTGCAAATGGTTCACAGACAGTTGCGAAAAGACTTGAGTTTTCAACATAAGAACAAAATAAGGAGTTACTAAGTCTATCCTTACAACCATCAAAGCAAACTTGCCAAGGACGAGGTCCAAACCAACTGTCTCTCAGGCTGTGGCACAAATGACTGCTGTAGATGGGAGCTGGCATGCCACTCAAGAGCAGTTGGGAGTTTGATGATGCACAGACTGCAGAAATCACTGCCAAATCCACATCCAAGCATCACAGCACGGCACTTGATGAGTTGCTTTTTTCCCTTCATCATAGATCCCTGTGCACAGAGTTCCCACCGCCTCCCTTTTTCTGAATCAAAGCTTCTGTCCAAATGCCATTACAATGGGTCTATTGTGATCATTCATTTAACATCTGAACCGGGCTTGATTTCATTTTTTCCAGTGTATCCCTCAGCAGAGCATGATTAGTTTAATGTGTACTGGCACTGGTGGTTTACTACATTTAAATTTTTTGTCACTTTGCTTGTGCGTCACTGCCGTTGGGCTGAGGAATAATTAAATTGGTTTTATTTCTCTTTTGGTGCAATTTCCACTCTTTGTAGTGTGAAAACTCTAGCTACTCTCTCCAGTTTTGTTTTAACCGCAAAGATAACACGCAAAAGACTTGTGGCATTGGAATCAAGGGTGTCTAAATTTATAAGACATGTTACTAAACTCTGCTTTCAATTATTACTCTATTATTTATAAGGCATACAACTGAGTTGATAATCAGTGTTGGGTTGGGCAGGATTTTTTATAGTTTATATTTTTAATTAATGTTTTATCAAGTCAGTTTTAGTTCATTTTATTTCATTTTATTTTAAATTTGTCTCCAAGTTACTTTTCATTAGTTTTCATGACATCATTGTTAGTTTTATAGTTTTATGTTTAGCATTTATTTTAGTTTCAGAATTTTAGGGCTGTCAAAGTTAATGTGCTAACTTGTATCATTCAAAAATGTTTCAATTTAAGTTTCTCAGCACTTTCTAGTGTTATTTGTATCTAGTAGCATTTTCATGTTTAATAGAGGCGCGTTAGGCCTGTACATTTTTATAATATATTGTGTATCCAAAACTAAAATTATTTGTATCTTATTTTAGTTATTATGCTAGTTTTTGTTTTTATTTATTATATCATGTAGAATATTTTCTTATGTTTTGTGCTGTAATAATTACTACAAAGTTTACAAACTTTTGTAAACTTTTTTTCAACAGTCATTTCATCAACCGAGGTAATTTATTAATACCTAAATATTGCTCCCAGCTGGTATCATTCCCAATCCCAAATCTTGGTAACTATCTATCTATCCCTGTTATTGTGTGATATTGTGAACCCTCTAACCGTTTGGAAAGTTTGGAGCTGTAATGGAGGACCCAGATGAAAGGCTTCTCTTTGGTACATGCGTAAGAATGGCTTGAACTCAGCTGCTGTTTTGTCTCTTCTGCAAGGACACTTCACTTTTTTAGGCTATTCACAACACACTCCAACTGCGGTCTTGGACATGTTCACCACCGGGATGACGACAGTTTTTCACTCTGTGTGAGACAGCTGCATAATTGGTACATCTAGTCAAGTCTCCTTTTTCTTCATGATTTGAATTGAGAGAGCTGTGAAAAAGATGGAGTGTGGTTGCTCCACAGGTCTCCACAGCACAATAAGGCAGGAAAGGCCTTTGTCCCATTCAGATTCATTGAACGCCTTGAACAATCATCTGTTAGCATAGTCTTGTTAGCGCTGCATTTTATTTCTAAAGCCATTTTTCTCTTTTTTCATTGAAACACTCATCTTTGTGCTTGCTTGTTCTATTTTTCTGTGACTGTATAATGGGCTCAAGCAAACAGTACTGTTCTCATGCACAGTAGGGCTGGGAGATGTATTGAATATTTATTTACAATATATAAGCTGTGATTTTGCAGGTGTTATAAAATTAAACAATATTATGATTGCTATGATTTTATTGCACTTTTTGTTTGGCCATTATTCTTCCTAAAGACCACTCAACCCTCTACGCACTCCTTGACAATAGAATCCCCATTGGCTAGTACATTTTTTTAGTTTACTCGCCAGACTGATCATTTAATGATAGAACTCTAAAACTAAAACTTGGTAACCATGTATGCATAGGCCTATTTATCATTTTAACTGAATTTGCGTGTGTGTGAGAAACACAGCGCTCTCAGCAAAGCGACGGCGAGTAGTGCGCCCTCACACTAGAGTTTACGGTACGCCAAATACTCTGCGCATCCATCGAGATTAATTGAATTACAACTGTAGTACAGATCGCTTGACGGAGAGCAAAACTCTCAGGCTACGTTTACACGGAAACGATCTGAAGAGAAAACGCAAAAGTGATCAATTTTTATTCTGCGTTTAGACGAGCGTTATGGGGGGGGAAATCTGCGTGCATATGGTGACGCAAAAGTGTGTGAAATTCAATGTAGTATGCACTCCAGGCGGCTAGGTGGCAATGTGAAGCACTGATCGGTGCCTTCACTGTCTAGCAGACTTTGCCGTTTTTACCGTTTAGACGGGAACGCGACGGTGGAGCGTTTTTAAGATTTCCACTCTGGAGGGTGGTTTCACTTCTTTGCGTTTTTAAGCCCCAAAAACGCCATCGCCGTCTAAACGAAAGGCACATCTGATAAAATATTTTTACGTTTTCACCCGCGACCGTTCTCGTGTAAACAGGGCCTCAAGCACTCAGTCAGTGTTCAGTAAGTGAAAATATATCTATGCTAAACTTATACTTAGCCTCTAACACACACTGGCAAGTAAAATCTAAGAATTTATTAGCCAATGGCTAATGAAAGACATTATTTAGAAGCCCAGAGTGAAGATAGTCACAAATGTGAGTGACTTGCTACTTAAATTAGTTTTACAATTCTTTTTCTCATGATTCATAAGTATGAGAGGATGTTTATGGAAACATCCGTGTGGCATTTGTCATATATCAAAATGTTATATAAATAGGTATGTGTGTGTATATAATTATAGAATTTTCCTTCCTGTGTTCAATCAGTAAAGAACATTGTGTAAAACTTGTCTTAATTTTATTTTTAACTATATTTTTTACTGTTTCGAGCTTGGCTACGATGTCTGGTTGAAATTTAAATAAAAAATTATTATTCCTCTGATTCCTCTGAGGTTTAATGGCCAACGCTACCTTGACTTTTAGGGATGTTCTTCCTTCCTCATGGGGAGCTGTGTACCTCCACAGCTTCTTATCTGATCTAACTTCACAGCTCATTAAGAGGGTGTCAGTACAACCACACCACCCCCTACCTTCTTAGAGAGATCTGTCAACACTGGAGGCTCTTTAAGAACTTGAGAGGAGTCCGAATATTTGAGCCAAACCAAAATATTTTGGCATTTGCCCGTTTCAGAGCTTTGAGTACAACTTGTGCGTCTATCAGTTTTCCCTTTAGCCTCAAAGACGTTTCCTGTCTCAGTCGTTTCTTGGCAACTCTCTGCTGGAAGTGAACTCCAAGTCCTGCAATGTCCTTGAAAAGACATCACTGATATTGTTCCATTTATCTTCCAGAGTCTTTGATTGCCCCCGTAGTTTAAAAAATACACTCGCAGGGCTTTCTTTGGTCAAGGGCAGCACTATATCTCTCTGCTTCATTGCCAAGGTGTATTCGTGTTCGGGACAGTTTGGGGGATATTACTCGTATCACAGCATCAGACAAGTGCACTCCAGCTGTGCCTTTTTTCCTGCATCTTTAGACATTAAATCACCCAACTTGTTGAAATGTCGGAGGCAGAAAGAGGTTTCCGAATACTCACAGCATCTGCCCCCCCAAAAACCTGATATTACCTGATACCTGATTATTTTACACACCAATTAGCGGAACACGGTGCAGATCCATAATGCATCCGGACTACGAAACATAAATACATTTACAAACAAACATATAAAGAGGACATAAAATAAGGCCTTTTTTAATTATCTCTTTATCTATCTATTTATGTGTGTGTGTCTGTTTCTGAATCTTCGCAGTATTGGCCTTAAATTAATTTGACATTTTGTTTAGGCACTCTAAATGAATACTCGATACTCATATCCATTGGAGGAAATATGATCTAAAGTTGTTAAAGGTGCTGTATGTAGGATCCAGCGGCCTCTAGCGGTGATGTTTCAGATTGCAACAACAGCGCTCGTGCTCGTGAAAAGCAATAAAGTTACAACTGTAGTCTTTCACATCAGATAACGTTAGCAAATGGTCGGCGTTAGCTGGCGAACTAATGATGTCTAACTTGAGCCAACTAAAGCACAAAATCACAATATATTTTACATGCTTTGAAGTATTGTTAGCTTACCTGTCCAAAAGGATGAAAGCCAACTCAGGGTCTGTTTTTATACCTAAAACAAAGCGGAGGTCTCTCCATAATTCAAACGCTCTGCCAATGTTGATCCGTTTTTTTCGTCCTGAGTCGATCCGATTGACGTTTGGCCTGACGAGCTTCAGCAGATACAATTTTTTTTTTTTTTTTTTTTTTTTTTTTGAGTTTGTGTTGGAGTCTGTGTTGTGCTGGAGGCAGGTCGTTTTTTGGTGTTATCAGACTCCATGTCGTTAGCTGCAGTGCCGTCGCAATAGACTGTACATAAAACGGAGAGGCTCGGGAGCGCGCATGCACGTCACATCCGGTGGATTTCGCAGAAAATCCGACCCGGAGACTTCACATAAAAATAGGAATACTGGCCTTCAGAGGTAATAGCAAAACGCGAAAAGTGGATCATTGTAATGTGTGATTACAACCCCTTCACAGACGGGCAATAAAAAAAGGATTCATTTTATAAAAAAAGTTACATACAGCACCTTTAAATGCTTTATATATTTTATATATATTTTTAAATGTAATCTATTTGTTTTGCATCAAGATTTATGCTTAGAGCAAATTTACATTGATGTTACTGCTGTGCTTTTACTCACTGGCTCAGTTTTTCTTCTTTGAATGCGAGACTCAAAACATCAACAAGCGAAGCTCAGCAGGCCTTTGCATGGACCTGGTTCATGGTCTGAGGAGGAGTGGATGTCTGCATGCCTCATTAAGCTGCATACACACTACCATATGGCATTTTTCTCTTGATCAGATGTCCAGTTTTTTTTTGTTTCAGAATATGCCTCAGATGCTGCCTTTTTCCACAAGTCTCCAAAAGCCATTCTCCACTTTTCAAATGACTTGGTCACACTGCTTCAGTGCACACAAAAGGCGATCATTTCTCCCGTCTGGTTTGATGCCAGACAACTTTGCATAGTTTGTGCTCTTTTTCACAATGGCCTTCAATAAGAGAATCATAGCAACCGTTTTTTTTTTTTTTGGATATCATTTCTTTGGATTCTGAAGCAGAAACTGTGTAGAAAATGCCTGGGGAGCTCAACATGACTGCTTTTGGTTATAGAAGTTTACTATAGAGCCATTTTGTTAAGAATAAAGAAATTCATATTGAATTGACGCATTTGAATGCCGTTTATTTGCTCAAATGCAATAATGATGAATCACAACGGTCAACTAGTTGACAGACCAATTTATATATATTTTTTTCTGAAATAAGTTTTTCAATTGCTTTCTGTATTATGCTTTTTTAATTCAATATTTGTTGGATTGTTTATATTTCATGCTTTTTTTGTTTTGATATTTACTGTGTGTATATAATGCTGCAATTTTGCACATAGCTAAAATGCAGGTTAAACAAGGCATTTTTTAAACAATTACAAGTAGCCTCCAAATATTTGCACGTTTTGTAGATGCTTTTTCGTAAACAGAAAAAAACCAGCCCATCGAACAGTTCCAAGTGCTCTTCTTCATGTTGTTGAATGTTGCTTTGCTAATATTAACTTTTGAGCTCCCTGTTTAGTTGTTTGCAATTGTTTATAGCCATACCTTGCAATCAGTGTAACCAGCTAAGCAAATACAAGAAGAGGGAAAGCCAGTCAGACAGTCGTGGTGGCATACTTCTGTCCTCTCCCCCTACAGGAGCTCTGGGCCAAGCCTCCGCTGTTTTTAGTTCTCCTCCGTGCTTCTCTTTCCTGCCGCTAACTGCCGTGCCCCTGCTACCCCGGCTCTGTGGTTTAGCACTGTATTTACACAGAGCAGCCAAATTGCAGGAAACGAGATGTACTACTTAATGTGTTTGCAAATATAATACTTCCTCGAGCACTTCGTTTGAGGCCAAGCGGGCGCACTGAAGCGAATATAAACATGGACGCACATCTGGACATTTTGTGGGTGTCCAGGTCAGAGTTGCTCCACTTGAGGCAACTGCCTGTTTTTATAGCACGCAGAGCCCATCAATTCAAATCCAATGCATCTGTCCAACTGTAGCAGGGTGGGGGTGTGGGGGGGGGTGTGTGAAATGTGTGACTTAGGGTGTGAAGAAAAGTGCTCACCATGCACCGCTTAACAGTGACAAATTTAGGATGTGTGTCTGTGGTAAGACAACAGCAAGAAAGAGGGAGAGGACAGACTTGTGGACTATGTGGTGGTTTTGGTGATTTTTTTGAATAGTACTTGGGGTGAGTTGATGAAAAATTAAGTATTTCTTAGTTTTGTGGTTTGTTCTGTGTTTTCATTATATCTGTTTGGTATTCACTGTCAGGCTTTAGGCCTTAGTCAGGGTAGACGCCATATTTAGTTCGACACGAATGAAAATGAGGCTGTGAGGGATAGGAGTACCGTTCAAATCGTTGTACTGTCTAATGGTTCTTTTTAACGTCTGGTTTTTACAACCTATATGTTTTTAATCCCTTGAAATTTAATGAAGATGAACATTTTCAATGTTTTTCAAAATGGACGATGACCAATATTAGATTTAGGGACGCAGAATATATTGGTACCATATTGGTTAGCAGACAGTATTAGTGATTTTTCTTTTAAATTTTCTTTGCTCATTTTCTCATTTCTATTTTTACATTCAAATTATCTTTACCATCAATTAACGCAAACTTAGTTAATCTTTAAAACCTAATAATTTAGTGAAAGTTTAATGTAATAGTGAGCAAATATCTAAATGATTATAATTTTTTTATACTGCACATTATAATGTTGTGATGCCTAAACTTACTTGTAGCATTTAAAACCATTATTTTTATTAGTTCTCAGCCATAACATGAAAATAATTATCGGCCTGTCCGTATTGGCCAGAATTTTTACAGCCAATTGAACGAACTATATTTCTATCCCTCACAGCTTTGTTGACGTCAAGTTAAATATGCTGTCTAGCCAGAGACTAAGGTCTACTGAGTACCACTAAACCTAATGCCAGTGTGATTTGCAGTTGTTTTTCCTCCCATATCTGACTGAGTTTTCTTGAAATGATTTTTTTTAAGGTTTTGGGGGTCCAATGCTCACATCTGGAATCATGGTAGTGCTGTTTGGGTGGTGAGTGTCCGTCCCGCTTGTATTAGATGGTCTAGTGAGCAGGTGAGTAGCACCTCTAAAGATCACCACCACGTTTCTGGGAAAATAGTGATGGATGAGAGACAGAGATAGGAAAGAGGGAAAGGAATCTCTAGAGGGACAGTGGTGTCTGAGCAGTTGGAGGCAAGCCTCAAACTAGCAGCTGGAGTTGGCTGCAAACAGTTTCCCAATGATGTCTCTTCCTTTGTTGAATGTCTGTGTGGCATCTATTTATATTTCCTTTTTTTTTTTTTCACTCAACAACTTTGTTTTGTCAGAGGAAAAATCTTTTTCTTAATCATATTTTATGTTCATATTATTGTCTTGTTTTCCATAAAAAAAATAAAAAAAAAACTTTAAGAAGGAATTGTTAATGATGGATAATATATATATTATTTTTTTTTGAAGCATGTTTCCACCTCAGAAATAAAATAAAAAAATAAAGAAAGAAACTGGTAAATGTTACTCATAATTTTTTTTTCTTTTTTTTTTCTTATTCTATCTCACCAAAAATAGAAAAAAAGATCTCACAATTATCTGATTTATATTTCATTCTGAGGCGGAAATAGGCTTCCTTACATTTTAGGCACATCTTGTTGCACTGTAATTTTATGGAAGTGCCCTCTCGTAATTCATCTTGTCTTTTTATATATATTCCGGCCTAAACATCATAACCGCTGAGCAAATTGTCTCCATATTCAGAGCATCGCTGCTTTAAAGAATGCATCCCTTATGTCTGCCAGCAACCTCAGGCCCCTGATTAAACTCTGCCAGTTGCAATAACGAGAATGCAATAATGCTACCAAGCAGGCGGCGCTCAGGAACTGAACCGAAGTCAGATGTTCCTGGTTCTCATTCTGAATAGGATTACTTGGAGTTAAGTGAGATGAGTAATTGTTAGTGTAAAGGTGAAAGAACATAATTTTGTTTGACTTTGCTTCATTTATGAGTTAAGGTTGATGTTGAATAACGCTGAGAATAATATGTTTGTAAAATGTGTTGCTTACTTGGGCGAAGCACCTCTGTAAATCTCCGCTGCAATGAAAAAGGTTTATTAGGGCCGATATACACACAGCAGAACACTCAAGATGTCCTGCGTCAGAACAGGAGGAAGGAGACGGGAAATTTGACATTTCAGTAGTTTACACTTGATTTCTTTATGTGTTTTAGAGGTTGTGCACTCACAGCTCACATTGCTTTTTGATTATATTAATAAAAATGTCTATCTGCTGCTCCAGAAACCAAATGGCTAGTGTCCTAGGATGTTTCTGACATAGCAGAAGTGAATCCACGAAGACCACATATAATTGTGCTGTATATCAACTGCATATAGTTTCACAGTAAATCAGAAGTGAAAAGAATCATTGTTGTGTTATAAATCATCATTAGAAGATATCTTAAGGGTCTGTTTGTAAGTGATTTGTATAATCGTAAGGGGTATAAAAGTGGGAAGAGGCATCATAATCACTGCCCTAGATTCCTCAGTAGATTGACTCAAATGCACCTGTGGGACTCCTGGAGAGAACTGGATTTATGCAAACAGGGAACCTCCTCAGATAGTCTGCAAGCTTGCGAATGAACTAGCGTCGAGCTTAGTGATTTTAGCCGCTCAGGCTTTTCTCTCTCGAAAGCGATGATACATCCGCCCTCCCTCACAGCTCATAAATACAAGGGGAATTAAACCGTCCCCCCTTGTGGTGGAAGGTTCTTTAGGACTTTTCACCGATCGAATGGAAAACCATTGACCTTCCGCTCATGAGATTTTACTAGGTGTTTGAGTAACTGTTTTCCCTCTTCCCTTTTCTGGAGCAGGGCAGTGCAGTCAGCCTCGAAGGACTTCATGGTGCATTGCCCAGAAACGTTGTCTTCAATGACAGCACCTTCATCTTCCTCGAAACCTCCTCGGCTCCATTAAAGGAAGCTGGAGGCGGTAGCCAAGAGCGCAGAGGGCTTGTCAATGATTCTGTAAAACAGGCGCAGTGTTTCTGAGAGGGTAACAGGGGTTGGACGCATGTTTCCAGCTCCGAAACAACTCTCAGGTCAGAGTCCATTGGGGCTTTGTGATGGAGTGCTAGAGAGTAGATGAACTGTCTAATGCAGTGCTTTTCAAACTTTTCCACCTGTGATCAAATCAGAACTAGTGGTCAACCAATATGCATTTGTTTAATAACTAATATCTTAGAGAGCAGGGTGGCCAATGGCCAATACATGAGATAGCAAACTATTTAATTGAACTGAGTGGTTTAGTCCAAATTTTCTAAAAAGACACCATCGCTTTATATGAATAATAGATTTAATTTAGGCTTTTATTCACATATATGGTAAACGGATATGGTAAACGGAAGCTCAAGCATACCTGCTTGACATGCAAGAACCAATAAGGTTCATTCTCGTGTTGCGCAGCACATTTGAGCTTCATCAAAAAACAGTGAGGTTCATTCTTTCGTGTTACGCAGCACGTTTGAGCTTCTGCAAGAACCAATAAGGTTCATTCTTTCGTGTTACGCAGCACGTTTGAGCTTCTGCAAGAACCAATGAGGTTCATTCTTTCGTGTTACGCAGCACGTTTGAGCTTCTGCAAGAACCAATAAGGTTCATTCTTTCGTGTTACGCAGCACGTTTGAGCTTCTGCAAGAACCAATGAGGTTCATTCTTTCGTGTTACGCAGCACGTTTGAGCTTCTGCAAGAACCAATGAGGTTCATTCTCGTGTTACGCAGCACGTTTGAGCTTCTGCAAGAACCAATGAGGTTCATTCTTTCGTGTTACGCAGCACGTTTGAGCTTCTGCAAGAACCAATAAGGTTCATTCTCATGTTACGCAGCACGTTTGAGTTTCTTTCAGAACCAATGAGGTTCATTCTCGTGTTACGCAGCATGTTTGAGCTTCTGCAAGAACCAATAAGGTTCATTCTCATGTTACGCAGAACGTTTGAGTTTCTTTCAGAACCAATGAGGTTCATTCTCATGTTATGCAGCACGTTTGAGCTTCTTTCAGAACCAATAAGGTTCATTCTCGTGTTGCGCAGCACATTTGAGCTTCATCAAAAAACAGTGAGGTTCATTCTTTCGTGTTACGCAGCACGTTTGAGCTTCTGCAAGAACCAATAAGGTTCATTCTTTCGTGTTACGCAGCACGTTTGAGCTTCTGCAAGAACCAATGAGGTTCATTCTTTCGTGTTACGCAGCACGTTTGAGCTTCTGCAAGAACCAATGAGGTTCATTCTTTCGTGTTACGCAGCACGTTTGAGCTTCTGCAAGAACCAATGAGGTTCATTCTTTCGTGTTACGCAGCACGTTTGAGCTTCTGCAAGAACCAATAAGGTTCATTCTCATGTTACGCAGAACGTTTGAGTTTCTTTCAGAACCAATGAGGTTCATTCTTTCGTGTTACGCAGCACGTTTGAGCTTCTGCAAGAACCAATAAGGTTCATTCTCATGTTACGCAGAACGTTTGAGTTTCTTTCAGAACCAATGAGGTTCATTCTTTCGTGTTACGCAGCACGTTTGAGCTTCTTTCAGAACCAATAAGGTTCATTCTCATGTTACGCAGAACGTTTGAGTTTCTTTCAGAACCAATGAGGTTCATTCTCGTGTTACGCAGCATGTTTGAGCTTCTGCAAGAACCAATGAGGTTCATTCTCGTGTTACGCAGCATGTTTGAGCTTCTGCAAGAACCAGTGGGTTTTGTTTGTTCTTGTGCGTTAAGCAAGTATGGTTGAGCTTCTGTTTTTGTTCGCTGATCAATGTTTGTATTTGAATAAAACCTAAATGCAATCTGTTCATCATATAAAATCCAGTCTCTTCAGAACATTTGGACTAAACTGCTCAAAACATATCATATGGATTAGTTTTACGATCTCTTTATGAACTTTTTGAAATGAGTGGTAGTTGCGTGGACCGTCAATGGAGGGACAGAAATATCTCAGATTTCATAAAAAATATCTTCATTTGTGTTTGGAAGATGAACAAAGTCTTACGGGTTTGGAATGACATGAGGCTGAGTAATTGATGACAATTGTTACATTTTTGGTTGAACTAACCCTTTAACTTTGCATATAATTTTGAAATTAGAAATGTGTTTGAGAACACTAATTTATTTCCATCAGGTGCCCCACTGGAATCCAAAGACTAAAATATTTCAGTGCACTGTCATCTTCTGAAGCTTTTTCTTAGATTATTTGATCAACCTAACTCTTTCATTCAAATGTATTTCTCACATCAGAGGTGTGAGGTATCCCACACAAAATGGTTAATGCATAGCTAATGGACTTTGTACATGGCACAGATTTTCAAATGTCTCTAATCAAAAGCATTAATGCTGTCAGAAAACTGTTGTTTGTCTCAGGGATGGAAAAGCGGACTTACAGGGTTCTGATGCAATAGCGATTCTTCTTTCCGTTTGAAGTCTGGTTCAAGTGTAAACCTGACTGCTTTATCAAAGCCTTCCTTTTCTGTTTGAGAAGTGCTTCTGACATTTTTAGCAGCATCCTCAATGTTTTTAAGTCAAGACACGAACCTGATCACCTCATCTCCTGGATGACATCCAGAATCTCTCAACATGAAATCAAAACAGACCATGTTTACTTCCTTTATACACATGTCTGGTGTTTTTGCTCACAATTCTTCATTTCAAAGTAAAAAAATATGTCTTTGTAATCTTTTCTTTTTTTCATTGACATCACATGAAAAGCCCAGCATGGTCTCTTTGTTTAAAGTGAACCCAAAGCCAAATAGATATTTAGACATTTATTAAAGGGATAATTCACCCCTCATGTTGTTCCAAACCTGTATGAATTTCTTTCTTCTGCTGAACACAAAAGAAGATATTTTGATGAATGTCAGTTCCATAGCATTGACTTCCATAGTATTTTTTTGTTACGTACTATTTTTTTTGTTCCATACTATGGAAGTCAATGGGGTCCATCAACTGTTTGGTTACCCATATTCTTCAAAATATCTTCTTTTTTGTTCAGCAGAAGAAAGAAATTCATGCAGGTTTGAAACAACTTGGGGGTGAGTAGCCCTAAATGATGACAGAATTTTCATTTACATTTACTAATACATTTTTAAAGTTATATCTTAACATTAGTTAATTCACAATGAACTAACATGAATGATCAAGGTGTAAGTATTATTAATATTATTTTTTAATATATTTAATATGAAAGTACAGTGCATTTTAATGGTTCAGTACTGTTTTTTTAATTTTTGTAATAAAGTTCAGCACTATTTTATGTATGTTTTTTTTTTTGTTTTTTTTTATTCAGTATCCATTTTTTTTTTAACTTTCGGTTGATTAATGATTAATCCAATATGGGGCCATATTAATCCAGCGTGAGCCAACCTGGATATTGTTATCAGTAAAATCCAACATCGGTCTACCTCTAGTAATTTTTCTTGTTTAATGTCTTGCTTCGGTCTGAAATGTCACATTATGAATGGCGTTTCATGTTGACTTTCAATATTTCAGATGCATTCAGTGCTGTGACTGTGCGGTAACATGCACTGCTTATAACTGCATTACAGTAAACACACCAGTGCAGTGCAACTCGAAAGCTTTGGACGCTTTGGCAGAGGGACCGGTTTTCTTTTCTATAAGTCAGTGTGGCATAAATCTGTACTGGTGTCACTGTCTATCAACTCTAACACTGCTAACCACCATCTATGCTGCTTACTCAAATGTGATTATTTATGACCTCGTTCTCTGGCTTTCTCTCTCTCCTAGCATTCCGAGTTCAGTATCCTGGAGGATCCATTACAGAGGCATTTATTTCTCATTTATTCTTTATCCAATATCATCCAGAAACTCCATGCATGCTTCCTTTCATTGCTGAGAAGGAAAATATGAACCTTGGGTTGCAATTCAAATGTCCAGATCATTTGAACGACATTAGAAAAGGTTTGTTATAGTTGCTGATTTGCACGCACATAAATGTTCAAGTATACAGGTTTAAAAACATGACGTTTCAGCCTTTATTCCACTCTTAATTGAAGCTCTGTCAGCACGTCTTCTCAGAGAGCCACATTTAGCACGCCTGGAGGAAAAATGACCATTGGCGGCTGCTGAAAAGGTTTATGATTGAGTGAGAGGTGCCGCTGCGGGATGTTTGAATCTGGGCCTAATGACGTGGGTTAAAAGAGAAGCTCATGGGTGTTTTCGCTGGTGTCTCACGACGGATTTTAACACAAGTAAAGGCTTTAAATATAACCATTAATCTGTGTTTTCCACCGATGAAATGAACTACAGCTATTCATCATGTGAAGAGGCACAAGAGCACATGACGTACCTTGGCAATGGCAGTTCATGGAGTGGCCGCTGAAGGCAAAGAGAACAAAGAGAAAAATGGATGTCCGAAAATATGAGAGAACAGAACAAAGAGCAGGAAGAAGGGAGATTGGCACACAGTCACGAAGGCTCCAAAAAGACAAGATCAATACTGATTGATGGAGGCACAGATAGAGAATAGAAGAGAAAAGAAGGTAGAGGTACTTCTCACTGTGATAAATAATGACGGGCTGCAATATTGGTTGCCATGACAATGAGAACAGACTTTTTGTCTGTGTCTTCTGCTAACCAGTTTATTTCTGTGGAGGTTTTTCTTTTTTAGCTTCTCTTCTTTGGCCGCTTTGCCACTTGCTCGCTACTTTACTGGAACTCGTTCTCTATTTGTATGTGTTTTTCATGCAGAAATCAGGATTCATCTCTACCATTCAAAAGTTTGTGAAAGAAGATTCTGATTTCTGAAGGATCATGTGACACTGAAGACTGATGTAATGATGTTGAAAATACAACTTTGCCATCACAGGAATAAATTACATTTTAAAATATGTTTTACAATAGAAAATGGTTATTTTATATTATACTAGTGATGGGGACGAGACCGCCTATGCCGAGTCCGAGTCAAGACCGAGGCTTTGAAGGGTTGAGTCCGAGTCGAGACCGAGTCCGTTGGTTTTCAAATTCAGTCGAGTCCGAGTCAAGACCGAGTTTTTGAGGAAGCAAGTCCGAGTCGAGACCGAGGCTGAGTCCCAATTCGCCTACTTATACTACGACCTAAAAGTATGTACTTTTTTTGTGAGGAAAAAGTACATACTTTTGAGTGTGTAGCAAAAGAGTATGCACGTTCTGGGACATACTTCGATGACGTCATGCAACGTGAACGAGAACGTGGTTGCTTAGTTACGCACACCATGACTGTTAACAAAACATTTTACATTTCATTCATTCTTATATGTCATATATAAATGTATTTACTATTCCCATCTTTTTTTCCAAAATACATTTACAATGTGTCCTACCAAATTGAGGAGTGAAGCAGGCTGTCGTCGTAGATCAACCAAACGCAGGCTGGTTCTGACGTTCATGTGCAATGTGTGTAACGAAAGCTAAAATATTTAAAGTTTATAGTATAACTATTGTTTAACGTATTTTATACTTATGTATAATACTCAAAAATACCCCGATGAAAATGAACCATGCTTTTATAGTAAAAGTGTAGTAACCATGTTTCTTTGGTTGGATTGATAAAGTTAACATTTGTACAGCCACAGTATTACTACAAATAAGTCAGTGTGGTCAAACTATGGTTAGTGTAGTAAAAGGTGTTTATTTTCATAAGGGTTTATAGTAAGGTAACTTATAAATCTAAGACAGAAACATCAGAAGAAATACATTAAAAAAAGACACTTGCATGACACTGTACTTTTTATTTCATCGGACCCTACAAGATAAACACGGTACTTTTTGGCACAACATAACCCCATTAATATTACGAGACAATAAAATATAACTTTAATAAGGGTTAAACATTTGAATTCTTACACTTAAAAACTGAGGGCGAATCTCCGCGGCTGCATCCGGCTGCCATGTTTACATCACCATAGATACCACCATCACCACAAAGCTCCTCCCTCCCGCACGCAATGGGTTGTGGGCAATATTAGCCGTTAGAGTGTGCATTGATCTGCACTTCGAATTCTAACCGGAAATAGTAGACCATCCGGGTATCTTTGGAATACTCTTTTCAACATACTACGATTTGGGACGTACTAATTCTAGTTTCGCATACTATTTAGGACGGATAGTATGCGAATTGGGACTCAGCACGAGTCTTTAGGAGTCGAGACCAAGACCATAAAAACATGTCAGTTTTCATATTCATGATTTAATATCACCCCAGTTAATAATCAACAGTTAGGCCTACAGACTAAGCTAGATTGGGAATTGTTTAGAGGAGCAGTCTTAACGTCTTAATATGGACTATGCTTTTAATATCATTAAAAAAATCCCTACCACATGCATCATCTTCTGCCTATTTTTCTAAACTGCTTCAACAGTGCTGCTCTGTCATCAACATGTTAAACCCACCCTGACTTTTTTAATCATAGTTAGGACATACAGAGTAAATAAAAATGTTCTAGTGGTATGTATTCTAGTGGACTAGTGATGGGGACGAGACCGCCTATGCCGAGTCCGAGTCAAGACCGAGTCTTTGAAGGGTCGAGTCCGAGTCGAGACCGAGTCTTTGAAGGGTCGAGTCCGAGTCAAGACCGAGTCTTTGAAGGGTCGAGTCCGAGTCAAGACCGAGTCTTTGAAGGGTCGAGTCCGAGTCGAGACCGAGTCTTTGAAGGGTCGAGTCCGAGTCAAGACCGAGTCTTTGAAGGAACAAGTCCGAGTCGAGTCCGAGAAAGCAGAAATCGGTCTCGAGACCGGACTCGAGTACTACATCACTATACTAATAGTTCACAAAATTACTGTTTTTACTGTATTTTTGATCAAATAAATGCAGACCTACTGAGTGTGAATGATAGGGACTTAATTCTTATGTTGAGAGTGCCATTTCTTGTGATTTTGTTTCTTAGTTATGCTTCACTGTGGCTACTATCACTTCTAGACTCATTAGTTAAGAAGATCTAGCATCTCATTTAGTTTATCATTTTGTCTAATTCAGTGCACTCATCAAAGGTTGCTTAGCTGTTAGTGGATTATGTCTCTAAGTGAGTGAGTTTATTCTACAGAAAATCAATGAGCTGTTTAAGAGCAGATACGTTTGTTGAGTCTGTTGAAGGTTTGTCTGAAGGAAAGCCTGCTGCGTTTGGAGAGCCCTGTGTGTTTATCTAGTATGTGTGATGTATGCCTGGCCGACAGTGGCAGCACCAGGGCACGGGTCACTGAGAGCCAAACTCAAAGGACACACCGGCAGACTCATCCTCCCCCTCTCTTCCTCCTCTGCTTCTTTCTCCTCTTTGTTTCTGGTTTGTGTACATACGAGGCGACTTCCTTGTCTCGGCGGATCTGTCTCCCTGGGGTCCTGATAAGGGATCTGGGTGGTCTGATGAGGTGCCAGCGTGATTAGATTAAATGTATTATCCGTTTTCCACCAGACATGGAAGAAATGAGACACTATTGGAGCAGACAACACTTGTACGTTTGAAAGAGACTAATCTCACACCTAAATAATGTAGTCTCTCTTATTCGTGTCCACTGATGAGACACTGCCAGCTGTAGGGTTGGTGATGGGTCAAACAAAGTCATGACGCTTATTTTTATTTGATTTCTTATTTACTTTGAAATATGTTGATACTTTTAACTTGATGGTTACACCATATTATACTTTTAGAGTCATTCAATTGAAAAAAATTGCTATCAAGAAGATTTTTTTTTCTTTTTTTGACATATGTCAATAATATCAGTGGTATTTCATATTTCTTGGTGGCTGATTCAATATCACCAAATTCAATATTGACTTGTTAGCTAGACCTTTGTTTTCCACCATAGCTTGCATTGAGTTATGCTTTTTCCTTGCTGCAGGATTTGGCCTGTACCTTGGGTTCATAAGTGAACATTGTCAAAAGATTGGCCAAAACACACAACCTGTGAGGACTTTTTGGCATGAAAAACACTTGACTAGAGTGTCAATCAATGTGGCTATAGAATTGCAGACCATTAGAAACACCTCACAATCCATCCTTTAATTAACTCTCTGATTTTCTCCCTGGAGAGAAACCAGTGAAGCTTAAGTGATTTGATTATATGTCACCTTTTGTTAGTTAAGGACTTGAATACGGGCCTGAGACCCTGACAATATTCCTTAGTAAAGTTGAGCTCTCCGGTCCAATAAAGACAGAGAAGTCTCCAAAACAATCCATCCGACATCATCTCATGGACATTTCTTTTTGCACCGGACATTTAGAAGTAGAAAAGAAACTTGCACAGATCATAAGACAGACCGTCTGTTTTAATTTGTTCAGAGAAAGTGTTGATGATTGTAATAAGAGATGTTCTTAAATATTTATAGCGCTTAGTAGCTAATAAACTACAAGCTACCTTTGATACAGGCAAATTGTTGTTTTGTAGAAGATTAGTTCTTGTGTTGTTTTTTGGCATGACCTGCAAGTAAAATGCAGACTGTTGATTAATACCCATTGTATGAGTAGACGTTTTTTCAGAGATATTTCTTAAGAGCGTTAAAGTCAAACTTTCCCTCTAATGACCACAGATTAGCTCATTCATTCTTACTTGAAGATGCCTTAGTTTATTTCATTTACATGAGCTGCCTCTTTGTTTCCTGCAAGCAGGTGATTTAAAGTGCATACTATTGGTGAATGTTATTGGTGAATGCTAATGTTATTTGAGATATAATAAGAAATGCAGTCCTGCTTTAGAAGCTTTTAAGAAAATGTCACTTTCTTTTTCCACATATGCTCCCTGTTGAGTTCATTAGCCTCAGAGGCTTTAGTCGTGAGACTAGCACAGTTTTAATGAACACTTCATACTCTGCTTTCACTGTCGGTGCTTTGATATGACTTGCGGTGGTGGTAACGGCCGCTTTCTCCTGCTAAGCGCCTATCGTTTTTCCATATCACAGTCCATCGCTGGCTCAAATAATAGAGCTCATTAAATTCAACTGGTAGCTTAGATTCTGTAATGCTGGAGACACCAGGGTTTGGTGTGGTCTTTGAGAAAAGCTTGGGTGGTGTGGTGACTGTATTATCGTTACATCAGAGGATCAACAATGGAAAGAATTGCGTTCTCTCTGTAGTAAGTATGACACTATTAGTGGCTACTCTTCATCTTCAAAGGACAAGCATCTCAGTGGTAGGCACTGCAAGTGTTAGCACTTGTAATGGGGCATGTTAAATAACAGAGTATATCAATTATTTGTAATTAAATATAGGGGATGAGTCAGATTTGACATACTGTAGATTTGCAAAAGATTAAAGTATTGCAAGTATTAATTATATATTTATTTGTGCACTACTTTATTTTATACTTTTTTTTGCTCAATACTTTATTTTTGTTTTGCAAAACTTTATTCTTTAGCAAATCTATGTGGCATGGTTTTGACTCCATATAGGAGAGACCAAGGCTTGCTGTCACATAAGTTGTCAAATCTAACACAATAAACATGAAAAATAAAATGTTTTATATTTTATATTATTACATTGTACTATTTTATAATAATACATATATTATATATAAAATATATTTTATATTGTTAATATTATTTCTTTCTATTTTTTTCTGTTCTGTTCTGTTCTTTTTTTTTTTCTTTACATTACAACCTTTTATTTGTTTCTGTTGTGCATTTTTAATTTTTAATTCAAACTTTGCTTAAGTTTCTCATTGTGACAACTTACTCCATATAATCCGACAACATACCCTGCTATTGGTTATCTTGTTGTGTGGGCAATACTTGTTTAAAAACGAACTTTTATGTAGACAAGACTTTAAGATATATGCCACACAGAAATGGTCTTTCAAACATAAACTCACCTTGAGAATTAACTGGAGTAAAAAGTGTGACAACTATCCCCAGTCTCTTCCTATATATGTTTGTTGCATTTATTGTTCACTTGTTTTATTCGTGATGAAGATAGAACAATCAGCAAGTGTTTCTTACAACATCATTAATTAATTCAAATGAATTCAGCCGAACCCAAACCCCTTCTCTTTAGCTCCACTCTCAAAATCTCTCCGAGGTTGAGAGTCTGTTTGGGCAAGGTTACCATGGAGACTATTACAACTACATTTCAATTGTTTGCATTGGTCTTTCCTCATGTATAAGCTCAGTGTTAGTCTGCTAGTTTAATGCAAGTGAGCATTGGAGAGTAATGTTCTTGCATTATTTACCATGGCTGTGTAGATGAATCAGTGGTAAATCCTTATTTAGAGGTTGTCAGATATATTACCAATGGAATCAGATAAATTCCTTATTCACTACTATTGATTTTTTTATGTGTATATATGTTAAAGGTACACTACCTTTTAAAAGTTCGGGTTTGATATTAGTGTCACATGATCGTTCAGAAATCATTCTGATATGCTGATTTGCGTATCAAGAAACATCCCTTAATATTTTTTTTCAGGATTCTTTAGTGAATAGAAAGTTTAAAATAACAGCATTTATTTGAAATAGATTTTTTTGTAACCATGTAATGGTCTTTACTTTTCTTTTTTTAATGCTCCTTGCTTTTAATTTCGTAAAAAAAAAAAAAAAAAAAGCCAGACCTTTTGAATGGTAGTGTAAATTGTGTGAATATGTCTCTCAAGCTACAGCGAGAAGATCTCAAGATCTTACATTCTTTGATCTGAGCTCATTAGTTTGCTGCTTTTGATAATTATGAGACCATTTCATAAATAAATCATTTCAAATAAAACTCTAAAGATTTTAGATTTCTGCCGATTGGACCGTTTTTTACTTCCAATGCTCCCTGTTGAGCTTCACAAGTATGACCTTTCACCCTGTTGCAAACAATGAGAACTTTAAATCCTGAGCTGCATGTTACGTGTACATGATCCTTTAAACACACAATACTAATTCTAAGACTTCATTGGCACAAAGAGTGTGTTGTTTCAAATCCACTTCTCATACAAAAAAGTTGATTTGACCTGATGTAAATGGCTGAAATTTACCTCAACAAATTTTGTCGAAACGTATCATTTAACAAACTATGACATTAGCAACTCTGAAATCATTTTAAGTGAGGTAAATCTCTAGTTTAGACCTTTATATTTTAACCACTAACACCAGGTTGTCTCTGTCTCCCAGGCGAATGGATATAAGACAGCCATATTGTGATGGTAAACATCCCGTCTGAAAGCAGAGGGACCCCCAACTGGGGTCATACACATAACCGCATTGTACGTGAATTGACTCCTCATGTTGGATTAGCTGGTTAAATACAGTGATCCTTTCCCTCAGACGCACAATCACGACATTTAACGCATTTGAACGCGGGTCTCAAAAAAGGCCACCACGGTCCTTTCAGTATCCGCCAGCTCAGTTTCCCCGCACCATTCACTGCGACGATCATACTGGCGTGCTTGGCAACCCTGAAAGCGTACACTTAAAATGCCACATGCGGAAGTATCGAGACATCCCTCGTTTGGTGAATGCACACCATTGTGGAGCATAGACGGGACAGAAAAGTCATCAGCGCATGCAGTGCGACAGAACTCTGTGTAATGTATTTACTCAGCTACAGCTGCCAAGATAGTTTGAGAGAAAGTTTGGCAAGGAAAATAAATACTTGCTAAAATGTATTGGGATCCAGAAAAGGCTTTTTTCATTTTCCAGAGACTGAATCCCAACTCACGAGATCAGGATAAAGAGGAATGAGAGAGTTAGAAAGTTGCGGAGAACTGAAGAACGGGGGGGGGTGAAAGTGGAAAATAGAGGGGTATGGGGTCTGATAGCAACTGAAATAAAAATAGATGGAGATGGTGTCTTGATGAGGGCCGCCCGCTAACCTCTCAGGCGCCACACTCCCCGGCTGAGGCGGGCCCCAGGAGCGGGAGGGGCGAGACCACAAAACCATCTAGTTGCTGAGGCTGTTGTACTTGCACTTGGGGGTCTACAACTACTGAAGAGGGGTATTTTGCTTGCGTTACACCCAATAGATATCACTAAAATAAAGATTCTATGGTTCCATGAAGATTTGTTTACATCCATAGAACCCTTCCAGGTTCTTTATGGAAAAAGGTTCTTCAGAATATTAAAATAAAGTGGTTATTAATAAAAACCGGTTCACTGAAAAGTTCTTTGGGGAACCCAAAATGGTGTTTTTTTTTTGCAGTAATGCTATAGAAGAACCTTTTTGGGTTCCTAGTTTATTTGTTCTTAGTGTGAAGAACTTTTTAATAATTGGAAGAATCTTCTCCACCATAAAGAAAAGGTGGAAAGGTTCCATGGATGTAAAATGATCTTCATGGAACCATAGGTGGCAATAAAGAAACTTTATTTTTAAGGGTGTAGTGTCGTATCTACTTCTGTAAATGGCTAACATAGCAGCAGAGCAGAAAGTCTTCCTAACCCGGGTTCAGAGAGACGTCACAGAGGAACGGTCCAACATTTGATTTAAGAGTCTCTACCCAGCAGGCTGTGAACGGATAAAATGAGTCAGACTGATACTCATGGCTCTTAAAGCAGGCAAAAAAAAAAAAAGCTCAGTGTAGCATCAGTTTCTGTACTGAGGGGCCTGTTCCACCTGACACAACCCAGCGGGGATGCGGTGAACCTTCAGCTGATGACTTCATCTCTTACAACATTGCTTTTAGGTTATTCTCATAGGAAACAGCT
Source organism: Rutilus rutilus (assembly GCF_951802725.1). Classification (NCBI taxonomy): domain Eukaryota; kingdom Metazoa; phylum Chordata; class Actinopteri; order Cypriniformes; family Leuciscidae; genus Rutilus; species Rutilus rutilus. The sequence goes on from NC_140223.1 coordinate 24,760,271, forward strand.
GAAGGAAAGCATCATTTGATTTGCATTAAGGAAAACGTCATATTAGATAAACTTTCAATCAGAAAAGAAAGATTTTTGTGTACGAGTAGAAAAGAGTCTTTCACTTAGATTTGAGTGGCTTGAGTCACTTGTTTACTCCATTAGGACATGCCAGGTAGCATTAGAGCATTTTAGCAGTTAACTTCAATGCAGCTGGGAAATGCAACAGAACTGTATATGCTTCCTCATATGGAATGCATTTAAAGGAAAAATATTTTCATAACAGTTGGAAATTTTAGATTTTAAGTGGATTAAGGAGGCTGTATGCCGTTTTTCTCTCCTCTTTTCCAAGCGACATCTGGATCCCGTTAGCTCTTTATGGACAATATGTCATTTCTCTCCGCGTGTCATCTTGACACTGCTTTTTTGATTGTCTGTATGTGTTTAAAGAAGGACTGCTGGGTTTTTACAACATGTGTTTGTGAAACACATGTTGTGTTTTTTTCTGAAAGGAAGGGAAGTATAAACTGGAGAATTCTTTAATTTTTAAAACACGCTATGCAACAAAATTATTGAACATGTAATTTATACATTTATATAAAAAATACATAAATGCCAATGTGTGCTACTGCTAGCTAGCAGTTAAAGCCATTGAGAATTATGTATTGCGTACCTAGTTGTTATAAAAGTGATATTACTCTTTGTTGCATAAGCTAAACATCAAAAAGTAACCCAAAATCATTGCTCTTCCAAATGTATTCTTTACGATCTGACCTGAAAACTATGGATTTCTTCTTCAGTTAATCACATTTTGTGCAGTCCTATGAACAGTTGGATCTCATTACGTAGAGTGTCTGCCTTTCTGTGTCTTTCTTTGATTTGCTGTGGTGTTTTTCCTCTGTGGGTCGTTTGATTAATGTGGAGAATTTTGGTTGTTTCAGATACTCCAAGAGGCACTTACTTCATTTTACTTTATAACCCCTGGCCAGTATCCTCTCTTACACTGTTGGTCTAGTTCTGGAATATCTGTCACCATCTTCATTCTTCTGCCACCTCTCTTATTGACTTCTCCAACTCAAACAGTGAACTGTTTTCACTGTCTTTCAGTTTTCTCCTTAACACCTTCCTAAAAATCCTCTCAAGCCACAGGTTGGTAGTCCGCTTCATTATTGCAAATTCTTGAATGAGCTTTATGAATATTTAGCATGCTATTCCAGTCAAATATATGCTGTAAAGGCTGCCACATAATGTGTTTCCCTGGAAGCCTGTCTGAGTTTGTGGACTAGACGTGGCTCCACCAAAATGGGGGTTTTGTTTGCCTAAATATTTCATTACTAAAGCGAGACCTCAGTTCTGAGTCGGGACACCATTCATTTTGATATTTGAGAGTTGAGTGTACCATCTCTTGAGGGAAAGCAGGGGGCCGATGACTTTATCTCCAGGCAGAAGTTAAGACCCTCTCATCTGGTAGCAATCTTTCCGTGAGCCCGCTTCAGCCAACCACAGTCCAATTCATCAGAAACTGTCATCTGCCCGTGGAATAGTGAAAAAAGCCAATGGATGGGGGCAGGACGTTGAGTGTAAGCGTGGGGAGAAATAGATGATCTTTTAAAATGGAAAAACACCAACTCAGCTTTGCCATTTGCATGTAATTGCTTTAGGATGAAGCAGATGCAGGGCTGGATTTGTAAATGCAGCGCGTTTATTTTAAGACGAACTCGACCTCTTTAATGCGACATGCAACCTCTGGTCAGCAGTAACTGTCTGCTCATTATTCTTAAGAAAACAATGGATTGTGAGGGTAATGAGTCTAATTTAGTCCTGCACTGAGCGTGGAGTTGATTGGGTCGGCCTTTTCATGTTGGACAGGCTGTCACCGTGCTCTGTTTGGTTAGAGTAGAATTAAATTGCCCACGGATTGCAGCGACTCCTGAGAAAACAGTGTGAATAGGTGCAAGCCGTGATGAATGGCATACAGAAGATCAAAGATGGGATCCTTATTTAGAGATCCTGGTCAGTATTGCTCTTTAGCAGTACTTTGAGATTTTTGTTTTTGATCTGCTAGTGTGTCTAGCCATAAACACTAAAATATAGACTATTATTTATAATGCCAAAGCCAATAAATGGATGATAATAAATTCATTTGTTAATTTAATATTATTTTTGATACATTTTGATATTGTTTCATTCATATTAATATGAATTAATATTAAGAATCAATAAAAAGTCATATTCCATTATAATAATAATAATATTGTATTAAAATGAATTTTTAGTGTTTTTAATATGATCTTTTAACTAGATTATGGCAAATGTAATATAAATAGAGGGGAAAGGAGTATCTGTAGTATTGACCAATAACTGACATGGTACTAATATCATGCATCCGTGATGTATTACATTATACTTTAAGTCCCTAAAATATTATATTATTTTATTTTTAAATTGCAATTAGCTTAGTTTGCGGTCATCTAACGTCATCTTAATCTTTAAAAACACAAATTTATTTTTAAATATTACCATTATTACCATTATTAGTTAATATTAATACAAATAAATATAAAAACGAAATCTCAAAATGAGTATCATTTAACTAATGATAAATGAATATATGGGATTTTAATATCATCCATTTATAAGATATTATTATCAGCCTTTTGTTAGCTTCCAGAATGTTTAAATAGAAGCAGAATGTCTGTGAATATCTTAAATGTGGATGTTTTTAAAGAGAACGTTTTATAGAGTCAATAGTACGCTAGCTTTAAAATAAAACACAATAACTGACATCAAAGTGATGCATTAGCATCGAAATTCCAATGGACCAAAACCAGAGGAAGAAAGTTCAACATCTGGGTCAAAACTAATGCCACAAGGGATTGTGAAAGTTTAAAATGGACTGTAGCTATCTAAAAGATATGAGCCAATCATATCCGCTTAGCCCGAAAGACCTAAAGCACCAGGATCCCAAGTAATATTAACGGGTCTTGTGTGAAGATAAAACGTCCATCTCTGAACTTAATATCTGTCTGAGACACTCACAAATACATCCGATGTGAGCCATTCGAAAGTTTCTCATCAAGGAGAACGGGGGAAGTTTAGTACCATTCCTGCCCCTGGGGTTTGTGGGATACTGGACGTCTGCTCTTAGTTGTGCACTTGGGAGGAAATTAAGAGTCTCTTCGCAAAGCCGCCCAAAATGAGTTGGGCAAAGCGAGCATGCAAGGGCTCTCCTCGCCGAAGCTCTGAGAGTCAATAGGCCAGAGATGGTCCTCTGAGATTAGTTAGAGAGTATAGAGCCATGTCAGAAACTCAGCTGCCTGGCATGGAAACTAGAGATGGTGCACAGATTTCCCCTCCCTTATTAAATATCTCCTGGGGAAAGCCAGGCAGTGCCAGAGGTTAATATCCTTCGCTAAAGGCCTTGACCTCTAAGTGACAGACATCATGTGAGATGGCACCAATGTGTACCACAAAAAGCTCCCTCTGGTTTATAATATCTTTGTGGAGTGAAACTCTTCTTTATACTGTTTCCTATACTAGCCAGGGTGATACTCAACCCTCTGAGAACTTTCCAGGTCGTACAGCGTCAAGAAGGCCACTTTCACCCAGCTTTGAGTGGTTCTGCTGTCATGAGTAATTATGGATGAAGGAGGTGCAAAATTCTTCCATGGAAGCAGTGAACTTCCTTTAGACAGGGGTCAGGTTTTTCAGTGGTGAGTGTATATGTTCTTACCTTTCTCTAAAGCAAAACAATCACACGTTTCATGTTACAGTGTAGAGTTATGTGCCATTCAAAATAGAATTGAGAATTCCAACTGAATTGAATTTAGGCAGCAAACAGCATGCATAATTGCAGTTCATTTCACAACAAGTTTAGTGATCTGACCGTAGCTCTTTCTAGATGGTTGCTAAGAATTTGTGTGAGTGTGTGTGTGAGAGTAAGACAGATCTTATACTGTATGTCTTTATATATAAGTAAAGACATTTTCTTACATATTGTGACGTAAAACAGAGTGTAATGGATTATCCAAAAGATGTAGGAGTGGACATTGTGTTTAAAAATGACGAGGTCAAAGAAAATGTTAAAATATGAAACATGAGTGAATCGTTCACAATAGGATCTATAACATGCATTTACAAAACAGATAGTGTGAATTTTAATTTCATGCAGACTGTGTTCTGGTGATTACCAGTGCATTGCCAGGCTGTTGCTTTGTGGTTTCTAGGGATTTTGTGAGGTTGCTAGGGCATTTATAGTAAGATTTTTTTGTCATTGTTGTTGTTGTTTTTGTCATCCATACAATGGGGTCCGGTGTTGTCTTGTAGCCCTCGGACATTCATTATATGGACAAAAAAACACACAAAAAAAAACACAGTTGGAACATTCTACAAAACATCTTCTTTTGTGTTCCACAGAAGAAAGTAAGTCATACAGATATGGAACGGCATGAGGGTGAGTTAAATGATGACAATATTTTCAGTTTGGATGGACTATCACAAATGATTTACTTTTAGCTTCTGACCAAGGCTGTATCTCAATACTAGTTTTACTTGATCTTAGTGCTGCGTTCGATACTATAGATCACACAATACTCTTAGACCGACTACAAAACTACACTGGTGTTCAGGGACAGGCATTAAACTGGTTTAGATCGTACTTATCAGACCGTTACCATTTTGTCTGCGTAAATGGGGAAAAATCGAAGATAACGTCAGTAAACTACGGTGTACCGCAAGGATCTGTGTTAGGCCCTCTGCTATTCTCAATATATATGCTGCCACTTGGTAATATTATAAGAAAACATGGAATTAATTTCCACTGTTATGCTGATGACACTCAATTATATATTTCATCACGACCAGATGAAAACGCTAAATTATCTAAATTAACAGAGTGTGTTAAAGATATAAAATACTGGATGACATGTAATTTTCTGCTATTAAATTCAGATAAAACGGAGGTATTACTTATTAGTCCAAAAAACTGCCCACAAAACCTCTTACAATACAACTTTAATTTAGAAGGGTGTCCTGTTACTTTATCCTCTACAGTAAAAGACCTGGGTGTTATATTAGACCGCAACTTGTCTTTTGAAAATCATATTTCATATGTTACAAGAACAGCCTTTTTCCACCTTAGAAACATTGCTAAGCTACGTAACATGCTATCTGTTTCTGATGCAGAAAAGTTAGTTCATGCATTCATGACCTCGAGACTAGATTACTGTAATGCTTTATTAGCCGGTTGTCCTGCATCCTCAATAAACAAGCTACAGTTAGTCCAAAATGCCGCCGCTAGAGTTCTTACTAGATCAAGAAAATACGATCATATAACACCAATTCTGTCGTCTCTACATTGGTTACCTATAAAGTTCCGTATCAATTACAAAGTATTGCTACTGACCTATAAAGCCCTAAATGGTTTAGCTCCCGTGTATTTAACGGAACTTCTATCGCCCTACAATCCATCGCGCTCTTTAAGATCACTAAATTCGAGGCTTCTGGTCATTCCTAGGATATCTAAGTCCACTACAGGAGGGAGAGCTTTTTCACATTTAGCTCCTAAACTGTGGAATGGCCTTCCTGATATTGTTCGAGGCTCAGACTCGCTGTCCCAGTTTAAAACTAGATTAAAGACGCATCTCTTCAGCCAGGCATTCACATAATACTTACATTTTATACTACAGTTGAGACGACTCGACGCGGGCGATGTTTATGCCCTAAATCAATACATGAATAACTAACTGTATTTCTCTATGTACATTTCTGAAATGCACTTTCTGTAAAGCTGCTTTGAAACAATATGTATTGTGAAAAGCGCTATACAAATAAATTTGAATTGAATTGAATTGAACTATCCCTTTAACTTGATAACACCTCAACAACATACTTTACTTGTCAACCTCAAGAGTGTTGACCTCTTTTTCATTTTGTTTGTTCAGGGGAAAGGTTAGCATAACTCTCTGCGATTGCACGGAAACACAGTCTGAGCGTCCGAAGGCTTTTCGAGGCCAGCTGTCCTGACTCTTACTCCCCCAGCAGGCATGTGTTTTCCCCTCAGCTCAGATTTTTAATATGAGTCTCATCACGCAGTGCTTGGCCTGCTCATGCAGTTGTGTCTGGTCGTCTGAGCTCAGCCTGGTGGGATGTGTGCGCTATTATGTAGCGCAGATCATTTGCCACACCCAAACAAAGGCACACACATGCCGTAGCCGATATGACCACACACAGCGGCACATTTGGTCGGCTTCACACATCCCGAGACACATACACACACACACTTCAGTCACACCTTTGCTAAGCCGCTTACAAATGAGTGTGTTAACGAGTGTGCAAACAGATCAGTCAACAGCTTGAGTGTATAGATTGAATGGGAATTGTTTGAATTTTCTTTGCATTTCATGCCTAACAAAGAGAGATTGTTGTTGGGTTTCAAACTCTTGGGTCGCTGGGTCTTGAGAACCGTGCTGCCCTCCCGTTCTTAGTCTTCATTCATCTACGGTGTCATTCACCTCCCAACCCCCACATCCTGAATCACACTTCTTGAGCTTGTTTATGAAATGCTAGGAGAGCACGACTCCCAGAGGATTGAAATGGAGAGGAGGGATGTCTGCGACCCACAACTATCATCCCACAGGTTCAAATTGTGGTCTGGCGGGGGTAGCGGATGAACGGGCATATAAGCGGCGAATGTCAGAGTGAGTTAGTCCAGTTGCCTGTTGTGGTCTGACTAGACCGGGGAACAATATTTTTCTAAGATTGTCCGACAGGTTCAGTTGGTCTGTTCGCTTCCTCACATTCCTATAAATCGTGTCCAAATCCAGCGATACGCTGGAGGCTCTCCACAGGGCTTGGATTCTGCTGATTTTAATCTTTTCACTCTCACTGCTTGGCAGTTGCGTCCGTCTTTCTCAACACTTCAGTTGAGAGCCACACAGAGGGCTTCCCATGACCCAGACTGAACTTTGGATTACAAAATAGAAATACTATTGAATGTTTGTGTTCAAAATTGAAATCAATCACATTTTTCGCCATCAAGATACTTTTGCAAATGTGTTGTTTCTGCTTTCTCTCAGCTTGTTTACAAATGATTCAGTTGTAACTGGTATCTTCAGGATACACCAGTCTGATAAAGTGTGTGTGTGTGGGGGAGGTTTTTCAGCGCAGCCACTGCAATAACTTCCAGCCTTATCTAAGAAGTCTGCTTTATTCGTTTTAGTACATTGTAGTTGCCCTCACAAATCTTAATTCACTTTGTCAAGGCGTCACCTTTTTGCCTAGTGCACCATTATTTGTTGGTGCTTGCTACGGTGAGTATCACTATTGCTGATACTCATGTTTAGAACCACATAGCAACTTAATATATTGATCTGGGTGTTTTTAGCAACCACTGATCTTAACTACTTGCATTCCCTTTAGTAAATCTAACAGTCTGGTTGTTATTTGAACTCAAATAAAAGTTTTGAATGAAATACCTCCTGTAGATGTCTGCAGAGAAATAAATAAGATCATCAATATTCCCAGTAACAGTAATAATTCGATTTCTAAAATAACAGACTGATGCAATTTCTTAGCTCACTGATTTGGGCCTTGTTTGCTCTCAAACAAAATCCTTTGAGCTTCACGTGTTGACTGCCAAATCCTGATATTCTTTTGCTTTGTTAATAAATCACAGAATCTGATTCATCTACTCGCCCAAGTCGAACCTAATTTTGCGGCCTTTGGAAAGAAGCACCTGGCCTTGAATGCCACGACACTTGTTGAGTAACACAAATTATTCAGTTCCTGGAAGGAATTGTGCGGTTTTGCCTGCCAGTTAGCATTGTTGTTAGCTTGGCAGTCACGCAATCAGACCCAGCTGCCTGCATATTCTGGTCCAGATTGGCGGATCCGTCGAGCCCTTTGCACGAAGTTGGGAGTGCATCACACTGTAATGCCAGCTTTAGCAGTGATGCTAGTTTTCATGCCTTGTATGTTTCAATGCATTGCTCCAATCTGATCCAGTTATTTATTATACTGGTTCTGGTAGGTTGTCTGTAATATTTAGCCAAATGCAAACAGGTTTAAATCTAGAATCTCCTATACTGTAATTGTGTTGATTGGAAATGTATTTATTGCTCATGCAAAAGTGAAGTAATATGGTATTGGCCCAGTTTGAGTGATACAGCATAGTGACTCACTGTTATACCTAACGTCTTTCCAAAAAAAGTTGGCTTTACTCCAAAAGTTATCTTCTGTTTCCACAGCCTTTGTAAATAGAGTCTCATTAGCCAGCCAAAAAAAGGACAATTGGGACATTCATGATGACTGGTTCCTTGTTTCAAAAGTAGTAGACATTGAAGCATCATTTTCATTGGCAGATTTCAGTTTTCTATCATTTTCAATCAATTAATTCAATGTATTATATTGACCGTGCAGATGAGTTATATCCTTGGAGGCAAACGTCAACCTGACCCCGGCTGACCTCTGCACAATCCTCATATAAAGAAACCAAGAGTGGTTTGTGTGACTCATACTGGAGCTCTTTTTCTTTCACAACCCAAAAAGTATTTGGACACTAAAGCCACACTTAAAACTGCACGAATGCCTTTTCATTACAAGTAATATAATATTAAATATACAAAATTTGCATTTTGCGTAATCCAGTGAGATCCAGGCATTAAGTAGAGCTGCACAATTTGTGGGGAAAAAAATCTAATTGTGAAATCCTTGACCTTGTGGGGATTTTTTTATTTTTATTTATTTTTTGGTCCCCATGAGGAAAACAGCTTATAAATCATACTAAGTGATGTTTCTTGAAAATATAAAAATGCAGAACGTTTTCTGTGATGGGTAGGTTTAGGGTTAGGGCATAGAATATACAGTTTAAATGATACATATATGAAATATACAGTATAAAAATGATGATTGTCTATGCAAAAAAAACATGAAAATCCAATGTGTGTGTTTAAGCTCCAGGTTTGCTGTAATTGCTGCAATGCTTTAATTTGTGAAAAATAAATGTATTACTACTAAAATATTACAGAAAATTGTAATATTTAATTGACTTTTATTTTGATTAGTCGTGCAGCCCTATTGTTAATTGTGGCTTAAGTGCCCAATGTGTTTTGTGGCCACTGTATTTCCTCTCCAGTGCTCTCTCATTCTGTCCAAATCTCATTTATTCTCTCATTTTGAAGACTGCATTGTTGTGTGTCTGCGTCTCCTGGGCCGCCAGCCCACCGGGCTAATTCAGACAGCCCCCTGTAACCGTGAGAACACTTTTAGCGTGCTATTGGATTAGCCTTTGAGCACTACGTGGGCTAATTGATGAAAATGACCCCGGTGCGGAGAGCAGAGCCATTGTCTCCGCTGTCACAAAGTCTCAAGCCATCAACAGAGAGCCTAACAGGATTTCTGCACACACGCCATCCATCCCTAATTTGTTGGCCCGGGAAACTGTCAAAGTCCGCTGGAAGCAAGCTCGGAAGCGGGCTGTTTGTTCTGGTTTTACTGTGGTAGATTAATCAGCCGCTGCCAATCCCGAAAAGCTAAGTGTAAATGTAATGAAAGGAAAGTTGACTTATGTGATTGAAAACAAATGGGACTTGTGATTTGGACTGGTGCTGTTACTTCTATATGGTCTCTTTGAGCCTTTGATTTAGTTAATGTCATGATTATTTAACAACCCCCAAGGTTTCTGATCACACCAATTATTCACACACATACAATGCGTTCTCTGATGTTGTTTTATTAATTAAAAGAGCTGATTTGCCTGCTAGACATGTTGACGTATTTGCAATATAGATGATGTTTTTCAGATCTTGTTCTTTCATTTTCTCTCTTGCTCTCCCACTCAACACTACCACACACACACTTTCTAGAGCTCTACGTGTGAGAATGGAGCCCTAAAGAGTTCTTCTGACCTGAGAATAATGGCTTGCTTGGTTTCCAGAGTGTTGCATTCATCTTGGTGGAATGCTGTAACCATAGATTACCTGACAATTAAACCCACTCATCTCACCACAAACCCTGCAGTAAGAGCAACTAAATATCCAAGGCTGTCAGGTAAGGCGTTGATAAACAACATTAGTACAGAAATAGCTCACAATGTTACCCAACACATGCTATTAGATGATTACACAACAGTTTATATATGAGGATGTTTATAGGCTGGAATAGCTTTGTGTGCTGTTTTCTTTAAATTAATAGTTCAGCTTGGATGCGTTAAATTGGTCAAAAGTGACAGAATATACAAAGTTACAAAATATATTTATTTCAAATAAATTCATAAAAAAATTACCATGGTTTACACAAAAATATTAACTCATTTCAACATTAAAATTAATAATAAGAAATGTTGAGCATCAAATCAGCATATTAGAATGATTTCTAAAGGACCATGTGAGGACTTGAGTAATGATGCTGAAAATTCAGCTTTGTTATTACAGGAATAAATTAAAAATTTAAATATATTCAAATAGAAAACATAATGAAGAAATATTGCTGTTTTTACTTTATTTTTTAAAATGATTTTAAAATCATTAAAATTATGTGATAAAAAAAACCATGCCTGTACTAAATATAAGGTATTTAATGTGAATTAAATGCTTTCGTCTTTTTTTTTAGATGATCTGTTTGGTAGTAATATTGATATAGTTCATACTATTTTATTGTGATTTAATCTGGTCAAGTAACTGGAGTACCACATCATTTTTAAACTGGAGTACCACATCATTTTTAAAGATAATTAGGGGCTGTGCAAATATGGGTTTGAATTTTGCAATGGTTATTCTGAAAATCTTTTAATTGTGATAAATGGACATCGCTGTGGTGATTTATGGGGTTAAATTACTCCGTTTACATGTCCATCAAGATGATATCCATTCACTGAGGAATTCTTGGAATCTGCGTTGTTCATTGAAGTAATTGCAAAAAAAGGTGCTTTTGTGTGTGTTCATCATCATGGTTCACTGGTTTGGGCAGACCTGCCTGTTTCCTCTGCATGACAACCCATCGCCCTGGCAACTGTTGACAGATTACCACAGCAACTCACTGCTGATGTCACAAAACCTGCAGGCATTCACATTTATACCTTTTTACATTTATCTCTTTCTTTTACAATGGTCCTTTTCACTTGTTTTGGTCACTGCTGGTAGAGACAAAACTTTTATCACTTTATCATGTTGCGTCTGGTAAGGACACTTTGTTACCCTGTATTTCTTTGTTCTTTTTGGACTTATGTTTGAGACACACTTAAGTTTATTTAAAAACACACAAAATAAACCAGACTGATTGGATTAAATTTCCCCTGCCTCCTCCTGCTGGTTGATGTAACACAGTTGTGAGTCACCTCAAACCGACACTAGGCTACATTACATCCAAAGATTTCCCACGAGTCCCATAAACACACAAGAAACTACCACAGATGTGAGACACTTGAGCAGACTCTTGTTTAACCAGTTGAATGAACTTTTCTAACTTCATATTTAGACATACAGGCATATAGACCATTTTGTAGTACTTTACCTTCTGAGGGTCAGATTCTGATGTTAATCTTTATTTGACATTTGTTTCGACAAGTGCAACCCCAATGCAAGTCTCTGTGAAGTTGTTCAACATTCTCCTGTAGTTTGATACTTGGACTAAATCTGCCTTGTTTTTTATATTTCTAAATGACTTCAAATCAAGGTCTTTCCTCAGGCATTTTAATTAGTTCTTCTAAGATAATCCTCCCATTTGAGATTATAATTGCATAAAGCGCTTTCACGCTTCCAGAATGTATTGCGGTTATAGGGTTTCATTGCTGTTTCTCAGAACACAGATTAATGACATTTCAAAATGGTTACTAAACATTTCAGGAATGAATATTGTATTGTTTTGGATAAGCTTCTCTTTGGCATTGATAGTGTAAAATGACTGCTATAAAGAGGCCCTACACAGCTAATGTAGGGTTTGATGCATTCAGGACACAAAATATGAAATTTAAGAGCATTTGGGAGGTAAAATGAGTACCTAACCTTTGGTAGAATAAAGAGTGTGCTTTCTTATATGTAACCATTGAAAGAAAGATTTTTGAAGTTTTTTGTTGTCGTTGTTCTGACGAGAGCTATTATGGCCTTTATAAATGATTTGAGGATCAAATGCATACTTTGTTGTTGCATATTGTAATGCATTCATTTCGACTGCACAGTAAATAATCCCTCAGTTTGTAAAAACAAACAAACCAACGTGTTGACAGAAATCCATTTACAATGGAAGTCTTTGTGGCTATTGAACGTTTGCCCCATAGACTTCCATTGTAACCACGTAACTGTCAACACATTATTTTGTTTGTTTTTTCCAAACTGAGAGACAGTTTGAAATGATTGATTGATTGACAGAGCTTAACTCAAATATAACCTCGAACATTCATAAAGAATCAATCCAACTGCATTAGATTACACAAACAAAAGTGATGGGTTGGATTGGATCAAAATGGCCCTTTAAAGGTCACAACTAAACTTTTTTTTCACTTTTTACAGTGTAACGAAATGAGGGTCCTAAGTGTTATATATAGGTTGGGCAGTTTGCCACGAGTTCACAGCACTCTGCTAAGAGAGTCAACAATAAGCAGATGAGTAAGTCTTGTTTGTGTGCACGTGTGTGAGTAGGACAGAGATATGAAGGAAAATACAGACATTGTTGAGTGCATCAAAAGAATTTGGTGTAATGCTACAGTAGATATCTGCCTTTTCTGAAGGCCGTTTCCCAGGGTCTGGAGAAAGACAGAGGAGTTTCTGTTCTCTTAAACAGTCCCTTGTGTACTTTAGCTTGAGAGTTGGCTTCAAAGGGCCTTGCTTTAACATTCAGTTCATATGCAAATGTATATGAATTGATGCACGCCAGTGTAGGTGTAAGTTAGCACCAAAGCGCCAGTGTTTTCTTGGAAATAAGTTTTTGACTTCACTTGGAGAGGTTGCATGAGGTCAATATTTTTATGCCCTTAGATGCTTCCTACTTTAAATTCGGAAGATTTTCGTTCAGGGCCAGCAAATCCATTCTATATGTAACATCTGGAGAATCAATGAAGCCAAAGACATCTGGAGCCCCTCTTCCTGTACACGGCCATCAAGGATACTGAAGTTCAACGACTGGTCAGTCAGCTGTAATTATAACCTAATTCGGTCTTTACAGTATAGGAGAACTATGGTGTAATTTTCGGCATCACCACCAAAGTTTTATGACTATGTGGTTTCACGCATGATCACACTTTGGATTGACTATTCTTAAATTTAACTTCTGAAATGATGTTTCCTACTGTTTCCTTAAACTGTTATACTCAGCCTCATGTCATTCCAAACCTGTTGGACATTCTTCTGTAGAACACAAAAGAATATACACTATCGTTCAAAAGTTTGGGGTTGGTAAGATTTTTAAAATATTTTCGTCTCTTATGTTCTATTAAGTCTATTATGCTCACCAAGGTTGAATTTATTAAGTTGGCTTGAGAAAGCCAAGTTACTGAAATGCTATTTAAACTTAGTTCTTCTTCTTCTGAGTCAAACATTTCTGACTCCTCCTAGATCTTTAACTCTACAACCTCCAAACTCGGGTCAGACCTTCAGACTGTTCTGATCTTTTCTAACTGATCCGACTTACGGTTTTCCTAAAAATGACTTGCAGTTTTCCTAAAAATTAAAATCTAATATTTCTTTGTCTGTCTGTCTGTCTGTCTGTCCGTCTGTTCGTCCGTCAAACTTTAAGCTTTAAAACTACTTCAAACTAGCCTGACTTCGTCATACTCATATTGTAGGCAGAATGTGAATCTGATACTGCTCCATAGGGCTTTGATTATGAGGCGTGTCTTAACCGAACCAGGAAAAAACAACAACTCTCAACAGCACTCAATTGGGTGACGCATACGACGCATAGTTGTCAACAGAGCTCAACTGCACACACGCAGGAAGAAGTAGTAAAGTAATGAGTAAAGTAATAATAAAGCACTCCATGAGTGCGACCAAAGGAGAAACCACAATGACCACAGGGTTTTCATTGCGTCCCATCTTCTTAGCGACCATCGGAGTCAGGTGATAAATTAAACTTTTGCCGAATCCCGTAGGAAGGACGGCAAACACATCTTTCCGATCGACAAATGCCTTGATTGCGGTTCTCTGTTCGTCTTTTAAAATTAATGCGCTGTCGATTTCTTTTATAACTTACGCGATAGCGGAATCTAAACATCTCAATTCTCCTGCAGTCATCTTTGTTGAAAACCAATTCAACCCAAGCGCTCTTTGGTGACGTGGGTGATTACGTAACCCCAGATCATCTGTCCATCATCGATTAAAGCCCGCCCTGGCAATTTGATTGGCTCGGCCTTCTGGGAGCCGAGCATAATTACTCCTCAACGGATCGAGTCCAGACCGAACTTCCCGACCAAAAAATGTTGTGGGCGGTATTCGGGCTGGCACCCAGGCTAACTTCAAACTATTTCAAACTGAAAACCTTTGAAAACCAAAGCTTTTAAAACTTCTTCAAACTTTCTGGTCAATCTTTCTCAAGCCAACTTCAAAGTTTGTCTCTCTTTTGTCACTTTTTTTTTTTAATCTAGTTTGATCTAAAATACAGTAAAAACAGTAAAATCGTGAAGTATTATTATTACAACTTAAAATAGGCTAATTGTTTTATATGTGAATAATTTATTCCTGTGATGACAAAGCTGATTTTTCAGCATTATTACTCCAGTCTTCAGTGTCACATGATCCTTCAGAAATAATTCTGATATGCTGATTTGCTGCTCAAGAAACATTTCTTATTAATGCCAAGTTTGAGAATTCTTTAATGTACTGTACAGAAAGGTCAAAAGAACATTCAGGTTTGTTACTGCTTGTCGTGGATGCATGTGTACCACAGATACAGAAACTTCGCTATTTAGTTACTTAAAAGCTGAATTTATCTTCATGATACTGTCCTTTTTACTCCACCAAGCTTCAGTTACCTCCCATTTTACCTCCAGGATCTTTGGGAGTACAGACAAACAGTGTCTCAAGTACACTTGGGACCATATTTCCATTCACGTTGACCTTATTTTGCATGTGGATTATTTACAATGCAAGACTCCCTGAACCCAGAGTGAACCCAATCTTGGATCACCGTGTTCATGGAGTTGTCCCAAGTCTTTATGAAAGGCATATGCTTGCATAGGCTTTAATACAAAATGTAGCATACATCTTCATTCTGCACGTCACTGATTACAGTTAAGTGAACATTAGTCACATTCCTGTTAGAAAGGTTGCAAGAGGTCATGTTGTCTTCGGAGGGGAAGTTGTTTAGAGAATATACTTGGCTTGATAGTTCAGGAAAGGTTACGCTGGGTTTACCGTGGTTTTGTTTGTAAAGATTACCTCATGCACTTTCAATAGCTTGAGTACATACCATACAGATTTAGAAACGTGTAGGAGCTGATGTAAATACTCATTTATCATTTGTAAGGGCTATTTAATATCTAATTTGTACCACATTCAGGTTATAGTCGCTCATGTTTCAGGTTCAAGGGTTTCAATAAATTGTGGTTAGTTCATATTCCTGAGATGTTATGACATGTTTTGCATCATTTGTATTAGGTTTGTTTCCCAGTAGATATATATCGCCTGTCATAACATATCTACACTGGCTTTTATTAGTGTACCTGCAACTCTTTTCGTTTGTCACCGATACGCTCTTTCCAAATCTCTTGTTGGTTTTCACTGACCGCTGTACCCAGTGCTCTCTGCCAATTTGTGATTTCATCTGCTTCTCAAAAGCCCGTTTAATAAGGAGTTTGATCTTGAACAACACAGTGTTGCTTTAGAAAACAAGAAAAAAGCATATGAAGATCGCACAAGACAGATTGCAAAAGCCATGAAGGAATGATGATTATATAAATGTTTGCAGGTGAGAAGATTTTTGTCAAAGGTTAGTTTTAACTGACAAATGCTGTATATATTTTAGATTTTCTTTTTGAATGTAGCGAAAAAATAAAAATAAAAATGTCTAAAATATTTTCTACGGCTGTCATTTAATGTTTATTTGAACAATTTGAATCAAAATACGAAGTACCATATATTATTTTAAATTTTTTTTAAATAGTCACAATAGTTGATGTGAAAGTGCCGCAATGAAGATAATTCATAGATATTGTGGCAGATTTGAATTTGGATTTTGTTCAGCATCATTTTAGGATGTGTCAAATTAAAAATATGAAAGGAAAATTTCCCAATTGGATGCATATTTTTTACTATTATTATTTTTACAGTTAAATGTACAGATGCACATCAGATTTTAGTACAGTGTATTGTATGTAAATGGAGTCTAGTCTTACATAAGCGTGTTACCGCTAACTATGTAGTTTAACAATGTTTCTGTCTGAATGTCTGGTATAGGCAGTTTCAAATGACAAGAAAACAGTATTATGTGTCAAATGGTCAGTTTTTTTTTTATATATATATATCATGTAAAACCAGAGAACTTTGAACATGGAACAAGAAGAGTGGATAAACTACTGTAACTCTGCACTTGTGGATATTGGGCAGTCCCAGGAATTTCGTTTTTTGGCCATTGCGTACAAAAGATTTGTTTGAGGACTGCTAGCACAGTTGCACATGTCCTGCCTCCTTAAATGAGTAGTTAAACGTGAGATATAGGCTGTCAGAAATAGTCTCTGTAAGCAGCGATAAATCAGGACAAGTGCTTTTTTCTGTGACTTTGTCAAGAAAAGGCGAAGGAACAGAACTAAAGTCATTTCCCTACCCTAGCGGTTTCTATTCACATTATGTTGCGTTCCTTGGATAGACCTCTTTGTGGATGTATTCGTGAATGGACAAAAGTGTGGTGTCAGCTGTGTTCATGATTGATGAGGAGAAAAAAATGTTAGAAACATTCCATCCACACCACCCACAAAAATCTTTTCGTGTTTGCATCATGTTGAAAAAACATCTTGAGAAAGAACTGTATATTCGGATTAAAAATAAGGCAACTCGTATTTGAGGCGTAAGAAGTCTTGATATTGTTAGTCCGCTTTGAATATGTGTTATACACACTGTTAAAAGTACAGCAGATGCATTCAAACAGTACTTTCACACTTCTACTGGCTCTAATTAGGCCTTTATGTCTTCAAAAACAAAGAGCTAGCTCTCGGGATTGCAAAAACCGTATTGCAATTGCAGATCATCAAAAGCTGAATTTATTTCAAATTCAAATGTAACTTGGTCTTTAAGCCATTATGAAAAATGAAAAAACCTCGCTGTAGCTCATGAAACGGCACAGTTGGATTTTAATAGTGCGGTTTTGAAGTTAAGATTTGTAGTGAAGGCTCAAAAGTTTGGTCTTATGTCAGCTCAACCCATCTTTAATGCAACCAGAGCCTCGGGATGACAGCTGTGGTCCTCCATTCTGTCTTCATGTATTATAAAAGTCGAGCCTCAACTCTTTAGCTCCCCGTAGTCTTTATCTGGTGGTGTCGGGCTGCCTGTAGCCCTTCGCCATGTACTAGAAATGAGACGTAATCCTCTTGGTACCCTCTCCATACTCTTTACACACTTTCTACTGTTTTTTCCACCTTAAGAACATCGGCTATCATGTGAGACCTGAATCTTTAACCCATCAAATGAGCTTAGGTTTTACTGGTGAGGCAAAGTCCGCTAGATCCCATGATTCATTATAAATCCGCCTCTCCTTTCGTTTTCTTCATCTTTCTCTCTCTCTCTCTCTCCCTCTTTCTCTGTCTCTCTCGCTCTCTTTCGCTCACAAGTACAATACATTTTTTTGAGCAAGTTCAGCTTTTCTACTTAACACTTCCCCTGTCCTGAGCGCTCCCTCGGTCTTACAGCATGCATGTTCAAATCCCTCATTAGCCCCAATACTGCTGTTCATATGGATAAGGACCTTAATTCCACTTGTTTGCGTTTTAGGAACTTTTTTAAAATTATTACTTATAGATGCAGAATAATTGAACATTTTAACACACTTTGCATCTAGCTGAAAGAAAGAATGTAAAAAGAAAAAAACTTAAAAAGTTAGTCTAATCGATTGGAATATGCTTTCAGAGATTTTAACATTACCTTCATAACCTTTGACCCCCTCCAGTGTCGTTCCAAAAAACTGAATTTGGAATAGCATATATTGATAGTAATCGTACTAAATCTTTTATACTACCTTATCTTTAAATGGCAGTGGCAGTATAGTATGCTGTTCCAAATTCAGCCCTATAGTGAGCTGGCAACTTAGACATCATTTAAAGGGATAGTTCACCAAAATTTTTAATTTTGCTGTTAATTTACTCACCCATGGGCCATCCAAGGTGTAGGTGTCTTTTATTTCTTCAGTAATACAGTAAAGAGGATTTCTAGCTGAAACTGTAGTCCTGGGTGATTCATATAATGCAAGTCAACGGCTACCGTCACTTTGAGAGTAAAAAAAACATAGACATGCAAAACAAAATGAATACCTGTGGCTCCTGACGACGCATTGAAATCTTATGAATTCATTTTTATTTTGTCTGTATATGTTTTTTGACTCTCAAAGTGACGGTAGCCATTGACTTGCATTATTTGAATCAACAAGGACCACATTTTTGGCTAAAAATCTTCTTTACTGCTCTACTGAAGAAAAAACACTGAGAGTGAGTAAATTTACAGCAATTGTTCATTTTTGGGTGAACTGTTCCTTTAAGGCATCATCAGAAGCAATCCTGATGCAAAGGCTGTTCCTGAAGAAACCTTCTTTTGGCAAATATCTAAAACAGAATTGCATGTTTTTCCTAAGAAAACAATCCCAGAATGCACTGTAACGAGATCAGTCAAGAGAAGATTTGATGTTTTTTGAAGAATAAAAATACACATTTAATTCAGTACTAAAACATTTCAATACAAAATAGTTCAATCTAGTTGAAAATGTACTGTTTTACCCACTTTGTGTTATGCATGTTATGTATTTTAAAGGAGCCGTATGTAAGATTGTGGCCAAAACTGGTACTGCAATCACTTTCAAATTACTGTAGAGCGGTGTATCCCCTCCCCCTCCCCCCTGACTCGAGGTTGCCAGATAGGTTGCAGGATCCGGCACGAACGTTTGTAGCTGCAGCTGTGGTAACTAGAGCTGAGCTGGCAACCCGGATGCCGAAACACTACTGACTTCGTGATTGGTAGATAGGTGGAGGGTGGCGCTTCAGGCCAAAACACAACATGACAACATCAACATCAGTTGAGGGCTGCAACTTCACTTTTTAAATGACAATATCCTGGCCGGACTACTGTTGTCAGTGATATAAGTATTTGAAATGAACATGATTTCTTAATGTCTAGTGACATATCAGGGCCATTTTATGATTAATTGAAATACATTTCTTACATACAGCTCCTTTAATGTTTATTTTCTGTATGCACATGCATGGCTCACAAGGTTTTGGAACAGAATCATACTTTTAATTTAAGAAGCGACTAGCTATTGGTGAAGCTTTGGGTTTAATAAACTAATCCAAAATTATGTTATTCGCAACATGTTATTTTAGTAAAAAAAAAAAGAAAAAGAAAGATGCTTGTTATTAAAGACAGACCTGGACCTCCCAGGTTCACTGATCTGACATGTTTTTATAGGTGGTGGTTAGTGACCTATGATGATTATCACTGCTAAAGTTGCAATTAAATGCAGCGTAATGCGTACAGTAGTCTACATAAATGGTTCTTGCTCTCTTTTTTGGAAAATGCAATGCTGTAGATTTGCAATTTCTGCTAAATTATTAAAGTGAACCTCAACCTAATATTGGCTCCATGTAATTTAGGGTCACATTCTTGCGTTTTAATGTGGTTTAGTGCCTGTAACTAGTGGCTTTTCTCTGCCCCATCAGCAGATTTCCCCAGTAAGCCGGAAAAATAGAAAAAACATAATTTCCCTGAAGTGTAGCAAAGCTTCTGTAGATTTCAGTCCAAAACTCTAAAATCTTCCCATAAGAACTATAATGTCTGCAATGCCAAGTGGAAGTTGGAAGCTTTCTTCCTTTATTGTTTCATATTTTAGAGTTTGTCTACTGTTTGTTGAAATTATACTGATCTACCAAAAAGAAACTTATGCTTATACATTGTTTAAAATAGTAAATTAAATGATATATATATATATATATATATATATATATATATATATATTATAAAAAGTATTTCAATTATATATGCTTTTATTTAAAAACAAAACAATGCCTTCATCCTTTTTTTTTTTTTTTTTTTCTCATCTGTGTCTGCTTGTTGATGGTTTGGGTCGGTAAACCTTTGAATATTGCACTATAGCAAGGCTACATCCGGGCTGAGGAAGCATATTGACAGTTTTATGCTGAGAGGCCTGCTTTGGAAAGAGGCTTGAGAAGCTGCCCCTACAAAGCCAGAGCAAAACACACGCGAATGTGGACGCCTTTCATGTTACAGGTGCTTTAGAAATCTAGCCTGTTTACCGCTACTGATATGAAGACCATATGTGGCCTCACGTGGATGTCCATATAGAGGTGTATTACAGACGGCATAAATCTTCCTGTCTTGAGACCACGTTCTCTGTTATGCACATTCATGCTTGTGCTTGAAGTCTTAAAATGCAATTCACAGTATTGCGTAACCTGAGAACAGATGGATGGATGTCAGGATGAAAGGGAAAGAGGAAGCAAAAAGGATGATCTCGTAGGAATGTGGTCTTAGCTGAACCTACTGACCCCTCAAAGTTGAAAAAATGAAGCAAATAAATTCCGTTGAAAATTGCATTTATTTTATTTTACAATATATATATATATATATATATATATATATATTTTTTTTTTTTTTTAAATAAAATGTATTTTCACCTGAAATCCATTGGTATTAAAATGTAATCTTCATAGATTATTTTAGCAAAATAATTGCTTTTACATTGTAATATCTACATATTCATGTGGTTAGAAATAAGATGATTTAAATAAGTAGAACAGAGACTAAAAATATCTCAAAGATTTTGAGATGGACAGGGAAAATAAAGTGGTTGAGGTGGATATGGAGCACGTCAAAAGAAACATCACTTTTGCCACTTTTTTCCTTATAGTTGTAGTATACTGTGCACATTTGGTGAAGACATAACATTAAAGACAACATGAAATCAAAATTGTGAATATTGTAAATTAAATAAAAATGCTTATAATGTGTAATAACTTTCTCTGAAGCTATTTTTTTCTGTGGAGGTAATTTAAGTCATGTGGGAGAGGAGAAATATTATTAACCAATAACCATTTTCCACCAAAAATGTCGTAGCCTATAAATCCAATTCCCATAAAATCCCTGTGAATAAGTCTTTATAACTTTACTCATCACTGATTATTTTGTTTCATTTGGAAATACGTCTCATTATGCAAGTTAAATTACATTTCCTGTTGTCTTTATGATGTAAGACAAGGATTCCTTGTGATTCAGAATTCTACTTTCATATAAAGCTTCTTTGAAGCAAACAGAAGGTATTTATTGTGGTCTTAGTCAGCATAAACCTCATGGACGTGTTGTCATTATTGGATCTCGACTCAATTAAACAGAAGTGGAATAGGCCACTGAGTCAAGTTACAGGTCAAGTCCCTGGAGAGCTGCGAGCCAGCTGTCAGCGAGCTTTTGAACATGTGTGTATGCTGGATTTGGTGGTATGAAAATGTGTGTTTGTCAACCGAGAGATTTAACTTCAGCTTTTCCACACACTCTTAAAAATAAAGGTTCCAAAGGGTGGTAAGTAACGTCATAAGGTAACCATATTTTGTGCCCCAAAGAACCTTTCAGTGAACAGTCCTTAAGGGTAAGGATAAGGACACGCAGTCTCATGAAAAATTGAGACACAGTTGAGTCATCGATATACTATGGTACAAGAAAACGTCACATCCTATGACATTAGCACAAAGACAAATTGAATCAAGTAAGATGAAAATAGCGCAAAAATGCTTAAAATAAAGAATTAGTTCACCCCAAAATGAAAATTCTGTCAGTAATTACTCACCCTCATGTTGTTCCAACCCCGTAAGGCTTTCGTTCATCTTTGGAACACAAATTAAGATATTTTTGGATGAAATCTGCGAGCTGTCTCACTCCTTCATAGGCTTCTAGGTAATTTCATCTGCCGGCCCAGAAAAGTTAGTAAAGACATTTAGGGATGGGGCCGATCCGATCCAGTATCGGTATCGGACCCGATACCAGCGTAATTCACGTATCGGATTTTCCCGATCCAACCTGCGGAGATATCCGATATCCAGGAGTCATGTCTGCGCTCGCTTTAACGTCTGCTGAAATGACTCCAAAAGTGATTCCCGCCGGCTAGTCTGTTAGCTGTCTGCAAACTGCGGAATGGATTTCCTGAACGGAGAATGAGACACAGAGTTATGAGACACTCTCCCGCTCAGGAAATCCATTCCGCAGTTTGCGGCTAGCCAACAACGTCCGCTGTGTGGATATACTTAACACTGAAAACACCGCAGAGCACGACAGCAAAATGCAATGTTTGCAATGATGCAATGAGTCCTTTGAAGCTCCCTCGCGTCGTACAACACAACGAACGCAATCAAACATTTTAAAAAAAGCACCACGTTACTGTGCGTTCACACCAAACGCGAATAGCGCGTCAAATTCACGTCTACCGCGTCTAGTTGGACGCTTGAATATTTTGAATCCATTCGCGCGTCCAGAGAAAAATTGACGTGCGTAAAAAGCAAAAGTTTGAAGCGAAATCGACGCGCGTCTGAGGCAAAATCCGCTTGTTTGTTTGCACGATGCTGATGTTGATCGAGCATTTACTGCATCGGAGCGAGGATCACCCTTCAGATAGTGTGTGTGTGTAAGATGTTTACACTTGCACTTTTCTTATATTTCAAGACGCAAGTATTTGACATTTTGGGAATGTAATAAATATTGACATGACAATCAATTTGAAACCCCAGTTGCATATTTGTTTTCAGAATGGGATTTTTCCTGTTAACAGGATTTCCTGTTTTTCTGACTTCCTTTTCTGACCTTATAACTTACTTACCTCAAGTTGCCTTTTGGGACATACATGCATACATAGGCTACATACATAACATATTATTACTTGCCTGTTGAGAGAAGTTTATTTCAGCATCATATAAAATAAACAAAAATGATAATAATATTAAAGCAAACACAGCTCTGGTATCGGAATAGAATCGGTATCGGCCGATATCCAAATTCAGGTATCGGGATCGGATCGGAAGTGAAAAAATGTGGATCGGTGCATCCCTAATAGACATTGTTAAAATAGTCCAAGTGACTACAGTAGCTCAACCTTAAGTTTATCAAGTGACGAGAATACTTTTTGTGCGCAAAAAAAACTAAAATGACGACTTTATTCAACTATTCATTTTTCTTCTGTGCGGGCCTCTGACGTGAGTTCACAAGAGCGCCACGACGCACACGCGAGAACTGAGATGACGATCATTTGATGGGAAAGTGTGAAAGGTAAGCCTTTCATTTTGTGTGCAGAGTAGAATGTGTCCTAGCCAAGTCAAGATGAGGAAGAACTAGACGTAACACACAATTTGTGTTGTTTATGGTTGACATATTAACTCTTTTCCCACCATTGACAGAATGTTGTACAGTTGGGGGTGTCATTTTGCTTCTTCTGAAAGAGTAGAGAATCTCAGGGTCAAAACACAGGCGAAAAGAAGCAGAAACAAGTGATTGAAGCATTGCTTAGGCACATGTTGTAGTCTGACAAAAATGCGATTCTCAGCTTTTTGTTCAAAATGTTGCTTTTTTTTATTAAGCCTACCCACATTCAAGTGTTGATTAAAAACAAAAGAATGCATGAAGTTGAATAAATATTCATACATCAAAATATTTTGGGGGCCTTGAACATGTTGTGAAAGTTATAAAAAAATGCTGGCGGTGGCTGGCAACTTTAAAAACAAAAAAAATGTTAGCGGGGAAAGAGTCAATTAATTCAATTGGTTATTGAGGTTGTATGTATATGCAGGTGTGTGTTGTGCATGTTTATTTTCCTTGTACATGTAGTGCTTGAGTGTTTTGTGACAGATATGGTTGTAAAGACAAATTGCTCAGCCGTCCTCTCTTAAATGCCATGGGTCACTGCGTGCACACTGTCAACATTAAAAATCAAACACACTCGTCCTGACTTGATTTTTATGGTCATCTCTTTCATATGCCTAAGCTGCTGCATTTAATATTTTCCTGGAGATAACAATATATGCCCTGACATTAAAAGGCCCAGATGTCTTTACTCAAAACTGTGACTTGCCTAAAGTCATTTGAGTGACGAATCACTCATAACAATAGAGCAGGCTGTGACAGAGACTTTGATTTATGAGAAACACAAGGCTCATTGAAAAAGAAATGCTTTTAGACTGAAAAAAAGCCACTTCAGTAAAATGGCACAGCAACAGTTGAATCTCATCCCAGCCTGGGATGGGGTTGTGTGGTTCAGACAATCCTCAAGGATTCTGAGTTCGTTCTGATGGTTCCACCATAGGATTAGGCTTTAAACAGCACTGTCTCATATTAAGGCTGAAAAATTATATTCGTGCTCGCTGAAAACTTTCCATTGCCGGGTCTCTCCTTTAATAATGAAGATCATTTGCTTTATTTAGAGGCATGAGATATTACATGCACCTAATTACAGAGGCAGATGGAAATAACAAGGTTGTGAAAAGTGTATTTTTGCAAAAAATGCAAAGTTTGATAAAATAAATCATTATATGACCATGGATTTGCTAGCTGCATGTCATGGAAGAACATTTGATTTGGAAAAAAATCATAAAATGGGTAGTGTAACCCAGCACAAATCCTATTATAACTTTTTTCCAAATCAAATATATTTTATGTTTTAATATATTTATATTTATATATATATATATATATAAAATTTTAAAATATATTTAATATATATTTTTAAAATAATTATATTTTAAATTATAATAATATTTCACAATATTACTTTATTGTGGGTGTTACCTTCATTTGTATAAACTGATCTAGACGTCTCAACTATCCCATCTCAATGTTGGTATAGACGCCCACATGTGGTACATGCTTGGGTCACACATAAAAGACAGAATGGATAGTGTTTGAGGTGAAAGGTCACAGAGGGGCAGGTGGCCGTTTAGGTGACCTTTGATCGCAGACCGCACATGGCAGTCACACCCACTGACTGATCAGATTATACTTAATTTACCCCGCTTATGCGTCTGTGTAGAAAATCTGCCACGAGGAGTGAATATAAAACATAACTGTGAGCACTTAGCCTTAGCAGTGTGGCAGCTAAATAGTTTTATATCATTAAATGGGTTCATTATTCAGTTCCCTGACATGCCTTATCTGTTAAAAAGTAATAAATGGTCAAAAACACTGTCACGTAATATTTATGTATTTTTAAAAGTATTAGATGAGATTGTGGTTTCTGTGGGTTAGGGTTATATGATTGAAAAGAAAAGTGTGTGTGTATGTGTATATATATATATACACTATATATATATATATATACACACATACATACATTCTATCAATTATGATTGAAAATGATAATATATATTACTATTTAGCAAATAGCAAAAACTACTTAAGCGAACACAGTCACCTTGATATTCATGAGCCAATCTGAAAACTCACAGATCGTTCCTATTCTTCCGTCCGCACGTATAACCAGATCATTTTTAGTGACGTATCTCTCTATCTTGGGAATGTGTGATATCACAATCCCCACTTGTGTCCGACACATTCTCTGGCCATGTGCGATCAGATAAATGTTATATCATTCGATCTGTGATAAATTAGGTTTGACTGTGTGGACGCCCTGCTGTGCCTCAGTTTGTTTATCATAGGGAATTTGTTATCGCCCCTTGTATATACTATTAAGCAACCTAATAAATGATGCAGAGCGCACAGACTTCTTATTAAATAAACTTATGCTGAAGGTTTGTTACACCTCTCACCGCCGGCAGCTCTGAACCTCAGAGGAAGCAGTGTTAAAGCGTACAGTGTGTGACATTCCTCGAAACACACAGCAGAAAACACTAGGCTGTAGATAAGCTTGTGTTTGTAACATATGAATCCCAAAAGCTTTTAAGTGTCAAAGGTTTCCTCTGAAAAGGATACTGTAATGATCTGCTTCTCAGACTTTTCTCATCAAGAAATGGGATGTTTAAGCTTAATTTGAGCAATTTTTTTTTACAGAATTTTAAAGAAATGGCAAAAGTGTTAAAATTATTAGTGTATGTAAATGAAAAAAACTACTTTTATTGAAGCTGACAAAGTATAATAGCATATTAATTAATTAATTCAGTCATTCATTCATTCATTTTCTTTGTGAACCTTAACTCTCAAAACAATGAAAAAAGGATGATTTTTTTTTTCTTCTTTCAATTGTTTTTGCAGCTAAATAAATAATCTTTAAGACATCTCCTGGACATTGCAGACACAGACCCATAATAACGGTCATATCCTTTTACAGTTGAACTCAGAAGTATTTATTGCCATCGTGTACTCATGGCTGACCCTCGGGTTAAGTGCATTTGGCTTCGTTTTTGAAAGACTAGCAGGCAGTTTGTATGTACAAATTCCATATCCACAAGAATCATGAATCAGAATCAGATCTGTTTATTTGAGTATAAGTAGGCCTATACATCAGATGTGGGTCAATGCTTAGGATACTCATCAATATCAATGGAAGAAAAGCATGCATGTTGCTGTGTGTCGTCTATATACTGACAGAAAACATAAGACAGCGCTACAGAGAAAAAAAATATTTCCGTCTAAGTGTAAAATATATGTTAGTGATACTTTTTCATATTTAGAAAATCCCCCTGGAGTGATAACGTGATGGAATGGGAGGATGCTGAAGATTTGAGGATGTTTTATGTATTATGTAGATCTGGACCAGGATGGGAGAGATGATTATTTTTTTAAATGCCTCAAGATGTACATCATCTCAGTGTCTCAGCTATAACTGTGCTGTAAATTAACAGGGGGTGAATTAAGAGATGTAGAGAGTTCGATGGGCTTGTCTAGTTGATTTAGGGTGAAGTGCATGCAAAGCCTAACAGCATTCTCCACCAGTTTGCTCTGAGAACAAAATAAGATGTGTGAAAGCAGTCCTGAAAGGGTTCCAATGGTCAAAATCAGCACCAGTATTATTTTAGCATCAATGTGGTTTTATTTGTAGTTTTAGCTAACTAAAATAACCCTGATCAGCACGAACGTGGCTGAAAGTGAATTATCAGGTAGGGCTTTTTGTTAGTGATGTCCGGTTCGTGAACGAATCGTTCTTTTGAACCGATTCTTTTAGTGAACCGGTCGAACCAGTACACTAAATCGGACTGAATCGTTCAAAACAGTTCGCGTCTTGCGTCAGCGCTGATCCACAAGTTACTAAAGTTACTTACTTTTGGACATGCCTGACACAGTCCCTCCAACTCGAAATAAACCAATGTCCCGGAGTATATTTTACTCCAGTAAATCCAACAGTTCACTGAACTGAGACATGTTATGCTGAGAGAAGTGATGAGCACGATCAGCTGATACTGAGCATGCGCGCACTACCGAACGTACAGGTACAGCGGTTCTCGGATCACCAGTACAGAACCAAGAACTGTTTCTTTCGGACACGTTCAGCATACTGAGAACCGAGGAGCTGATGAGCTGAGCATGCGTGCAATTTTTTCAGAGGGACGAAATGCATGTTTCTTAATTGTTGAACATCAATAAGTGTAACCATATAAAACATGTTGTCTTATCACTGTATTATGTTTAAAGATTGGAAACACAATGAATGGACTGTAAAACTAAACATTTATTATTATACTAAAACATTATTTCCAGGAACAGCTAATTTAATTTCTAAGTTGATGTAAATCTTTGACGTAAACTCTTGCCATGGGTTTATGGATGCTTAGTTAATGTTTATAATGTGTTAAGCAAAACATAACGTATTAAACATACTGGAGACATGCATCGACTTTTCCGTTTTGTCCTAAGGTTTCAGCAGTTCTAAGCTCAGCACATACAGGCCTACTGCTTCAGCGGTTCTCGAGTCAAGAACTGGTTGCGGCAGCGGTTCTTGAATCAGCAGTACAGAACCGAGAACTGTTTCTTTCGGACACGTTCGATACGGAGAACCGATGAGCTGGAGATACTGAGCATGCGTGATAGTACCGTCTCTGAACCAGACTTTCTTTCGACCAACTGCATGCTTTGCTGATACATGAGCACAGGTGAACCGAGGACTTAAATTAGGGCTTGTATTTGGCGAAATGTAAGTTTATTTAATAACAAATTAAATTAAATTAATGAAGACCAGTTTATTCACTTTATATCTTTAAGACGTGAAACCTCCGTGTTTGCTCAACGCCTGTAGGGTTCATTTGCAAAACGTAAATGTAAGAAACTTATCCAAGATGATTATGACGATGATTACTATTATTTAAGTTATGATTACAAATGCCTTTATTTGAATGTATTTGTATCCGCCGGGATGATAGAATTGACGTCATTACGCGAGGACGTAAAAGAACTGGTGAACCGTTTTTTTTAAAACCGGTTCATTGAAACTAACTATCCGAAAGAACTGGTTCGTGGAAAAGAACTGGACTTCCCATCACTACTTTTTGTATGACACACAAAAAAGAATATTTTTAATAATGTCTGTGTTTTTTTTTTTTTCATCCAGTAAAAGCCAATGGGGACCAATGTTTTTTTTTTTTTTTTGGATCCCAACATCGATGAAAATATCATCTTTAGTGTTCCACAGAAGAAAGACTTTCCAGTTTAAAAGATGTTATAATTACATTTTTTGCTTTAATAACTATCTTTATAAGAAAGACCTGTTTTCATACTATGAATGAAATCCCCCATGGCAAAAAACCCCATAACATAGAAAAACATTTCTGGGTTTCCTGGATTTCACCATCCAAAGTCTCCTGCATTGCTTTTGTATTTATCTAAGGTAAGATATATATACCCCAATATAAACATAAGTGTAAAGCTGGCAGGAAGAGTCAAAGGTTGTGCAAAAGATGTTTAAATATTTCATATCTGGAGCGCAGTGGCTGGAAATAGCAGTTATATCTGGGCACCAGCTGTTGTTTCATAAGAAAACACACTGCATTTCTTTTTTGTTTCCTCACTGAAGAGGCTGTTGTGATCTGCCTGAAGGCTTGTTCTGGACAACAAAAAACAGAATATTTGGTTTATTCATTTCATTACAACACTAAACATTTAGTTTTCCTCACCAGTGATGTAATGTTGACGTCTTCAACCAGCAAGTGCACCTCAACGTCACATGACACATGCTTAACCAAACATAAGATGGTTTGTTTGCTCTGGTTTAAGCTGGCCTAGGTGGTCCCCAGGCCTTGCAGACTGATTTTTAGCTGGTTGGTCAGATCATCTCCCAGCCTGACTATCAGCTGGCGATTGTCCTGGGCCAGAACCTGGACCAGAACTGAGAGACCATCTAAGACCGCCAATCCTGCTTAGGCTATTTTTTTTTAGCAGAAGATTGAATAATTTGCAGATGATGGAGCAAAAACTCTGTAGGAGTTGAGCCTTGGAGCTTTTGGAGCTCTTCATGAGTGTTAAAAATAGCATTTTGGTTACAAAACCAGAAGTTAACACACAGCAGAGGCCGTAAACTCTTTCCACCTGTCAATACAGTGAGACTTAGTAACATGAATGACTAAAACATGATCTTAAATAAGAGAGAAAGCATCAAACTGCACAGTTGTTGATGGGCTACATCCGGTTTAATGGATTTATTTGTCAAGAGAATGATTTATTTGTCCCCTCGCAATGCTATATATGATGTATAGCTTATTTGAATAATATCATTATGCAGTTAACTAAATTTTTTTGGTAAAAGACTACAGTATACTGAAAGACGTGTGCCTGTATTAAGAGTGACTGTTACATAAATTACAAACATCATATTATAAATGAGGCTTAAGTTAAATATTTCGCAATGCAAACATACATGCAAAAGTTCATAAATGGGTCCATTGATGCAGACGGCTTAATTATTTTATATCTGAGAAGCGAGGTTTCATTTTTTTAAGCGTTCAAACGCATTTGCAGCTGTGCTCGCCTTGTACATACGAATGTGCATTAGTCACCTCATCTATCATAGCGTTCACCACCCAGATTCGTGTCACACCTTATAATATGCCAAACATTAATACTTTCCAAGCTCTGAGAAACTGGGAATCTCTGTTACATGTTGTTTTTTTTCTTACAGGATGTCTACCGACTGTAATCCTTTTGGCCCAAACAGAACTGTTTCACTTTTAAAAGCAAGTCCACTGTCATTTTTCACAGAGGTCATTATTCCTCTAGTGACAGGGTGTAGGCTGCTAAATGAATAGCCTGTTTACTTGCGCAAACAAGTGCCAGCGAAACCGAAGAAATTGATCTAAACACTCTCTGGCCTGTGCCGTCTCCTTCACTAAACTGTGTGTTTTTCTACACTCGACCCCGGCTTGAACCGGAGGAGGAATGACCTCCGCCGGGACCGTCCCACTGCTCTAAAAACAGAAGTCTGAGGGCTGCGGCCCAGAGCGTCGTAGCACGGTTTGGCACACGCCGGTAACCAGCCCCAGCGGGCCTCACAGAAAGCCGTGTTTATCGGCCAGTGGCACGGGCCTATGTGTGTTTATAGGGACGGCTCCAGAGAGCTGATATTAACTGTGTGACCTAAACAGTTATTTTAAAGCGATAGCGTCCAGCCACGCCACACACAATAACGCCCCTCTATACTGAATGTTGCTGGTTCAACTCTTAAACTGTTTAGGGATCGTCCTATACTGTAATCCAACATATATTATTTTTGAGATAAAAAGAAGTGAAAAAAAAAAAGATGGACAGGCAGAATAAAAGAACTGTAGAAAGGGTAATGAGAACTTTTCTTAATGAAGGACAAGAAATACCAGACATTATATGAGACTTTAAAGCTTATTTAAAGAATATGGTACTTTATTTATTTTATATATATCTCACAAATCACATTCTCTACAGACAATGTAAAAATGTAGCAACATTCAATATAGAGGAGCTTTATTGTGTGTGGCGTGGCTGGACGCTATAGTTTTAAAATAACTGTTAATAATAATATATTATTATTATTATTATTATATCTTCTTTTTTTTTTTTACTTTTTATATATATATATTATTATTATTATTATTATTTTTTTTTTTTTTTTTTTTTTTTTTTTCAGTTTTCATTTATTTCCAGTTAGTGATTTTTAGTGCTTGAACTTCTTTGCATTTTAACATATAATTTTTTGTTAACAATATTAACTCTGATATGTTCGTTATGAATATATTGAATATATTAAATTGTAATTTGGATTTTTGTTAGCTGTTGGTACTTAATTTAGCTTTCATGCTCAATTCATATACTGCACACATTGATTTCTCATGCCATGTTAACGGTGTATGACTTTCTTTTTCTGTGAAACCCAAAAGAATATATTTAAAAGAATGTTTCAGCTGTTTTTGTCCATGTTATCAAAGTCAGTTAGGTCTTAAACAACATCGGACTCTATAGTATGGACATTTTTCAAAGAAGTCTTCTTTTGGGTTTCACAGAAGACAGAAACCAGAACCAAATGGGCTTTTAAACAGAAATGCTTTGTAAATAGAAGTTTCCATTCCCATACTATGCAGCAAATATGAACTCGGTGTGCCAGCTTGTGATGAGCTTGAGGCAAGCAAGTACTTTGCTGCTCTCCAGCAGAGACTGTGATTAAAGCCTAGTGAAATTAAAGAGCATGTTTGTGAAGTGTCTCCTGGGTCCCTGCGCAACAGTAAAGCACCTTTCCATTGTCATCTGTATCTGGACCATGAAGTGCCTGCAGCCACAGAGGGGAGAGAGAAAGAGAGAGAGAAAGCGTTTACTTTGTTCCATGTTGGGAGCTTGTTGGACACTGTTTCAGAGTGTCATGCACATTTCAGAGATCATTGTGACATTTTGATGAGATCTTGTGGATTTTTATGATCTGAATATTTCTATTCAGCCAGAAGAGAACAGATATACACAGTATTTTGAGCTTAGAGGTTTGTGCATGTGGAATGACACATTGTGTGTTTAAGTTAATCTTGTCATTTTTCTGATCTAGTTCTGCTTGTTTCATGTCTCCCCTCTCACTGTTTCTAGCAATAAAGTGGCAAAAAGTTCAATCAACAGGTATTTCAAGCTACATTTTTACATTGTCTGTTGAGAATGTGATTTGTGCTTGCCCAAAACTTGCGAACACAATTATAAAACTTTCTGTGAGGTTTATACTGTGTTGTTATCCAGAACTTGGGAGTTCTGGATGGTTGCTAGGTACCAAATCCAGGTGTTTAGTGCCAACTTTCATCTCACAATGTGGGACGAATTATATTAAATGGTTAAATGGTAATAGGTTTGTTCAAAAGTAAGAGCAATAGTGGTGCTCACCATAGTGATGCCATGTATTATGTGTTTGATGACAGCTGTAAAGTCAAAACAACAGATCTTTTATAGAAGATATTTTTTTGATTGAAATGTTTAAATGCATACTTTACTTGGCAAGTTTATGGTTTCCTTTAAACTCATAATAGCAGTTGTTCAATAAATATAAGATCCATACCACAGAGGCATGGGCCTAATTTTTGTGGGCATTGTTGATTTTGTTTGTTTTCTCATAAATGTATGCTTTGAACGTTGATTTACAAATTGGAAGCAACCATGAACAAATCAAAGACATCTGGCTGCGAAAACAGCATTAAAAGACTGAGTGCAGGAGAATGGCTATTAGCTTTTGCCTTGAGGACATTTATGAGTGATGTGGCCAATGACTCCTACTGACCACGTCTAAATAGACATTTCACTGAAAGTCAAATGATGTGGACATACTGTCAAGTCCACTAACATTCCATGTATTTTCATGTAGGCAACAGAAACTTTTACCATATTCATACTTTAAAACATTGACCATACTACATTTAACCCGTATAAAAGCCGTGCTTTCTGACTTTTTCAAGGAGACCGTGCAAAGGCCACAATGTATCGGAAAAACCCTGGTGTTCTCTGCAACTGGCCTTTCAACAACCCATCCGACACTGGTGCCAGGCGGCAGGGCTGCGGGTGGAATTTGCTACCGTGTGCGTGTTGTGTTTGTGCATGCAGTCCTGCGAGGGAGTTATTGACCAGCAGAGCGGTGCCATAAGCCACATCAGTACCGTTAGATCCCATAGCGGGCATGGTTTGCATTATTCCGTCTCTGCTGACGTCCCTTCAGCATCCCACTAAACTCTCAATGCAATTCATCTGGGTTCGTTCAAGTTTCTGAAAAGCGGAGCTGGTTTACAGCTTCAAAGGCAATAATTGTCACCAATATGCCGGAAATAAATAAGCTATTTATTTCAAAATTTGGCCCATTTTTCTAAACGAGTGTGGTCAAAAACCCCACTTTTTTTTTGTTTTTATTTTTTATAATTTATTATATTTTATTCTATGCACGTATTATAACATCAATGTCCACATGCACTTTCAAGTTGTCCAAAATAACCATTTTTTTTAAAGTTTTTTTAAGAGCCATGTCTCTTACTGTATGTGGCATTTCAAAAATAACCAGTGAGGCCATTGAATTGACAGTGATTGGGACTCCAGCATAGAGCTTATTCTGTAAGGCGTGATGGGGTCAGTGCAAAGGGTCACCAGGCTTACATTTCCAGAGGTGCTTTTGGCATGTTTATTGTTCCTGTTAAAATGACCACTGGAAACGCTTGGGCTTTAAATTCTCATGGGTAAAATTTGTCAGAGGTGGCACGAGTCTTAGTTTTGTTAGGTTGGCTTCCTGTTCACTCTGAGCTTCAGTAGACCTTAGGGGTCCCTGGTAAACACAGTCAGCTCTTAAAAACATCTTATACAAGTGGATGACCTGCCTGTAAAAAGATTATAATCAAAAGCAATGATCTGTCTGCTATATGCGTACCAAAGCATTGAACCCAAGATGAGAGATGTAGTGTTTGCGTTCTTTGTGCTATATTTGGGTTTTGACTGGTGTATATTAAATTTATATAATTTTTATTTATTTATTTGGGATGTAGCACATCACCCATATGGACTATTTTTATTAACCTAATGAACATGCTCATTATGGATTGTCATTGTATAGAAAGAGCTCGATGTTCCACGGAAAAATAACCGCCTCCAGGTTTGGAACATCCTGAGGGAGAGTAATTACTGACAGAATCTTCATTTTCAAGTCTTTAATTTGATCTCTTGACTAAACTGCTCGGAGATTGTCAACGCATCAATGTTTACTCAAATGCATTTTCAAACATTTATTTGACTGTCGAGTTCTCTGAAAGCATATCAAGTTATTATTACCCAGAGTCCATTTTGAGCCCATTACTCCTCTTGCAGCCATTAACCCCTCTGTCTCTGCTTCTCCTCGCTGTGATCCCCAATCTATCACTTTTCGCTGTACATATTTTGATGCCTTAATCACCTCCAGCTGTGAGGGCCAGATGAAAGACAAGCACTCACAGTTATGGAGAGATGAGAGAAAAAGGGGAAACCATACTCTATAGTCCCTTTGCACCAGTCCTCCTGGTGTCATTAGTCCTCTTTATGCTGAATTGGCCGTCCTGTGATCTCCTGCCAAAAATCTGCACCTTACCCCAGCCGCAAGTACCTGCTGCTACCCCTCCCCGTCACCGTCAAGGCCAGAGATGAAAAGCTCAAAGCTGTGTTATTTTAGAAACCAACACCTTTCAAAAGTCTTCCAACCCCAATATTTACATCCAAAACTCAGGCCTTTACACCATACCTGACATAAATTGTGGTTGACTACCAGAATACAAGTCTGCATCTGATAAAAACGCGAAACAAGACCAGTCGGTGTCGATCCAAGACTTTTTGACCCTTTCTGGACATTTCCTGATGACAGTGTCCTGGCGGGCGGCTCATACCGGCACAGCTCCTAGGATGAAGCCAAGCTTCCTTGCATGAAGAAATAATTAGGGTGCTCAGTGATCTTGACATGTATATGATGTTTTACAGGCATCCCATTATACTGCAGATCCCTTTTAATGGACATCTGGAGAGTGCCGCATACTTCACAGATCTGGAGGAGCGCTCCGATGATGTCATGCTGATCCATTACTCAAAGAAAATATGTACAAGAGATGTTTGCTAATACGAGACCGCCATATTGCTGCCATTGACAGCTTGTTCTTTGGTGTAAAGTTGCAGTAGATGCAGGTCACGGTGACTTTGGGGTTTCTGCCAGCCACTTGAAAGGGCATCATAAAAAACATTTAGTACGTAGAGAATGCATCTGGTATGTTTCATAACACGTGTCTGTGTTATGTTATTAGCTGTTTTTGGTCCATTGGTGATTGCTGAGCAATGCAATGAATGAATGCAGTGAATCTGTTATGTTTTATGATTTTGACAGCATTTTGGAAGATGTGATTGTGAAAAAAAAACCCGGTGATAAACACAAGTATTTAAAGGGATTGTTCACCCTAAAATGAAATGCTGTCATAATTTATTCACCTTCATGTCATTTTAAACCCATATGAATTTCTGGAACATAAAAGGAGAACATCTGTGAATTTAATACAGTGGTCTATTTATCTATCCATCCATCCATCCATCAATCCATTCATCCAGTGGTAAGTTTGGGATGGAAACGCTGCTTTATTTGTAAATATTTTTGTGATATTCTGATTTTCACGTAAAATAAATTTGCAACTTGGAAGAAAAAATAGCTATTGTTCATGCTCGCTAGTAGATTTGTGTTTCTAGTCTCGGTCTTGAACAGGCAAGACATGTTACATGTCAAATGCTTCAGCTCTGTAGCTGTAATGAGCCGGAGGGATGTGCGGCTTTTACTCGGCCGCCGGTCAAGAGGGCCAGAAAGTAGTAGGAGGTATCCAGTTTCCCCCTCTTCCTCAGCTCTCTGAAGTGATGCCAAGAAGAGAAAGAAAGAGAGCTATCTCTCAATAAACAGCTGTAATAACTCATAGCATGTCCTTCAATATATCAGTCCATGTCTTTCTCTCACCTTTCACCGCTGTCTGTCAGTTGCAAACATCCCTTGACACTTCCATCTATTTTCACTCAATGCCTGCTTTCATATTTGTATTTATCCATCAGTCAGTGTTTGTGCGTGTCCTCCCATGGGTTTGGGAATCGTCCATCAGTGTGCTGTTTTTGTCTGTCTGAAGTCATGTGATGTGAATGATAGCCTCAATAAAATGCTGTATTGAAATTATTGGGAGAAAAGTATGTTTATGGTGTGCTTGGCTTTGTCTGTAAGTATCCTTCTGAGAAAAGAATGTGCTGTTTTCTGTTTGATCTCTTATCTCCCCCGCTATGGAATGAAATGAGATATAGCACCAGATTGAAAATATGAAAGCCATATTGTGGATTATACTGAGAGACTCTAGATTTTAGACAGGAGTTTTATCCTGTATTTAAACACTTTTGAACTAGAGGCCTTAGTTGGTTAGTTTTCCCCCCAAATTTAAACCCTGTCATTTCACTCTTATAACTAGAAATGTCTATAACTTTCTTTCTTCCATGAAAAAAAAAAAGGAAATATTTTGCATTTTCTCTTTTATAGTTTCCCAACTAATCCATTGCTCCCATATGTGGAACTTGTTGTAAGTTTCTGCAACATTGAAATAAAAATAACCATTGCTTTCGGTCAAAACTCTGAACATTAGCTGCGAAGAACATGCTTGAAGCTGAGCTTTTCTTTTGCGTGAGATCATGCTGTTTCAGTTGGATCACTCTGTAGGTTTCTTGTTATTTAAGTAAAGTCCCCACTGTACTCTCTCCGTGTCATGTTTGTGTTAGAGACGTCCAGATGGGCCCAAATGACCCCAGTGCCAAGTTACACCAACTTGCTGCCTTGTACTGCTGTTATTTGGGGGTTTTGTCTGTGTTCGTGGTGATGTAGTTTGTGATATCTTTGGTTTTATGTTTATTGATGTCTTCACTGAGAAGATCAGTAGTACAGAACGAGTCTTACAAAAGTGTTTGTCAAACAGACTCTGATTGGCTTGTTAGCAAGTTCACAAACTGTTCTGTCGGCTGCAATGTTTAGTTTGGCTACGAAAGCTTCCTGATCAGATGGTTTGGTCTTGAATTCTGTAAGATGGTTTGTTTGACTAGGAACGTGCCACAGATTTAGATGAAGCAGTCCTGAATGCTAAATGAACTACACTTAGCAAATCTACACATCTTGCGTTGTTGTTGGATCATAGATATTAGACATAATTTGCATGGAAATTGTCCCACGGAACAGTTTCAAAGTCCTCTATCAATCACTGTTCCATGCAATACTGTGATCATATGGCTAACTTTCAGGTAACCTTGAGTCAGTGGTTTGTCGACAGACATTTTACAGACATCCAAGTAATAGTTTTGCATGTTCATTCCAAGGTGGTCAATTTACAAATCAAAAACTTCATTATCATACCCAGCATTTCCTTTTGGGAAAGCATCAGCCAGGTCGCTTACCCTCTAAATGAGCTGTGTAGCCTTGAGGAAACCCAATGCAGTGAAACCAGATCCCTTGCATTAGCACAAACTAACGAGAACTGGACAAGCTTATTCTTTCTCCCTATTAATCTTGTATTCGCTTACTTGAATGTTTCTTTTTCTCCCCTAAAAAAGGAGTTAAGAGGAATGGTGGGTGAACCACAAAACTCCACAAGTTAGCATTGGATTCCTTTGGCTTGTTCTGCAGTTACAGTTCGCCCAGCCAATGTCTCACTTGGCTCGTTCAGGGCGGTTCGCATCTTTCACTCACACATGGAGAGAGAGACGAGGGAACTGTAAGAGCTGCAGAACGTGTCCAATATTCTCACTCTTGTCTCACTTTCACACTTTGGAAATAAATTATGGATGACGATTAAATCACACTCAACATAAACACCAAACCTCTGTTTGTTTGAGCATCCTTACATTGGGCTCAACCAATAGTGTGAGTTTTGAGGCGGCACTGTCTGTTTGTCCAACCTATTGCAGATGGGGAGAATATGTTTGAATGTTTGTAATTCACTTTGGTGGTTCACACTTTAACTTTTTTAGACAACTGTGATGTAATATATGTAGCTTTTGAGATTATTTGAGAAATTTATTAGGTGAAATTAAATTTTTGAGGTCATCTCGTGCATTGTGCACAGTTGGCGTGTCTTGAGTCTGCGTGTCTCCATGAGTTACGGTGAGGAAAAGCACAGAGGATTTAGCAGAGATTTTGAGAAAGCAGCTCAAGCACACTTTGACCCACTTATGATTCAGTCAAGATTGAGATTCCACTAAACTTCTTATGAACTGTTATTGTACTGGCAAAGGCAACCTGCTTCTTAAACAGTACATCTCCAAATCCCTCGGCTCCTCTGTGTGCGTGTGTGTGAACACGTACATGCTCTTTTTTTTATTCTTTTTTTATGCATGCACTTTAGGTGCCCCCTTTAGGACCCGAAAAGACAATCATTCAATCAGTCATCATGATTACTGGCATCTCACCACATATTCAAACACACTCTAGAAATTATGAGCTTGGGTTTCTCCCCATTTTTGAGAAGCCACTTTATTTAAATCCTTTTTTGTTGGAGAGATGGAAAAAGAAACTCAATCCCACTTCTGGTTTCAGTCTTCTACCTTTGAAGGGTTTACATGCTTAATACGGATTGTTTTCTGCTGTCTTATTACATGTACCATGCATATAGTCAACCTGACAGATTTTTGAGTACAAATATATATGATTTCTTATTGTGACCAACTTACTTCCTTTTCTCATACATCTTCAATTCAATAGCTGCTACGAACAGCGCAACGACCGAGAGGAAATATTTATCTTTCAGTGCTGCTTTGGAGCTCTTTATTTAAACTATATTGAGACCCACAAGTCCCCCAGACATTTCTCTGCTTTCTCTGCTCAAGCCAGGCTTTCATGGAAAATGGCTTTGTCCATGAAGCAGATCCTTGGTCAAACCGCCCTTCCACGGTTTGTTACCTCAAACTCTCGCTGTTCAGGCCTCAGGCATCCAACTTCTGTCAAGCTATCGTGAAGGGAATAAGGATAGGTAGTGTGGTATTTATGAATATCATGCCCCCCACCCCTCCTGCTCGGTTGTAAAATGTCAGGGTTTGCTTCAGGGCCTTGGATGGTTAAAAGGTGGAACATCTCTCCGCTGTGGGCTGGAACTTCTTGTATTCATGATGATTATTTTTCCTACACTTGCTCCACAGCCTCTGCCAGGACCCGATCTCAGACTCGGATGCCCTCATCTCAATGCCATTAGAATCTGTTACGGCCGTCATCCACTCAAGACGGCTCATGGTCGAGGTGTAATGTTGTTTGAGAGTAAATTTCAGAAGCTGAAGCAGTATTTTCCCTTTTATTTGATGAATAAGAAGCTGGATAGAAAGTAATTTCGCTTTCCGTGTTTGCATTAAATGGCAATTCATTTTGTCCCAAATAGTCATCACCTCTATACAAGTCTCTTTCTGTCTGTCTCTCTCTCTACATTTGTTTATCAGTCTGTTGTTCTCTCCTGAGCTGTTCGCTGTGGCTGGGAAAGTATTTATGTCTGCAAGCTGCCAGTAGCTTCCCTCCTCTTGGCTTGGTTG
Source organism: Rutilus rutilus (assembly GCF_951802725.1). Classification (NCBI taxonomy): domain Eukaryota; kingdom Metazoa; phylum Chordata; class Actinopteri; order Cypriniformes; family Leuciscidae; genus Rutilus; species Rutilus rutilus. The sequence continues at coordinate 24,799,870 of NC_140223.1, forward strand.
ATCAAACCCAACTGTAGCCGAAGAGCACTCCATGTGCTCCCTTAGTTTACCGCAGTATATGTACCTGCTGCAGAGCACCAGAGCTGTGTTTGAGTGCCATGGGCTGTGAACCAAGTCAGATAAATGTGTTGTGGTATTGCTCAGTGGAGTATCAGGTTTATTTGTGACAGGAAACTGCTGAGTGGTCTTGGAATATGAACATTTAACATAGAGCTGGGGAGTATATTGAATAGTCACAATATTATTAATGAATATTCATTTTATAATTAAAATATATAATTAAAAATAATTCTATATTTTAATAATTATAACTATGATTATATATTATATATTATTATATATATTTATAATAAAAATAATTGTATAGGCTAGTTTTTTCTTTTTTCTTTTTCTTCATTCAACATTGAGTATTGCAGTAATGTTAATGCACTTTTTATTTGGACATTGTTTCCTGTTTATCACAAATTTATTTAATTTCAGTTGCAATGTTTCATTTCTGCTAATGAGTTCAAGTGGTTTCAATGAACTGATTTTAAATTAAGATTCAATTATTTGTTTGCATTTGTACTCAAAGTCTCTTTGAGACACTTTATGTACCTAAATGTTTTGATTAAAAATATATGTAGGTAAATATTGATGTTTATGTTCTAACTATTATCATATTGATGGATATAAATGAAAATGATTTAATATAATTTTACCGTTTTTTTTTTTTTTTTTACCGTAAACATGACTTAATTATTTTAAAGTAGATATTTCTTTATTATGCTTGACTCTTTTTACATTTTTTAATTTAATTGGCAACAGTTTGTTAAAAAAATATTGTTCACAAAAAGTATCACCCTTTTAAATGATTTCCATTACATATTTAATGCATAAATATGTATATCGGATACCATCAAAGGGCTGAAAATATTGAGATTTTATTTTTAACCTACCCCAAAAAAAGGGATATTGATACTTATATAATTATTCCGAGTTTAGAAACAATTACTAGTTAACATGAACAAAGATCAGGACCTGTGATTAAATCCCATTGAACCATGGTCCCGAACACTAAAAGAGTCTGGCTTCTCTGCTTAAGCTTTTTGTTACATTTGGCTGAACTTTAATCTAATGTGTTCTCTCTTCTTCCAGGTTACAGCTACTGATGCTGATGGTGGGTCTTTTGGCTCCATCTCCTACTCTCTGGGATCTGGTCCAGGCTCAGTAACCCCGTCTCAGTTCACCGTTGGCAAGCACAATGGACAGATCTGTACTACCACCAGCCTGGATCGTGACCAGGGTCCAGCCAACTACGACTTCACCGTTACAGCTGTGGATGGGGTGAGTGTCTCCGCAGCCACATCCCTCATCAAATATGACTAGACTGTTTTCAGAGGTGCAGTAAATTATGTCCATTTTGGCAGCAAGTGAAAAAAACAGCATGCATAGTAATTCTTCAGTAGTGGTTTAGCATCCTGTGCCTAAGTAATACTTTAAAGCATACTTAAATACTTTAAAGGAAATTTCAGCAGACACATTAAAGCGCTCAGAGGCAGCTGGGCCCTAAAGAGCACCATCTTGTAATATTTAATAAGTTGGGGCTTTTTCCTGACATGCCATTTGCTCCATATGGGATGCCTGGCGAGCAAGATGTTTAGCGACAAGAACCATATCCCATGTGTACGTTGTCCCCTCGGCAGATTGCAGTTCTCAACAGGGAATATAATCAATCTACTTCCTCCCCTCGCAAATGTTAACTCCGTAATTTTTTTACTTGACTTTTGATATTTTAGGGAATGTTTTCTGTTTCTTAAGATTTTTAAGCCTGTTATGTAGCCAGCCTCCATCAGTTGGTTGTACTGTATAATTTATTATCTAGTTAGATTTGATTTTATATTTTTCAATCAGACCTTTAATGACCATTAAAGAAAGTGTTAACTGATTTATTCTAGGGTGGACTAAGTTCAGTGGCATACGTGCGGGTGGACCTGATAGACATAAATGACAATCGACCAGCGTTCTACCCTCTGAGCTATGCAGTGAGCCTGAGTACGCAGAGCACCCCAGGGACCTCCGTCCTGAAGGTGACTGCTCATGACCCAGATGCTGGGGAGAACGGCAGAGTGACGTACCGTACTGTACCTGGAGGGAGCTCACCTTTCTTCACCCTCAATAAAGATACTGGTGAGAAGATTAGATCTACCCTCATTCAAAGTTCCAAGTATAAGTTCAAGGACCATAATCAGTGCACTTCAACATTAGCCACATTTGCTATCATATACAAGATTTTAAAACCATATAAATATATTTTTAGGTCAGTAATTTATTTATTTATTGTTTTTTAAAGAAGTCTCTTATGCTCACAGGATTCTTTGATTATTAGTAAGTTCAACAGAACAGCATCTATTTGAAATATTGTAACAATAAAATGCCTTTACTGTCTCTTTAATGTGTCCTTGCAGAATAAAAGTATTAATTTCTTTAAAAATAAAATGATCCCAAACTTTTGAATCGTTTGGGTTTCAGGGTATTCAGTATGGTTTGATGTATTCTGATACCTTTCAACTTAATAGAAACATTTATTTTGGTTGTGCATTTCCCAGGAGTGATTTCACTGTCACGCGCTCTACATGGAAAGGCAAACTCAGTCATTACGATGGTGGTCTCAGCCCAAGATGGTGGGGGCCTTACCGCTCCAATCAATGCCAGGGTCAACATCAGCATAGTGGCAGGACTGGTTGCACCCCCTGTGTTTGAACAAGCTCAATACTTTTTTTTGGTCTCTGAGGATGCCCTGCGTGGAACACAAGTTGGAGTTGTGCGGGCCAGCACTAAGAATGGTGGGTGAGCTAATCTCAGAGGTTTTTCAGTCCCCCCCGTTTCAACAATTCAACATGTTTAAACACACAAAATAGACTTCAATGCATACCCACATTTATCAGTCACGTTGGACTGTGTTCAAGTGCGCTGACAGATGTCTTCTGGCTTTTTTCTCCTTGGTGCACCACTTGTACAAATAGGCATGGAACCATTGTACATACCTCATTTACAATCAACATTAATCATTGATTCTGTTTCACCACTTGGTTTTTTTAACAATTTGCTTTGGATATTTGAGGCACTAAATTCTGGCTTATGTGTTGAAAAATAACTCTTTGTCTTGTTTTCTTGCTACACTGTGAATTGATGTGTCTCTGGCCATTTCCCTCTTGGTTCTCAGGTGTCTCGAAGGATATATCCTACACTATTAGCTCTGGTGACCCAATGGGCTACTTCACCGTGGATTCAGAGACTGGGGCCTTGAGAACAAGCTTGCCTCTGGATCACGAAGCCCAACCCAGCTTGAATCTGGAAGTCCAGGCACACTGCGGTAACCCCCCGGCCTTTGGCCAGACTAGGGTACGAATTACAGTGTCCGACATCAATGACAATGCGCCCGTCTTCTTGCCCTCATCCTCCGAGTCATTGATTTTACCTGAAGACACACGGATGGGTACAGTGGTGTACAAGGTCCAAGCAGAAGACCGCGATTCTGGACCCAATGGTCTTCTGAGTTTTGACATTTTTAGCGGCGGTGCCCAGAGAACCTTTAGCATTGATCGCAACAGCGGGCACATCCGCCTTATTGGCGGTTTATCGTACGAGACCATACCCCGCTATGACCTGCAGGTGATTGCCAAAGATAGCGGCGCACCTCAGCTAAGTTCTACCTTCACCCTCGTCATACACGTACAAGCCGAGAACGGCCAAGGTCCCATGTTTGATAGCCTCACGTATCGAGTAGAGCTGAAGGAAAGCACACCACTCAACACACGCTTCCTGCAGGTTCGTGCAGTAAACCGAGATGGTGGCATCACCGCTGGACCATTTTCTACGTCTTCCACCCCACTAGCCTACCACTTGCACCCAGATGGTGATGCTGCAGGGTTTGGCATTGTGTCCGAAAGCGGCTGGCTGTTTGTGAAAAGTGCTTTGGATAGAGAAGCCAAGGAGATGTACTTGCTCACTGTACTGGCCACGTCAGGCAACGGACAGCTGAAGAAGACGGGTAGTGCCACAGTGCGTGTGTCAGTGATGGATGAAAACGACAACACCCCACGATTTACCCAAGAGAGAGCTTTCTTGGCATTGCGCGAGAACCTGCCGGCAGGCACGGGTTTCGGCCGAGTGTCTGCCAGCGATCGAGATGCTGGTCTCAACGGCCGGTTGAGCTACCGCCTGCTCCATCTGGATCACCACTTCCAAATCAACTCCCACACAGGTGAGAATCAAATATGGCAGACAGTCCAACAGACCAAAACGACTTTGAGTGACAAGGTCAACTTGGCACCTACACAAGTTCTCTAGTGGTTTGTGGTATCATGTTTGTCTGTATTGATTAAGGATGTCCAAAACTACATATGTTCAAATTTGACCAGTTGGTGAGTTGTTTATGAATTAGTTAGCTATTTGGTCTTGAGCAAGCACTGTATAATTTGGCTGGTTTAGGGTCATGTCAATTAGCATTTCTTAAAAGTTAAGTAACAGCTTTCTAAAGAGACTTTTAGCATGCTGACAGTTACTGAAAGTTACCATGCTGACTGACAGATATTCAGCTAATAAATAGATAAAATAATTACTATAACCTTAAATTTCAGAAAGCTATAGATCACAATCTTCACAAAAAAAGTTATTTTACTGATTGTTAGCATGCTGTCTTAGAAGTTTTACTTCTGCTAACATAAGGCTAAAACAAGAAAATCTATATAAACTAGCCATCCTCAGTAATCCATTAGTCAGTTGTTGAACGGCTAGTTGACTATTCTGACCCATCCTTAATATGGAGCTGTTGAGCATACTGGACATCACACAGCTCCAGACTTCTGGCAGCTTGCTAACTGTGGGGGATCCTCTTGTTGATGTCAGGATGTGCCATCTGTGCCTTCTGCCACTGACATTTTCCTCTGCAGTGAAATAGTTTCTCACCCTTTTTCTGTGTTCTCCATCTGTCCTGCTCTTTTAAAGGTGAGATAAGCACAAAGGTTTCCATGGACCGTGAACTTCAGTCCAGCTACCAGCTCATTGTGGTGGCTCAGGATGGTGGGACCCCTGCACGCAGCGCTACAGGCACTGCTTTCATCACGGTTCTGGATGAGAATGATAACGCACCCTCCTTCAGCCATGCTCAGACAGGAAGAGAACTCTTTCTGCAGGTATGAGAGCTAATATTAGCTTCATAATCCTCTACTATATCTTCTAGAATAGAAAAACTGTACTATTCTGTGCACATGTGTACAGCATATGTTCTACAGGTTCATTGTGTCAACTTTTAGGAGTTCGCTAGCATGTAGATGCCTTAAAGCTTATAAACATGGACTAATAGCAATAAAACTTTAATTTGATTAGATTTTTTTTTTTTTTTTAGAACTTGCTAAGCTGATGAGATTTCTTGAAACAAGGCAAATATGTTCAAAAGAAATAACTTTACTATTAAAAAGTTTGGCGTCAGTAAGAAAACAAATGCAAACCTTTATTCAGCAAGGATGCATTCAGTTGTTTATAAGTGACAGTAAAGACATTTATAATGTTACAAAAGATTTCTGTTTTAAATAAATGTTGTTCTTTTGAACTTTCAATTCATCGAAGAATTCTGAAAAAAAAAAAAAGATCACGGTTTCCACAACAATATTAAGCAGCATAGCTGTTTTCATCATTGTTAATTGTAAGAAATGTTTTTTGCGCACCAAATCAGCATATTAAAGTTCTTTTTGAAGGATCATGTGATGCTGAAAACTAGAGAAATGGTAGCTGTCATCACAGGAACATTTAGGTTCAAATAGAAAACGGTTATTTGAAATTGTAGTAATATTTTTTTATCAACTAAATGCAGACTGGGTGAATATAAGAAAAAAAGTAATAAATTATTTCATCCCCAAAGCTTTGAATGGTAGTGTACTATATGTTCTAACATTTCTACACAGACTACTACATTGGGAAAACATACAGATTACTACATTACTACATATAGATTTTATATATAGTAGTGAGCTGCATTGATTAAAAAAGTTAACTGAAATCTCTGTACAGGCACTAGAAGGTCAACCATCTGGATTTCTACTGGGAACTATTCATGCAAAAGACCCTGATGAAGGAGAAAATGGAACTATTTTCTACTCTATGTCTGGTAAGAACGATGCATAAGTGAATAAATCAATTAATCAAAAACATCTTGTAACCACATGCAAAGTTTACAATGATAAGCATTTTGTCTTGACTACTGAACATGAAACTGCTATGCAATATGACACAGTCCCAGCTAATCAAAGGATATTTAATGGTAAATGTGGTTTGAAGAGACATTTCAGACCAATGAGATTTGATTTGGATGGGACGGGGCAGGGTGGGGTTACCCATTGTGATGCCGCTCAAATAGAAAACAAGCACTTAACAAAATGATTAATTCCGTTGCAGTTGATTTAATTAAAAAAATTATAGTTTTAGTTTGTTGTTAAAGGGATACTCATTTTACAACTCGCCCAGAGTTAAACAGTTGAGTTTTACCGTTTTCGAATCCAATCAGCCGATCTCCGGGTCTGGCGGTACCACTTTTAGCATAGCTTAGCATAGATCATTGAATCGGACAAGACCATTAGCATCTCTCTCAAAAAAATGACCAAAGAGTTTCGATATTTTTCCTATTTAAAACTTTACTCTTCTGTAGTTACATCATGTACTAAGACCGACGGAAAATGTAAAGTTAAAATTTTCTAGGCTTATATGGCTAGGAACTATACTCTCATTCCTGCGTAATAATCAAGAAACTTTGTACGACAGCTAATGGTCTTGTCCGATTCAATGTTCTATGCTAAGCTATGCTAAAAGTGGTACCGCCGGCCCAGGAGATCTGCTCCCATGCGATAATATTCTGCTATTTATCAGTTTAGGCAGCGTGACGTGAAGTGTAGAAGGTAATGTGTTGATGCGTGAGATCATTAAATATGTTTTGTAGCAGATTTACTTAATTTGACACATAACTATTTCATTCTGTATTAATTAAATCCAGATGGGATCTCTAACAACACAGAAGTCATATGCAGCCTTTGTACAGTAGAGTAATGGTCTATCCAATCATTCTTTATCTGGTTAGGACCAGTGTTGGGGGTAATGCATTAAAAGTAATGCGAATTACATAATCAGATTACTTTTTTCAAGTAACTAGTAAAGTAACACATTTCTTTTAAATTTGCAACAATATATCTGAGTTACTGTTTCAAATAAGTAACGCAAGTTACTTTGTTTTCCCATGTATTGACTGACAGCTCTCCGTGAGATGCAGAGGCTTTGTGTGTGAACATGATGCTTATTGTAGTTCTAGATTGAATGTGAGCATTTACTCATCTCACTTGAACAAAAATAGAATAAATGAATAAAAACAGTAAAATGCAAACTCAGAATATTACGTACTATAATTAAATATAACACAAATATACTTTATGTATTTAATCTCACTTTATTTACCAATGTATTTGCTGCTGACATTTGGTTGACAAATTCGAACAATTTGAATAGGCAAAAATGACTTTTTTTTAAGTGTTTTTTTTTTCTTCTCTGGTGAGAAAAAGTAATGCGAAAGTACCCAAGTAACACAATTAGTTGCTTTTTTAGGGAGTTAAGCAGTATTGTAATGCATTACTTTTAAAAGTACCTTTTCCCCACACTGGTTAGAACATACAGTGATGCACACAAACTTGTCTTTGATTGCCCGTTCCATCCTGTCTTTGCCGTAGGTCCTAGAGCTGAACGTTTCACTCTGAACCCAAACACCGGAGAGCTGCGGTCCTCTTCCCCTTTGAGTCATTCTGAGCGGCCTGAGTACAGTTTCATCGTTCTGGCCTCGGACCGAGGTTCACCCCCTCAGAGCTCCACCATAACACTGAAAATACAGGTCAGTCTCCCTCCAGGAATCAGATGGGACACATGAAACAGTGGCAAGGTTAAGATATACCTAGAGTCTGTGAACCAATCCAAATCATGCAAATTTAATCCACTGGAAGACAGATGGATTAAACATCCCCTCTGGACCCTCATTCTTTGGCAGGTTTCCTGACAAATTTCCTAACAATGTATATTGTACCTTGATTAGTTATGGCTATAAACCTTCAAAAATGGAAGTTAATACAAGGGTCTTTGGTCATATCAGAGATTGGCTTCATCGTAAGTTAAAAATAACACCTTCCGCCACATGGATCTACTCATCACCTTTTCATAACATGCAAAATGATTTATTTAATACTGTTATATGAAAATATGAACTTGTAGATTATTCTCTACAGGAATGGATCCGTTTACATCCACTCTCAGGTTAAACAGCATGTGAAGGAAATATGGAATGATCAAGTTGGCCTAATCAAGGCTTACATTCTTGCATTGCAAATTTCCATAGCTAGCTCATCTCTCCTAGTCCAAGTCTTGTAACCTTCCCCAAGCAATGCCGGGAAAAATACTCTCAGCTGGCTAATTTTAGGTGCTCAAAGATGAATTTCTTAGCCTTGACTTTTTTTCCCTCTCCCTCTAGCCGTTGTTGTCTGCAACATTTTAAGCGTGATATTACGGTGTAAAACGTTCAAAGTAGGAGTGACCGTCTCCCAGCTGCACCGATACAAGTGCCAGCTGTGCTTTCTGCTATGTGGTGTCAAAGTCTCGTAATACAGTTCAGTAGCCCTTTGAAGAACAGAAAAGCTCCTTGTGAAATACCCCAGTGATCAAATTAATATTTCTCCAACTAGTCAACAGAGTGGAAACAGACACAACGGACATCAACGGTAGTAAATTCCAACATGCAAATGCCTGGAAAACACATTTATGCTGTGTAACCATTTAATATTGTTATGTATGTGCCAAGACAAATAATGAAGTTTATAATTTATATCTAATTAGAATAAAAAGAGCTCTGGCAAGGTTTTGATACTTTTAGAAATCAACAGTTTGATTTAAAAGCAGCTGTGCAGAAAAAAGGGGAAAAAAGTTGATCTTTTGTTGGAACGTGCTTTGACGTGTCATTTACCGCTTAATGTGGGATTAATTACTCCTCTGTCCTATTATGTTTCATTAGAAGACTTGGCCTCAAGAATCTCTTTATTGCCAATATACTAATCACACTGCTGCGTAATGATGATTTAGGCATAGTAAAAAATTAATAGGTTATTCATGAGCACCTTTATTGCAGTGCATACTTTTAACACATAACTTCTAAGGATTAGTAACTTGCATGTCTCTGAGTTTGTTTATGTTTTTCCTTATCTAAATGTTTGTTTCCATCTCTCTGTATCTGTCTTTCTCTTTCTTTCTGTGCACATACACACATACACAGGCTCTAGTAACTATCAAAACAATGTCTCATCTATGAAAAGAAACTGTGCAGGCTTCCATATTAGGAAGTGAGGTTCTTTTGCTTTGAAGTGAGTCATCTATGAGGATTCTGTATTTTTATTAAGAATATTTGCACATTTGAATGTTCTAACAGTTTCCTATTCTGATTATGTTTACTTTAATCCAGTATTGTTTTTCCTGGCAGGCACAGACCCATCAAATTAACTCTGATTAATGCTAGCAGGTTTGTTGTTTGAGCTTGTAACCCCCCACCAAAAAAAACAACTTTATTTTTCATTCTCTGTAAAAAGAATAGAGAATGTGGGCTGCAATATGTTTCTGTTTTGTTGGATTTGTAGTCAACTGGCAGGACTAATGGGTTGTAGGTCTGTTCTGATATGTAGTAAAATAACTCAAAATAAAAATCAAATAATAAACCAAAAGACGAAAAGTTAGATCTTTTGTGGTTTATAGTAATAAAAAATAATATGGGACATTTTTGTTTACTTTCATTCCCATTTGGCTTGTTTGTCAGTTTTGCTTAGTATCAGTCCTGTGTGGTTTAGGCAAGTCAACAAAATACCTTTTTGTATATATTTGTACTATAAACAGTGTTGGTAGTGTGTTCGCAATTTTAGATCCAGTGTTGTTTTAGGATCATTGATGTACTATTATAATTGTCAATATTTAGAATTAGATTTTATTTTCATATTGTGTGTTTTTGAATTTTAGTTACAGATTTAGTAATTTTGTCGTGTGTTTTGCTATTTTTTCAAAGATACTTTTTTTTCTTTTCTTTTTTTACTTGTAATGCAAAAATGTTGCCTTGTCATCAAGCTGAAATTAAATAGTGTTTATATAGTTAAAATGTTTTTTTAATTTCAGTTTATTTTATTTTAAGCAGTGACATTTTTTTATTGTTTTAGTTAATGATGATAACTTAAGGAAAACGTACAAATAGTAAAAATATACAGATAGTAAAATATCTACAAAAATGTTTTTATTGACTTACCACAGCCGCATAGGACTAACATGATGCAAAACTGACAAATAAGCTAAATATATATATATATATATTTTTTTTTTTACAGTTGTAAAGTTGAATCTAGTTTAATCCAATAAGCTCCATTCCTGTTGTAGAATGAACATGCCGAACATTTAGCAATGCTTTGCATTCATCATTTCAGCCTCTTAATCTAATACATACATTTGTCTTTCTTTACAGGTTCTGAGCTCAAGTAAAGGATCGGCCACCGCTAACTCCCAACCATTAACGCTGAATTCTGTGGAGGGAGCTAAACCCGGCTCTATCGTGGGGTCTTTACGTTCACCTGATTCTCAGACCCTTCCTGAAGCAGGCCAGGTCACGTACACGGTGGTGGGAGGAACAGACTTTGACGGCACCTTTGTGGTAGAACGCCAGACGGGTGACGTTTACCTGGCCCATGAGCTTGACTTTGAAAAAGCTCCTCGATACACTCTCCAGGTTGAGGTGGATGACTTCTCCATGCCCCTCCCTAAAAGTCACATTGTAACATTGGTAATTGATGTCCAGGACAGCAACGATCATGCTCCCGAGTTTCCCGAAGACCCCGTCATCATAGTCGTCCCTGAGAGCGCAGATCCTGGGTCGACTATCTACACCTTCCAGGCCATTGATAAAGACGGAAGTGGACCCAACAGTGAAGTACACTATTCCATCCTTCAACAGTGGCCAAACGTCCCAGATCTCCTGTTCCTGGATCCAACTACAGGAGTTCTCTCTTTGGGAATGATGCTGGATCATGAGAGGACCTCTTCACTACTCTTGGTGGTTCAGGCGACTGATTCGGCACCCGATGTCAGTCAGCGGCGCCGCGGGACAGTCACAGCCCGCATATTTGTCACTGACGTGAATGATAATGGCCCTGTGTTCATCTCACCGTCTGTGGTGAGTGTGATGGAGGACCAGCCTGTGGGCTTTGTCTTGGTTTATGTCATGGCTGTAGATGCAGACCAGGGAGAGAACGGACGAGTGACATACCGTATCCAGAGCGGCAACACCGGAGCAAAGTTCAGCCTTAACCCAGATACAGGTAAACTAATCAGCAACTCAGTCTGAATGAAATGCGTGATGTTCACTATATATTTTTGTTCCCTTTTCATACTTTCATACATAAAATATATAAAAATGTAATATATTCCTGTGATTAATTTTAAGCATCATTACTCTTCAGTGTCACATGATCCTTCAGAAATCATTCTAATACACTGATTTGGTGCTCAAGAAACATTCCTTATTTTTATCAATGTTGCAAACAGTTGTGCTGCTTATTATTTCTGTGAAAAAAAAATTCAAGGACTCTGTGATGAATAGAAAGTCTAAAAGAACAGCATTTATATGAAATACAAATCTTTTGTATCATTATTACTAGGGGTGTAAATCGGACAGTTCATCACGATACGATACGATATCGATTCTCTCAGCCAGCGATACGATATTTGCCGATACCTCAAAAAATTCTGCGATACGATTACGATGCGATTTGATTCAGGGCTAAATCGATCGATTCATCGATATTGATTGATATTATATCAATGCACGATCCATATCCATGTCTTGTTGCACCCCTAATTATTATTGTCACTTTTGATCAATTTAATGAGTTTCATTTACAATACAATACAACAATACAAAATGATAACTGATTTTAATCACATTTTAACTCATTCTAATTTATAAAACAATGCTAAACACCACAAAGATGCTGTGATGGGTATGTAAAATGATAAGAAAGGTTAGCACTAATGCAACCATAATTGTGCATATTGTTTGTTTATCTTTTGAAACCTTGTTATTTGAGGTGTCTTGCATTTTGAGTGATTTTCAAATGCTGTGGCCAATTACTCAACCTAGCAGTAACATTAGGACATGCAGCAGGGATTGAATTTACGTGTGAACAGGACATTAAGGGATTAGTTTTCTGTCATCATTTCCTCACCCTCATGTCGTTCCAGACTTCCATGGAAAATTGCATCGCATGCGAAACGCACCTTCATGTTGATTCTGCATTTCTGCTTGACTCACATCTTTCCTCTCCTCCCAAGTCAGAATTCTCTAAATGCCCTTTAGTTCTCTTAATCCTAAAAACTGCCAGCTCAACATCTCATCCATTCTGAGAAATGCTGTCCTGTGCTGTGAGTTCTGAACAGTTTCTCTCATCTCTGTGTGTGTGTGTGTGTGTGTGTGTGTGTGTGTGTGTGTGTGTGTGTGTGTGTGTGCATTAGTGCATCATTCATGAGATAAAGCAGGAGTGTAAGACAGTACACTGGTAGCTATTTACAGCATGTTCTGCCACTAACAGAAAGATCAGGTTGTGTTTCTCTGTTCCATATAGCTTTGTTGTGGACCTTGATATGCTTGATATACCACACTCGATATTAAGGATCCGAAATTTATTGAACTAGATCAAGTCTGTACTTAAGCTTGTGGTCACAATGCTCGAACCTGTTGTACTGGTAATTGCAATAACAGACTACAGAAATAATTGTATATCAAAATATAGTGCAATCAAATATAAAAAAATTGAAATATAGGCAAATATTACATAAGCTTAAAGTGATTTTAAGTGAGAATGAACCTCTTTTCTATGCAGTGAAAGTACAGTAAATGTCACCAGAGGCTGTCAAGCTGCACCTGGTTTTACAGAAAAGGTTTAAACTAGTCCCAGTCTAAAATGCATGTTGTTTTATCTCAAGATGCACACCAGTAATGTTTTTTTCTTCTTCTAAGGAACATTCATAAGCTACTTAAATGTCCTAATTGAACTAAGGCCTAATCCGAGTTTAACAAGCCCTGTCTTTGATATCAGGCCAACAACAGTCCATACTACTAGTGCATTGTATTTTAAAATATTTTGAAGTCATATGTTGGTTTGTGTGAGAAACAGAGTGAAATTACAGTCATTATTCTCTTCTGAGAGTTTTGAGATCATCAGATATGAGAATCAATGGCAGGCATCATTGAAGTCAAAACTTTTGTAATCCATGAAAGCAAAAAAAGATGTGTGTTTGGAACGACACAATGTTGAGTAAATGATGATGATAAGATGTTCATTTTGGGGAGAGCAGTCTCTTTAAAATAACATTTGTCTGCTTTGTAAATGACAAACCCTCTGTGCAAACTCTTTTACTTTGGAAGCTCATTATTAATGCTCTCAGCTATTAACATGAGAATAGAAAAGCAAAACATCTCCATTCTTCCTCTTGGTTTCTCCTTACGTTATCGTAGCACAAATGTTGAGGAGTCAAATTGTCTGAAAATGTTCAAGCTGGTAATACTAACCAGATTAAAGCCTCAGAGGCATGTTAGCTCAGCGTTATGGAGATAGAAGAGAGGGAAAAATAAATCAAGACAGAACGAAAACACCCTCTAGTGTCCTAGTTCCCATCATGCCTTTACAGCCTGCTTTGAATCACTTCGTCTGGTTCTTTAAAAGCATGAAATTGAGATTGGATCAATAGAAGCACCGCTCGCTTTTGGTAGGCTAACGACAGGGGCGCTGGCACCCCCAAATTTGAGCAGGGCACGGCAGGCAGGGCCGTTGCGTGTCTAGAGTGCTTGTTTATGCGCTCTTTGTGTTTGCTGTGGAAAAAACTCATAAACTGCGGCCAGATAGTTGAGCTGTTACAGTGGCTCGGCGAGTGTTCAGGTAGGGAGGGCTCCGCATGGGAAAAAAAATATTATTTAAATACGTCGCATGACTTACACTCATTTGTAACACAGAAGAAAGGCGTCAACTCTTCGTGCTGTGATGTTGCTTATGCAAGATCAAAGTGTGCTACAAGATGGAAATCATTCGTCGTGCGAGCGTGTGAATGAGGCTTTGCTTAAGCGCGAGTGGTTTTGTTTTAAACAATTTACATCATGGCTTCATTACTGTGTAATTGTTTAAATGCAGTTCAGCAGGCGATCACTCACAAGAAATACCAGACACAAAGCTTATTACATTCATCATATGGTAGCCTAACACTTTTGCTTATTTCCTCTTTAGGTTCTTTGTCTATTCTTAGACCAATTGACCGTGAAGAGCAAGACCTCTACAACTTGACCATAGTGGCAGAAGACCACGGTTTACAACAGCACAGCAGCTCCCAGTTACTGTCAATCCAGGTGATTGACGTAAATGACGAGGCGCCGTACTTTGAGGAAAGCGAATATGAAGCTTTTATTGCAGAGAATCAGCCTGCAGGAACCACTGTGCTGGTCGTTTCAGCTTCTGATATGGATCAAGGTAAAATATACTCCTATATATATATATATATATAGGGCCATTGGTGGTATACTTAAATACTCTAATTTTCATTAATAAATATTTTATTAATTTTAATTAATATAATTAAACCATGTCTTTGGCTGTTATGTCACATCTCGCACCATGAGTGCCACATTTATAAGACTTACAAAAACATGAAGTTGGTACTTTAATCTTGTATTAGTCTGATGATAGGAAAATTCCTTATTACAGAATGTACATATGAGTCAGGAGCATGATTAATAACGGTAATTTTGTACCCCGTTATGGTCTTTTTTTAATCACACTAAATTTACATGTTAAATTAATGATAATAATACATTTTGTTTACATTCCCCTGTATCTCTGCCACACAACAACTCAGATATACTTGTCTGATATTAAACGGTACTGTCTGTAAATGCACGCATTGAGTGAGAAAAGTTCATTTCCACCTTGTGAGATTAGTGATGGTCACACCATCCTCTTTAAAAGTGACACGAATGTTTGTTTACGGCTAACATTTCCCTAAAAACACTGGATACCACAGCCAAACCCATCACAAATAAAAGTGTGTGGTTTTAATTGGTGCCAGCCGGGGGGTGGTGGAAGGGGAGGGCTGCATTCTCTTGGACTTACTCAGGGGCAAATAAAACAGAAGGATCATAAACTTTCTCTCCATGAACAATTAGCGAGGTAAACAGGTGACACTCTGCCAGTTTGCTCGCCTTTTGCACGCGATCTGCCATCCAATACCAGAGGGAAGGCGATTGAGACCAACTGCTTAGACAGCGGAATTAACTACAAACAAATAAAAACAGGGTGTGCTGCCGTGTTTATTCATTCCGTGAGAAAAGTCTATTGTAAAAAGTGAACGTAGCCTCTTAAGAATGATGGCTTTTTTTCCCTCAGACGTGATCATTTGAACTTGCATTTGGGGAAACTGTGCAGATTCATCTAATGTCATGTCTTTATGCTTTTTCCATAGGGACTAATGGAATTGTGATGTACGGAAGCATTGTAGGAGATGATTTCAGTGTTCATCCGGTGACAGGAGTCATAACCACCTCCAAAGCTTTAGACAGGGAGGCCCAAGGGGTATATGCTGTGACAGGTACTTCAGGCAGAATGCAACTGCTCAACTGCAACAGAGAATTTATTCTCTTGGTTTCTGCCAATGTCATGTCACGGTTGGGCATGCATTTGTTTAGCCAGTTTATAACCTCTTTCTCATAAACAGTTTATGCCAGAGATGGTGGTTCTCCTCCCAATTTCGCCAAGACCACAGTGCGCGTCACAGTGTTGGATGAGAATGACAACAGGCCGACTTTTGGGAGAGTGTACTACAGTCTGGAGGTGCCTGAGAACCAGGAGCCTGTGACGCTCTTCACAATTAGAGCCACAGATCAAGACTCCGGGGACAGTGGGGTGGTGCACTACAAAATCACTGGTATTAATGCCATAAGCAATATTATTGTTGTTGTATATGTTAAATATTATTATATATTTTATACAAACAGCTAATTGTTCACACGTTTTGTAATACCCAAAGTCATTTTCAGTTCTACAAATACCTATTAATCCTTCCCCCAATGTTGCAATATTTGGTACAACCTCATCAGAACTCTGTCTAGACAGCAACATTGACTAGGTTAGTATTGCTTAAATGGAAGTGAATGATCCAGGCTGCATTTATTTGATCAAAAATACAGTGAAAAGTCTGAAAACCGCAAATATTATTACAATTTAAAATAATAATTTTCTATTTTAATATTTATGTAAATGTAATTTATTCCTGTGATGGCATAATGGCAAAGCTGAAGTTTTCAGCAACCTTTACTCCAGTCTACAGCAATCACTCTAATACTCGGATGTTGTGCTCGAGTAACATTGTTATTATTATTAATGTTGAAACCACTTGTGTTGCTTAATATTTTTGTGAAAACTTACAATTCTTTGATAAAAGTTTGAAAGAATATAATTTATTTGAAATTGCAGAATAAAAGTATTCTTTCCACAAACAATCCAACATTTTTAAATGGTAATGTACTTTTAGTCACTTGGTTAAATATCTTGTGTATCATTTTGCAGAAAAGATTCATTATTCCACAAAAAGGTAGCCAAACATTGTGAACTATCTAAACTATAAATAAGTTTATTTATTTATTTATTTATTTATTTATTTATTTATTTATTTATTTATTTATTTATTTATTTATCCCTTCCTTTATTACATTACAGGATATAGTAGTTATTAAATAAGAGATTATGAGAATAAGAGATTATGCAATATATATTGAACACTTCACAGATCAGATCAGTGCTGATGAATTGAACAGGCCAGATGACAACATTATTTTTTTATCTTTCTTTTCTCAGAGGGAGACCATTTTGGTCATTTCCACCTGGACAGGAAATCAGGTGTGCTGTCCACCTCTAGGCCTTTGGATCGAGAGTCCAAAGCAAAGTACACCCTTACCTTGGAGGCACAAGATCAGGGTATACCGCCCCTCACCAGCACTGTCACTTTGGACATCAATGTGCTGGACCTGAATGACAACACCCCAGTGTTTCCCAGCAGCAGCTACTCTGTGGAGGTATCAGAGGATGCTTCAGAAGGGTCTCTTGTTTTGGAGGTTTCAGCCTCTGACAAAGACGAAGGGTCCAACAGCCAGTTGGTCTACTTCCTGAGCCGTGAATCCAGAGGTATGTTCATTGTGGACCAACACACAGGTCGCATTATTACAGCGGCAGCTCTCGACCGAGAAAAAGTGGCCTCCTACAGCTTCCAAGTCTACGCCATGGACTCCTCAGCAGCCAATCCCCGTAACACTTCCGCTGAAGTGACCGTCCAGGTCTTAGATGTAAACGACAATGCCCCCTTCTTCATCACAGACCCGCTCATCATCAATGTCTCCAGCAGTAGTCTCTCCAACCGTAAAGTGCTTGCCACTATGAGAGCTGAAGATAAGGACTTCGGTGCAAATGGATCTGTATTTTATCGGTTTGCGAATCCTGTCAGAGGCTTCACCATAAACTCCTTGACGGGGGACATCCAGGCCACTGAGAAGCTCAATGCGCTGACCCAGAGCCAGCGGACCCTCATTGTGGAGGCCATGGATCAGGGTAACCCATCGCAGTCCTCTCTGGGAGTGGTGGTTGTGTATATCCGAGAGCAGAGTTACCAGGGCATCCGCTTCTCACGCAACACTAGGGATGTGAGCCTGCAGGAGAATGCAGCTAAAGGTACAATAATGTCTAATTGCTGTTCATTTGTGATATCCAGCTGTAGCTCAAACTGTATAGCATGAGGCTAGCAACACCAAGGTCATGGGTCAGCTGATAAAATGTATATTTGATAAAATGTATATTTTGCATGCAAGTCATAATGCCAGTGTAATATAAAAACGGGGGAAATGAGTTGCACGGCTAAATATCCAATGTTGTCCGATAGGATAAATAAAAAATTGCAATATTGGATGACACCCTTTATGGTAGTAATATTGTGCATCACTACAATCTCTCATACATGCCAAGTTGATGGAAAATGTCCTTTAATCATCAAAGGTCTTGTCTTTTTCATAGGTACAGCAGTTGTTCAGATACAGGCTCACTATCCTGATGGATCTAGCAGTGGCATCAACTACAGCATTTTCAGTGGCAACAAGCTGCAGTCCTTTAGCATCAGCCCCCACACAGGTATGATAGTAAATCGAAGTCTTTGCATCAATATTTTTGTGATAGTAGTCTTTATATTGGGAAAGATGTTTCACTATTAATCATAATAAATTCATTATTTTAGGTGAGATTTGGGTAGAAAGTTCCACGGGTCTGGACTTTGAGGAGACCCCACGACTCCGCCTGGTGGTCAAGGCTGAAACCGCATCCTCCAGCTCCTTCATGGCAGTCAACCTTCTCCTACAGGATGTCAATGACAATTTACCACGCTTTCAACTTCACAATTACGTTGCTTATGTTCGTGAGGCCCAGGGTTATGATCATCCTATCATTCAGGTTTAGTAATCTCCCGTCTTTTTTCTGAATGGCTGAGTGTTCATAAAAGTGTAAAGTTGTGGAGTACAACATCCCTTGGCCTAAATGCAGCATATTTTCAGTGCAAGCTAGAAGAGTTTCCTTTGCGTTTTCACAGTGTTTTCATTGTCCATGGTGAGAATATAGGCTTAGCTGTCCAACATAGCCACAACCAATTCCCCTTTTCAACTTTTTTTTTAAATAATTTGAGTTCCAAAGCCAACATTGCTTAGAGGGTTATGTTACGTTCGAGCAGCTGTTGCAAATCTGTGTGTGTTTTTATTGCCAATTTCACCGGTAATTTCCTCAGGTGTTGGCAAATGACCTGGACCAGGGTCAGAATGGGCAGGTGACCTACTCCATAAGGTCATCATCCATGAGTGGCCTCTTCAAGATCGACCCTGTCACAGGCAGTATATCCACCGCTGCCATCATGGACAGAGAGATCTGGACACAGACTAAGTACTAAGTTCTTCCTTCCACTATGTTTATGTTGTTTCCTTTTAACTAAGAACAAAGATCCTTAAAAATGTGTGATTGAAACGTAGTCTTAAATTAAATTTTTATATGTATATATATATATATATATATATATTGTTGACGGAATGACAGAAGACACTTCTGTAGAGGCAGATGCACTGATGTGGCTTAAACCTTGATAAATAATTTTTTATCTTTGTTTTAATTATATTTAGAATTTGCATTTAAAACATCTTACATTTCTTTCCCATCAACATGAAAATAGTCTGTGAGAATGCCCAGACTCTGACACTAATTTTATTGTTGTGTCTCCAGCCTGGTTATTATGGCAACGGACAGAGGCAGTCCTCGGTTAGCAGGTTCTGCCACTCTCACGGTGATCATTGTAGACCTGAATGACAACAGTCCCACCATACCTGTTCCACATGAAGTCCGGATCCCTGAGAGTAAGTTGACTGCTGTTTGAACTCAATATCATTGCTGTAATCAATGAACTAAATTTCCTATTTTTTCTGGCAGACAAACAATGAGGCACACCGTGCTGAAAGATTGACTCAATTACCAGGCGTTTTTCTCGCCAAAGTCCTCAATGGTTATTTCATGTCACTGATGTTGTACAATGTGTCCAATAATGATTGCCGTTGTCCAGCAAAACTTAATAATTTTGAAAGGTGCAACCACAAATTGAAACAAGTTAATTACATATTACACAGGGTTATCAAGATTGTCTATTTCTTTCTCTAGATACTTTGATTGGAACCGTGATCACTCAGGTCACAGGGAATGATGTGGACTCTGGGCCTGCTCTCTCCTATTCCCTTCTTCTGGACTCAGACACTCAAGGGAAGTTTGGAATACACCGCTTTGGAGGAGGTGTGTCCTTGACCGCCTCTCTGGACTTTGAAGAGAGAACATGGTACATGCTGACCGTCAGCTCCTCAGACACCAAGCAACAGAGTTACGCAAATCTGACCGTGCTTGTGGAGGATGTGAATGATAATGCTCCAGTCTTCTCCCAGGACCTTTACGAGGTACGTCAGAAGAGATCACATGTTTAGGATGAACATTGATAGAAAAAGTACATTTCTGTAGTTTACTTTGAAATTAAACCCAATATAAGATAATTGAATAATATAAAGTAAACAGTTATTTGACCAATCAGAATTAGGTACTCCAGAGTAATAATAATAGCAGATTACATAAGCTTTACAACTCTAATATCTGTTTAATGAATCAGTTCCTCTGGTTAACATCCTTAAAAGCACTTGCAGTTTATTTAAAATGGCAGTGAGACATATTTGTATTCAGAAAATATTCCCTGTGAGCACCACATTTGAAAAAATATTTCTTGAAGTAAAAAGAAATATAAATTGATGCTATGTTCTGCTCAAAGCAGTCAGTGTTAAGGCCGATTTATGTCTTTGGCAGGTGACTCTAGCAGAACACTCGACAGCAGGAAGCTCAGTTATCACAGTAACTGCTACAGATAAGGACTCTGGAGAGAACGGAAGGATAACATACAGGGTCGTGTCAACAAAGGACATGTTCTACATTGACCCAAGCAATGGTAAATTATCCTTTTATTCCTGTTGTTATCCTTTTGTATTTATTGTTCTTCATCCAAATCATTGTCAGATGTCTTGTAGAATCTATTTGTAAGGATCAAAACAGTTGATGCAGTGGTCCACATTGTAGGAAGACAAGTGGCAATCCAACACTATATCAATTTTATTAGTCAAACAAAAACACTGAATGAATACACTGAGTTAATTAGGAACAACAGAAGTAGTTTGATTTACTAGCCTAATGCATTCAACAAACACTACACCAAATATTGTGTTGCTATTACCCATATTACCAAGGACAGATATATTTTTGCCTAAAAACTCTAGACTTAGATGCATGACAGTCCAGGATCCCTTTCATTATTATTATTATTGGGTTGTCAACCACCATTTAAGAACCACTGTTTTGAAGCATATAATAAAAGCCCTGTTCTTACCTTGAATCTTATCCTGCAATTTCTTTTCATAGGTACTCTGTTCATCAAGCAGAAGGTTGAGTTTGACTCGCAGCGCCCTTCCATTTTGGTGGTGATTGAAGCCAGTGATAGTGGAACACCACCATTGAGCACCCTTAGCACAGTTCAGGTGCATGTGTCTGATGTCAATGATAATGCCCCTGTATTCCACCAGACTGAGTACAGAGCATCTGTATCCGAAGACGAAGTTCCTGGTTCGACCATTTTAACCCTGGAGGCGGTGGATGGGGACTTGTCTAGGGACAACTGTGGCTTTGATTTTGCCATCGCCAGTGGGAACATCGGTAATGCCTTCCAAATTGAGAGCAGTGTTCGCTTCCTTGAGGGCCATGGATTTCAGACCGTTGGAACGCTGATATTAGTTGATAAGCTTGACTTTGAGATTGTGAATGGCTACAATCTTACTATTGTGGTCTCAGATCGTGGCATACCACAACAAAGCTCAAATGTTCCAGTTTTAATCACTGTAATGGACACCAATGATAACCCACCATCCTTCAGTAGGGCGGAATACAAAGTTGTTGTCAATGAAAGGGCAGAAACAGGAACAGAAATACTTCAACTTTTTGCTGTGGACCCTGACTCGACACCTAATGGAGAGGTTCAGTATTCAATCAGTTCTGGTGATGAATCTGAGCTCTTTTCTGTAGATCGGTGGACTGGGTCCCTTCGTCTGCGGAGGTCTCTTGATAGTGAGGAACAGTCTTCTTACATGTTCATTATTCAGGCCTCGGATGGTCATGGCCACTTTGCTCTTGCTCCTGTAACTGTCGAGGTCAAGGACATTAATAATAATCGGCCTTACTTTCCTCTTAAATCACTTACAGCAAGCATTCGTGAAAACCAGCCCCAGAATGCTCTAGTAACCATATTACATGCCATTGATCATGACAAAGGAGCATACGGAGAACTGAGATATTTCCTGATGTATAATTCCGGCAATGGTAAAGATTCCTTTCTAGTGAACCAAACCTCCGGTGAGGTGCGAACCCGCTTTACATTCGACTTTGAGAAGATAAACACTTTCAATTTTATTGCCATGGCAATGGATGCAGGCAACTACTCTTCTACAGTCACAGTGCAAGTTTTTGTGACTGGTGAAGATGAGTATGACCCCATTTTCACTAACTCAGATTTCACCTTCCGTATACCTGAGGGTGCCAAGAAAGGGCAAAGCATCGGCCAAGTAAATGCTAATGATGAGGATGGAGGGGTGGACGGCATCGTCCTCTATTCACTCGCAAACAGTTCACCTTACTTTGAGGTCAACACATCTACTGGAGTGATATCCCTCAAGATGGATGCCTATCATCGTCATATAAGCCGGTCTAAAAGAGAGACACGTCAGATGACGTTGGATGTTATTGCCCACAGTCCTTTGGAGAATTCCCGAAAAGCTTCTGCCCAGATCACAATTGATGTCACCCATACATCCTTTGGCTTAAACACCGATATGAATGTGGTACTTGCCAGTGCTATAACAGCTTCCTTGGCAGCCATTGTGTTCCTGATCATAGTTGTTGTGGTGATATTCCTCTTGAGATCCCATAGGTACAAAAAACAAGAGACTTGCCCCAGAATAGTCACCAGCGGTATTGTTCTGGAGAGTCTTGAAGATTCGAAAGTTCAAGGGGATGATAAGCTATATCATCAGACCCTTCCTGGTTATGCAACAGACCAGACTGGGAACCGAGGAGGTACCTACACACGAGGTGGGTCTCTTGACCCATCTCACTCTAGTGGACGTGGTTCCGCCGAAGCCGAAGCAGCAGAAGATGATGAGATTCGGATGATTAATGAATATCCACGAGTTTCTAGCGTCTCCTCCTCTATGCAGGAGCACATAGCTGCTCGTGGGCCTGACTCCGGTATCCAGCAAGATGCAGATCAGCTGTCTGACATTTCCTGTGAGCCGGGGATGGATGCAAACCAATGGTTTAAAGGGAAGAAACTGGGAAGTTTAAGTGGGACAATGTTATCAAGCCAGTTGCCAACTTATCGGGATGAAGGAGGTGGATATCTTGGGGTTGGAAGGGCGCTTAACATCTCACATCCAAAAGATTATGCTTTCCCAGAGGATGGTAAGCCTGCTGTCGATGGTTCTCTTACAGCAATCGTGGCTAGTGACGAGGAACTGAGAGGCAGCTACAACTGGGACTACCTCCTCGACTGGTGCCCTCAGTTTCAGCCTCTGGCTAATGTCTTCACAGAAATTGCACGATTAAAAGATGAGAACGCACCACCTAACCCTCGGCGACCATTTCATCCCAAAGCAAAGACTGATCCCAAGCCCAGAATTGACCCTCCTCCCCTAATTACCTCTGTAGCTCATCCAGGGGCCAAAACTGTTTTGCCAAAACCTGCTGTAGGCCGAACATTTCCCCACCTTTCCTCATTGCGACGATCTCCTATTGACCATGATGGCTCTGTTTCCTCAATTGCCATGTCTCCAAGTTTTTCTCCATCGCTTTCACCACTTTCAGCACATTCCCCTGCCATCGCTCCTTTTGGTGGTCACTCGTCCTCCATTATCAATACAACTGACCACTCCTTAGAACACGAGGAGACAGAACTGAGGATTTAGTGCAGTCTAAGCAAAGGATTCCCAACTGACTCAGGTTCTCTAAAAATGCCTCTCTGGCATGGTCCTCAACATCATGTTGTATGTAATGTCGCCCCACTGGCTGGCCAGAGGTTTTGGTGCTTTTGTCACCCTTCTTTAGACTTACTGACTTGAGTTGTAAAAAATGACTTTTTATAATGCTGTTCTAATGATCCTGAAGATCATCTGACATTTTTATTAGCCCAGCATTTGCACATTTTAAAGGACAGTTATGTTTGATGTCAATGTTTTGTAAGAGAAAACACTTTTGTATTCTATATTTTTGTACTGATGTTTTTTGTTTGAAAAGAATGACATATGTCAAGCGGTTGCTATAACCTGTGATTTTATTGACATTCATTTATATTTGTATATTTGTGGCTGTAACAGTATGTTTGTTATCAGAGCTTGTTCTAGTTTATTAACGGTTGCCATTCTAAATTGTTCTTCTAAGTATGTTCGGTATTAAGCTCTTAACTGTTTGGGGAACATGTTTTGCTGTCAGTATTTATAAAAAAAGGTTACAGTATCTGCAAAATGCCACTGTACAGTCTTTGAAGGTTATGCTGCAGACCACAGTGATCATTCATTTCTACATGCTGCTTCCCCTCCCTTAGCCTGACTAATGGGAACACAATTGTAGCTATGAAGCTAAATATCAAAAACAAAAACTTGGTAAGGATTTCGAAATCTAAAAACTTCATTAACACACTAAAGGACTTTTTCATTGTTTTTAAGTGTTGAAGCATAACAACTTTAACGCAAGAACACAAGCTATCTGTATTTTTTTTTTTTTTTTAACTACAAAGAATTAACAATAACAGAAATGTTAAACATTTTTATGTCAGCTCTTATCAGCACCTTGGAAGAGCTGACACTTACAACCTCCATAACGTAACTGGAAATAACGTGTTGTCCTTTTTTGTTCTCATGTTTGTTCTCAAGTGTTTTTTTGTTTTTTTTAAACAGATTTTAACAGATATCCTCAAGGCCAGTGAAAAGGTTATGTTGTTATTACAATAAATAGGCTCCAAATAGGCTTATGCTCAACTCATTTTTACTGGATGTTAATGTTTGAATAAATACATCAAGCTAACCAATAACATACATAATTTGACTAAAAAGATTCTCTCACAACTCCACTACTCCCTAGTCAAGTACTGTATAGGTAAATTTTTGTAGCATCTTTCATACATTGCAGTGGGTAAACAATTGGTAAGTTTATTATACCACAAAATGCTGGATTACTTTGTTTTTGTGTATGTAAATTACATGGCTCAATAATGTAATTACACCCATATTTGTTTAAAAGCACTGGTGATTTGATTTTAGTGACATATTTGTTCCTACAATGTACAGTTTGCATTAAAGTCAAAAGATAAAGAAAAAATATTTTCAAACTAAATAATGGCAGCATTGTCCTAACAGGATTAATTTGTAGCCTTTTAATTTGCTTAAGTGATTGTGAATACATTTTTTTTGTAAAGTATTTTATAATACTTTAAAGATGATTGTAAATGTTGCCATATGATCATACTGTGCTGAAAAAAAGTCAGCATGCTTTTTTTTTTCTGATGCCCATTGAAAGGCTCAACTTGTAATTATGAAAATTGACAGTGCCTATTGAAGAAAAACATTGTGTGTATGAGTGATTGTTAAAAGTATGCTTTGTTCAGATTAATTTTTTGAGGTTAGCCTGATTTAACAGGATATCTCTCTACTTGTTTAAGAATCCTATATTTATGGCAGATACTTCACTTTTGTACACAAACAATTCCTCACTCGTAACTGTGAACATGTTATACTCATGCTGCCTTGAAGGAAAATAAATAACGTTCAGTTGTTCTGTGTTCATTTAAAAAGTTTCTCATAATGTTTGAATCACTGTTCATGGTGTTTTACGTGAATGAAATCTGTTTACATTAATTTTGAATAGCACTGTGGTCCAAAAAATGGCCAGCTGTTTGTCTTACCTTTGTACCCAATATAATCCAAAGGGCATTGATGATAGGTTGTGGTGTTTTTCTCGTAAATGATGACCAGAAAACCCTGAATTTTGGTCAGTTTCCACCTTAAACCTTTTGAAGAGGTTTTTTTTTTTTTTTTGTGAATTTGACAAAGTGCCTGATTAAAATGTGTTTCCAATAATGAGCCTTAGTATACATATATTTTTTGAACTACATTGGAAATTTGAACTGTTTTTCAGTTGTAAAGCTATAAGTTACAATATTCACCATGCTTAGCTAACCTTTAAGGCTGCCCACTTCAAAATTGCTTAGATGCAGAACCAGAGCTAGATGAGATAATTACCATAGTACAAGGACTGGGCAGAGGTAAAGCCGCTGGGGCTGATGCAATACCAGGTGAGCTTCTCCAAGCTGGATTGAACCCCTAGCCAGCCATTTCCATCAACTCATTTTAAAGTGCTGGAGCTCTAAGCATGTTACCCAAGATTTCAAGGATGCAAAGATCACTACACTCTAAAAGAACAAAGGGGCCCGTGGAGATTGTGATAATTACCGTGGCATTTCACTGTTGTGTGCCACAGGAAAAGCTCTGGCCCGCATCTTACTGACTTGCCTTCAACAGCTAGCTAAGGTCATATATCTCGAAGCCCAATGTGGCTTTCGTTCCCAACCGCTCCACAAGAGACATGATATTTGCTGTGAGACAATTATTAGAAAAATCAAGACAACAGAATCAACTGCTCTACCTTGCTTTAGTAGACCTGACCAAAGCTTTTGACTCGGTCAACAGAGAAGCTCTTTTTATGGTCCTGCAAAAGGCTGGCTGTCCTCCCACCTTCTATCACTCATCAGATCTTTTCATAATGGAATGAAAGGCCGAGTTCAATCTGATGGTGACCTATCAGATGAATTCCCAATAAATCGAGGTGCGAAACAAGGCTCTGTCCTTGCTCCAACCCTCAAAATAGAAACATCTTAAAAATAAAACATCTAAAAGCAAATAAATTGTTATTCATAATTGCACAAAAGCAACAAGAATAATTAAAACTAAATAAAAACGATTTACATGCCAAAACGAGTTTCTATTTATAACATGATTGCAGCGTTGAGCAAGGTAGCCAATCACAGACATATGTGTTGATTTCTTGAACGCAATGGCCAATGAGATGCATTTAAGATGGAATCCACTCACCGCTCAAAACTGAGTTTTTGTTCAGTGCTGAATTCTGCATGCTGGCAAATTCTCTGATTATAACAGGTTTGAAATGACATGACGGAGAGTAAATGATGACAGAATTTTCATTTTTGGGTGATTAAACATTTTGATACCCAATTAAAACCCATTAATATTGTGGCATTATGCAATTGTAATTGTAGAGTAAATACATTCATGACACCTCTGAGCTGCAATAAACAGTCTGCAAATAAATACCAATTTAGATGTACATTTAACAAAAAGTTTGTGTGTTATAAATTCTATGCTGAATCAAGTAAAATATTTCTTTCTAAAATTACTTTTTCTAATGTCTATTCATGCTTTTCTCATTTATCACAATAATGACTTTAAATTATCTTTTGGGGGTAAATTCTTTGCCAAATTTGATGTGTGATTAATTAATCAGCACACTATGTAATTAATTAGATAACAAAAAAAAAAAATCACTTGACACTTAGACCCTGAATCATTACATATTGTTATTGCAAAAAGGCCAATGGTATTTTGAACTTCAAGAATGTTCATAAAGCATAGATCTAGCTGCAGTCTGGCCATCTACTGAAGTTTCAACATGCAAAGTCAAAGTGACAAACTGAACTCCAAATAGAATCCAGATGTTCAACCAGAAATTGGAGAAATATTGATGTAGATTTATTGTTAGAACGTCAAATAAAAATATGTGTGATTCCCCCTTGAATAAAATAAATACTTTACATATGAGATAGTTAATATGTGGTTCATGAATGAAACTGCAGGCATACAAAGACCACAGAATCCTAGTTTAGCTAATGTTTATGTATTTCCGTCAGGTCTCAAAGCTCATGCACAAGCTGATAGGGGAAAAATTCAGTCTTCCCACCTGTCCTGAAGAGGAAGTACCAGATCATTTGTCTCTTCCAAACTGTCTCTATAGAGACCAAAGATATACAGCACACTAGACGCTGCAGCCGGGGCCTTATAATTAAATCTTTAAAAAGCCAAAAAATAAGGGTTTAAACCATGGAGCCTATAACAGTTGCAAAAAAAAAAAAAAAAATGGGGCAGTAACAAACCTTGTCACACAAGAGGAACAATTTAGTCATTATTCATCCATATTCAGACCTTAATGATTTGTGGATCTTTCAGAACATGTCATTAGAGCCATGCCATAAACAGCTTGGATTACAGGACATGTCATATACTGCAAACTCTCCTGTGAATATTGTGTATATTGCCTTGAAAATACAAAGAACCGTCTAGGATTAAACCGCAAAATACTCCCTGAAACTAGATGTTGAATGTGGATTTGACTAAAACATTTATACTGTACCGAAGCACATTCTAAAACTTTAAATAATCGTGTTAAACAGTGGTATTCCTGGTGAACAACTGTTACCCATGATGCTATACAGAAAATTACACTAATAAGAGAGTCGATAACAGCAACACGCTCCAAAATAGCTCTTTAGCTCCGCCCACTCCCATGAGGCACTGCGAATTAAGGAATCGAGTCGATGTTCCTATATTCTCAAATTACTGAAATGTTTGTAAAACAGAGACTATTTTAAAATCTCTATGGGAAAAAATTAATTAAATTTGAAAAAGGGGGCAGGCACTGTTGCACTCTATAGGACTAGGGACTATGGGACTATAGGGACTGGGACTGGGACTAGGACTATGGGACTAGGTACTGGGACTAGGGACTGGGACTATGGGACTAGGGACTAAGGACTGGGACGGACTGGGACTAGGACTAGGACTAGGACTAGGACTGGGACTAGGACTATGGGACTATGGGACTTGGAATATGGGACTAGGGACTGGGACTAGGACTATGGGACTAGGGACTGGGACCAGGACCAGGACTAGGTTGACGGGGACATTAAACGTCATCAGCTGAAAAGATAAATTATTCTACTCACTATAGTCCACTTTCACAGTCGAGTTGTGTTTATAATCTTGCTCATGCAAACTATCAAATTCAAACTTTCAGGGAAACATGCTTTTAAACACAGACTGAAACAGTTGTCGGAGGCTTAGGCCATGTCCACACTAATACGTTTTTGTTTGAAAACATATTTTTCTCTCCATTTTGGCCTTCCGTCCACACTGAGACGCATTTTTATTAATGAAAACGAAGCTTTTTTGAAAACGCACTCCAAAGTGGATACATTTGAAAACGCCATTTTCAAGTAGTGTGGACTGTGAAACCGCTGCATGGTATTTAAAAACGATGACGTAAATTTAGTCATGTGACGCATACTATACCAATAGATATTCATGTTTATACCCGTATTATGCGCCTAAAATATTCTACATTGCACACTCTTCATTTCACAGTCCTGCAAAGATGACAGAATTTACTCACATTTGCTGTCCTGCGGCAATACATGAGAGCAGTTGCATTTTAGACCAAACATATGGTGACTGCATGCGACCTGGACAGTGAATGGTGAGATATTTTATTAAATAAAATTATCCTGTCAGAAGAATTGCGCGATAACTTCATTATTTATTTTTCCATCTGAATCATATATGTGATCTTTTGTGGGGGTTTACGCATGTGCAGTAAGGTGAATTTAGCATTTTCAGGCGTTTTTCAAAAGTTTCTCATCCACACTGAAACGTCCGAAAACGCCTGATAACGCTTGTGTGGACGGAGAGCGTTTATAAACGAAAACGCCGTTTTCAAATGTATCCGGATTAATGTAGACGTTGTAGTCAAGCGGCCATGGTGTAGTTCGGTTACATCCTACATTTAGCTTTTGACTTCTGCCGATTGTATTTACGCTTCAAAATTGATTAAAGTTTTCTTCATTTGTGAATATTATCACGATGAACAAAACATGTAAAAATCATAAGCTTTACTTAGGGTACGTTTAAACGACAACAATGTGCTTAAAACTGAGAGGTTTTTCCTTTGAGTTTTCCTCGTACAGACAACACCATTGTCAAAACGATCCCCATTCACACTGCTCCGCGAAAACTACTAACATTAGTAGATGGCCATCTACATTAGATGGTGATGAAACACTATAGACTGAATATGTAATACGCATGTGCATGATGTCATCCTCTTCAGAGATTCGCTGTTTTGTTTTTTACACAGAGACCATTTTCAAAAACTTGCACTTTGAAAGACGTTTCCATAAGTTTGTGTTTTCAGGCACCCAAAACCAGAGATGGGACCAAGTCATACATATGCAAGTCTCAAGTAAGTCTCAAGTATTTTTTTCTTGGGCAAGTCAAGTCAAGTCAAGTCACAGGCTATGTCAAGTCAAGTCAAGTCAAGTCCTGTAGTAGGTCAAGTCAAGTCCAACGGCCAAAACGCATAAAAAGTTTTACGTTTTTAGTTGAAAATGGTGTCATGTAAACAGCCCCTTAGCTAGCTTAATTTCTGCTATAATCCAAAAACCTATGGAAAAATCCTATTGGGGTTTGTCGAGGGAGCTAGGGTGATGCTAACTTCCGGGTTGGCCTACAAAAATACGTCATCCCTGCACCACTCTACTCCTCAGCACGTTATCGTTGCGTATCGCAATTTTAAACTCAAGATCACGTTGGCTGCATTCGAAAGCTTAAAAATGCTGCCTTCGGAGGACGCATTGCAAAGTAGGAAGGCATCAAGGCACGTCCAAATCCAATGTTAGCTTCACTTTCTGTCTCCTGAGATACCTTAATCTGATTGATTTTTTAAGACAGCATAGATCCTTTGCTGCATTTGATATCCCACAATCCTGTGCTTTCCATTCTGTGACAGTTAAGCTAAAAAATAGTCTAAAAGTTGCAGTTGGTGGTCAGTGTGTGTAAAAAAGTTTTTGAACAAAGTTTTCCACATCTGATGTCATTTCTAGTGAGAAATTACTATTGTAATCATTAAATCATTGCTTAGTTATCACAGAAGCTCTCTCCAATTTGCTGTAGATCATTAAACCGTTAAGCTGCCTCAGAAATCTGTCCGAAATCAGTTATGTGAGGTGCCTTTGTGCGCGGACACTGCCTACAAAGTCATTGCTTATAAGACAGTGAGGCAACAAGTCAGTTGTCTAAGTTTTTAGACGCAGCCGTTCTGTCTGCACAGAAATGTACGGAGCCCCAAAAGGGACTTGGTGATGGAAAAAAATATTTTTGCATTCTCTTGCTGTCTTATACTGTATCTGCTCTGACACACAGGGTTGAGGATCCAAACACAGTCTTTATTAAGGGGTAATCCAGAATTGTAGAACAAAAACAGGCAGAGAGTCAAGACCAAGGCAAGCAGTACAAATAAACTGAGAAGGAAACACAGAGTAATACAATAAACCAGGTAAAAGATCCAAACCATGAGACAAAGAAACCCAGAGAGAGTGCTCAGAGATGCAGTGTACACACATACAAGACTTTGCAACGAGTGACTGAATGAATCAGGCTTATATAGGCATGGACTGACAATGTAATGAGAAACAGCTGAGAACAATCAGGGATGATGAGACTGGTTAGGGAGTTCTGGGAAATGTAGTCCATGTTGGAATGACAATGAACAAGAGGGGAAAGCCCTCTGGTGGATATCAAGAGCACTCCAGCTGGTGATTGTGAGTGAACGCAAAAGTTTTGTAATATTTTTTTTCTCCCATTTAATATTTTTCCCACCATCATGTCCCATTAGAGGCTCTGTAGAAATTAGGAAAATTAGAAATGTAATGATAGTTTCATTTTGAAATCATGAATGCATTAAAAACATATTTGTAGCCTATATAAACTGCAAGGATTCGTTCATAAATTCATGCATTCTGAAACTCATTTTTTAAGTTTAAGTAAGGAGAAACATTTAATTTACTTTTAAAATAGCATTGCATCATAACCAGGTCTGCATCAGCAGCGCTGAACCGGCATTGTGTGAGGACCGGGAACGACACTTGCTGACGTCACCAAACGAGGTATGAATATTCACTGATGTAAACTATTACAAAAATATATCATGCTTCTGCCAGCAATTGCGCTAAGCTTTATTTCATTTTGATTTTAGAGTTCATTGAGGCGTTTTGTTGAAGGTCAATGAGGATTAATTTGCTCCTATTACATAAGAGTTTGATGGAGAGTCTGTCTCATACTTTGGTGCATCAGCTAACTCACACGTACAGTACAAGAAGTTGTGTGGAAACTCTGTTTAACGTGTGTTTTTTTTATGTCTGATGGAAAGATCACAGTTGGAGAGATTGTTTTTTTCTACACCAGTTTCTGTTGACACACTCTTTGTGTTTGCTGAAGCTAAACACCACTGTCAAATAACTCAGGGCCATGTGGACTGTGTTTCTGGTCATAACAACTCTCATTCGAAAGCAAAAGAGACCTTCGAATGACTGTGTTATTTAATTGTTAGGCTTTTGATGATGCATCATCAATTTTGCTAAATGTTTGTGTATGGCATCTGACTTTTTTCGCTTTGATGAGGTCAGTTTGTTGTGTCTGCATGGGTCAAAATGGAGACACATTAAGCCTTGTTGTGATGGTGCCACTTAGAACAACTGGCCTGAGACTAATTTATTCTGACATATTGCTTTGATGGCTTTAAAAACGTCTTGTGGCCCTTCATAACAAAGTTAGTAACCTTTTATTCAACCTTTCCAAGGGGCTCGCTGGCTTTCTTCGCTGGGTAGGCCTGGCATGAGTCTTTAAATTTAATGACAATAACGACTGTTGAATTTAATGATTTTAGCAGAAGGGGAAGAAAAAGAGAGTCTATTTTGCCCTTTGTCTAAAGGGTTCTTTCATAACGATGCCGACCAAGCTTGGCAGACCCACAAAGACGGATATTTCTAGTCGCCAAGGGCCCCATAATGTGCTTTCTTTAAATATTGTCTAGATTTCCATTCATCCGATTGCAACTCAAGTCTCTTTACTCCTATGAAAGAGAGCTTAAACGTCAAAATGAGACTTCATATGCACTTTTACATCTGTCATGTGATGTAAATTCATTGTGGGGTGGGGTCTCAAATAGTAATCCTGCCCACTTCAATATTTGTGCACTCTTTAGGACCTATTTACACCTGGTATTAAGATGCGTTTTGGTCGATCGGATTACAAGTAGACGTGGCAGACACTTACCTGATTACACCTAGTGTTTTAATCCGTCTCTTTTGTCCTCTTTCACTGTCCTGCTTCTTCGAGCAGAGGGTCTATGGTGTGTAAATGTTTTTTTTCAGATCTTTTGATCTAGTGGACAAAATAAGCTTACGCAATTTACATATGAACGCGCCCGGAGACGATGGAAAAACATACGGAGTTGATAAGCTTTCATTTCTGCTCTGACATCCGCAAGATCCCGCTGAACGAGGAGAGTGAGTGTTAGAAATCAGGAATGGTGAGAGAACATAATTGTGCCTGGTACGTTTTTCGTCTTCAAACCAAACTTGGGTCTTCAGCCAACAAAGTCTAGCATGCTTCCCATAATGTTTACGCATTAAGTCAGTAGGCGGTCTTTTATGCCTGTTCGAACACATTCGACCACATGAGCGTTTACACTACAAAAGCAATCCAGTCGAATGTGTTTTCGACTACCTTTGGAAGTGGTTGAAAGTGGACAAGCTTGAAACGTTTTAGACCAAGTTTACACCTGTATTAAGCGTCGTCCACTTGTGATCCGATCGACAAAAACACATCTTAATACCAGGTGTAAACAGGGCCTTAGAGATACAACCCCCAGAGGGCCTTTTATCTTTCCTTCTGTCTTTTTGCGTGTTTTTGTTTTTTCCTGCTTTGATTTCCAAAGTCTTGCCAGGCTACTTGCGTGACTAGAAGGAGCGAAAAAAAGTGAAGTCTTCAAAACCCATTGGCACGCGATCCCTAATCTATTTTTGGAGCACGTTCCTTTTTTCTCTCAACTTTAGACACACACACAAAAAACAGCCAGGGGAAGAGAGCCAATTGTAGGGTTGAAGGGGTCTGGTTCTCATTTCAGGCCGCCCTGCTTCCCTGTCTTGCCCTGCCAGAGTGAGAGCCACTGCGGTGGGGAGAGAGAGGCGGCCGGCTCGGGAGGTGAGCAATTGCGGCCCAGGCTCTAGGCCTGCCACTCAGCCGCTGTCACTTAGCAACCACCTGCGGCTGGTTCTCATTAGTGGCCCCAGCTGCTTGCGTTTCAGACTTCCACGCTTTACTGTATTTTGATTCATTTTGTTTCTCTTTTTTGAAGGAAAAGAGTTCACCTTGATGAAAATATGATTCTTGGTGTGCCTCAATCTCTCACAATTCGTTTTCATTAAGTAGAGTCTGGCGTTGCTACTGGGTCCAAAGCTGACAAGGACTAATTGATGACAATACTTATTATTTTGAACTCGCAGACACTATTTTGTGGCTATATCTACTCATCTAGCATCTTTTCTTGGTTTCACTCAATAAGAAATTTATAGGAAAACAAAACAGATCTGATTGTGATAACTGAAATAACAGTATAAGAGGTCATTGTTTCTTTTTGTGTTCGAAGAAAACAGTTTTTAATAAAGGTATTTGCATAACCTAAGCATGAACTTATGTGCCCCTCAAGTGGAGTCAGAATGTGATTACAAGTTGAACACATGAATGGCAGAGCAAAGTCATAGTTGTGTTTCTTCTAAAATTACAAGTTTACCACTCACAAGTCGCAGAGTTGTGATGCTGAAAGGAGCATGTTGATTTGAAACGTTGTTGAAACATTATAATATAGATATCATATAAATATATATATATATATTCTCTATATACTGTAGAGATTAGTAAGCAGAAAGCTAGTCTGTAATGAATTATAATAAATGCAAGTTATTTACTTTATATGCTATACAATTACATGCTATATAATAAAGGTGTGATACAGAACAGCTCATAACTGTTAGGCCTACTTACTTTTTTGCTTTAATACAAACATTTACTTTAAGATAATCTGTAAATATTGTTTTGTTTTGGCTACTTCCATGTTATGTTTCTGACTTTACATGTTTCTGGTGTGTTGCTGTAATAACAGTGCTACCTTCACGTGCTATCGGAAATTTCCTACTTCCCACTTCTGAAGTCGGGATTATGAGCTCATCAAATTCAAGTGCTTTGTTGTCGGAAAGAACAGGGATCTTGTAGGTCACCAGGTTTATTCTTCTATTTATTAGAACAATGCTATCTTAACTAAAACAAAAAGCTTCTAATGATTATATAAATATGCACTACTTTAATGACAAGACAAGGCGATGTAGCTGTTGTGGAAAAAACGTATAAAGAATAGCCGTCACAGCAACAATCGTTCTCTTCTCCGCCATGTTTAAAGTTTGTGGCCCACCCATCTCGGGAACTTCCCAGTGGTAAATACAACATGAGACCAATTTTTAACTAGGAAACTCGTATTTACGATAATTCCGACATCACGTGAAGGCAGCATAAATGCTCGTTTCCCAGGTGCCCTTGAAGGCACCATAATCACAACTTAAATAACTTAAGAATCTCCATGGCATGCTTTAATATTTCAATGGAAAGGAGGAGTTGTTTTGGTTGTTTGAGTTGTTTTTCACCTGAGCTGTGAATGCCATGTGACTAGGCATAGGCAAACCTAGGCCTTTTTAGGTATAGGCAAACTAAGCGGTTGCCTAAATAGGTGTCCTCAGCTGAGGGGGCACCAATGTGTGGAGACAGCGTCGTAACTCCATAATTTAAACCCACCCAACCCCAGGACCTCAGAGGAGAACCAAGGAGAACCCCCACTCCTGCCAATCATGGTCAGAAATGGTCCTGTGCCTAATTAACTTGGAGAATGGTGTAGTTACAGTATCTACCAGCAGGGTCTAACAGCATCATGTTACTCAACCAAACCTTTATCCTTTGTTGGTAGAAGTTAAAGAAAAAAGTTAGTTTTTAAGCCCTGTTTGCATCTAGCATTTAGCACAGTTTTTTTCACCCACCTCCACAACTCTTTCATAACAGACCTGTGACCCATTTTTGGGTCATGACCCACTAGTTGAGAACCTCTGTGCTGAATGATAGAAACCACTGCTCAATTTTCTTGTATGGTAAAAATGAACTTTTCAAATGCGTTTCCTTTCACAAACACTCCTTGGGTTCAGTTCAACTCTCTGATGACTTGTAAAAACGTTTGCTTGATTAACCTGGTACGTGTGGCGGGCCGCTGAGGCTGCGCTGCATACATCAGCAATTGGCATAATACAAAAACAAATTACTGAGTGGAATAATAAACTTCACAGTCCTATACAATGCGCCCAATGGACCATTTCCCACTCGTGTATATGTATCAATCATGCATGTGATGCATCATATGCATAATTTTAGAAATTACAATTATTTTATAGAAAATATGAAACCCCGGAGTCTCTGAAAAAGAAGTTATTTTATTGTCGCATTGTTATTCTTGAGCATATGCCATGTTAATCTTCCTTGCAAGTGAAAGTTGGGTTATTTTCCTTAGTTCTATCTCCATGGGACCTTTGGGTCTAAAACTGGATCAGAGCTTTAGTTTGGGGAGAGAGAAAGAGAG
This sequence comes from Rutilus rutilus, assembly GCF_951802725.1. Classification (NCBI taxonomy): domain Eukaryota; kingdom Metazoa; phylum Chordata; class Actinopteri; order Cypriniformes; family Leuciscidae; genus Rutilus; species Rutilus rutilus. Next base: position 24,836,277 of record NC_140223.1, read on the forward strand.
AGAGAGAGTGAGATTGATGGAGTGAATGCGGATGGCTTCCAGTCCCTCGGTGACGTGGAGAGAGGAGAGAAAACAAGAGAATGATTGTTTTGTTCTCTCTTCAGAGAAAGTGCTGCTGCAAACAGTCTAAACAGAGAGGAAATATGACATTAAACACTCTGATATCCCAGCTACTCCACTGGACAGCTGGTCATGTGACTCAGTAGACAACTTAATCCAGACACTCTCTAGTAAGACTGGAAGTAACCTAAATATGAATTTTCACAGAATAGGCCCTTTTATTCCTGTTGCCACATTGTTATAAATCACACAGGCCTCCCAAAAGGTAAAGGGCAGAGAGAAAGAGAGAGCGAGAGATCCATGATGTTAACATGATAACACTCAGATGCATGATAACAAATGATCCTTATTAACTCAACTCACAACATCATTGTTTCAGGAATCTTCATTATGGAAATTCTAATTTTCCAGGGTGTGACTGAACAGTTACCCTGGGCTGCCTGTGAAAAACAACAGTGGAAAATGAAGACCAATGCCAGAATGTAACTTGGACTGGTAATAAAACAAGGTAAGCCAAGTCAAACTTGATTTAATCACAGTCAGACCATTGAACACTGTCAGTAGTTACTCTACAGAAAACAAGCAGGAAAAACAGGAGCTCAATTGCTGCAATACACCAATATTCAGATGAGGAGTGAATTACCAAGACTCTCCAGTGGTGTTTTCAATGCAAGAATTTCTGTTATTGCTCATACTTGGGTTCAGTGATTTGTTCTAAACTTCCAATCTTGAGTATTAATGTTCGTCGTGTAACTTATCCTTGACATTTTGTGCTATGGATGTGAATAATACCTTAAATTGTGCAGCTTTTTATAGAATTTGATTTCATTTAGACCACAAGTCTTCATAATCCCTTCGCAACGGCCTGGCAACAACCCACAACATCATAGGATTAAACTCACTACAATGCTTCATGATATTTTTCAGCCTTAATTACTTAGTAAACTACTAAAAGTAGCAGCTCTGATTGCATCTCTTCAAATCTTAATAAGGCCATCAGATACTCCGAGCTCTTAATCTTTGCCTGTCAAACTGATGGCTTTCATGAATTAAAGGCACATTTCAGCTGAAACATGCTCTGGGGCGTTTTTTTCTTTCTTTCATTGTGCTCATGTGAAAGTCATAAAACAGGTTACTCGACTCCTGACTGTTTTATTACCAAATTCACAAGTGAAAATTTAAATGGTTTTACGATAAAATGAGGCGAAAAAAAACACATTAACCCTTCAAGAAAATAAATCTGCTCCGACTTCACAGTATAGCTGCTGGAGAAAAGCCAACATTTAATGACACTTTAAAAGCAACAGAGACGTGGAGGTTAGAATAGCGCTAAAATCAAGGGCTCAAAGGAGAATTATTTGTATCCACGGTGGCTAACATTTAATATGATTAAAAATCGGCTCAACCACAGCATCGAAGTTATAACTTGGTTCTCTTTCTAACATTCGTTCGGTATCTCACTATGGGAACGCCTCTGGGCGTGACCGATCGCGGAAGCACCAATTACACAACGTCTGCCAACCGTGGCAGACCAATCGCTGCAGCGATTAGGGAGTCCTACCTCCCTGTATATAAACCGCAGCTACCTGCCGTTTCGTCATTCTCGCTCTCTTCCCCGTGGAAGATTCGGAAGCTGTCCTCAGCAGACTTGGGAATTATTGCTTAACAGTTTCTCGACGGAGCCGAGAGGTAACGTCCCTAACGCAATCAATTCTTAAGTTGTCGAGTGACTTCGTCACTTAGGAGTAAGATAACTAACGTGTCAAGACGAGTTTTCCTGCTCTTAAGTTTTTTTCCTTTATTTCCGAGTCTTTTTCGGTGCGCTCACCACGCTCCAAAAGAGATAGGAATAAGAGAGCTCTCTAATCGCAGCACAGCTCCGTACTAGTTGTCACGTTGTGGTGTAACTCATCGTACGAAGAGAGTGCTAGCTCTATCATGGCTACTGCGATAGAACCGGAGAGCCCCGGAGGAAAGGGTCGTCCTCCGCACCCGTGTGCTTGTGGAATGTGGATTTCTGCTAGGGATGCACACAGCCTCTGCATCTCCTGTCTGGGCACTAAACACGCTCAGGCAGCGCTGTCCAACCCCGAGGGCTGCCCGCACTGTGCTGCATTCCCGACTAAGATCCGTGAAAGGAGACTTCGCGTGGCAGTCGCGGGAAAATCGGACCCATGCCTCTCTGCTCAACCCAGAGAGGAACCCATGGATTGTCCGCAAACCACTAGCTCATGGGCAGAGATGATGGAGAAAGTGTCACCCGTCCTTCCCCCGCTGTTTGACGACCCGTTAGCGGGAGAGGAAGATGACGATGACGAGGTATTGTCGACCATCCTCGAGGACGAGGATGACGACGAGGAAGATGCCATTCTTCCCCCGATCCAGTCTCGGCCACCGAGTGCACAGGATGAGAGTTCACCCTCCCCTGTACAGGTGGACGCTGATCTAATCGAGGTCTGTCGCAGGGCCGCGGCTAGATTATCCATCGACTGGCCTTCACAACAAGCAGGTCAAGGAGCTGAAAGAGACCTGTATGATGGAAAGAGGCTCCCGTCACGTCTCCCGCCGGCCAGGCAGTTTATTCCAGCCGTCCCGGCCTGTGTGGCGGAGATGAAGAAGTTTTGGGACAAGCCTTTTTCACATCGAGTGCCCGTTAAGGGTTTCTCAAGGCTAGATGTCCAGGGAATGGAGGATCTAGGGATGGCAGATCCTCCCCCTGTGGAAACATCAGTAGCTAATCATCTGCACCCGAGCCGCAGGGCAGCGCTCTCTTCAACCGGAGCCTCACTGCCAGGAAAAACGGAGCGCTTTGCTGCCTCCGTTTTTCAAAAGATCTACAAATCAACTGCACTATCTGTTCGCGCTTTGAACGCGACGTCCCTCCTTACTGCCTATCAAGCGGAGCTGTTAGAGGAGATGGGTCGTCAGCTGGACTCCGGATCTCCCAACCCAGTGCTCTGGGAAGAGAGATGCGTCATCGCAGATTTAAACCTGCGCACGTCCCGCGGAGCAGTTCAAAGTTGCGGTCGAAGTATGGGCTTAGCAGTTGTGGGGGAGAGATCGCTGTGGCTGGGTTTGTCAGGACTCTCTGACAAAGAGAAAGTGGAGTTTTTGGATGCCCCTATAGATCCAAAGGCCATGTTCGGCTCGACGGTGACGGCTATGCGTCAGCAGTGTGACCTGCGAAAGAAGGAGGGAGAAGCTTTCCAGGTCTGTCTCCCCAGAAAACCGGCCGATCGGCCTTATCACCCGAACCGGCCGAATTTCAAGCCCTCAGGGAGAGGCGGGCACTCTGCTTATCAGCCTTCCCGCCCCGCGCCACCGCAACAGCAGGGCAACGCGGCTCCGCAGTCAAAGCCCGGTTTCGTTCGGCCAAAACAGTCGTTCGCAGCCGCAGCCGCGAAACACCGACCGGCTGCCCCTCAGGGGAATAAGAAGAGGCGGTCTACCTGATATGCCAGTTCGGCGACAGGAAGGGTTGGGAGACAGCACCCAGGGTTTATCTGTCCCATCCCTTCAGAGCGATTCCTCTCTCCCTCCCGCGGGGAAAAGGAGAAGGAATGCAAGGATAAAATGTGTTCGTGTGGACAGTTCAGAGTTCAGCATGTGCGGGAATGTGGCCAGTTCTCTACCAGTGCCCCCCAAGAGTTTTTCTCCCCCTCCACCTTCGAGGTCTGTTATGGGGGGAGAAGGTCTAACGTTCACAAGCATCCCATCAAAAATAAAGTTTTCTCTGACGCATCCAGGTCAAGGACCGAGGGCGCAGAGTGGAATAAAAAGAGAAAAAGATCACAAAAAATCACAAAAACTATCACAAATGAATACCACTATAACTCCTTCACTGGAGCGGTATTCCCCCCCGTTGCCGCTAGAGTGTGCTGCGGCACCTCTAGTGAACAGAGACGGGAAAGGCCCTCTCGCTGCTCAGGCAGTGAACTGGTGCGCATGCGCAGTTCATCCCTGGGTACAGACCACTATAGAGAGGGGATACAGGCTTCAATTCGCTGTAAAACCTCCTCTGTTCAATGGAGTGGTAATCTCAGTGGCCAAAGGGGAAGCAGCTCTGGTTTTAGAGGAGGAAATAGCCTCTTTAATGAGAAAAGGAGTGATAAGAGTGATTCCAACGGCAGAGAGCCAGAAGGGTTTCTACTCCCGTTATTTTGTGATTCCCAAAAGAGGGGGGGGTCTCCGTCCAATTCTGGATTTAAGGGTTCTCAACAGACACCTCAGAAAATACAAATTCAAAATGCTGTCTGTCAAAACGCTGTGCCAAAATATTCGGCAAGGAGACTGGTTCACCTCGGTGGATCTCCAGGACGCATATTTTCACATAGATATTTTTCCTGCGCACAGGAAATATCTGAGGTTCGCCTATCAGGGCACAGCATACGAGTTTACGAGAATTCCGTTTGGCCTGGCTTTAGCCCCCCGAGTATTCAGCAAGTGTGTGGAAGGGGCCCTGACTCCATTAAGGAGATTAGGGCTCAGAGTTTCAGCATATCTAGACGATCTTCTCATCTGCGCGCCGTGCCAACGGCAGGCAGAGAGCGACACACACACACTTGTGACGCATCTGGAGAGATTAGGTTTCAAGATAAACCAGACGAAGAGTTGTCTTTCTCCATCTCGAGAAATAGTCTACTTGGGTCTCAGGCTGGATTCTGTGACGTTCCGAGCTTTCCTATCAGAGGATCGCATCAAGACGATTCACAGCTGCCTCTCCCTTTTTCAAATAGGGAGATCAGTCTCGTTCAGGATGTGTCTTCGGCTACTAGGTCTGATGGCCTCATCTGTGTCAGTGGTTCCCCTGGGACTACTGCGAATGAGAGATTTTCAGAACTGGACAGCGTCACAAGGCATCCGCCCCAAGAGCCGCCTCAACCGCAGAGTGCGGGTCTCACCAGAATGCGCGAGCGCTCTCCGTTATTGGAGAGTCCCTTCTTTTCTCAGGACAGGATGCCCTCTAGGTCCTATTATAATGAGAAAAGTGGTGACGACGGATGCATCTCTCTCAGGCTGGGGCGCAGTGTTCGAGGGCAGAACAGTGAGAGGAGTTTGGTCTCCGGTACTGAGAGAGAGGCACATCAATTTTCTAGAGCTATTGACAGTGTTTCTAGCTCTGAGACATTTTGTGCATTTTCTCAAGAGTCATCACGTATTGGTCAGGACAGACAATACAACGGTGATTGCCTACATAAATCGGCAGGGAGGGGTGCGTTCTCACATGCTTCACAGGTTAGCGGAGAAACTAATAACGTGGAGCAGCAGGTCTCTCCTCTCATTACGCGCGACGCATGTCCCGGGAATAATGAACAGAGGAGCGGATCTACTATCCAGGGGGAATCCTCTGTACGGGGAGTGGAGACTCCACCCCCAGGTGGTCCTCAGGTTATGGGAGATATTCGGCCAGGCTGCCGTAGATCTCTACGCATCGCGCGAAGACGCACACTGTCCCCTGTTCTTCTCCCTGGCCGGCGACGATGCACCATTGGGTGTGGATGCGCTAGCCCACGAGTGGCCAGACGTGTTGCTGTACGCGTTCCCGCCGTTGAGCTTGATCGAGCCGACATTACGGAGGGTTCGGGAACGCAGACATGTGATGATTCTGATCGCGCCTTACTGGCCGGGGAGACTGTGGGTGGCGGAGATTGCGCAACTGCTCTACGACCGGCCATGGCCGTTACCAGTGCGCAGGGATCTTCTCTCACAAGCACGGGGGGAAATTTTCCATCCCTCCCCTCAGAAACTAGCTCTCTGGGCCTGGCCCGTGAGAGGGTGAATCTGAGCACAGCCGGATTACCTCCGAGGGTCATTGAGACGATTCAGAACGCGAGGGCTGCCTCGACGCGTTCTTTATATAACCTCAAATGGGGAGTTTTCGAGGAATGGTGCGCAGAGAAGAACATTGTTTCTTTCCTGTGTTCTGTTTCGGACGTGCTGTGTTTCCTTCAGGACCTCCTGGATAAAGGCAGGGCTTTTTCCACGGTTAAGGTTTATCTGTCCGCTATCTCGGCATGTCATGTGGGTTTTGATTCAGGCACTATGGGTCAACACCCCCTGGTCTGTAGATTCATGAGAGGTGCACGCAGATTGCACCCAGTATCTAAGCCAATGGTCCCACTATGGGATTTGTCCGTGGTTCTGAACGCGCTCTCAAAACCCCCTTTCGAGCCCATTGATAAGATGGACTTAAAACTGCTCGCTTTAAAGACGGCTCTACTACTCGCTCTGACAACAGCAAAGAGGGTGAGTGAGCTGCATGCTTTATCAGTTCACCCCTCATGTATGGAGTTCGCTCCGGGTGGTCTAAGAGTACTTTTTAGAACTAACCCGGCGTTCGTGCCTAAGGTCTACGATCACGCGGATAGGATAAAACCTGTGGACTTGTTGGCTTTTCACCCACCTCCTTTTTCATCTACAGAGGAGGAGAGGCTAAACTGTTTATGTCCGGTTCGTACGCTGTATATGTATGTACAGAGAACCCGCACATTGCGTAAGAGCAATCAGCTGTTCGTCTCGTGGGCTGACGCTTACAAGGGAAAACCTATCTCCCGTCAACGCCTTTCCCACTGGGTGGTAGAGGCTATCGTGTTATGTTACAAAAGCATGAATTTAGAGCCCCCAGTAGGTCTACGAGCGCATTCTACTCGAGGAATGTCTACGTCCTGGGCTCTATTTAAAGGTATTTCGATTCAAGAAATTTGCGCGGCAGCCAGCTGGTCCTCTCCGCACACATTTATTCGTTTCTATAGACTGGATGTAACAGAACCCTCTCTGGCACACTCAGTTCTGGGAGTGAGTAGTCAGGTGGTATAGGATGGTTCTCTAAGAACGGATTTTCTCAGATCATTCTGTTTCTCGTCTGGGTCAGTGATGCTGAGTTACTGGTATAACTGCACTTTTACCCTCTCGTCTTCAGTCTGCTTCGTCAGCATATCGGCAATACGGGAGTTGTCTATATCCCATAGTGAGATACCGAACGAATGTTAGAAAGAGAACGATTAGGTTACTGACGTAACCCAGGTTCTCTGATAACATGAAGTGAGGTATCTCACAACATTGCCCTCCTTGCCTTTTCGCACGGAGAAGAGATATGCGGAGAATGACGAAACGGCAGGTAGCTGCGGTTTATATACAGGGAGGTAGGACTCCCTAATCGCTGCAGCGATTGGTCTGCCACGGTTGGCAGACGTTGTGTAATTGGTGCTTCCGCGATCGGTCACGCCCAGAGGCGTTCCCATAGTGAGATACCTCACTTCATGTTATCAGAGAACCTGGGTTACGTCAGTAACCTAATCGTTTCAGGCAGGGTGGGCTGAACTTAAGAAAGGTGTTAGTGAAGAGAGACGCCAAATATGATTGGTCTTTAAAAAAAAAGGCCCTGTGAGAGAAATCCCATGGAGTCAGAGGTCTAATGTGTGGAATCGCTCAGCCAAAATCAAGAGGGTGCAGCCAGTGGAGAGAAGGCCACTGTGGAGGAATTTCTCCATCTACCAACTGACACAGTGCTTAAGCTGCAAAAATATGCTGTATTTTCTTAAGGAGCACTTATAGACTCTTTATGCTTCAAAAAAGATGAATAGGGTGTTGACAACAAATGGCATGCAAAATCAATTTTAAACTATGCTTTGAAAACAAGAACAGGAGCTACTTCGCGCATGCATATAATAAAGACGAGTGCAACAGAAAAAAATAGAAAGCAGTACCTTTTACAGTCTGCTTAAAGTGTAGCGTTGGCAATGGACTAAAAGAATGCAAATTGTTAGAAGTAATTCTACTCTGACCAGTGCCTACTTATAAACATCAGTTTTTTTTTTAAGCTATTTTTAGCTGTTTTTGTAATTAATAGTGTCTCATAATTAATATTCACAAGAAAAGCAGATAAGTTTTATATTGTCTCCTCTTCACTTTTCAGATCATTCCTCTTCCCCTGGTTCCTCCGAGATGATACGTTGAGATGGATATTCCAGACCGCTCTTGGCATTTACTTACAAAATAATTCAGTCAAATAGTTGGACAGACACCTCAGCGACACAATGAAGAGCTCTCCCAAATCTAAGGCTCTTCCAAATCCAAGCTCTGCTTGGGCCCCCAAAAAATGATAAACCCACCCCTTAGTGGGCTGATTTCTGTTTGGGGTGCTGTTGAAATGGACATTTGGCTAGCCAAATTCCTGAGATGTTTTCCACTCTTTCAGATATATTACAATGTGAGGTCTCAGACAAGTGAGGATATTTGAGGACTAAGCTTTCTAGCTGATTAGGTCAAATTAAAACTATATTCTACTCAATATTGGTTAATAGTAATGAACTATATGCACTTAATATGTACCTATATGTAGAATAGACCACAATTTGGCCTACTTGTTTTAAAACATGAGGAAGAACTGAGTTCTGGTAACATGTTCTGTTTAGTTCCTGTTAAGCCTGTCTGACTTTGTAGTTTGTTTCCTTGGTAACTCATTAGTTAATCATGCTGTTCAACACTTTTTATGCATTTTGACCATTCATTTACATGACAACAGCGTTTTAGGGGCCTGAAAACGCAATTCTTTCGAAGTGCAAGTTCTCAAAAACGACACCATTATTGTCTGTGTAAACTACAAAAATCTGTGAAGATGGTGACGGCATGCACAAGCATATTACATGTTTAGTCTATTTAGTGTTGTGTTGTGTTGTGTTGTGTTGTGTTGTGTTGTGTTGTGTTGTGTTGTGTTGTGTTGTGTTGTGTTGTGTTGTGTTGTGTTGTGTTGTGTTGTGTTGTGTTGTGTTGTGTTGTGTTGTGTTGTGTTGTGTTGTGAATCTGTGAAACTCGGATAATATGAAAAAGGAGAATACTTATGATAGGGGAATAACAAAGCATACACACTATAACCAAAGACGAGAATCAACAAACACAACTGAAAATACAGGGCAATATAAACAAGGTACGAACAAAGAAATCCAAACTAGATAGATGAAACTAATAACAGAAACAAACAAGGACCCAATTGTTATGGTCAGTGGCTAAAGCGCACGACGATCGAGATTCAGAGAGCAAACAGTCTTTAATAAATAAATCCAACAGGCACAGGAAAACTCAGGAAACAGATTACAACCACAACTAACGAAAACACAAACATTACTGGAGAACAAACTAAGGAGAACTCAGGGTTTAAATAACAGGAAGCTAATCAGAAGAACAGAAACAGGTGTTGGTTAATTAGCTAATGATCAGGAACACAGGCAAACAGAGAAGAACAAAACAAAAATAAAACATAATAGGAGACATGTAGCACTAATAATTAATCAAGGAAACAGAACTAAATTGCAATGAAGCACAAGAAACAGAAACAAAGGGAACGATACAGGACAACTAAACATATTATATTATATTATATTATATTATATTATATTATATTATATTATATTATATTATATTATATTATATTATATTATTGCAACTTTAATATTGTAAGTTGTAATACTGTAAGTGCACCTCACCAACAAAATAATGTAATATGCAGTATGTAAACTTAAATGTAAACTTACCGTATATAAATCTGTAATCTCTGCTTTTTTTATGTGCACAAATACAGACACACGTACACACTTGCCAACACCAAAGAAGAAAAAGAGGTGAGATTTATAGTGCACCTTGGTCTAGACTCTGTTAACTGATCCCAGTTTCATGTCAGACACACTCTGCTCTCACATAAGCTTGTAAAACTTGGCAAACACAATGCAGTGCATATAGAGATGAGACACCATTGCTGTCAGAACCATCTCCAGCAGTGCACTGGCCTTTCCATGCCTTCTCAATAACATTTAATACTGCTTCATACAGTTCCCATTCCCAAAGGGGCTCAGAGCTGGGATCCAGCAACAGGGTAAGGTGAGGGAATGCTGGGTGGTGGTTGGTTTGTCATTGACAAGTAGCCTGGGCTCACAAATTACTTGGGAACCTCAGAACATTTGTTTATTATCTGCCCGATAAAGGAAATCATTTTACATACAGACAGGCAACTAAAACAATGCATTGAGGATGAGGAAAAACAAGACTTTGAGCATATGGAGAGCATGTGAGTGGAAAGTAAAACAAGGCTTGAAGAATGCCTGTGAAACACCTCAAAGATCCAATGAAATTACTTATACATATAAGTAATTATATACATATAAGTAAATATTTTAATAATAAAGTAATATTTTAGTACTTAAACACAAGTGTGAGCAGTAGTAATAGTAATGCTGGTCTTATATGAATGGAGAGGAAAGCTTGGCAAATCTGTAATGAAACATAATAATGTGGTAAGAGAGGTTAATGTGTTTTGTTCTTGCAAAACTGACAATTACCATAGAGTTTTTCTCTCTCATGGTACACTCCAAAACCGAAAGGTGTTCTGTTCTTTGTTCTAGCTGAAGAGAAAGCCCAAAATCTGTCAAAATCAATGAAAGAGTCTGTTCAGAAAAATGATATGTTGCCTTTATCTTTAACAGCCCATGCATTCGTACAACACCAATGTGTCTTTATCCCTCCACACCACTGGTGGTCCACAGTGGGTAGCAGTGTTACTGGTATATTACATGTGCTTCAGGATCATAAGACCACGTTTGATTGCCTTGATATGCATCTGGCAGACCTATAAAGAAGTGCAGATGTGGTTTGCATTGTTTCATTTTAAACCTGGACACCACCATTACTAGTATGTACCATATCAAAGGCTGAGGGCACTGGGCCAAGCGCTATATATTTTATGCCAATAAACCAATAACGCAGATGAAATTTATCAGCTCATGTTAAAGGGAGGCACCCTGTCGTTCTTGTTCTACAGTATTATTCTAGTGAAATTACAAGAATGTTTTGTTTAAACCAACTTCCTTTCTCACTTCACGATTTTCTTTGTTAAGAAGCAGAACCGAGGCTGTCACATCTCTTCAACCCCATGCCAAACATCACCTGCATGAGGAGTAATTGATTCTATTCTGTCTCGGTTTTAGAGGTGTTAAATCGGTTTAGCAGACAGAATCTGTGAATGGAATGCAGCAAAGCTTCTCCAGCTATTGCTGACATCCATTACTCCAAAGACAAAGAGCACATGCCAGCAAAGCACAAATCCTGCTCCGACAGACACTATGCAGTAGGTGGCAATTTAACTATTACAGTAAGGCTGAACAAATCCTTTGGATGAGCTGAGAGTTTACAACAGCCAGTCGGTTCTCAAAGCCTTGTGTAAATCGGCATTATGGGTTACTGTGTAAATTACAGTAGCCTATTTTATATTGCACGATTCTCGATTTTGAATCAAATTTCGATTTGAGTTTGTCTTCTCATTTTAGTCAACTCAATATTATAAAATCATACACAAGGCATTGCAGATATAAAGCCTGAATAGTCATTTTGGCATCATGCCTCAAATTTGCTGTGAAACGGTTTCGTCTATCGACACGAAATACATAACTTTTACTCGGCACGGTCTGGAGATGATACGATTCGAAGTTTGGCTGACTATGGCAAAATCTGTATCTATGTTTTCGGCATAATCCAAGGAATCTGTTAAGACCAGTGTCATTACATCAGGCAAATGTATTCAAAAGTTATTCACATTTTTGGAAATTTAATTATAACTTTTGACCAAAAGGTGGCACTGTGTCGAAATGTTTTGAGTACCTTCAGGGCATGGTGCTGATGGCATATACTGAGTTTCGTAATGTTACAGCAATGCATTTGTTAAGTATAGCATTTTACATCACAATACTGTAATGAAGTCAATGGCAATTTCATGTTTTGTTTTATTATAGCGCCAACAAGTGGCACAATCCCACTATTTTTTTGTCCTCAGAGTGAGTCCATACATATGTATAGCTGATTCCATTAATTTCATCCTCTGGCTAAATGGGTCTGATTTTGTGAATAATTAAGTTAAATAGGACGAAATTAACCCTCATCCAGTCCCATCCCAAAAGCATTTGGGCCCTCCAGGTCACCCCGAGCCTGCGACCAAACCCTCTACAAACCTGAACATCGGGACCACCTCATTTATTTCTCCAAACTCCGCTCCAGAGTCTGCTCAAATATCAGCACTCAGTCCCAAATTCCTATTAACCCAAGCCCAAAGGAGGCTGAGGATGAAGACATAGTCCTCTACATCACCAGCTAAGTCCGCTCCAGCCCCAGATCCCAGCCCAGAGAGTGCAGTGCTGACCATCACGGCTATTTTGTGTGTGGGATAGGGTTAGAGAGTGAGCTCAAATTGTCCTATCTGGCCCAGTGTTACGTATTGTTCCGAGACTTTTGCTCCACGTATTGCTCCAAGAAAAGAATTCTCAAGTATTGACGACGCCATTGTATTTATTCAGCATCAACTCCAAACTTCAGGCCAACTCCATGGATACAGGTTGATGCATGCTCCAAGCACACTCTCATCTCATCCCTATTCCCACATTTGTATTAATGATGCTATAACACAAATCGGAAATTGTAACGCACAAGTACGCGATAGTTAGTCTGGCTATCACCAGACCAAGCTCAGTCTTTTAAGATTGAACATTAGTCTGGGGATTTCAGCTCTGTATTTTCTACTGCACAAGAGGCGTGATCAACGGGCATAGTTCAAATTACCCTGTACACAATTGGATAGTCCTTCAACCAATCAGACCAACGATTCGGGTGACGTACTTTGCAGAGCAACGCGAAAACACCAGGCAGGAAACGTGTCAACAAACGTGTTGGTTTGTAGCATTGATCAGTGGTTTGCAGAAGCAGCAATGACATCGAGTGATTTTGGCAGGTTGTGCAAAAAAAAAAAAACATGAAAGTGAGTGGTATTTACACCCACTCGAGCGATTTGTTTGCTAAACTAAAGAAGCCATTGAGCATCGTCAAGAGGTTAAAAGGAATTGGACTGACGGTCATGCGAGATACGGGTTAATCAGATGGAGTGTGCAATCGGTGTGTAACAATTATATCGCACTTGGAACACGATCTGCCCCATTACAGGAGATGGGAAGAAGAGAACGGGGGAGCGGCATCTTCATCCACCGGCAGCACTAGTGCTGATAAGAGAGAATGGGAGCCTACTCCCACTAAAAGCTTCTCTATCATCATCGTGTTAAACCCGCCAATAGCGCGCCAGGTGGATAAGCCCGTTTGTGATTGGTCCCCGCAGATTTGTAAGGGAAGCAGGATAGAAAAATATACAAGTTTCCAGCCTGAGTTGCAGGACAAAATCAAATCACCGGCAGATCGGGATGGGTTTACCCAGTCTACACGATAGTTTCTCCTGCGCACGAGATACGTTTATCATGAGCACGAGATAAGTTTCTCGTGAGCATGCAAAAGTCATTTTTTGGGGGTTTTTTTGCTAGTGATGGGACGTTTGAAGCTTCCAACGTCATGCAGTATCGGAAAGTCGGAACAGCCAGTTTGAAAAAAAAATGGCACTTCACGACCCCACCTGATGCATAAAAAGGGAAATGATTATCGAGGAGGCATTATTTATTTAAATTATTTAACACTATTCTACCCCCCAACATAAATTATGTTTTTTATTATTATTTTATTATTAATATATTTTATATTGTTGATCAATATGTAAATCTGTTGACCAGGCTACACATTACATGAGTTTTGGTCTCATTGGCACACATTCATTTAGATGAGATTAGATCAAATTAGATAGAACTGTACTGATCCCACTCTTGTATGTCACTGACTCCTGAATCTTTGTTTGATCACATGCTTTTTCTGCTCTGCAGTGATTTGTTAGATATGGAGGAGAAAACAAGTCGGACCACCAGATGTCGCTAATGCGCATTGTGTTAAAAGCTTTGAGTAATAAACCGTTCCCATTCAGTCGGTCAACTCGGTACAACACATGACTATGGGATATCACGCTCTAGCGCCATCTGCTGAAGACACCTTTATTCACGCCTGAAAGACAAATGACGCATGACGACGTGGGCCTGGCCACCTGCCCACAGCATATAAATGCAGTCGTATGCGTAATTGCCTTTGTTCTTCAGCTCTTCACCGTGCTGCTAGAACGCCATCACGCCATCACGCCACAGTTTTCATAGGAAAAGCCCAGGGTGGCAATTCCTGTTGAAAGGCACAAATAGAGAAAAGTGTTAAAAGCATAAAGTTTACCATTGCTAACGAAAACTAATAAGTCTTTTTCTCAGGGAAAAAAAATGGCTAAAAACAAGAATTTGTCATGTCGGGACCGTGTTTCAAGCACGATTTGAGAACTCAAAGAAACAGGCAGAATCTCTGTCAGAGTTCAATGCCTAGAAGGTTTAGCAGACCAACACAGTCGGCTGCTCAGCCAGGGTTTAGGTCGTCTTCTCAACCGCCACCAGCTAAGAGGCCGGCTGCAGCAGCAGCGCCGAGCCCCAACGCTTGGGAGGCTAGGCGAGCGTATGCACAGCCTAAACAGCAGGCGGGGTCGGGAAAGAAAGACCCGCCCCCAGCGAAAGGGAAATTTTTCTCCACAGGAAGGAGGGGACAGACAAATTCCTAGCTCACAAACGAGGGAGGATCATCGGCCCAGAGGCAGCCGCCTTCTTCTCTCAGTGAAAAAGAAACCCTGCAAAAGAGCGGGTTCAGCTTCAATTGAAAGTTCAATTTCAATAAAGAAACTTTGTGTTCAGCATACAATGCCTCATGTAAACAGTCATACAATGCCTCAGGTATTGATTTGTCAGAACAATCAAAATGTTTTGAAACCGCCAAACTCACAAACGAACAACAAACGAATGTGTTGTCAAAGGGGGTAAAGGCAGGGATATCCAATATCCAGCAATGCTCAATAAGAGAGGTGGGGGTTTCCCCAAGTGACGATAACGCCAGCGTGCGTTCGGGCTCTAGTTCCCTGGGGATCCCCGGGTCTGTTGACAGAGGGAATTCCTCTAGGCAGAGTTACGTCACATATAGTAGTGATGACAGATGCGTCACTACATGGATGGGGAGCTCTATGGCGGGGGAGTTCTGTAAAAGGAGAATGGTCATCAACACTGAAGGAGCGTCATATAAATTACTTGGAGTTGCAGGCAGTTCTTCTGGTACTGAAACACTTTGTGCAGCATCTGCACGGCGAACATGTGTTAGTCAGAACGGCCAACGCGACAGTAATGTCATACATAAACAGACAAGGGGGCACCCGCTCTCTTCCACTGCTGCAACTAACACAGACACTCCTAATATGGGCCAGTGAACACTTAGCGTCGCTCAGGGCAGTGCATGTCCCGGGCCGCCTGAATGGCGGAGCAGACCTGCTATCTCGGGGAGGACCACAGGTCAGGGAATGGCGTTTGCACCCGAGAATAGTGGCGCAGATTTGGGATTGGTTCGGCAGGGCCGAGCTCAATCTTTTTGCGTCCAAGGAAAACACGCACTGCCCGCTGTTTTTCTCGATAACAAACAGTGCCCCGCATGGGGTGGATGCGCTGTCTCATGTATGGCCCAAAACTCTACTGTATGTGTTTCCGACAGTATACCTGATACAGCCCACTCTGGACAGAGTGCGTCAAGAGGGTCTGTCACTAATTTCAGTGGCCCTGCGCTGGCCAACGAAAACATGGTACGCATGTATCATGACATTGCTGTCAGAGACACCGTGGTGTCTTCCCCAATGCAGGGACCTGCTGTCCCAGGCAGGAGGACAGATTCTACACCCCCGTCCAGAACTGTGGCATCTATGGGCCTACCCACTGAGAGGGAGAATCTAGTAGCAGCAGGGCTCCCAATTTATGTCGTGGCCACGTTAAGAGTGCAAGGGCACCATCAACAAGGGGGCTTTACGTGTCGAAATGGCGCATATTTGAACAGTGGTGCGGACAAAAGTCATTATCGCCATGTCAATGTACGATTGCGGGAATATTAACTTTTCTGCAGGATTTGTCCGAGGAAGGTCGCTCACATTCCACACTTAAAGTTTACTTAGCGGCCATTTTGGCCTGTCACAAGGGTATTAATGGGGCCACGCCGAGCACGCACCTGCTGGCCGTTCGGTTCCTTAAAGGAGCGAGGCGGCTGAAGCCCGTTACAAAGTTGATGGTACCATCATGGGACCTAACTGTGGTTTTGGAGGCTATGTGTGAACCTCCATTTTGAGCCCTTAGAATCATCGAATCTAAAGATGCTGTCTTATAAAACAGCCCTATTGCTGGCGCTGGCGTCAGCAAAGCGCGTAGGTGATCTCCATGCGCTGTCAGTGCATCCCTCATGCATCCAGTTTGCACTGGATGGGTCTAGAGTGGTGTTGCGTCCGAACGCGGCGTATACACCAGAAGTCATGTCAGGGGCATATAGTTCGCTCTCGTTCGAGCTGCCAGCTCTGTCAAAGCTCTCGATTGACTCAGAGGAAGACAGGAGACTCCATGCATTATGCCCTGTACGAATTTTACACAGGTATATCGAGCAGACGCAAGCAGTGCGTTCATCCGACCAACTTTTTGTATTTTTTGCTAAACCGGTTCGCTGTCCAAACAGCGTCTTTCACATTGGATCGTGGAGGTGATTTCAATTGCAAAAAAAGTAAAGGGTTAGCTCTGCCGGCAGGGGTACGGGCGCATTCTACAAGAGGCATGGCAACGGCATGGGTATTGTTTAGAGTGGTGTCAGTAGACAACATTTGTGCGGCAGCCAGTTGGGCATCACCACACTCATTTGTTCGGTTTTACCGACTAGATGTCACTGCTTTGACAGTGGCTCGGTCCGTGCTTACTGCAGGGGCTTTAGACCAAGGACCGTCACTTTCTAGAAAAAGGGTCATGTGGCAGTGCAGGTCCCTTACGTTTACTTCAGCGACTTGGCAGGGCGTGAATATATGTCCCATTGTCATGTGTTGTACCGAGTTGACCGACTGAATGGGAACTTTGAGTTATGCATATAACTACTAATCCCAGAAGGAGGAAAAAGAGGTACAATACCTCTGGGCCCCGCGCAGTCGGAGGCTCGGTGAAGAGCTGGACTGAACAAAGGGAATGACGCATTCGACTGCATTTATATGCTGTGGACAGGTGGTCCCGCCCACGTCGTCATGCGTCATGCGTCATTTGCCTTTCAGGCATGAATAAAGGTGTCTTCAGCAGATGGCGCTAGAGCGCGATATAGTCATGTGTTGTACCTCGTTTCCCTCCTTCTGGGAATAGTAGTTATATGCATAACTCAACGTTTTTCGGCACAATTTTATGAAAGCCTCAAATGCTTCAGAAAGCATTGGTTTCCCATCACAAATTTTGCAAAGGTCCTTTTAGGGACTCTCTTTAGGGTCCTTTAAGGAGACTTTCAATATAATACTCTACATACCATACAGGAGAAAATCGAGGAGAATGTACAACCACATAACACATAGAACTTAAACAATGCAGGACAAGGAACAGACAGCAACTTAGGGCTTAAATATACAATCAAAGGAGGTAAAGAGATAATTAACAAGGTACACCGGAACTGATGATTCTAATCCGACAGAAAGGGCAGAGAACAGAGGGGAACTGAGCTAATTAACAAACTGGAAAGCTAACTTAGAACAGAGCATGAAAAACAGACCAAAAACAAACTCAAAACATGACAGTTTCATTGTTCCCCCGGCTTTCGGCCCGCCCTGCTTGCCACAGTGTGCTTACTGCATCATCTCAGTGATTGTTTTGCAGGTTAACACATCCACAGCATTAATGCTTGAAGAAAGATCTTTTTAAGCCTAATAATGACAGTTTTCTGACCTCTGACTGTAAGCAACTCTCTCTATATCCTTTGTCTGCACATACAGTGTTTATCAGTCAGCACAAACCAACCCAAGTGATATTTTTTAGGACATGAGAAGTTCATAAGACACTCACTATCCTTTAGAAAAACAGCATGTTTTGAGACTAGATGGCATAGATAGTGTGAAGTATTTTCCTCCACTTTGAAAATAGGAATAATTTTCTCTTTTATGTCCTGTGGAAATGAGATGTCCTCTCTGTGGCTCTCTGGATCTGCATGCAGTCTAGAAAGTGTCTGTGCTCCTGTGCCAAACACAACAGCCGAGCGTGATGTAAATCGCATGAGGTGACCGAGGCAAAGGAAGATGCATGTCTGAGCTGACAGAGCCAGACATTTCCATTAATAGCTTGTCAGGATGCCATGCATTCATTCATGGGAAAACTCTCCAAAAGATGGAAATGAAAGATTTCCCATTTTCCCTATAGCCTATCAGAAATACTCCTCCTTGGCATTTTACAACAGTTCTATGTAACTGAAGGGTAATGTGGACAGAGCGACGTAAGTTGAGACAATAAGGAAGGAACTACAACATGTGCACACCCCAAGACATACCCAGGTAGAGGGTTATAAACTCCTTGTCCACACCAGAACATGTGTTTGGCTTGTTAAGGTCACTTGTGAAAAATGGCAAATGCTTATGCAAGTCTCAAGCACTTTATCATGCAAGAAACAATCTTAAAATGTCCAAAAAAGACAGAACTGCTTCTGCAGGTGGTGTGTAAAATAGGTGAACTTTAAGAGATGTAGCCTTAGTCTGGTTGGAATTAATATACTTGAGCTGGTTATTCGTGGAATTCCCTTGCTGCCGACTTCTTTTTTACTTTTTCCACTTTTAATGGTTTAGGATTTAGCGAAAAAACTGAAAACTGGTCTTAGACCAGCGCTTGAGAAATAATAAATATTAGATATGTTCACATAGACTCAAAAAGCACTGGATCTTCAGGGGTCATGGCCTAAAATAAATCAGCCGTAGTGCTGTAATGTCAGTTACTCTGCTAACACAGAGATAATGATGCTGTGATACTGCGCAAGACAGAAAAGTGTGATATAACACATGTAATGTGAGAAAGTTCTCGTGTTCTCACCCACAGGGTCTTCTCACGTCATATATCTGTGCATACATTGTCCAGAAATTAGATTTAGCTAATGTGTCTAAATCATTCAAAAGTCTGATATATGACTGGAAAAATCCCTTTGGCTATAGGCTATTTATAAATACATCCAAAGAGAGCTTGCTTGCTTATTTATTTATTTATATATTTATTATTTTATATGTATTTATTGATTTATTTAAATAATTTTTTAAGTCATTATTTATTTTTATTTTTAATTTTGACTGCATAAAAACTATTTTTTTTTTTTTTATTTATCTATAATGACAGCAGTATTTGGGCTGCATGAACTTCATAAGTTTGTGTAAAACCTGTTGATCATGTTTTATTCCTTTTATGTCATAACTTTATTTTGTTTCCAACATTTCCAAAATCCTTTCTCTTTGCTTCCAGGTTTAACACATCTGGTCTGAGGTAAATTTGTTCCAGTGAGGATTCTAGATGTGACTTTGGACAAGATCAGCAGGGAAATGCTATGCATTGCTATGCATTGTCCTATTACTAAATTGAGGGTTAAGAGGGTAGAATGTGATACTTCATTGAAGTACCAGAGAAAATGAGCAAAGGACATAACAGAGAGACATCCTAAATAAGCCAAAAACAAAAGAAATTTTGATATAAATAAACATCTAATTAAATATAGCAAAAAATCCAGGCTTTCTTCACTTTGTTACTTCTCTAAAAGGGTGGTCAGGCAGTATTGTGTTCTATATAATTCCATAAGGATATAAGAAACAATTGTGTGCAATCCTAACGAAGCAGCACAAATAGGTCAAATGCATGGCATTCAGAGCTCAGATTACTGCCTGTAACTTCACAGGACGTGGCCTTTAAATTCTCTGCATCTGCCATTGCGTGCAAGCCATGTCTGCAGATGCTGGGAGCCAACCACAACTAGTATTCACAGTAAACTAAATTAACACTTTGGAGTTTATGCTAACCACCCCGCTTAAATAGTTTTTTTTATACAAATTTGTGGGCTCTTTTTGGTTGTCTTTTTGATTATCCAGGTGAAATTAACAGGAAGAGTTATAGTGTTACCAGCAGGTTGGTGGAGCTGTTATTGGGTTTTACAAGCTGCTCTCACGACACAGGGTCAAACGGTGGCAATGGAAACTTTAAATGGAAAGGATTTTTGCTAATGGATAAAGCAAGTTTTTTTTTTTACTATTTAGTAAAAATGAGTGATAGTTACCCAAAAAAATGATATTCTGTCATTCTTTACTCACACTCATGTGCGTAAAAACGAAAGAAGACATTTGGCAAACGCAGGTTTGACTGAATAAATTGTGCATTTTTAAAATAATTTTTGGGTGAACAATCCCTTTAGTGTCATAATATGGAATAATTCTGTGACAATGTGGAAGTCTACAACATGAAAGTTTATATAGGGCTGTGGGTGGCATTTCTTCCAAAACAACCACAAAATCAAGCAAAAACATGTTAACTGCTTCAAGTTAACAAACAGGAGACAATGGTTTTCTGGTCATGAACCATTTTCCCAAGTGAAAGTTTTCGTGGTTTCTTAGTATCTTTAGTCCCAGACTAGAAATTGGGGAGGAAAGTAATTTTTTCAAAAGACCAGTCTACGATAGTGAGCTGTGCAATTTCACACCCCCATTTTATTTTATTTTATTAAACTGTAGTGTGTCTCTACAGAGACTCTAGAGAATAGAAAGAAGAAAAGATAAAAAGACACACTAAGATAATAATCTGTCGTCTTCCTTTGAGCCAAAACCAATTTCATTAATATTCAAAAAAGCTGTCCATAAACAAAGTATTCCTGCCAGAGAGCAGTGTAATATTCACATAGAGGAAAATTCTTCTGTAGGCATGTGGATTTGGAACTAGCTGTGGCATACAAAACCCATCTTCTTGTAAGTAGCGTATAATGTAATGCATTTATATATATACTTTTTGCATTCAAACTGTTTCACCATGTCAGTATAATATGTTAAACAGGCAGAAGTTGAATTATCATGGAAAAAAATGGTGCTATATAGAACTGGAAAACCAATATTGTTTATCAGTTATGAAAAGCCAAAACACTCGACAGTTTCTGGAACGTCACAAGATACTTTTTCATAATTTCCTTGTCAAATGATCCCAACTTCCCAGCATAAACTCGTTCAGCTGTGGTTCTTCCTCACCATAGCTATAACTCTTGCTAATTCCAGCTGGATTAAACAGTGCCTGAAATCCACCCAATTTAGCCCTGAAATATAGTTGCTTAATGGATGATAGGCGACATGGAAAATAACATCACTGTAATTTTTTTGCCAAAATCTGAAAAAGAGAACAGCTGCTCTGAGAAGTTCTTTGCTCTTCAAATATCAAAGTGATCTTTCCTCTCATGAGAATTTGCAAGCTGGAAAATCAACATTTGTTATTATATTTGTTATATTTGTATACTGTAGGTTCACTTTAAAGGGATAGTTCATCCAAACAAGAACATTTTGTCATCATGTCTACACCCTCATGTTGTTCCAAACCTGTATGAATTTCTGTCTTCAGCTGAACACACACAAAAAAAGATATTTTAAAGAACGTTGGTAACCAAACAGTTCATGAAAATTCAAGCAAAAAAAAAAAAAAAAAAACACCTATTCAAAACTTCTCTTCTTGTGTTGCAGAGAAGAAGAAAAAACAACACACAGGTTTGGGTGAATAAATGATAACTATTTCTTTAAACATGTTGCGCTTACTTCTAAGGATTACGTTGTCGTTTCTTTCTTTTCACCTTGTGTTTTCAGGAAGAGGTTTAGTATTTGATGTTCACAGTCACGCATATTATGGATCCATAACAGTGACGAATTGCACTCAGCCTGATTCAACGCAAGCAGCAGGAAAAAAAAGGTTGACAGTTTGTTTGAAATGGCACATTACAAAAACTATAAAAGGACCAGGCCCATATGCTACACGGTGTAAACACGGAGCAATGTTTGTAATTATTTTGCTTGGGAATAATGACATAGCGGGTAAGACATCTAGAGCATGGTGTGTTGCCATGTTTTCTTTCTTGCTTTTCTTTGAGGTCCTTGTCTCTGTGCCTTGATTGCAGTCGAGGAACTCAGAAAGGGCGGTGTGAGGACGAACCACTGGCCAACATCTGGAGGCGCATTTAATGATCATTAAAAGCGTGACGGGATATTTACTGAATGGGAGGAAAACAGTGGGAAGCTGCAGAGCTTTGGAAGGCACGGAATGGTTCGGTAATGTATGTCCTTGCAAAGGTTTCAAACATGGAGAACTTAGATTTAACAGGCCTTGTTTTCAGTTTATGTGTCCCAGTAAACTTGCATCCAAATATGTCCACTGTGGGTGGCTGGTTTGGTCTGCCTCATTGTCAAATTTAATCTAAGGTTCCCAGACTAAAAAAATACTCTAAACAGAAGGCTTGTGGCGTAGACACGACTTCAGTAAGGTATGTGTTTGGGAATACAACCTAATTGCAATTACATTAAACTTTGTGTTTTTTTCTTCTTGTTGGCCCCTGGTGAACCCAGCTGTATTATAACAGGCGACCACCCAATCAGAATGATCCGTTAAAGATCATGTTTAAAGTAAAGATAAACATCTAGTTATTTGATTTTTAAGATATTTAATGGATTGCCAAGTCCAGTACATGACCTTTAAAAAAACATACATACGTACATATTGCTATATAGTAAGTAGCCTACATCTAGTTAATGCTTATTACTCAGTTCTTAAGTGTATAATTACAGTCTAACACAGACACCTTAAAATAAAGAGTAGCACTTTACTTTAAGGTGTCTTTGTTACATTGTAATTATATGAGTAATATTAAGTAACTACTTACTATAGGGTTTGGTTAGGGTTAGTTGCATATGCATAATTTTTTGTTATTAATGTGACCATATGTAACATGTAACAATGACACTGTAAAATAAAGTATAAAAAATATAAGTATAAAATACTCTTTTCTTTGGCAGACACAGAGGGCTCTGCTTTTTCAGTGCAAAAGGGCAAAATAACAGTTTTTTAGCTTTAACATGATTTTTTTAGGTGCACGCAAGAATGTGGAGGTCAAAGGTTAAAAGTCAAAGGATGTTCATTTAAACGGTCATACAAAAGCACACTTTTCCAATTTTTCACTTCCTCCTCATGCTTGATGCATAGCCTATTGGCTTGCAAAGTTGAAGCATGTGAGGCGTTTCACAAAAAAAAAAGTTTTGTCAGGTAGGCTACTTGAAAATGTGCTTCATGTGGTACCATATTAATGTTTTATATGACTGAATTGGAATAAGTGGTACAAAACAAATAGCCTACATTTAATTTATGCAATATGTGTGTATACAGTATAGGCATGTTAATTTGCATAGTTAATGAGACAGCTTGATAAAAACTGAGTATCAAATAAGCATATTAGAATGATTTCTGAAGGATCATGTGACACTGAAGACTGGATTAATGATGCTGAAAATTCAGCTTTTTATCACAGAAAGAAATTATATCTTAAATGATATATATAGGATGCTTTTAGTTAAGCCCCTTTCACACAGCGCGTTGATCCCGGGAAATTGCCGTAAAATTGCTAGAGTGCCTTCTGTGTGAACGCAAACACGTCCCGGGATTGATGCCGGGATCGATGCCGGGATGGGGACATAGTAACATTGCCAGTAACATTGCCGGGAACAGTTCCGGAACGGGCGCCCTGAGGCTGTGTGAACAAAAGCCAGGACCAATGCTGTAGGGGTGTGTCGTAGTGATGACGCACGTGCCATCGCACGGGCCTTTCTACAACCTATGCCATGGGGAACGAGCCACTCGGCAAATCCAGTGGCGCTACTGGGGAGTATGGACTCGTCTTCGTGTGACTAAGCTATCAGCAGAACTGACATCTGACGAGAGTTATCACATCCTGACGTCACGTGTCTTAACGGGATGTGTGTGAACGCACTCACAGATTCCGGAAAATCACTGGCAGTGTGAATGAACCAAAATCAAACAATCCCGGGACACATTATCCGTGTATTTTCCGGAATGTCTGTGTGAAAGGGGCTTTGTTGTAACGGGTTAACCATTGTGAGCTGTCACAATGATGCTATCATTCCTGAAGTGATACTGACACCTCCTGGTCATACTAAGTATAGTAGAACGGCTCTGTTTATCTCCCTCATGTCGTTTTACATAAAGCCGCGCATCACATTTAACCTCACAGAAATTTGTATTTCTATTAGGGTTGCATTCTGTGTAAAATAATAATAATAATAATAATAGTAGTAGTAGCCTACTATTGTTTACTCTCTATTATAATGCTGTTAGTATGTAACGACGCTACTACAGTAACCCTGAAGAATTTCACATCGTCACTTCCGTTTGCAAAGAACTGAGAGGATTTGCGTTACCGAGCGACCAAGAGGATTGACAGAAGAGTCTGTGGAGATTATTTGCCATCCGGACATCCATTAAAACACACACACATCGCATTTTGATCATGGAATAAATTTAAATGTGGCCCGTGTGGTTCGGTTCAGCGGTTAAGACGGCATACAGGTTAGTAAAGCAGCGGCAGATGGGTCAAGCATCCTCTTCTCCCCGGTGTGTGTGACACGTAGCTCAGCTGCAGCGGCGCCGAGAAGAGGACGCTTGACCTGCTCCGGCTGAAGCGCGTCATGGCGTCTGTTCACATCACACACAATGTAGCATAAAGTATAATCCATCCCTAACCCCCTTTAGTTAAGGGCGCAGTTTTTACCGATGCCTATATAGTATGCTAGATGTTTTGTGTGTGTTGGCCCCCAGTTTATTGCTTATAGACTGGGCTATAGATTCATCATGCAATGTAGGCTATATTGGTCTTCTAATAAAACGTCATTGTTGATTGTGTAATTATCACTCTTTTATTAATACTTTTACATTATATTATATGTTAAAACATATTTATATTTCAACACATGCTTCACTAAGACTTTTAATATAGTATTTATGTGGTATTAGACACCAGAGTTGGTTTTACTATAGTGATGTAATGTAACCAAAAAATCTAACTGTCTGTCTGTCTGTCTGTCTGTCTGTCTGTCTCTCTATCTGTCTCTGTCTGTCTGGCTGCCTATCTGTCTATCTGTCTGTCTGTCTGTCTATCCGTGTCTGTCTGTCTATCTGTCTCTGTCTATCTATCTATCTATCTGTCTCTGTCTGCCTATCTGTCTGCCTATCTGTCTGTCTATCTGTCTCTGTCTGTCTATCTGTCTGTTTCTGTCTGTCTGTCTATCTTTCTGTCTAGCTGTCTGTCTGTCTAGCTGTCTCTGTATATCTGTCTGTCTCTATCTATCTATCTATCTATCTATCTATCTATCTATCTATCTATCTATCTATCTATCTATCTATCTATCTATCTATCTATCTACCTGTCTGTCTGTCTGTCTGTCTGTCTGTCTGTCTATCTATCTGTCTCTGTCTATCTATCTATTTGTCTCTGTCTGCCTATCTGTCTCTATCTCTCTGTCTATCTGTCTCTGTCTATCTCTATCTCTATATATCTGTTTCTGTCTATCTATCTATCTATCTATCTATCTATCTATCTATCTATCTATCTATCTATCTATCTATCTATCTATCTATCTGTCTGTCTGTCTGTCTGTCTGTCTGTCTATCTGTCTCTGTCTATCTATCTATTTGTCTCTGTCTGCCTATCTGTCTGTCTATCTGTCTCTGTCTATCTATCTATCTATCTATCTATCTATCTATCTATCTATCTATCTATCTGTCTGTCTGTCTGTCTGTCTGTCTATCTGTCTCTGTCTATCTGTCTGTCTGTGTCTATCTGTATCTGTCTGTCAATCTGTCTCTATCTATCTATCTATCTATCTATCTATCTATCTATCTATCTATCTATCTATCTATCTATGTCTGTCTGTCTGTCTGTCTGTCTGTCTGTCTATCTCATCTGCAATGTGTCTTTTTTTGTAGATATCCATCATGACAGACAGTATTTTGAGCAAAGCCGCCACTATGGAAATACCCATCAACAGCAACGGGGACACCAGGACGGCAGAGGATGACAGTCTTGAGCAGGTGTATATCCACTGCCCATCCAACCTACTTTTCATTTCAGGCCCGCAGCTCAGTTACGTCGTGAACCAGACCTGATTGTGATGTGACGTCCTGTTTCTGTTGAAATTGTGTAGCTGGATCTGAAAGGCCTTGAATAGTTGGCTTAATCACACATTAATGAGCCATTGTAAATATGACACTGTTCATTTTAGTTGTGTATTTCAGCATCTTCTCAATGTATCTGTTTCACCATCTTTTTTTTGCACTGTCTTCACATTTTATGTTTTTTCATGTCACAGGGTGCACAGATTGGTGGGAGCTTAGATGAAATTGTAGGCACACTGCCAGTGGCCATGGTGAGGGAGAGTTTGTGGGTGTCCTCGTATGTTGGAGCCCTATTCCCTTTGATTTAGTGTGGTCGATGGTTTGCATAGTTGCACAAATAGTAATCATTGAGCTGTCATGGGGCTTGGGCAAATGTTGGTGCAGGATTTATCACAAACGGGAGCTGTTTACTGGTCAGAAAAGTCAAGCAGAGACATGGAAAGCAGTCATGCAAATATTTTAATGTGCATGTGTTTTATAGTGACTTCTGAATTATTATAATTTTTTTCTTAATAGGGATTCTCTGAACTAAAGAGGTCTGGTTAATCAATGTATTTATCAACCAACTTGGTCAACTTGATAAACCAACTTGAATTGCCACATTTGTTTTTACAACATTTTATAAAAGTGTTAAGGAGAAGGTAAGGATTTAGTATTAATATAAGGCCATATTTTTGAATAGGAATAAGCTTCTAGTCTAAAGCAACATATTTTTGTGTTTAAGTATTTAAACACTATAAAGTAAAAAATAAATATATACAGTGCAATGCATAAGTTAATACAATATAAAGTTGACTGATAAAGTTCCCTTGGCCTTTGGAATTAAAATAGCCCCACATCATCACATAGCATTCACCATACCTAGAGATTGGCATGGTTTTATTTCAGTTAGCCTAATAGCCAGTTTGATTTGCATTGAGAGATGATCTTATGGAAAGTACCCCATGCCAATCTCTAGGTATGGTGAATGCTATGTGATGATGTGGGGCTATTTTAATTCCAAAGGCCAAGGGAACTTTATCAGGATGCATAGTATCCTAAATTTTTTTTAAAAAAAATACTTAAAAATAAAAATCTGCCTGCCTCTATGGGAATTTAACATAGGGGTGTACACACTTATGCACCATGTATTTAAGGAAGAACATTTATTTATTTAGGATACATTATTCATTCACAAAGAAAATTGGTGTCCTTAAAGGTTGGATTTTTCCTAATTTTTTAAATTAAGGCATTAAGTTCAATTTCCAAAATATGATTTTTTATTCCTCTTTTTAGTCAACTTTAGCATGGGTGTCTAAACTTATGCATTGCACTGTATATATAAAATTGTATTTATTTTTTAATTTTATTTTTTACTTTTTTCGACTGTCATCATCCCAGTGTTATTGTGAACTAAAACTATTAAAACTCATTGATAATTTAACAAAACTGAAATAAAATTATATCTAAATATTAGATGAAGAACTCTAACTTGAATAAACATCAACAAATTAGTAATATTGCCTTAGCAACTAAGTACTGAAATTACTAAAACTGTAATAAACATTAAAGTAAAAATAATAAAAATAATAATTAAAAAAATAAAGCCAAAATAACAAAAACTTAAATGAACATAATTACATAATCATAATTACTAAAACAAAGTAAAATTTAAATAAAAACTGGGAAAAAAGCTGATTTAAAATGTTAATAGATATAATAGTATATACCATGAATAATGCTAAAATAGCTCTGCTCCACTCTTTTGAAACCCATTTGTGTTTTCCATTCCCCCCACTTAGTGTGCAGAGTTTGTGCTAAATGTGTTTTCATCTCTGTATTCTGGATTGTAATATACTGTGAAATTAAATCTCATCGCATATAGGACTTGCAGCAGGTGATGGTGTCTGGACCGAACCTGAATGAAACCAGCATTGTGTCTGGAGGCTACGGAGGGGCAGCAGAGGGCATCATACCCACCAGTTCCATCAAAGGTAAAGAGCGCTTAAATAGTTTAAAACGGTGTCCGAATCTGATCTTGATTTGAAGCAGCATCTGAGACATGTGGATAGACTTACATCTCTGGTGACGTATATGTTTAGGACCAGCTGTTCGTTTCAACCCGGAGTATTTTGACAGAAGATGTGGTAACACGCCCAAACCAGGTGTCTATGCATGAGATCTTGACAGGAGATCTTTTTTAGAATCTCTACAGCTTCCCCCCCTCTCTCTCCCTCAGTGTAAAATGTGTTTGTCAGCATTTTAACAGCAAACGTTTGGCTCTTTTCTACAGGGTGCTGAGGACAGTCGCATGGTGGATGCATGTTTGCATATGCAACAGAAACCCCTTGTTTGTTTGTTTGTTTTAAATGGACTGTAAACATATGTTTTGTAACAAATGTTTTTGTGAGCTGAATGTGTTTGAACTGTGAAATACACAGTCATTCTTTAAGTGCTGTTTCTTTATGCTCAGTAACATGGTTGGCCGTAACACATTAACATGGTACTGAAACACATGCCTGAGTACCAAACCTAGCTGACACGGTCAGTGGCGGTCCATGAGGAGTTTCATTTGATTTATTATGTTTAGTTGAATATCCATTCATATATAATACAAATAATTAAATAAATAGAAATTTGGAAACAAAAGTTAATTTAAATTTCATATTAATTAAATGATTATATTTTATATTTATTATAAATTATTATTATATTTTATTTTATATATATATACACTACCATTCAGAAATGTGGGGTCAGTAAGATTTATTTGAAATAAATTAATGCTTTTATTCAGTTAGGATGCATTAAATTGGTCAAAAGTGACAGTAAAAAATGATAATGTTACAAAAGATTTCTGTTTAAAAAAAATGCTGTTATTTTCCTGCTTATTTTTTTATTTTATTCATCAAAGGATCTTATTCATAAAAAATATGTTTTTCACAAAAATATTTTTTAACTGGTTTCAACATTGGTATTAATAAGAAATCTTTCTTAAGCAGCAAATCAGCATATTAGAATAATTTCTAAAGGATCATGTGACACTGAAGACTGAAAATTCAGCTTTGGCATCACAGGAATAAATCACATTCTAAAATATATTACAATTTAAACTATATATATATTTTTTACAATAATACTGTTTTTACAATATTTTTGATCAAATCAAAATTTAAAAAAATCTTACTGACCCCAAACTTTTAAATGGTAGTGTTTATATTAATTTTATTTTATTTACCCCAAATTATAGAATACATTTCTTATGACCGCCACTCTACACAGTCAGTCCTTTAGCAGCAACCTGGTTTGCCATTCATTTTCATCCTCTACTTCCACCTTTTATCACCTTATCATTACCTTTATATAAAGGTATACATTTCCTCTCTTTTGGTTTCCTTGCTCTTATAAACCTCTTAACCTTCACTTTTAAGCATTTAACTCTTATTTTTTTGTGCATAATTCATCATCATAATCTTCAATATTGTTATTGTTTTATGTACATTTTGATAATACCTTCAATGAAATCATTTTTTTCATCAGTTTACTAATCTCAACTACAACACAGTTAATGTTACAGTTATTGTTAATCATCTCTATTACCCCCAAAACACTTAATATTGCAATTTCCTTAATGGTCTTTCAATTAAACTACATCTCCATCTCATTCCTCCACCCCGTCCACTGTTATTCATTCATTTCAGACATCCGCTCCAAATCCAGGGGTATCACTCCCAGCAATTCAGCTGCCAGTCGGATAGCAAACCAGCCAGGACATTACCCAGGTATCCCAGGGCCTCCTCACCCTTTCCTGCCACTGCCAGACACCTTTTTCTTCCAGCCCATAATTAGCAGTCATTACTCATTTACCGTCATCACACCTTTTATTCTTGCCCCGATTCATTTGTCAGCCTCAGAAATATCCGTCTCTAGTCTGATAATGGTGCATTGTAGTAACATTCTTTCTCTGTAATCTTGTTGTGATTACTGTAACCTTATAGACAAAACTGGGTTGTGGTGTTCAAAAGGGTGTTCCTTATATCCAAAATGTCCAATTTGAAATGATATTGTATTTTGGGGTATGGACCGCTATTCATAGTGCATTTTCTACTCTCAGCTCCCAGCATGCACCACAGCAACAGCAACCCAATGATGTCAGAGGAGGCCACAAGAGGAGTAGCTGTAGAGAAATTTGACAGCGTGAAAAAGTGGAGCATTAACACGTACAAGGTAAAAAACCTACCGCATGGAAATAGTAGTTTAATGTTTTATAAGTCTCTTATGCTCACCAAGGTTGCATTTTAGGAAAAATACAATAAAAACAGCAGTATTGTATATTATTATTGCAATTTAAACAGTTTTTAATATATTTTTTAAATGTAATTTATTCTTGTGATGTCAAAGCTGTCATTACTCCAGGCTTCAGTGTCACATGATCCTTCAGAAATCATTCTAATGTGATGATTTGGTTCTCATGAAAGATTTCTTATTATCATCAATGTTGATAAATATTTTTGAGGAAACCGTGATTATTTTTTTTTCAGGGTTCTTTAATGAATAGAAAGTTCAAAGGAACAGCATTTATTTGAATTAAAGATCTTTTGTAACATTATAAATGTTTTTACTGTCACTTTTTGATTTAATGTTCTTTTGCTAAATGAAATTATTTATGTACAGGTATTAGGATTTATGAAAATGTTAGGTAAAGCCATTATGGGATTCATTTGTATCTGCTTCTGTCCTCTCTTCATCAGTGCACAAAACAGATGTTTTCGGAGCGCTTCGGCCGTGGTACGAAGACGGTGGACATGGAGCTTGAGGCTCAGATCGATGTGCTTAGAGAGACTAAGCTGAAGTACGAGTGTATTCTGAGACTAGCACGTGATCTCACCAACCACTTCTACAACATGGTGCAGACTCAGCAGGCTCTTGGGGACACTTTCGCTGATCTTAGCCAGAAATCCCCTGAATTACAGGTACTAATTATTTTTGTGTCCCCTGTTCTGGCTGCAGATGTTGGGCCAATTTATATTTAGTTCCATATTACTACTAGTACTGAATCTTACCTTACCATAGTGTCTTATTTGCCCTTACTTCAACTTAATCCCTTGCAGGATGAGTTTGGCTATAATGCAGAGACACAAAGACTGCTATGCAAGAATGGAGAGACGCTCCTGGGTGCCATCAATTTCTTTGTGTCCAGCATTAATACGCTAGTCAACAAAACCATGGAGGACACGCTCATGACCATCAAGATGTATGAGAATGCAAGGTATCAAAAGTTTGATGTTAAGGAGTTACATCATCAACTTCATGAGTAAATGAGTGAAAGTATTATTAGCTGCTTAAAGGGATAGTTCACCCAAAAATGACCCTCAAGCCATTCTAGGTGTATATGACTTTCTTCTTTCAGCCAAACACAATCGGAGTTATACTAAAAAATGATTCTGTCTCTTCCACTGCTGGAGCAGTGAATAGTTACTGAGATTTTGAAGCCCAGAAAAGTGCATCCATCCATCATAAAAGTAATCCATACGGCTCCAGGGGGTTAATAAAGGCCTTCTGAAGTGAAGCGATGCAACTTTATAAACTAATCATTAGCTTCTGGTAACGTTCTCGTGCGTTCACGAGTCGAGTTCCTGCGTATGACGTAGGATGTAGGAGTAGCATAAGCTTAGGTGAGAGTAGACGCCTCTCGTTTAAACAAATAGGGCTGGGCAACAAACTCAATTTTCTCCGACATTTCTCTTTAAAAATTATTGTTTCTAATTCGTGACCGGTGATTTGTTTTGCTCTATCCTCTACACTTCCACGTTTGTCAAGATGTCATGTGTTGGGTCAGAGTTCACTCTTCCGCCGGAACTAGACTCGCGTCCATGCGTTACCAGAAGCCAGTGATTACAGTTTCTAAAGTTATAAATATGGATATTTTTACAAAAACACTTCAGAAGGCCTTTATTAAACCCCTGGAGCCATATGGATTACTTTTATGATGGATGAATGCACTTTTTTGGGGGGCTTCAAAATCTATTCTATTCTATTACTACTACTATTCACTCCCATTATGAAGCTTGAAAGAGCCAGGATATTGTTTTTAATATAACTCCGATTGTGTTTGGCTGAAAGAAGAAAGTCATACACACCTAGGATGGCTTGAGGGTGAGTAAATTATGGGATAATTTTTATTTTTGGGTGAACTAACGCTTTAAATAAGTTTTGATTCGGACTGCCAAAAAAAGTCAGCAAAATAAATATATGATATATAGATAGCTTAGAGCTTAGACAAATCAATCACATGTATCTAAATTAGCTGAGAAACCCCCCTAAATGTAGATAGGTCAAAGACTTAGTGTGGATGACAAGTATCGGAAAGGCATTACAAAAAGGGCAATTAGAAGTCAAAGTGTTGCTTTATTTCCTCATCATTGAAAATAAGCATATTCCTAGATCCAGTCCAGTCCACAGCAATTCATTGTGCAATTGAGTTTGTCAATCTGTATTCAGATTCTGGCGTTTGCGTCATGTGTCATGTGTCACGTCAACACGTCATGTTTTTTTTTTTTTTCACATCTTGCATCATAAGCATCACATTTTAAGCCAACCTGTTCAACCTTTAATGTGTTTTTTTTTTTTTTTGCTTGTTTTTTTAAATAAAAGGGATAGCCTAGTTCACCCAAAAATTCTGTCATTATTTACTGTAGATACTACCTTACAAAGACGTTCTTTCTTATGTGGAACATAAAAGAAGGTATTTTACATGAAATGTCTCATTGTTTTGTGTCCACACAATGGAAGTCCAAAACTATTTTATACATACCGGTTTGGAACAACATGATGGTGAGTAAATGATGACAGAAATTCTAATTGACAGCTCTAGTTATGATGTCAAGTGATTCACAGCCTGTACCTCTAGGAGGTTTCCTGAATATGTCTTCTTTTTTTTAGCCTAGGATTAGTTTTATAGATTTTCTGAACCAGTTTATACTAGTAAATAAATATGTTTTCGTTTTAGACTGGAATTCGATGCCTACAGGACAGACCTGGAGGAGTTGAGCGCGGGTCCGCGGGACGCTGCGGCCATGATGCGCATTGAGATGGCTCAACAGCAGTACCAGATCCAGAAAGACAAATATGAACGACTGCGCAGTGATGTCACCATCAAACTCAAGTTCTTGGATGAGAATAAGGTACCATGTTGAAATCCATGGATTTCACATGTTGTGTTTCATACGTCAGAGGAACTCCTGGCTTTTGACATAGTTTCTTCAGATTTCTGTTTGTTTATTTCCAGGTAAAGGTGATGCACAAACAACTCCTACTGTTTCATAATGCTATCTCGGCATATTTCGCTGGAAATCAGCAGCAGCTGGAACAGACTCTCAGACAGTTCAACGTGAAGTTGAAGCCACCGGGTTCTGACAAGCCGTCGTGGCTTGAGGAACAGTAATCACTTTGTCAATGTAAAGAGACACTCAAACATGGAAACCTGAAAATAGATGGATGGCGATGTAAAGAGATGCATTATATGTGATTTGTATGAATGATTAAGACAAGAGAAGTGGATGTTTTTATTTTGCCAAACCCTGGAAAATGTTCCGTTTTATTTAAAGCCAGAAAAATCTTCCGATGAATATTGATTTGACTAACCGTGGTAATGCTTTACAGCTGCCTTAACTTACTTTTAGGTATAGTGTATGGGCTGTTTAAAGTAAAATGACATGGAACAAATCATTCACTCTCTGTAAAAACATTCACATTTGATGAGGCATTCATAGTCATATTCACAAAACTGTCATACTCCCCTCCCAGGCCAGTTTATATATTTTGTTTTATCTTGATAGAATAGAGCTGAAAGGAATGAATGTTGTGCTTGTGCGTTTGTTTTTAATGTAAGGTCATTTGGGGGAGGATTACGTCAAGGAATAAGAAAGGAAAATTGCTCACGGTATGTGTCATAAGAAGGTTAATATATTTATATTATGTAAATTGTGAAGTCCCACATATGAAATTAAAACACATTTGAAGGCGATAGAATCTTATGAGTATGTATTGTGATGTTTATCGTGTCTTGCATGTGTGTCTTTTGCTTTTTCTGCCACAAGCAGCAAGTTTCTCTGCCGGGCTGGCAGCAAATGCCACTAGTCTACTGCCAGCCAGGAAAGACTTAACCGCTTTTCCTGGATTGGATTGTTATTCCCTTGGCTCTTTACTCAAATAAGAGTAAAGGGCTTGGTTTTGGTTTCACTGTGGTAATCAATTTGGATCAGGCATTTTTTTTCTTGGAAGAAATGGTGTGCTTTTGCTTTAACAATAATTTGTTACGTTTGCAAGTAGATTTTTTATCCGTGTTACACAATTTGAATATTGATTCAGCAACCATGCCTGGTATTTTATCTTCTTAAAATGCTCACAACCCATTTTTTGAGGGTCTGTTTCGACAGAGGTCTTTTCTAATAGACTAATATTGACTAGATTGTTAAAATCAATCCAGTCCTATATACTGTACATTTTCCCCACAAATGTGTGTAGTAATATTGACATTACCTGATTTTTAACTTTGTTTTAATCAAGTCAAAAATATTTAATATGACTGAATTGCTCAGGTTGTCTTCTGAAATTATATAAAAATGTCTCGTCACCCCAGTTAAAGCATTTGTTTTCGTTGTTCGTGTGTTAAATGAACACCTATTTTTTTAATTTACAATGCAATTTCTGCACTGTAAAAAGTGACCAGTTGACTTAAATTGAGGAAATCCATTGCCTTACAATTACTAAGTAAATAAACTTCATGTGTAAAAAACTAAAAAAATAAAAAGTTATGTGGAATTGTCAAGTTCACATAACTTAATTTTTCAATTACGCATGAAGGTTATTTACTTAATAATTTTAATTAAACGGATTTCCTCACTTTTTTAAGTTAAATCAACTGATTGCTTTTTACAGTGTGTGCAAATCATTCATATTTAATAAGGTAAACAGTGAGTCATATTATGATTGGTTGTCTGTTGTTAAAAAACTTAAAATTATAACCTGATTGTTTTCACTAACTTTCTGTAAAGACATTTACATTTAATGAGTCATTCATAGTCATATTCAGAAAATTGTCCAGTGAGCACCTCCCAGGCAGTTTTGATAGAAAAGAGCTCATGAAAGGAATTAATGTTGTGCTTGTGCGTTTGTTTTTAACGTAAAGTCGTTGCCTCTTGGCTCCGTAATTCGGGTTAATCCATTATATTTTACCCATGGTCCATGGTGAAAGCGGTACTAAACCCTTTTAAAAATTATCAGTGTAAAACGGCCTTTATTCTGAGTTTAAGAAAACGCGGGAATGCTAAAACAAATTTAATGGAAGCTTTAATTCTAACGGTAGTTGCTGTTATTGTCTGTTAATGTAGGCGGATCAATACCTATTCATGCGGTACTTCTATGATATTTGAACAATCATAACACGTGGATTACGTCTGAAACAAGCGCTGACGAGTTCTGGGCGTGAGCGACAGGTAAGAGAGCAGATTGCAACATCACACTTCCGCAGAGAGGGTATACAGTAACCAACAGTCCCGTGGGACAGAGTAGCCAACTATGGAGCATGCTCTTCTGGAGTATATAGCCAAAGTAAATTCGGATATTGTCAGACAGTTCTGTTGGTAGACGCCTGGCGACCTCTCAAACGAGTAAGTAAAATATTTTTATAGGCCTACTACGTTGTTACCATGAGAAAACCATAGACATTAAAAATACCATGGATATCCAAGTTGTTTTCCACACCACGGACAGTTATTGTAATACTCTACAATACCATTAAAGTACTATGATAAAACTGAGAGAAGGACATGCGAATATGGCATTACCTAGGGTACAAAACTGTTGTACAGTTTTTTTTAAGATTCAAAAGTTTCTCAAGAAATTATGGTAGGCTTTATGGTAAACTAACTAAACTAGTTGTAGTACCATACAAATATGTAGATGTAATTTTGTTTACATGCGTGTACCATGTTACTTCTGCGTAAATGTCTAGCAAATTTAGATTTTGACAAATGTAGAGGTCATGTAAACTTTTGTAAACCTATTAGATATTTTTCACTGTCCTGGTTTTGGCTATACTCACCAGTGCTTATCACCTACAGTTTCTCGGTTAACTTCCCTATTACACAAATCCTTCCTTTTTCAGTTAAATGACAGCAGATAGTAGACATACAAACATATGGTTTCCTTTTCTGTCCTTTCTTTAAAGGGATGATGCAGCAGTATCTTTGCAAGTGACATCCAAACCATGATACCACCACCACCGCCACCACCTCCTCCTCCTCCTCCTCCTCCTCCACCCCCTGCCCTCTTCCCTAGTGGAGGCCCGTTTTCCAGAGGGACGACACGGGCCTCTACAATGCGTAATTTTAATTGGGAGGCCATACCAAAGGACACTGTGATAGGCAAACATAACATATGGACGGCTAAAAAGAGCAGGGATTTCGAGTTGGACACCAAAGGTATGGAGGAGCTGTTCAGCCGCAGTGACCAGAAGAAGGTCAAGGCCACAACTCGCAGCAGTGTACGCCAGTCCCTAAGCAAGGCCCCAGGACCTGAAATGGTGAGTTTAGGTGGGATGTGCTAGAAAAGACGTTTTGTGTCTGCAGGCTTACAGTAAATGGGTGTTTCCAGACTCATCTACTCAGAGAGATTTACATATGCTTTCATCAAGCTTGTCACTAGGGTAGGCTTTGTGACTGTCTCAGGTCAGGTCAGAAACACTGTAGCCTAAAGATGACTTAGTTAGTTGTAACCTCACTAAATTTGATATAGGCTAATCTGTTGATTTTGGGATCTTTGAATGCTTCTATAGTAATGATTACAGAGCTGAAGGTGATTTCAAGCATCTCATATTCTCATGCCGAATGCATGAGGTATCCTAATTGCTAGTTTTGCATAAACCGTTTCTTCATGGTCAGTTATCTTCCATGTAGTGTACTATCGTAGTATTTCTATCTATTTCTCTATAAAACTGCAGTTGTTACAATACGGAGCTACTTTTAACCCTTACCTAACCCATTTATTTATTTATTTATGAGGAAAACAGCTTATAAATCAGACAGAATGCTGCTTTTTGAAAATGCAGGCTAATGCAGAAAGTTTTCTCTGAGGGTTGTGTTTAGGAGTTGGTTTAGGTTCAGGGGATATAATGTACAGTTTGTACAGTGTAAAAATCATTGTCTATGGAAAGTCCCCTTGTTGACCCAATATAAAACCTAACATACTTACGTGTGTGTAAAAGAAAGTTATTTATTGTTATTTTTATATTACTAAATTAACCAGGTTTATGGCTAATGTGGACCAATTTACAATTTTTGTCGTTATCATTTCACTCTTTGGTAATTTAAGTTCTTTTCATAATAAATTCTAGGTTATGTTATGACATTTATAGTCAGAAAACATGTTTAAAAACTGGCTTTACTTCTGCAAAGTCACATGATACTGAACTAATCAATAACTAACACTAATGTCAGATAGATAAGTGGAAAAGAAAAGTTTACCAAAAGGAAATTCAAATGACAGTATGATTTTAAAATGACTGCTGCTTTCTTTTTTTTACATTTTTCATTGTTGTAATCTTGATTTGTCATGCTGTGGCCCACAGTCAAAAACAAAAAAAACATCCTAGCACTGTAACTAGATTTGAAGTAACTTTCTCTTTCAAGTAATGCTTACAGTCATTCATAAGACAATACTGTGGCATTTATGGATGCCACTTGACTATGTTTGTCGTTTGATCTGAACCCTTTTCAAAGGTGGAGGGATTTCGTCTTTTCTGTAAGTGTTTACATAAGGTGGACTCCACCTATATTGAATAGCGAACATTTCAAAAACACTGTGATGCAGAACATCTAATTTTACAAATGCTGAATCACATCATTGCAATGTTCAGTTGATTATTTTTAATGCAAGAAATTAATAGGCAGGGTTGTTGGTGTTCTTAAATCATCATTAGTTTTTCATAGTTAAACTGATTAAACACATCAGGGTGGAGTAACTACCTGATACAATCTGTTTACATTTATGTTTGTTAATGGTGTAATATACATAATAAGCAATCAGTCTAATAACTGTGTTTGTCAAGCCATGTCCATATAATTGGCTTTTTTTCCCTTGCCAGGTGTCCATTCTCAACTCCAAGAAGAACATGAACATTGGTATCTTCCTCAAGCAGTTCAGAAGGTGAGTGTACCACAAGGGAGTATTAAGAAAAGCTCTCCATTTCGTCAGCAGATCTTAGGGTGGAAACGCTTAGTAGTCAAATGATGCATTGCTCACATGTCTCTGCAAGCCAAATGAATTTTCCCTGACAACATCAGTCCAGGCATATCTTTTCTACCGGAGTACAAACATGGAGATAAGATGAGCCTTGCAGCAGTTCCCTTAATCATGCAGTATTTCTCCTCAGATATTGATTAGTTGATTGTGACAGTTTAACTTTGACATGTTAATGAACACATCAGTTCTATAGTGCTACAGCTAGAGCTTGTGATACCAGTTTGGTGTGCTTGGTTATCTTGAGAAAAAAAAAAAAAAAAAAAAAAGCAAGATGGGGCTTGTCTATCCTAGGTATTTTTTATGCTTGGCCAAGAAGAGGAGATTAAGAGTGTATGGCAACCAGAACAAGGTGAAGTATGACTCACAGTGTGGAAGTACATGTGTTGAACACTTCCTCTATACCGTTCTTACAGATGGACCGCTTGATGTGTCGTTTGTTTTGGAGAATGTCAAATTGAGTTTTACAATGTAATCAGTCTATTTAAAGGTGAAGTGTGTCTGTGCTATTAGCAGTGAAAGTATTAATTGTTTTCAAACTAGTTATTCCCCCAGCTGTCATTGGTTGGACAAACAGGTAGTCCCACCACCAAACTCACGCCATTGGTTGAGTCATTGTTGCTGTGTTCGGCTGCTCAAACAAATAGAGCAATGTTGACACGCCACAGAAAATTAACCTTCAAATATATTATAGTTGTCACGCACATTAAACTGGCATAGGAGACGGTAAGGGATAGTTCACCCAAAAAAATGTATTCTGTCCTAATTTACTCACCCTCATGTTGTTGCAAACCTGTTTGATCAAACAGTTTTGGTTCCCATTGAGATCCATACAATGGAAGTCAATGAGAACCGAACTGTTTGGTATATATCATCTTTTGTGTGAAGAAAGGAAGTCATACAGGGTTGAAACAACACGAAGGTGAGTAAATGATAGCCTGGTAATACCAAACTTTGCTAGTTCGCTTTGCTTCGTAGACAGAGTCTGGCATGGCATAATTGAAAAGCGTTTTCTTTCTCGCGGGGAGGCGCTTGTCTGAAGTTTAAAATCATTGGTTACCCGTAAGCCAATCACATAACGTTTGGTTATGGCGCGTGTTATGCGCATGCTCAGCTGCATCTAACTTCCACTGTAAACACATGTATGATGCGAAAACAAAACCATCGAGCGAAATACCGGAGTGAACATGGCTGTGAACGACTTTTGCAGATTATGTGAAGTAAATCTACGCATCCACGGTACAATCAGTGTCTACGTCACGGCTCTCAGCCCGCCCTCTGTTCGTTGATTGGCCGGCTGTTTTCAGGCCAGAGGAAAATGGAAAGCTATTACGCTGTCTCAGACTGAGTACAGAAGCGAAATGAAATTGAGCGGAAGTAAGAAGTCTGACGTAGTCAGGCTAAGTAAATGATGCCCCCAAAATAAAATCAAAAGCTGATGCATATAATAAAACTATTTATTTTATTATGTTGTTTTATTTTTTTTATTTTCATAAGTTCATAAGGAAGCCTGGGGATTACTATATCATATTGGTAGAGCCCCACTTCCAGTGAATCTTTGGGAAATCTGAGATTTTGTAACTCCAACTCAAATAGTCTGTGGTCCTGATCTATAATTTTACCACATCTTGCTCTAACTTTCTCCTCAGGCCAGTGAGTGAAATGATTGACGACATTATCAGCGGCAGAGGAGAAAGATTTGGTACTGGGAAACTGAAGGAGTTGTGCAAACTACTGCCAGAGGATGGAGAGGTGGGTGTAAAATCTGATTAGAGCCTCAGTTACACTCACTGAGCAATTCCAAAAAGGCATTTTAATAAAAGTTTTTGTACTGTAGACCAGAATAAGAATATTTTATGTAGCACTTTCATTTGAAACGCAAACCTAAAAGCTTGTTGCTATGCATTATGTTTCTTCTTTCATTAGGTGCGTCAGCTTCTTGATTTTAAAGGAGACTATGCAACTTTATCTGAACCAGATCGGTTCATGGTACAACTTGTCAAAGTTCCTTGGTGGGTATATACAGCCACACAAAGACAAATACACACTTAACACGATTGTACACAGAGCTCTTTCGATACAGTAATTTTTGGATATGCCATCATGATTATTTTTATTTGTTTGCTCTTCCTCTAGCTATGAGGAACGATTGAACGGTTTAGTACTCAAAGAGGAATTCTCCCATTTTGTGGATGAGGTGAATCACTCTATTGCAGTTATGACCTCTGCTGGACAAGGTAAGATTGTAAATTACAACAAATTACTACCTATTGTAAAGTACTACCATAAACATGTCAACATGCCCTCTTCCCTATTTGAAGCAAAAAAAAATATATATATATATATGTATAATTATAGTTATTTTGTCAACAGACAGTTATACTTGACTTTGGTGTAGACGCTTCAAATTAAATATATTTATATTATAAGAGCTAGTCATGGTTATTAATTATTATTTCTGTTTAAATCAACTTTAAAAATACTCTTATACTATATGATCCTCATAGTTCCTTAAAGCATGACTAACTGTATGGGTTTGATTCCCAGGAAACTTGAGTTGCTTTGTTTATTAGTGCAATTACAAGGATGTGACTAGGTTTGATTTGTTTTATTTCACCTAACCCATGTATGAAATTATTTCCAGAGCTGTTGGAATGTGCGGATCTACATTCAGTCATTCGACTAGTCTTGGAAACAGGGAACTACATGAACTCTGTGAGTATAATCATACCACTGTATTTTATTACGATTGTTGAAAATGATTAAAGTTGGTTAACCTCAAAACACCACTGCACATTTGTGTGTTTACACTGTCATGAGATCCTAATCGTTCTGCCCCCACTTCCACCAGGGAGGGTACGCTGGCAGCGCGGTGGGATTCCGGATAACGTCTCTTCTCAAACTAGCGGATACCAAAGCCAACAAGCCTGGAATGAACCTCATGCACTATGTTGTGATGGTAGCAATGATGTTTAATATTATACTGTGGTGCCAGAGCCACATAAGACACACAGCTTTATTTCCATGTTAATTCTTTTCTCATGTGTCTGTTACCACAGCAAGCCCAGAAGATAGATGCATCGCTGCTGAAGTTCCCAGAGAAACTACAGAACATTGGAGATGCAGCAAGGTAGGCCACACATCGCTGTTTGAAATATTGCACTTCCCTATAATTATTTTGTCTGATTAATTTAATATAAAAATGCACACAGACACACTACAAAAATCTGTTAAAAAACTTTAACAATAAAGGCAGCATTTTAACCAGTGATATTTTAGTACTTATTAATCATTTGAATTAGCTTTTTTTTCTTTCTATTTTCAGTGTTCATTTTAATTTGAGTTTGTTTTAGTAATTTTGTTGTCTTTCTCATTTTTATGTTTATTTTAAATATTTCTGTTTAGCTTTCATTTATTTTTATTTTATTTTAGTACTTTAACTAACTTACAGTAAGTTGCCAAAGCAACATTTCTAATTAGTTTTTCATTTAATATTTATTTTATTTTGTTTCAGCTTTATTTCAGTTAAGAAACATTTTTTTTTTATACATTTAGTTTTAGTTTACTATACCAATTCTACCTATAAAATGTGTTATATGTGATTCTCGGTACTGTTATATGGAATTCTAGTACTTAACTATTGTGAGTCTTATATCTTAATTTATTGAAGTTAGAATCTCAACCTTGCTTTAGCAAAGTCTTTCAATAAATCTGTGAAGGTTCAGTTATTGTGCTCAGTACTAAATTGCTCTGAAAATGCAAAAGAAGAGTGAAATATATTGTCTGTCTTCCTCAATACAGGATTCATAAACAGGAAATTGAGTCTGATTTCCAAAAGGAAGTGAGCAAAGTCCAGGTGTCGAAGCAGAATGCTGGTAAACATCCAGATCTTGAAGAACAGATGAGGGATTTTCTGCTGGTGAGGCATTTTATATTTCTCACAATTCCTTTGTTAGAACCTATTTAGTCTATCTCTGAATGTGAGTGTAACAAGGTTAAATGTTGTGGGAAGAAGGAGGCGGGAACCGGCGAACATTCAAACACATTTTAATGATACAAATAAAACAAATACAAAACGAAAGTAAAAGACATCAGCCCCTCACGGATGACTGCTGTCACAATAAAACAAAACTCAACACAAGTTCAGGCCTGTCCTCTCTCGATCGCCACTGTCATCACTCCCCCTTTATGCTTCTGCTCCTCCGTGAGAGATACGAGACCAGTACGCTCATCAGTAATCACGCCACCGGCCTCGTGCCGCTCTCTCACGGCCCTCTGCCTCATCCTGCTCGCCACAGTGAGCATGCAATTTTTTTTGTTCAAAGTCTTTTGGTGTGGTTACATACCATTGAGCCTTTTGACTACTGAAGTGCTGACATCCACATAAACATTAGCGCATTTCCCTGATTGCATGAAATGTTAATGTGTTAAATAAGAAGTATCACATCAGAACAGCAGCTTCTTCCATTTGTCTTTTCTTCTTTTTTAGAATGCAGAAACCAGGTTAAATGAGACCGAGACAGCCTTCAAGACCCTTTCTGCTGTGAGTGATTCGGTAGCAGAGTATTTCTGTGAGGACCCCACTCAGTTCAAACTAGAGGATTGTTGCTCCATTTTCTACTCTTTCTGTGAGAAGTTCAAACGAGCAGTTCAGGTAATTCTCTAACCATACATTGTAGGTGCTCTAGTCTAAGAAGCAGTCTTAGCCAGGTTTTTTTTACACGTTAAGAAATCAATAGGACTTCTGCAAAACATGTTTGAAATGATGCACAGTGGGCGGGGTCCAAAAGTCTGAGACCACGTTGAAAATGCAGTTTAAACCTGGAAATGTTTTTAAAAAAACAATTCATCAAAGATAAGTTTTAGCATAAAATGAAGGAGAAATGCAACACACTACTGTTCAAAAGTTTGGGATCAAAATTCTAATAATCATCCTAATAATAACACTAATTTGGTGCTCATGAAACATTTATTATTAATATTATCAATGTTGAAAACAGTTGTACTGGTTTATATTCTTTTTAAAGAAATTGGTACGTTAATTCAGCAAGGACACATTAAATTGATTAAAAGTGACAGTTAAGATTTCTGTCTGTAATGAATGCTGTTCTTTTGAACTTTCTTTTTTTTATCAAATAATCTTTAAAAAAAATTATCACAGTTCAATATTAAGCAGTTCAACGCAGTTCAACTTGAGCATCAAATCAGAATGATTTCTGAAGGATCATGTGACACTGAAGACTGAACTAATGATGCAGATGCATCACAGAAATAACGGACATTTTAAAAGTTAAATGGTAATAATATTTTATGGTTTTACTGTTTTTGCTGTACTTTTTGATTAAATAAATGCAGCCTCTGTGAGCATAAGAGACTTATTTCAAAAACATTGAAAAGTCTTACAGATCCAAAACTTTTGAATGGTAGTGTATTTACCTGTTATGCTGCATCAACAGCAATGTGTGTGAGTATAAGAATCAGGGTCAC
The DNA here is from genome assembly GCF_951802725.1 of Rutilus rutilus. Taxonomy (NCBI): domain Eukaryota; kingdom Metazoa; phylum Chordata; class Actinopteri; order Cypriniformes; family Leuciscidae; genus Rutilus; species Rutilus rutilus. The sequence continues at coordinate 24,880,079 of NC_140223.1, forward strand.
TCATTTTGGCAAACAAATAATAATAAAAAGTAAAAAAAACATTTGAGCATATCTGTAAATGTAACCTCTTCAAATGAGATAATATTTTTTTTATGCTCATCATTTTTATTTTTTATTATTTGTTTGCCAAAATGAGTGACCCTGATTCTTATACTTATATATAAATATATGTGTGTGTATGTATATAAATAAATAAATATTAAATATTGTTTACCTATTTAATTATTGTTACCCAATTTGATTTTTTTTTTATTTTTTTTTTTTTAGATGATTTTTAAAAATTTGCTTAAATATTGTCAATTAAATTAAATTATCACAGACATCTGTAAAAAAATATTGTTTATCCTCCTTGACCAGATAAAAGAAAGCTTCTTGAATCACATAAATCACTTCTCTATCATCTTTCTGCCATAGGAGAACCTTGAACGAGACATGTTGGATGTGAGGCGCAGGCTGCGAGAGCGCACTCAGATTGCTGCTAAGCGACGCTCCACCGCCACCTGCTCATCACGAGACAAAGACATTGAAGGAGATGCTCTGGAGTCCATCCTACAGAGGTTCAACAGTCGGCAATCCCGCCGTAGAGCTGGGACCGGTTCACCCACGCTGGAGAGTCTGACTGAGACCCCCTTGAAGAAGAACCACCCCGTTGACAACAAAGAGGTTAAGAGGGACAGCTGGATCAAAAGTGTCATGCAATCCTCCTTGATCAAGGAGAGCTTTGATAAGGAAGAGACGCCCAATCACCCAGAGGTTATAATCTCAAGCCCGGTGCAGGAAAGTGCCGGTACCAGTTCCTCATCAGATCAGCGAGTCTCCGTGTCTTCGGAGCAGGAGGAGGAAGATGCCCAGTCCGAGAAAGAAGTGCAGAATATGAGAGAGGTGTCACGGAAAGTTTTACAATACCAGTCCAGTCGAAGTAGTATGTCATCCGCCGAGGCCCTGTCGCCGATCCTGTCTCCCAGGCAGACGTTCTTCCAGGAGGACAGAAGACAGCTGCTGATCATGGCCATAGAAGAAAACACTTCTAAATCCAGCCCTCTGCTGCAGAACAGCCAGATCATCAATCGCCGGCACACAATCGCACTTCCTGAGGCCAAATGTGCAAGTACCAGCCAAGAGGACCTGTTTGTGCCCTGTGATGTGGATGCATCTCCGGCTCCCTCTATAGGTGTTATTGGAAAAGGGAAATCTGTGGATTGTAATATGCTCACTGTTCAACGAAACTCTTTAAAGATTGATAAAGATTCTGAAGCAAAGCCTCTTAATTCTCTAGAAGAATCACAATCAGTTAACTTATCACAGTCACAATCAGCCGAGCCAGAAGCAAAGACTGAAGAGACGGTGCCGAGCTTGCCATTTGGTACTGGCAAAAGAAACAGCCTAACAACATCACTTAAAAGCACTAAAGAGGGCTTCAGCTTTATGTCTTTATTTAAGCGCTGGCGTGAGAAAGACAAATCAAAAGAGCTTGATTCTGACAGTGTGGACCCGTGATATTAAAAAAAAAAACCATTGCTGTCTATTTATTCAGACTTTCATGCTGAGTGTCATGCTGCATTTAAGGAAAACAAGCTTGGTGCTTTGTCAGTGTTTGCTTGTTAAAACAGTGAATGGACATTTATTTCCACGCCTTCTATAAATAACGCACATGCAATGGCATCCAAAAAACACAATGAATTTAAATATAGTGTTGAGATCAGTGGAAAATAAGGTCGTTTATCTGCAGTGCTCTTTATGTAACACAAGGGGGCAGTACATATGGCATTACATTTCCATGGCGAGACAGTTTCTGTATCTGCAAAAATGAACCAGGCACAGTTATGCATGACTCTGACTATGAGTAATTATTCTCTTAGTTTAGTTTATACACTGACCAATCAAAATACAATTAAGTTGGTAAATGTGGTTGTAATGCACCACATAAAATCGAGAAGAGAGTTCATGTAATTTGTGGTTTTCAGAGCTCCGGATATTTAAGAAGGCCTTTTATTTGAGTCGTTCCAGAGCACAAGCTGATAAAACCTCTGCTTTTGATTCTCAATATGAGATTGCAAGAACATTTAGAGACCATGTTCCAGTTAGGAGTTGCTCACACACTTAGATGCTCGAGTGCATTTTTATATGATGCTGTTTGTCCTGTTTTCAGGCAAAATATATTTATCATTTTTTATGTTACGTAGTTACTCTTGACCTCAACAACATCTCCTGTGCTACCTGATGCAGTCATACATGGTATTTCATGTTTTTTGTCCACTGAGCTTCTGGAGTAAAGAGGAACAAGAAGAAGCTTTATCCTTGATTAACACATTGAAGGCTTAGTTAGGGAGAATAGATAACGTCATGGGCTCCTGATAGGTCCTCTTTAGTGCTTTCTAGAAAAGCCTGAGACCCTGTCGGGTGGAGATTTGGGGTGGGGGGTGTTTGGGTGATTGTGTGAGTGAATCATCCTCATCAGTCTCACAGAACTGAGAATAAAGGGTCAAGCACTGATTGAATGTCACAACATGCTATGGTTATAGTCCAGTTCATCCTGAAAATGGCTTATTAGATTGTGTTGGTCAGGTTTTGTGGCTAATAAGTGTGATTTCATGCTGTTACAGTGCATGTCTAAAAGCTGTTTATCACAGACACTTACCATGAGTTGTTTAGAGATGTATTTAATTTCTTTGAATATATTATAATAAACAGTTTATAAATGTAATGACAGAAATGATAGGTCTATTTCAGTATAACAAACAAACAAATGTATTAAATTATTATTATTATTATATGAAACGGAATTATAATTAATCATTATTTAATATATTGGTTGGAAGTACAATATAAAATCAATAATGCTCATTTTCGTCACACTTTAAATGATATAAAAATGTCTTCACTATATGATGCACATGATAGGCAAATGTGTAATAATGTTCAGTCTATGTCTTAATGTAGCGTTTGCTGACGTGGCTCGGGAGACAGTCTGCTTCTGCCATCTGGCTGTCTTAGGCTGGATGCAGTCTCCATAGCAACCACCACCTTCATAATGAAAGCCCACGAACACGGTCTTACCTCCCCCACCCCACTGTAAACAAAGCCCAACCCTTGCACTGTGTAGCCTCGTATCCCCACCCCAAACTGACGTACTTTCACTCGTATCACCTAAGGTCACGGATTGACTGAACTATTGTGCCTTTTAATAAAACACTTTTCTGCAGAACTGGGTTTAAGGAAAAAAGAGCACCAGATGTTTTCCCTTTTAAATATGTCTTTTAGGCCGGGTGTGTCCCAAGATGTTTCCTCCCCTTCGGAGTTAATTATTGTTGTAATATGTCTGCCATTCATTATTGTAGGCTATATATATATATATATATATATATATATATATATATAGCCTACAATAATGTGTGTGTATATGTTGTCTTTATAAAGCTTGATAAAAGTGAAGCAATTACAGGACTGAAAAATGATCTACTTTGTCATTTGTGGGGAAACGAATATAAGTCTCTTTTTGGATTTTGGACACCCTTTACTACCTTTTAGTAGATTTATAGACGCAAATTTGATTTTAATCGTTTATTTTTTTATTTTTTTTATGATAACACAAACAGACACTTGTCGACACATACGGGCATGTAACGTTAACGTGATTCAAATCAGTTAACGAACCTAAACAAATCTTTTCAGTCAAAATATTCAAAAGATTCGAGTCACTGGGTTGAACCAAAAGCCACACCACCAGTGAATCACCCCTTTTCAGATATGATTTTTAAATAATTACATATTCCAAAATACTAACTCTTATTGGCTATCATAGCTCCTCCCATTCCAATGCTGGCCAATTAGCGAACATCTTTCGTATTCGCACACGCCCACAATCTCAGTTCACTGTCCCCTCCTTACCTACTCCCATTCGGAGAAAAGGACTGCAGTTTTTCATAAAAATCGTAATAAACGGATTATTTATCGGACATTGACAATGAAAAACGCTTTCTCCCGTTATTCATGCTGATTCCTCTCTAAATCCGGTCCAAATTTCACGTGAGTGTACTAGTTTCTTACCGTCGCCTCTTCCCAAATTAGACTCGTTTTGTCATTGCGGTGAATGCGTTGATACATGCTGAATAATTCATTGACATACTGGAGTGGAGACACGCATCTCTTTGGCGTGACTGCTGAAATCAGCCCGTTCTTTGTAAATGTTAAGTGTTTCAACGTCCACCATCTCCGAGGATTGTGAGGAAGTCTTAAAATATCTGCAGGATGTAGATTACCCTTTATGTCATGGGGCTGTGCTTTAGGTCAACGAGTTGTACAGTAATTGGTTGTTTTCATATTCCATTGTTTTGTGCATGTAGAATCCCATCACATATTATTATCACTTTTTATAGCAATTAGTGTTCTTATGCTGTGATCATCCCTGTATATAGACATCTTGTCTCTCAAGAAAATACATATATTTTTTAAGTTTATAAAGGCCTTCTGATGAATCATCCAAATTAGGTGCTGTATATGACTTGTGTGATGATGCATAATAAATCACACTGCATGTTTTTAGTAGAGATTGACAATATAGTTTTTTCTATGACTGATTATGATTATTTTAATGTTTTAAGTGCCCCAAAACAATTGTAAAACTGAAACTTGTTTTTAATTATTGTTATTATAATTATTATTCTTACACAATGGGAACTAAATAATTACTGGACAACAGTAAAAACACATTATGCATTTTGCTTATTTTATTTGTAGTCATAATAACAAGAATATTGTTGACACAAGTCCATTATGACAAAGTTTAATGTTTCCGCAAGGAAAATTGGAACATAATTTTTCCATTTGGTGTAACCTATTCTAGTCTTTAGTACAGTTTACTACAAATGCTACTGAGAAATCAGGTGAAGTCTTACTGTAAGTAAATGGCCCTTGTCTCTGCAGCATTTGTGTTCCCTCAACAGTATCTTAATGGCTTTAGTTTTGTGTGTTTTTTTGGTGCAATTTCCTCCATCATACACAATTGCTCATGCATGACATGAATTTCAGAGAAATTCAGAGAATTTGGCAAAATTTAAGCCCTTTTAGTGTCCCATACATCCGTTAATTTACTATATTTGCAGTTTATGTTAAGACATATTTCTTTGGTCTGAAAGAAGTTCAAGACACAAGTGGGTTTGTTTTAAAATAGACAGGTTTGTTGGTGACAAAGGCAGTATAATTATGCTGCACAGGTTTCTATGTTCTGTTAATGCATGCAGCAATTAAAATGATATTTAATGCTTTCTCTAGTCAATCACACTGATTTGTAGTCCATACTGAAAGACTTGTTGTTCACTACAAAGTCGTCTGACAACAAGTGCGGCAATAAATGGATATGCCTCAATGATATACAAAATTATGAGAGGAAATGGCAAATTGAAATTGATTCCTGATTCACAAATATAATAAGATCAGATACCAAATCAGATCAGTGTGATTCCAGCTTCCAAGGAGCCACTAGTTTAATGTTAAACTACATGGAGTCGAGACTTCCAAAACCCTGACATTACACTTATTTGTTGTACCCTCATTTGCAACCAGAAACAACTACTGTAAGTGGGATTCTGATCAAATGAAGTAGAAACAGTAGTCTTGAGAAAGTTTTGCCAGCCCATCTGCTCAATATAACAGCTGTTGCCTGCTTTGGCACAGTTAATGCTCAGCTGTTCCTGTCTTTATCAGTTTGAGAAGAAGGATGAAAGTGTAGTCTTTACATCAGCATTTTTACCCAGATACAGATAATGCATTATCTATCTGCATTTTCACCGACATGTAGAAATGATTTCCTGCAGTGCCATCATGAGAATCTGCTTTCTGAGTAGGATGTTAATGCACATTCAGTGACCTCTCGTTGTTTGCTTTATAAATGCTGGCGAATCCTGAGCCAGTTGGATGGTGAGATGCTACACTATACCTAGACTTAGTTAAACCCCATATGTAATGAAGATGACATGTTACTGCCGTTGATTGTTATAATTGCAACGAAATAAAATGCACCGTCGCTGTTCATCCGACCAGAAGCATAGCTGTGGAGAAGCTTGTCATGTCATGTTTAGTGTCTGCACAGGGTTTGGTGTTGGCCTCGCTTTTGCTGGACAGATGCTGTCAGGTTGATGTTAAGCAAAGCAAACAGACAGACAGCAGCCCGTTCCAGGTGAATCAATGTGCGGGAATCATGTCTTCGTGTGAGTGACAGTTTACTCTGCATTCTGCCATCGAGTTGACAGGGGGCTGGGAGGCGCCTGGTGGTCTGGAATATTTTGACCTTGCAGAAATGTGCAGTTTGTGTATTACTCTGTGTGTGTGTGTGTGCACGTGCGTGTGTGCATAATTTAACTTGTTACACAGATACACACAAGTGCACTCATGCATCACAATGAATCCAATCATGCTGACTAGATTTGTCTAGGTAGTGTGAGATTGATTTTATTGGATATGTCTCTCTTCTTCTTTCTTTTCTCTTTCTTTGTTTCTCTACCTTCATCTTACCATATACAGTCAAAGTAAACAGACATTTAAAGACTTTTTTTGGCAAAATAAAATTGGTTTCAGATTGACTGGTATTCGTGTAACATCTGATCTGACTGATTTTTCCTTAGTTTCATTTCTATTTTTGGTCTGAATAAGAACTAAATAATCATTGGACAATAAAACTATATGTTAAAAAAATCTAATATATTTTCACTATGCATGACTTTAATATTTATGCGCATTTAATTTGTGATCTGAATAGTTGCAAATTTATTTTGACCTACTGTTTACATCTTAATGCTATGCAATTCTCACTTAAGAACTGTTACGTTAACAAAGTATATTCTATTATTTTACTCGCAAAGACTGTTTAAAAAAAAGTGCATAAGAAATTTTGTTGAAAAGTGTAAATATCAGTAAAAATAAAATAAATTTAAATTAAATCATATTTAATGCATCATACATCCTATTACAAATAACCAATTTAGTTGAAAAGTATAAATGTCAGTAAAAAAATTCATTTGTATATCCTATTTATTGTATCACGCAATATCATATTTAATGGAAAATAAGTAAATAAATAAAGTTAAAGGGATAGTTCACCCAAAAATGAAAATTCTATCATTGTTTACTCACCCTCAAGTTGTTCCAAACTTGTATGAGTTTCTTTGTTCTGCTGAACACAAAGGAAGATATTTGGAAGAATGTTTGTAACCAAACAGATCTCGGTCCCCATTGACTACCATAGTATATTTTTTTCCTACTATGGAAGTCAATGGGGACCGAGATCTGTTGATTACAAACGTTCTTCCAAATATCTTCCTTTGTGTTCAGCAGAACAAAGAAACTCATACAGGTTTGGAACAACTTGAGGGTGAGTAAATGATGACAGAATTTTCATTTTTGGGTGAACTATCCCTTTAATAATAAATAAATGGAAAAATATCAGACCATTATTGTAATAATATTTCATCATGGCAGACTACTGCAGATGCACTGTGTCCAGATGACCACACCAAACTGCTGGTGGACAGTAACACAAGTTTACATAGTGTGACTAATGACTGCTTTGGAAAATGTGGCTTAACTTGTTCTGCAGCAATTTGCCTTTGCCTCAGCATCTTAGCTATGTCATAAAGACAAATGGCTTCGGTTTCATCCTTCTGTCTGTTACAGTGTACTAATGAGTCAATGTGGCGTTGACTAATCCTTGGGTAAATGATATTGGGTAACTGATAGGAAGTAATGGACAGATTCATTCATCTGGTTTTAAAGACACATGGAGCTGTGTGGCACAGCAGACAAGGCTTTCATTAGGCTGAACAGTCAGGAGCCAAGCATCTCTCAATGGACAGCCATGTCCTCATGCCTCATAACAGCACTGTTTGGTTATTCAGGATCAGCTGTGATAAGACATTCATGAACTGTCTCGTTTGTGATGAGATCCACTCATCACATGGTTGTGTGTGGATAGAGATCATAGTTGATGATGTCAACCTCCTCTGTTTTCCCTATGGTCACTGACTGTTAGTTCATCTGATGGTGAAACCAAAAGAGCTGTATGATATGCTGACACATCAACATTGTTAAAAAAAACAACAACTCAGTGTTTGTGACACTGATTAGAAATAGATTGCGTTACCTCTTTTTTTTCATGCCAGCTTTCTCTAGTAGTCTTTCTTGATTAATGTGACAAATACTCTTAGTTTAGTCATGTCACATGTCATGACAAAAATATAGTTTTGAAGAATCTTCACACAGCCTTTTTGCATGCATGACAGCTCATATTGGGTGTCTTTCAATCACACCCAAATATTTGGGGGCAGTCCCCTCCAAAAAAACACCATAAAAGTATTTTAACTGAATCGGTGAGTCGGTGAGTTGAACTCAAACTGAATCATTTATTTGAATTGGTTCTTTTCATTGAACTGTTGATTCAGGTCACAAATCACTCAGACTGAACAATTCATTGATGAATCAGACTGGGATGCGTTTTTCAGAAGAATTGTAAACTTAAGTAGATCGTAAACACCATTTGGTGCCAATATTTTCAATTATCTACTTGCAGCCCTGGTCTGGTTCTTGAACTCACTGACTCTTTTTTTCAGTCCAATTTGTGAAATGGATCAACAATCAGAATGATTGATTTTCAAATGGAACTTATGCAGTTCTTGTGTGTTCAACTCAATGATGCAACTCTTGAGTTATCGTATGGCTTTAGATAGAGGACTTGAAATATAGTACACGAGTCACGTGGACCAATTTTATGCGGTGCCCTTTTGCCCTTTTTTAAGCTTGACAGACAGAGACACTGTGAACTGTTGTGTAAGGAAGGAAGCTGTGAAAAGATTATTTAAACATCCTCCATGAGGACATAAAATCTGTTCAACTGTTCAGCTATCCCTTTTAAAAGCATTGGAATTACACACTCAAATGTTAAAAAACTGGGCCTTGAACTTTGATCTTACAGATTTATACAGAGAGAACAATAAAACTATCATTGCTCATAGTCCAACTGTGAAATATATCATGCAATACAAATCCATAGTCAGTGTCTGCAAGCCGTGTTAAAAGATGTTTGAATTTGTTCATTATTCATGGATGTGCAAACAGTGTAAGGAAGTAACAGGAAGTAACTATCCGGCCCACGTCTGCAGTTCAAACCAGACATATAAGGATAAAGAACCACGGATGCATCACTTCTGTTAGTGCTCTGTGACTCATGGCATCCCCCCAGACACAACACTGTAAATGCCGCTTACGCAATGCTCAGCATGCAAAGTCAACCATGGAATAAATCCATGTAACTGTTTCCTTTTGGGTCTTTAGATAATCATAGATTAAAAATCATTCTTAAAAGTCTGAACACGTGGATATCTGTCCTGAAAGCACTCTCTTACGACCTGGTGTCGAGGATCTTTTGTAATTGTTTTCTGCAGTCCTGCGGTAAATTGCTTATTGCCTGCTGCGTGCAATATCCTTCAATTAGACACAGGTAATGGAAAGAGTCGCATGCTGTCTTGCTGAGCGGCTTCGCTAATGTTGACTAATTGCCAGAAAGTGAAATTTATGGAAATGATGGACTATCTATTCGGCTCTATTGTCCTAAACGGGCTCTACTGTCCTCTATTATTTAGGTGGCGGTCTCTGTCCCAGGCAGATTAGAACCAGACTGTTTTTTTTTTTTTGTGTGTGTGTGTGGAATATAAGTCAGCGTTACAATCCGATTAAACGCCATCCCTGCTGAGAAAAGATCTTAGAATTGGGCATTAAGAAAGAAATATAAAAGCCCCTTAAAACCTAATGCTTAATACAACCATGATATTCAGTTTAGGCATATCCACCTTTATTCTGTTATGGAATTTTTTTTCAATATTAGCCTGTGGAGATTGTACAAAACCTATATATATATTTTTTTATTTAGTTTTTATCCTAAGCCACATAGCCACTTTGAAATGATGAGTATTTCACAATGACTACACATTGTAGCTGCTGTTGAATATTTATGCTTGCACAGAATGCACACCATAAATGAGATTCATTCAGCAGAAAATCATAAATCACTGTATGGTGAGGTCAGTGCTGTCTGCTGTAGAAGGTACTCTAGAGCTGTACTTGCAATATTCGTTGTGTTGCTTGGTCCTCATTATTCTGCAGCTATCTGGGACATCTAAAGACATATTTGTGTAGTTTGAGGTAAAGGTTTAGTTTACTGTGTGTTATATGAACTCTCTCTGCCACTGTAAAGCCAGGATATAGTTGATATTCAGTATGTACACTACCGTTCAAAGGTTTGGGGTCAAGTAAGATTTTGTTTTGAAAGAAATGAATAGCCTACTTTTATTTAGAAAGGATGCATTACATTAATCAAAAGGGACAGTAAAAGACATTTATAATGTTACAAAAGATTTCCATTTCAAATTTTCTTTAAAATGTTATTTACAATTGTTTTATTCATTAAAGATTCCTGAAGAATCGTTGAGTCTTGTTCAGCAAAATGAACGAATCTTTTTTCAAGTCCATTTCATTTCGTACTTCAGCAGAATATATTTGAAATGTTTCATGTTAAAACTTATGCAAACGTTGATCACATTTAGAATAAGAACTAAATAAATAATAATAAAATAATAAAACTAGCCTATAATGCAGCCAAGGCCACATGAAACAGAAATTTATTAATTGCCTAGCTGGGTCAACGATTTTTTTATTCAATCGATTTTCTCTTAATTAATCAAATAATCGATTATCCCCCCACTAATATTATTTATCACAAAAGTAAAGGTTTATGCAGTGTAGGCCTACTTAGGAAAGTTGTTTACTATAGCTGTTCACAGTCTCTTTTTGGGATTTACAGCATCAGTTGCTTACAGGTGTGAATCCTGATATGTTTAGTTCATTAATGAGATTAAAGTAGCTGCTTGAATATGTTCATTCAGCTGTATGATCAAACTGCTGGCAGTGTCCAAAAACCATGAAGTTTTACTACAATTGACAGTGCGTGATTGAAAAATTAGTCCGATAGAAGTTCATCCATTAGCTATTTAAAAGAACCAACAACAGCTTTAAATGCTTTGTAACCGGTTGCAGAGAGCACATTTGAGCCACTTTTTACAGCAGCTCGTAAAAACAGAATGCTTTATGAATTAAGCTGTATTAATTACAAAATATTGGATTGACAACCGTATTCTAGTACTGTGTAATAATTCACTGTAACAGTCCAAATACTTACGCTGCTCTCTCGTTGTATTGAGATTGGAGAGCCCTGGGATATTTTCTTTTCAGATGCTCTTGCATAGAAGTTATGCTGCTGTGGTATGCCATTTCAGTTTTTATTCAGTCTTTGTTTAAAAAATTCCCACACTTTATGTCGGCTCGATATTTTTGTAATAACTGCTGATTTTTAGCATGCCTAGGAGAAGGCATCATTGGGGAAATAAACAGTGCCACGAATCTAACTAATCTAACTGACTAATCTACAGGTGCTGGTCATAAAATTAGAATATCATCAAAAAGTTGATTTATTTCAAAGAATTCAACTTAACAGGTGACTAATATATTATATAGACTCATTACATGCAAAGTGAGATATTTCAAGCCTTTATTTGTTATCATTTTGATGATTATGGCTTACAGCTTATGAAACTCACAAAATCAAAATCCCAGAAAATTAGAATATTACATGAAATCACACAGTAATTACACAGTGATACCATGGTCATTGAACCAGGTTTTGGTTCTTTTGGCAGTGTGGGCAGGTGCAAATCCTGCTGGAAAATGAAGGAAGCATGAAGTGCTCTGAAAATGTCCTGGTAGACGGCTGCGTTGACTCTGGATTTAATAAAGCACAGTGGACCAAAGTCCTCTTTTCTGATGAGAGCAAATTTTGCATCTCATTTGGAAACCAAGGTCCCAGAGTCTGGAGGAAGAATGGAGAGGCACACAATCCAAGATGCTTGAAGTCCAGTGTGAAGTTTCCACAGTCTGTGTTGGTTTGGGGAGCCATGTCATCGGCTGGTGTTGGTCCACTGTGCTGTCCGCTCAACGCAGTCGTCTACCAGCACATTTTCAGGGCACTTCATGCTTCCTTCAGCAGACAAGCTTTATGGAGATGCTGACTTCATTTTCCAGCAGGATTTGCACCTGCCCACACTGCCAAAATAACCAAAACCTGGTTCAATGACCATGGTATCACTGTGTATTAATTACTGTGTGATTTCATGTAATATTCAAATTTTGATTTCATGGGTTTCATAAGCTGTAAGCTGTATCAATTATAACAAATAAAGGCTCACTTTGCATGTAATGAGTCTATATCGTCACCTTTCTAAAATAATCGCCTAAGTCATTTTTTTACAAAAATGATTTTTTTGCATAAGTCATCTCCTCATGATGCTGGCCACCTCTGGTAAAATCGCCCACGTCCTCAGTTGAACTGATCATGCAATTCTACCCCTATAGTATAATCGCCTATGTCAAGTGTGTGACTTAGGCCGTTTTATTTTGCCTAAGTCAAAAGGCAATGAGACTTAGGCAATTTTACAAACTTTTCAATATGACAGGTGCATCAAGAAGATCGAAAAGCTACTCAACCTCTGAAGTTATTTCCATGATTCAGGGCTTACCCCCTTATTGTTATAAGTATGTCAATAGTCATCTTCTGCCATAACCTTTTTGAGTGACATTATCAATAAATATCATATATTCAATTATTGGTTCAGTTTTTTGTGTTTTCTGAGAAACCTGAAAAAATGACTTAGGCAATTATTTTAGGAAGGTGACGATATCATATATTAGTTTCACCTGTTAAGTTGAATTCTTGAAATAAATGAACTTTTTGATAATATTCTAATGTTATGACCATCACCTGTATGTAGATGCTTTGTTCCAGCCCTTCGTTCTTTTGTCACGTCACATCCCCATTAGGACTGGGTATTGTTCAAAAATTCCAATAGCGATATCGATACCGATAATACCAGTACCTTGACTTCGATACCTGGTTCCTGAACTGTACTTTTTTCGATACCAGTTTTATGAAATTCGTTTTAACAAGATTACATCACATGTTACCTAAAAAAGTTTCTTGACAGTTTACAGACTCAAAGACTCATATAGGCCACGGTGGGGCAGAATATATGCGCATAAATCTTACCGCAAATCACTGGCAAAAGTAGCTTAATGATTATGAATGTGTCGGGAAAAATAGGTCAGTAGCCGTGTTTCCATAACAGATTTGCGCAAAACTTTTGTGATATTTTTTAATGTCGATAAAAATCTATTGCGAAATGACGGCATTTCCATTAACCGATGTTATGCGACTGAAATGTAGGTGCAGGTGTTTACAGAGCTTTTATTTATTATATTTTCAATACTTTGCATTTTAGACACTGTCTGTCTGTCTGTTCAGTAGTTGATATATAACTAACAGAAGACACAAATTTAAAATTGTGGTGCTTCTAATTAAGTGATAAAAACACAAAATAGTCCTACACATACCATACTCATCTTTGCACTAATAAAATGTGCAACACTTTATGTTTTTACTACCAAATGATATGTATCTAATTTATTTAAAGTGGAATGCAGTGGAATGTTTTCCTCGACATCTTGCGATTTGGGGGCACATGAATTGCCTGAAAAACCACCTCAGGCAAGCGTGAAAACTTTGTGATGGGAGATTTTGCAAAAAAAGTGACGAGTTTCTATTGGGCGTATTTTCAAATCGCGTTTTCAATTTACTCAATTTGAAGGGTAATGGAAACTTGGCTTGTGTTGGCTGCAAAGATGACATTGGCGTTGTTATCCCGTAGTATTGTGAATGTGCACACGCCTATAAATGCACCATTCATTTGGATCACATTGTCAGAGAGTATTTGTTTTCTATTCAAATTATTTAGTTTAAAAGTAGATATTTCAAGCTTTCTAAATGCCTATTTCTCATGTCTGTGAGGCAAGTAGCCTATATGCTGAGTTTCGGTTTATTTGACAGTTATTCCGTGCACTGTCAAGTGTTTCATCAGATTTGTCGTGTTGCCGGTCTTGGCAACAATTATTTTGTCGCAAATATTGCATCGCTCGCTGTTTGCATCATGCCTTGTGAAATGTATCCACACTTTTTATCTTTTCCACATCTTTTACATCTATGGGGGTTGGGACACTTTCACACTACAGCCTCACATGTGAGCAACGTCTCTGGGCGTAATCGGCGTGAACTAGTGTTTTTCCTTGCTTCCTCACCACAGCCAGTCATGCTGTATGATTATTGGCTCACTGATATTGACGATATTAACCCCTTAGCTATCGGAATTTGGTACCGAATGACAATCATTTTTTTTATATATTGAGGCAGTTCGGTCATGCCTAAAAAGTATCGAACTCGATTCCCAACCCTAATCCCCATAGGCTGAAGTAATGCAGTCTGTACCGGAAACCGAAATGATTAGTTCACCTCTCGAGTCTCTTTGGGTCTGAGTCATTCGTTCATCACAAGTCATGGAAAAGAGCCATGACAGAAATTCACAATTGTATAAATTATAAGATGTTTGAGACCAGAAATGCATCACGTAACTACTAACTAACTAACTAACTAACTAACTACATATTTGTTTGTACATAAGGTTAGGAAATGGGAATATTAACTAATTTCTGTATCCAGTATGGCCGTCACGTCACGTGACAAAACAACGAATGACTCAGACTTGAGACGTGAACTAATTTTTTCTGTGTCCGGTAAAGAACCAATGAGATGTTGTGCATGATGATGAACACAAAATGATTGACCCATCACTATTGTGAAATCGTGGAAGAGATCACAAAACTATTTGTCAGGTTTATGTTCTGTTCTGTTTTGTTTTGTTTTAGTTTTAGTGTTCCCAGTTCCTGTCTTCCTTAGTTGACCTAGTTCTCTCTACTGAGTGTTTGTTAATTTTAGTTATGGTTAAAGTTTTACTGCTGCAACTAGAATAGATCTTGCTCCAACTCATCCTTGCTGCTACCACAATGACACTAATCTAATGCTGTTTTTTTAGGAAACTATTGAATATTTTGTGAATATTTATTGAGTATAATGTGATTATTCAAGTTATTGCCTATCCCTAATTGGAGGAATACATAAGGAAATATGATTCTAGAGATAAAAATGTAATGTAATTGTAATATCCAAATATATAAAAGGTGGTTAGATTGTGTTTTGTAATGTGTGTTTTTTTTTTTATATAAACTTAAACTTATTTATACTTATTTAAATTTACTGCGTTCATTTACTGCGATTAATATTAATAATATCAAATTTTTTGTGGAAATTCACACTAAACTCACACTAAATTCAGACTGGATTTGTGAGGGTGTGAATATACACACTATATTCAGAGTTTTCAGAGTATCTGATCCAGACTGTTCATGGTGATTTTGGCTGCGGGGGGTCATTAAGCTATTAACACAGTGTGAGAAGGATTAGACAAGAGTATCGCATTATATGGCTTGTTGACACAAGTTTATATTACACATGCTAAGCAACATTATTAACAGTTTCTTAATAGCACATGCACTTAAAGGTACGCTGTGTAACTTTTGTGTTGTTAAATTTTTTTATAATTTGTTAATTCATCATCAATCCTTTTTCCATTGGCTTGGCTTTTTGGAGAACTGAGGGATTTGAAATGTTGTAAAAGTGATGCATAGATGGCGGTTTTTACTACTCAACAGGTGAGTAAGGTATTTTAGTGAACAGATAAATTGCCATATGTATCTCTCTTACAGTTCATTGTAAAACATTATCTATAGGGGCTTTCGCACCGGATAGTTCTAGGAACTAACCACCGGAGTGGTTCCCCGATAACTAATGGTTCCCCCAGGAACGTTTTCTGGTTGCATGAATTCGCACCACTAGTAGAAGCCGCGCTCGTTGTTGTGACTTTTATTTTGACGGCGCTGAGAGCGACTGAGCCTGAGCAAACAAACAGTGCTCGCATTCTCCGTGTTCATTAGTTTACGATCTGTCTAACACGTTATTATATAGAACTGTAAGAAAGTAGATCGTATATATATGAAAAGTTATTAGCGTATGCCGTGTGGTTGATGTCCAGTGTTGCTAGCTGAGCAGAAATAAACGATCATGTTTAGCTTGGTCCCCTCAAAGTTGCATTGGATTTTCTCCTCAGCGTAAAGGTTAAGAGGCCCATAATCACTGTTTTCCATGTTCGTAGAGTTAGTTTCTGGAGTAAATATATAATCTGTGTGTTTACAAAGCTTGTTTCGCGTGCGTTCGGCCAATCCGCGTACACTAACGTCACGAATAGTTCCTATAGTGCTGGTTCAGACCCTACTCTGAAGTAGGAGCTAAAGTAGTTCCTCCAAAAGAGTTACTAGAACTAAAATCGTTCCTAGTTCCTGCGGTGCGAACACGCCGTCATCCGGGTGCTTCTGCCAATACTTCTAGGAATTATGAAAAGGTTTCCTCTGGTGCAAAAGCCCCTTATTGTGAAGGGTCATTTCATTTTGGTTGTTGTAGCGCTGTGCTGGACCTGGAATTTAGTTTCAAGGAAGTACCATGTAGGGGTATCTCTACAGTAACGTCTTCAGCTAGTCAACTTGAGATCCTCTCCATCCAAACTGTTTATATCTCTTAAGCCTAGTTATAAACTCTTAATGACCAGTATGATAACCATATTCATCTGCACAGTCACGCACAGCCGAAGCACAACCAAAACAATGTTCTTCCGCAAAATGCATGCAGTTTTGTTTTAACTACTAGAGGGCCAAAAGTTACATATTGTACCTTTAATATTGCATTTTGCACGATCAGTGGTTTGGACTTCTGATGAAGTGTGACTGACTTTGGTCTGTTCTTATCTCCAGTAAATGCTAGTTAAGACAAATGTTGTCATCATCTACCCATCCTCATGTGAGACTGGGACTAACTTTCACAAGGCTAATATCTCAGTGACTATAAGGTACAAAAAGTAACATGTTTACAGTTCAATAATGGCCCACAGGAAATGGACTGTAATGACAGACACAGACTCTGAAATGCTGCAGCTAAAGGCTTTTAAAATTTCTGCTGGGCTTTAGAGTAAGCATAATAATCTCGAGAGCATGAAGAGAGAGGGAGAGACAGCGAGAAGCGGTCAAAGAAGGAGGGAAGGGCAGCTGTGATGTCAGCATTCAGCTGCTCTCATTCAGGGCTTATGATGAAGGGGGTGGGGCGGGACAGCGAGGGGGGCTGCGCTGGGGTTTCTTGGTTACTGGGCTTGGCTAGAGCGTGCAGAAAACCAAACAATGAGGTCTGCTTGAGAAAATCCACAGCTCTGTCTGGTGTGTTTTTCATGACCATGGATAATCTTTCTAGTGTTTTGTGTGTGTATACATGGGAATTAACGTCCATGTGCAGTAGCTAAACAGTGGGGCGAATTTACTAAACAGTTCCACATGGCATTTTAGCTAGTTTTGTGCATCATATTTGCTATCATTAATTTATATTATATATATACAGTATTTGCAAACTGTCCATCACAGGGCTGGGGGAAAAAAAAGAAGCAATTTCTCGATTTTAATCAATAAAACAGCTTGCAAAAAATATGTCAAAGCCATTCAGTGATGATAGCTTCTAGAAAAAATAACTATAGAGAGGGGCATTTTGCTAGATATATATACTATATTACATATTCATTATATTTTTTACTCCACCTGTTCTCCAATATTTCATGTATTATTTAATAAATCCATCATGAAAGCAAGTTTATGTTTATGACAGCCATTATATTATTTTATTATACATTATATTATAACTTTATAATCTTTAAAAGCTGCAAAAATGTTGCAAAAAAAAAAAATGTTTGTACACAAATTATTTGTACATGTATCCACTAATATTATTATTTAATATTAATATTATTTACAGCTTTTGAGAGTTAAGAGATATGTGTTTTCTTCAGAAAAATGGACATGTACTGTACCTAATATACATCCAAATGTGAATCAATATCGAATCGATTTGAATCGTTACCGGAATTGAATCGAATTGCAAGCTTGTGAATCGAAATCAAATCGAATTGTGAAATTGGTCTGTTTCTCTGACCATAAATCTGCTGTTTTGCTGTTTTCTTGGATTTTAACTGTTGTGTAGAGTCTCTCCCTGACTATTAGTTTTGACAATCAATCCAGAGGAATATTTTTGGTTTCACTTCTTTTGTCACTTATTCTGTCTTAATTGTTGTTATTTCTAGTATAAACATGCCTACTTTCTATAGAAAATTAGTCAAATCACTATAGATGGAGCCTTAATCACAAAACCTTTTATTGAAAAGCAAGGGCATTTCATAAGCACTAAGTTTTTCCAAAGCGACTTTGGATCATGCATCATAGGAATTGAACCCAGCACCATGCTTTAACATATTGTGGTACTCTTTTTGTTGTTGTGTTATAGAATACTGTTATGGATATATGAATATAATAATAATAATTATCATATTTTGACTTTACCTGCACTCAGAGTCACTCACAAGCTGAATGCGCAAGAAAGAGCTGTCTTAAAAAGTATATTTTGATGTGAGAAACTGCTGCAAACAATTCAGTGCATGAGTGAACTGTCCGAATGAATCAAATCAAATAAATCACAAACAATTTCAGACCTTTTACACCCCTATTGAAAAGTGACGTTTGTGTACATTTTCTATTGATCAAAACAGAATTAGAGGCTGTTTGCACAGAATGTGATTTTTGCATTCAATTGTACCTTTCTATTCTGCTGTTTAGCTATTTCAGTTCTTTTCGTTATTGCATCATATCTCAAAAGCGTGTCTCGAGACCTTTGTGAGCTTTTTAAAAAAAATCTTTCCTGAGGGCTGCGTCTCACGCTTTTAAACGCAAAAATGTGTTCTGTGTGAATGGCCCCATAATTAACCATCTTGTTGGTTTTATCTCTTTTTTTATCTCTGTTGTAGGCCTAATATTTTGGAAATCTTTCTCGTCTTTATATTTATCTGAGTGGCTAGCAATGACTAGTTGATCTTTCTCGCTCTCTCTCTGTCTCTCTCTGTGTGTGAACGGAGGAAGGAACTGGGAGGATTTTTAGGAAGTGCCTTTTAAAGACTTCCTTTTTGTCCTTCCTCCTGCGATGAGACAGAAATGAAAGGTGCGGTTCTCAGATAGATAATATTTCAAATGTGTGTGTGTGTGTGTGTGTTTTTTATTAAAGTCTGAAAAACCACTTTAGGGAGCATTAAGAGAACAGAATATTGCCGCAGCTCCGGGGCACCACAGTCTGCTGCTTTTCCACATGCTGGAAATGAAAGATTACAGGAAGCACAGAACGTCTTGACGTTACAGGCTCGTCATGATGGAATTGGGAGGTTTCTAATCCCAGGATGTGAGGGATGAGTCTGCAGTTTTCCTGTCTTCTCACAGCTGCTGGTGTGTTCATTCATCACACTGCACTAATGTTAGCTACAGAGTACAGACCCTATTTGATTTGACATGAGTAAAAACGAGGCACTCTAATCCTAAAACCAACAACATGCAGGGAATCAGACGTGGGTCAGAGGTGGAAAATCACGACAGACGAGGAAGCACATGGATGCTGAAACAACAAACAATACCATTTGCTTACAAAAACACACAGACAGACAGACATATGACTCTCAATAACAGAAAGGCTGTTATGTTTTGGGTATCATGGGATTTCACATTTGTTTGTGAATGATAAACTGCTGCTCTGTTGTTCACGTTCATTTATTCTGAACAATAACATGTTGTAGTTGATGGAGAGAACAGGGTTAATCTGTTTTCTATCTGAGCAGACAGATGTTCACATGGATGTGTGTCATGGATATAGCTGATGGCCAAAGCTCCTTCTTTCAGACACGTCAAGCTGTTCATTCCTATGGACACTTTTATGTCCTAGGGGTTGGTTTTTATTAAAACTAACACATTTTCATACCATCATTCAAAAGTTTGGGGTCGGTAAGATTTTTTAATGTTTTTGAAATAAGTCTCTTATGCTCACCAAGGCTGCTTATTTTTGAGTAAAAACAGTAATATTGTGAAAAATTATTACAATTTACAATAACTGTTTTCTATTTTTTTTCTATTTATTCCTGTGATGGCAAAGTTGAATTATTGTATGCAGATTTGGGGCTTAAGAAACATTTCGTATTATTATCAATGTTGAGAACAGTTGTACTGCTTAATATTTTCATGGAAATTTTCATGGTTTTTTGGGGGGATTCTTTGATGAATAGTAAAGTTTAAAATAATTATTTGAAATATAAATCTTTTGTAACAAAATAAATGTCTTTAATTTTAATGCCTTTGTCTTTTTATCTTTTTAATTAGTCATTGTTGAATAAATGTTTAAAAAAATTCTCACAGACCAAAGTGTAGAAACTGGTGTAGAAACTTTTCAAATGCCTGTTATATTTTGTTTTCCCCTAGTTCTGGACCCAGATTTTCAACTCAAAAAATATGAATGATTACATTTTAAATACTGGAGGGCATATTTTAGATAAAATATGAGATCCAAAATCAATGTAAATATTACTAGAATGCGTTACATTGTACTGTGCATCATTTTTAATCAGTTAAATAAATTTTTTGTTCTTTTGTAAAATTGCAAAAAGTACGGAAATATTATTTCATTGTATTTAGGTGTGATTTTATTCCAGGTCATGTTTCATTGTACTACCTTAAAACCTTGTCATGCATAAAAACATATATTGTGTGATTTTGTTTGAGATTATGCAAGATTTTCATTGGTCTTTGCATAAACATGGGATTGTAGAGATGAAATATGCATATCTACAGCTGTATTCAAAGATTAACGTTCTCTTTCTCTCTCTTATAGTCTGAGAGGCCTCTGTCTCTTCATTTGAATGCCTCTCACGATGGCTAAGCGGGAAAGCGGCAGCACCAGCCCGGTGGTGCGTCAAATAGACAAGCAGTTCCTGGTGTGCAGCATCTGTCTGGAGCACTACCACAACCCCAAAGTCCTGCCCTGCCTGCACACCTTCTGCGAGAGGTAAACTGACACATCACAATAAAAGTGTCTCATGCATGAATGATCGAATAGCCTGAAAGCGACTTTCAGAAAATGCAAAAGACTGTCTGTGTTCACTTGTGTGGAAGCAATTCGCTCAATACTGCCAAAAACACTAGAGGTCTGTTGGTTTGGGGGTGTGTCTGTAAAATCACAGCAATCTAGTTGTCTTCAAGATGATCCAGTGTTGGGTAAAAAAAAAACACACTAAATTAACTGCATTTTTAGTAGCGTGACAAATAAATTCTTCAGCAAATTACGGTGTACATCTTCATTTCGTGTTGTTGTAATATTGTATTATAGCCGTGCAAACTGAGGTAATAATGAAACATGCTTGCTGTCCACTCTCTTTATTATGAAACGTTTGGGAATTGTATTCATTTTAGGGAATCGGATCATTTGGATAGTTCTGTTGAATGAGGCTCACATCCAGATGCTGTTTTTAAGTCTTTAAGTTTTTAAGTTCTGTAGCTATATTTAAAATGATACAATATTTTTTCTTAAAGGGCTCATATAATGGTACATGCACTTTTACAAGTTGATTGTACTGAAATGTGTGTTGGCAGTGCCTGTACACAACCATCATAAAATGATAAAAATCCATCCAGTGTTTTTTTTTAAATCTTCTTATATGTTTTCCCCTGTCTCAAATCAAGCCATTCGATTTTGTGACGCCACTCCCACGATTGTTGATTGACAGCAGCGTTTCAACACAGACCCGCCCTCGCTCGTGAGCGAGCTGTCAATCATAGTCCACGCAGACTGGCACGGTCATTGTTGATACGCTGGAGCACTGTCAATGAGCAGAATGGCGTCTAAGCGATTGCGGTGTTCTGTTGTTGGGTGTAATAACGAACACAGCAGTCATTTTGATGTTCCTAAAATCCGAACCGCTGAAGACGCAGTGGCTGAGTTTGTTTTCGAAGGGAATATTCCCCACGATCAACGACAATGTTTGCGCGAATCATTTCACACACCAGACTGCTTTACAAACGAGGGTCAGTATAAAGCTGGTTTTGCTAAGAAGCTGCTCCTGAAAAAAGGATCGGTACCAACTATTCGTGTTCCTGCTGCACCTCCAGAATAACTGAAGTGAGTGTAACGTTTTATTAACCTTTATATTAATATTTATATGAATCTTTGCAAATCGCTTGCTGCACGCTTCACGATGAATGCGGCTGTTTACACTCAGGGTACATTACGGCATGTTTTCTATGTACAATGTTCTCAATATAATTCATAATCCCACGTTTATAATGAACAACGCGTTATGGTTATTGTGTTATTGTGTTACAAACGGTCAGAGCCATATATATCTCTCTATATGGCTCTGCAAACGGTGTAGCACAGAACAGAGGGGCGGGGTGAGCAAAGCGCATTATCATTTAAAGACACATGCACTTAAACGGCGTGCTGAAAACAGAGCTGTTTTTGACCAGGTAAAATGAGTGTTTTCTTACAATACTAATGAGAATTTTTAATTAAAGTATATTACAAACTTTTAATTTAGACCCTAAAAAATCATATTAGCTTGTACAAAAATGGCATTATATGACCCCTTTAAATACATAAAAAAATTTAATTAAATAAACATAATTTCCCAATTGCTGTAGGATGCATACAATGTCAATTTAATACACTTTTTAATTCTGCCACAGCCTAGCCACACTGAACATTTAATAAAATAATATATTTATTACATTTGAATAAATGTGAATACATTAAAAACAAACTTGATTTCTGAATTGCCAGAGTATCAATTTAATACACAATTCACGAGTTCACACTTACAAATAAATTGGATAGATTAAATTGGTAAACGTATTTGGCGTGCTGTCCGGGGAGAGGGCTCTGATCTCGGTAATTGGCCCGAACACAGAGTATTCCTACACCTACCACAGTGTCGCCACACTGAAACAATATTTACAATAATTTGACAACATTTTTTTATATATTCAATTAAAGCTGCAGTTTGTAACTTTTTTTGTGTTCAATATTTACAAAATGTATATAATAAACGAATACATTATAAATCCATTTTCCAAACCGTGTTTTTGTCTTATCCTGAATCACTATGGTACACCTATAATTAGTGTTTATATTCAGACTATTTTAGACTGGCTCGGGTCGTAGTACTGCGGAGTATCACAGTACCCGCTTGACTCGTCATAAACGTAAACAGAGAGAAGTAGCTCCGGCTACAATGTTCTTCCGCAAGACGCATGCAGTTCTGTTTATTAACCTAGAGCGGCATAAGGGTAACGGACTGCAGCTTTAAATAATAAAACAAACTTATTTTTTTATTATTATTTCTGGATTGTCCAAGTACACATATAAATGTCATACTATTTTTTTTAAATCCCACAACAGTCTAGCCACATTGAGAATTTTACAAAATAATATTGATTAAATTTAAAATTTGTACTAAAATATTAAACAAACTTTATTTCTGAATTGCCAAAGTACACATTCATCGTCAATTTAATACACTTTTGTTAATCCTGCCACAGTCTATAGCAACTTTGAAAGCAGGCAAACTGCATTTCAAATTAAGTTTATTATTGAATTTAATATAGTAAATTATTTAACAATCTAATTTAGGCAAAATTTAAATGGTTGTGACAGACGTCACTGCCTTCACCTCACAGTGATTGGCTGCCGCCCATTGTTTTTTACCACATTGCATAAAGTTTAAGATTTCCCAAGATTTCAACACACTCGCCACTCTGTTGTAAACCGCACACTTCTCTGTGCAGGTCTGCCGCTCACCTCCTATAGAGAATGAATTGAAATACCCCACTCAGATCCACCGTGTCAGTGAACATGTACAGTTTGACTTAATGCTCTTCCTGGGCTTCCAAAATTGTAAGAAAGCAATGACCCAGATGCTGGATTTTGCTTTAGAATGGCTGTCGTATGACATCATGTTTAGAAACCGCCCTGTAAAGCAAAGACAGAGATGACCATATTCCCTCTGCCGTCACTGACCTGGAATGTGAGCCTCAGATTTTATAAACAGATCATATGTCCTCACATGACTGTTAACTACTTTTATTTTCTATCATTCTGTCAAAATATTTACTACTGAGATTTAATGAGACTGAAAAAATACAGACCACTATGCACAGGTTACCACGTCTTGGGTTACATCTTCTTTTACAATCCACTTGATGTGGAGGGAAATCTTCACAGCTTGCTTTTATGTCTTGCACTATGTTTTCATCACAGATGCCTCCAGAACTACATCCCCCCTCAGTCCTTGACCCTGTCCTGCCCAGTGTGCAGACAGACCTCCATCCTGCCAGAAAAGGGTGTTGCAGCACTGCAGAACAATTTCTTCATAACTAATCTGATGGAGGTGTTGCAGAGGGAGCAGGACTGCACCCGTCCCGAGGCCTCCAGTGGGCTGGACTCAGCCGGTGCTGCTACATATGCCCCACCCCTGTCCTGCCCCAACCACGAGGGCAAGGTAAGCACCCACACATACTGACAGGCCAGTACAGATGGGAGTAGTGCAGTGGCCTCCTACTATGAACTAAATGTACTTCGCTGCTGATAGGAAAAATATATACATTTGAACAAGTATGTGCACAAGTATTGGGACATTTGCAGCCTTTAAGTTGTAATTATTATAATTTGTAGTTATGTCCTTATGAATACATCAACCTACTTCTTATTTACCAGAAGTGCTATTTTAATATTATTTATATACTGTTATAATTTGAATTTTAAAATATTAATTTTCAATTTTATATATATATATAATAGTATTATTATTATTATTATTATTATTATTTCAGATTTATTTTACCAAATTAAATTATTATATTAAATTATTAATCATTTAATTATTATACCAACAATATATACATTTTATTTAAGTTGTTTTTAATCTATGTACTATTTTAAAATGTTCAGTTTTCTTTTTAAT
The DNA here is from genome assembly GCF_951802725.1 of Rutilus rutilus. Lineage (NCBI taxonomy): Eukaryota > Metazoa > Chordata > Actinopteri > Cypriniformes > Leuciscidae > Rutilus > Rutilus rutilus. Next base: position 24,905,029 of record NC_140223.1, read on the forward strand.
TTTAGTTTAAATTGAACAATTTTGTTATGTGCTTTTGTCATTTTTATTGTTTTCAATATGTATTTCTATTTAAGTGTAATTACATTTTATTTTATTTTTAGTCATTTTAGTACTTCAACTTAAACCTATTTATTTCAAATTCAAATTTGCAAAGTTTTTTAAATGTAAGTTTTATAATCTGATATTGATATTTTATTTTACTTCAGCTAATATTTATATATTCTTTTCCCATCAGTGTTCAGCATTTCAATGAGTTTTTGCCGCCCTCTGCAGGTCATGGAGTTTTACTGCGAGTCTTGTGAAACGGCCATGTGTTTGGAGTGCACAGAGGGAGAGCACAGAGAACATGTGACCGTTCCACTGCGGGATGTTCTGGAGCAGCACAAAGGCGCGCTGAAGAACCAGCTGGATGCAATCCGCAACAGGTTCACGCAGCCAGAAATAATATTAAGCTCGCTGTTAATCTGAGCCAGCAGCCCATTTTAACCCGTTCTTTATACACTGAATCATTCTTTAGGTTTAAAGCTCAGTTATTTAAATGGGAATAAATGAAATAATAAAATACTACAATCATGTTTTCCCTTCTTTTTAAACATGTTTCATGTAGTATCTGCTGTGTTTGCAACTGCTAGAGTCACATTATGACATCCTTATGGAAAGTTTGACTGAACATTGTCCTCATTCTGCATCTGCAGGCTTCCTCAGCTGACTGTAGCTATAGAGCTGGTAAATGAGATCTCCAGGCAGCTCACAGACAGGAAGAATGAGGCAGTGAGCGAGATCAGCAATACATTCGAGGAACTAGAGAAAGCACTGACCCAGCGCAAGACTGCCCTCATCACTGACCTGGAGAACATCTGCAGCACCAAGCAGAAGGTGAAAAGCTTACTCCTCAAAAGCATAGTTCACCCAATATTTTAAATTCTGGCATTATTTACTCACCCTCACATATTTTCAAACCCATATGCTATTATGTGGATGCATAATTGTAATTATATCGACTGTTATTGCAGGTCCTGCAGACCCAACTCACTGCATTACTGCAAGGGAAGGAGAACATCCAGAGCAGTTGCAGCTTCACAGAGCAGGCACTGAACCACGGCAGCCCCACTGAGGTGCTGCTGGTGCAGAAGCAGATGGGAGAGCGGATGGGCGTTCTCGCCCGCCATGCTTTCCCTGAGCAGCCCCATGAGAACGGACACCTGGACTGTCAGGTGGAGACAGAGGGGCTGCGTCGCTCCATACAGAACCTGGGAGTCCTGCTCACCACCAGCGCTGTGGGCCACACCAGCGTGGCTACTGGAGAGGGTCTCAGACATGCTGTTGTCGGGCAAAACACCACTGTTACAGTGACCACAAAGGTTAGTAGTGTCGATCTTGTGTTTGAGTTCTAGCATTCTGTAACTTAACCTTTTATTGTGTCCAATATAATTTACACTGCTCCATTGTTCAAAAACAGCCTCTTTGCAAAGTATGTATTACATTGTGATAGATTCATAAATCAGTCAGTGTTGTAATATATTTCATTTGTGAATAAGACGCTTATGTAATTAGTCTTAATTAGAATTGAAGTCTGATACATAAATAATCAATAATAAATTAAACAATATTATAATACATTTAAAATGAATGATAGAAATATAAACAATACCATTACAAGAAATTAAAGTATAAAGTAAAAAATTAAGTATTCATTATAAAGTAATGCTTTTTTTATTTCATTTGAATGTTTATTTATTGTAAAAAATATTTCTATAATTAATTTTAAATGTATTAAATGTTTATTTATTATTGACAAATTGTTTATTATTTAAATATTATTAAAAAAATAAGATATCTTTATGAAAATAAATAATAATATCTAATATCTAAGTATATTATTTGAAATAATAATTTAACAATAAATTCAAATTAAATTATGTAAATTACATTATATATAAATATATAAATTATAATTATTTTTATCATTTACTTTATTAAAATGATGTATATATTATTAAAATGTTATTAATGTCTAATCTTAAAATTGAAAATTAAATCAGTTCAGTTCAAATTTATTTGTATAGCGCTTTTCACAATACATATTGTTTCAAAGCAGCTTTACAGAAAATGCATGTTGTTGTAGGTTTGATCTAATAAAATGAGCTAAGCGCAAACCACATGTTGCTTCAGAGGGTCTGTCCTAATAAATGCTGTAGGTCAATTTAGGTTTGTACTTCGTAGCATAAGTCTTCAACTGCCTTCCCTAGGACAAAGACGGTGAGCTGGTAAAGACTGGAAATGCTGCCCTGAGGGCTCAGATCTGCGGTCCAGATGCAACCGTCACCCAAACAGACATAACAGACAACAAGAATGGCACCTACGAGATCGGCTACACGCTCCGCTCAGAGGGCGAGTTCTCCTTCTCCGTCCTTCTCTACGGGCAGCCTGTGAGGGGCAGCCCGTTTCGCCTGCGAGCCATTAAACCCTGCGACGCCCCGCAGTCGCCCGACGACGTGAAGAGGCGCGTGAAGTCTCCCGGAGCAGGTGGAGGGGCTGGAGGACATGTGCGCCAGAAGGCGGTGCGCAGACCCTCAAGTATGTACAGTACAACGAAGAAGAAGGAGAATCCCATAGAGGATGAACTCATCTTTAGAGTGGGTGAGTTAAGAGTAGGGTGTTTTATTTTACATCTTTACATCAGATTGTATCCTGAAATCCAATAATATATATTTAAGATACATTTCAGATTGTGAATATACTTTAAAAGTGCAGTTTGTAATATATTTTGGTATGTGAAGGTTTAAACTAAGTATATTTCCAACTTGGGATTTTTATTTATTTATTTGTACTAAATGAGATTCCAGCCAAGGAAATTTATATAATCTTAAAGTCATGGAATTTTCAATGTCACAGGAACTGCTTAGCAAATTGGTATGAAACGTATATTTTTCAAAACAAAAAATACTTGCACTGTAAATCTACGGAGCCCCTAAAGGGACATGGTAAAGGAAAAAGTTAATCTGTAAAGATGAAAAGGTCATTTCTGCATTGTGCTTTATTGTTGGCCTGCGTCAGAATGTGTCAGCTTAGCTCTTATTTGATGTGACAGGGACGCGGGGGCGAGAGCGGGGGGAGTTCTCCAACCTGCAGGGCATCTCTACCACCAGCAACGGACGAATTGTAGTAGCCGACAGCAACAACCAGTGCATACAGGTAACACTAAGCAGCCTGTCGGCCACCTTTAAAGGAGTAGTTCACTTTCAAATAAAAAAAATTCTGATAATTTATAAAATAAAGATATCCATGTCTTTCTTTCTTCAGTCGAAGAGAAATGTAGGTTTTTGAGATTCCTGGATTTTCCTCCATATAATGGACTTCAATGGCAACCAACGGTTTGAAGCTTCAAATGTCAGTCTCAATGCAGCTTCAAAGGCTCGACACGATCCCAGCCGAGAAATAAGGGTCTTATCTAGCGAAACGATCGGTCATTTTCAAAAAAAAATACAAATTATATACTTTTTAACCACAAATGACCGTCTTGTACTATATCTGAGATGCGCCACGTCATCACTTTGGAAAGGTCACGCGTGACGTAGTCGGAAGTACCGACCCAGTGTTTACAAGTTTGGAGTAGGAGGACCTTTCAAAGTTATTGTAGGTTGAATGACACATATTTATATGTATTTGTGTTAGTATATTGTTTTAAATGGTCCTTACGTGTGCATATCCTGGATGTTTAACAATGTCACACATGACCTTTCCAACGTGATGACGTAATGCGTGGCTCATCTTAGAGATGGTACAAGACGGGCATTTGTGGTTAAAAAGTATATAATTTATTTTTTTATTTTATTTTTATTTTTGACAGATAGTTTTGCTAGATAAGACCCTTATTTCTCGGCTGGGATCGTGTCGAGCCTTTGGAGCTGCATTGAAACTGACATTTGGACCTTCAAACTGTTGGTTGCCATTGAAGTCCATTATATGGAGAAAAATCCTGGAATGTTTTCCTCAAAAACCTTAATTTCTTTTCGACTGAAGAAAGAAAGACATGGACATCTTGGATGACATGGGGGTGAGTAAATTATGAGGAAATTTTTATTTGTAAGTGAACTACTCTTTTAACAAGTAAATATATTAATAAATGTGGACTGTGTAGCCAAAATCACTTTTGGTGTATTCTGTAATCTTATAGGTGTTCTCCAATGAGGGTCAATTCAAATTGAAGTTTGGGGTCAGAGGTCGCTCCCCTGGCCAGCTCCAGCGCCCCACTGGTGTTGCAGTTGACATGAATGGCGACATTATTGTGGCCGACTATGACAACAGATGGCTCAACATCTTCTCCCCAGATGGCAAGTTTAAGGTAAGTTGCATTTCTTTTATGATTGCAGTTTTAATTGTTAAAAAATTATTAATATAAAAAAGAATGAAATACATTAATATCAAATGCATTAAAATTGTAATAAAATTTTGTAATTCATCATAGTTTTTGAACATTAAAAACTTACAATACAAAAAAACCCATGTATTTTACACACATTCTAGACACACCCTCCTCATTAAAGGGGTCCTATTATGCTTTTCCACTTTTTCAACTTTAGTTAGTGTGTTGTTGCTGAATGTATGTTGCTGTTTGAGAAAAAGATATGCAAGGTTACAAAGCTCAAATTCCACTCCAAAGGGAGATATTTTATTTAACAGCATCCACTTTCCAAGAACTACAACGAACAACTTGTTTGGACTACAATGTGATTTTTCCTGGATCTTATGAAGTCACAATGGTACTCATTTAGTCTAAGTAATACGCAAAAAGGGGACGAGGCCTGGTTGAGCTGCATTAGAGAAGACAGTGTTGTCGTTATGTCAAAGAGACACTGTTTTGTCCGCTCTGTGTCTAAAACTCATTTGTTTGACATTCCTAAGGCTGACGAACTTAGAGCAGTTAACTTATTTTAAACACTGTTCCTGAACATTACCCCAACGTTTATCTGTGCGCTACACATTTTATGAAGAACAGCTTGATTTCTGTTGCTTGTCAAGTCAAGTCAAGTCACATTTATTTATATAGCGCTTTTTACAGTACAGATTGTTTCAAAGCAGCTTTAAAGAGATAACAGGAAAATAATGCAAAAAAGTTTGTTTCCAAAAGAAAATAGCATCACAGTCCAGCTTTAGTAAGTTCAGTGATGTTTCATTTGATCATCCAGCTCAGTTCAGTTCAACACTTATTGATCAGCAGATCAATATTATTGTTGAATATTGAATTAAATGTTAAACTGAATGTCCCCAACTAAGCAAGCCAAGCCAATGGCAACAAAGGTGGAAAAAGGCAACAGTGGCAAGGAACCAAAACTCCATCAGGTGGCAGAATGGAGAAAAAAACCTTGGGAGAAACCAGGCTCAGTCTGGGGCCAGTTCTCCTCTAGCCAACGAACGAACAGTGTATGATTATGATGCAGGCAGCATTATAGGTCAGAAGTCAGATTGGTTTGGAACAATCAGAATATTATCCAGTTCCATCTGATTGAAGATCGGAGTCACGCCGGTATTGGAGACGAGTTTGTTGAGGATCAGTGCCGATGGCTGTCGTGTCGATGAGGCCTTCACAGAGGAGAGTCTAGTTGACACAATCTCTGCTGACACTTCAGGGATGCGTTTTGTAAGCACTTATTTTTGTAAGACGGTGCACTGCTCCTTAGGAAAATTAGCCATGGTTTTGTAATTGATTACTGTCTGTATTACTTTAGTTGGTGGATAACATTGTACCTATAATGTATAAGGAAATTACAAAAAACATACCACGCTGAAAAGTCCTGTGAAATCCGTGCTTGCAAAGTCTGTGCATAAAAATCTGTTCTGTTGTTTGTTGTTATTGTTTGATCCTCTTGTTTGTTAACATTGTCAGGGTCTGAATCAGGCTCGAATCGGTTAGAAATTGATACCATCCGTAACATTTACACCAGAGCAGAACTCGCAGTTATGGAGGGGTGGGACATTTACTGAACATGCGCTAAGCGGTACCAATCACAACACACTGGGCCAGCAAACCAATCACAGCACATTTCATATTTCAGAAGGAGGGGCTTCATCGAAAATTGGCGTGTTTGAGCCAGACTGGGGAGAGAGGTGCTGTAATAATGTAAAATATGTGAAAAATAAAGTGGTTTTTGAATAATCAAGCATGAAAGTATATTCTAGTACAACACAAAAACAAGACTTAGTAAAAGTTCATAATATGACCTTTTTAACATATGTGATTATTGGGAAAATCTAAAGTGACAAGAATTAGTATATGATTAAATAAACAGAAGAATGGTGACAGTTGAAAAATTATTAAATGATAAATTGATGAGTAAAATTCATTCTAAAAATCCTTTAAAACTATCATAAATCTCTAATTAAAATGTACTAAAGTATCATTATTATTATTATTAACTCACTTTTCCAAGCATCAGATTTATGTTGCTTGTGGTACTCTATAAATGTCTACCACAGTGATTTGATTAATTAGTTGCTAATCAAGTGCTAATGTGTTTTACTTGGCTTTCTGGCAGAATAAAATCGGGGCAGGTCGGCTGATGGGTCCTAAAGGAGTGGCTGTGGATAAGAATGGTCATATTATCACAGCAGACAACAAGGCCTGCTGTGTCTTCATTTTCCAATCCAACGGCAAACTGGTGACCAAATTTGGTGCCAAAGGAACATCAGAGAGGCAATTTGCAGGTGATGTCTCTTATTTTGTCAAGGTTCTTGTGCTACTGCACTGGTCTTGAGCGTTTAATTCGTGGCCAGATTATGTTTTAATTTTCTGTTTCTCTGCAGACAAAAGTGCTCCGAATACACCAACTGAGCCAAAGCAGAGTAAATCTGGCCCTGCCTTCAGTGCGTATTCAACTTTTTAAATTTTTAGATGAACTATTTCTCTTTGTAGATTGTATTATTGATTATAGAATGAGGTCATTTTAAAACAGAAAACGATGAAAGCCACATAAAGAGAGCAATGCTGAGAGAAATGTTTTTGGTGTGTGTGTTTGTGTGTGCGCAGGTGGAGGTTTCATAAATCAAGTGTTCTCTATGCTGCCAGACTTCCTTAGAAACAAAAGAACATCTTATGAATGTAACAGTAACTCTCTCTCTTTCTTTCTCTCTCCTTCTATGGCCATAAGGTCCCCATTTTGTGGCGATAAACAACAAGAATGAAATTGTTGTGACAGACTTTCACAATCATTCTGTTAAGGTATGCTGAGCTCTTCCCTTTTATTGCGTAAATTGTTCCACATGCCATAACATGTATTCATCCAAATCTAACCAGGTCTGCTGTCTGTTTTTATGTTCTGCCTCTAATTAATGACATTTCAACTTTTGCTAATTAAAAGATGCTTGTTTTGATACACATTTCTTAACATTGTTCGCTTTTTTGTGGGGTTTTTTTTTCCTCTGGATTTAACATGGATTGTTTGATTTACGGCTTCTTGCAGGTTTACAATGCTGATGGAGAGTTCCTGTTTAAATTTGGATCGCATGGAGAAGGGAACGGCCAGTTCAACGCACCCACCGGTGTGGCTGTTGATGGCAATGGGAATATTATTGTGGCAGACTGGGGTAACAGTAGGATACAGGTTGGCTATGGAACACTCTGATTTTTATCTTCACATTTAATATAATTTATAATCGTTTTATAGTTTGGGCCAATTCATCAATTTTTGTCATAAAAGTATATGGAAACTTGACTGTTTCTATGTAATGACCCAGGTATTTGCACAATTTAGACAGAATTCCAAATTTGTGAATTTCATTGCATTAGATAAAATATCAAACAGCATCTGCAAACATTCAAATTATTATAGATCTTTCCTCAGAACTAAATTCTAAATAACTAAATATAATTTTTATAAAAAGAAACAATTTGACTTTTCTGAGACATATTTGCAATTACTAATTTTATTTTTAAAAAACACACATTTTATTTGATTTTATTTTATAATACAATTATATATTTCATTTAATAATGTGATTTATATGTTTATTGTATTTTCATTTATTATTTATTGTATTTTCTTTTTATATTATAACATAATTGGTAACACTTTACAATAAGGTTACATTAACATGAACTAGCAATACTTCTACAGCATTTATTAATCTTAATGTTATTCTTAAAATTTACAAATCCATTTTAAGATCAAAAGTTGTATCTGTTAGCTGCACTGTGAACTAACATTAACAAAATTAATAAATGTTGTAAGAATATATTGCTCATTGTTAGTTCATGTAGTTAATGCATTAACTAATGCTAACAAGACCTTATGGTAAAGTGTTACCATATAATTATAGCAATCAAATTTGTAATAATTATTTTATTTAAAAAACGATTAACTTTTTCTTAACTATTAACTTTTTTTTTTTGCTTTTTCTTTCAACCACCTAGCCCTGATTTATTTTTATAATTTTATTTTGTGTATGTGTATGTATATGTATATATATTATAATTATTATTATTATTATAAAATCTACTCAAACTACATATTTTTTGTCATGTAGGTGTTTGACAGTTCTGGCTCTTTTCTGTCGTACATCAACACGACGGCGGATCCTTTGTACGGTCCGCAGGGTCTGGCTCTCACGTCAGATGGTCACGTGGCCGTGGCAGACTCTGGAAACCACTGCTTCAAAGTATACCGATACCTGCAGTAAAGACTCGCCGTGATGGAAGAGTTAACAGATATACTGTAAGGTCTTTGGCATTTCATGTTTTCCTTTGCACAAGTCTCTGCACATACATTTCCAGCCATTTGACTGATGTTGATGTGAACAAACCCAGGGCTTCATGAATGTTGCATCTCTATTTGATCAATTTGTGTTAATAGTCATTTCCTAAATGAATGTACTGTATATTGAACCCTAGCAAGTAATAACAGGCACTGTGTATGTAACAGTGACCGAGAGGGCAGCTATATTTGTGCTTTTTACAAAATCTTTCATGCAAAACTTAAAGCTGCTTAACAAACCCCTCTGTTAAATTTAACAAGAATTGCAGGGAATAAAATGCCGGTCAATAAATGTTTTCTGGGCTAATCATTAATGCAACAGCTTAAGAATGACCTGTGGATGGAGCTCAAAATTCTCACATCGAACTGGCCTTTTGTGCATTGACTAGCTGTACATGTGTATGTATTTGTATCATATGGTGTAAATTTGATCGCCATTGATTTGCTGTAATTTCTTATTTTGAGATCCACTCTCTCTTAGTGCGCTAAAGCTCAATATTAAAGTAACCCAGCTGTCAATGTGCTTTACTGGCTTTACTAGAACTGCTTGTAGGTTCATCGTGCCTCTGATTTTAAAAGCGACTTGGGCTTGCTACATATCACTGACCACAACAGCACAATTGACATATTGCATGCTTTGTATTCACGTAAAAAGGTTATAAAGCAAGTTTATTTATTTTGTACACAATGGTATAATGTACAAGTTATTTTTCTAAGTTGAAGTGTTTTGTTTTCTGCCGCCTTCAGTGGTTTTCACGAGGTGTACAAAGCTAATGTCTAGTGAAGTACAACAGTTTTTTTTCTCATGCACATGATAGTCACCACATCAAAGGGAATCTGCCATATCATATGAATATAAAACAATAAGGGAAAATTAAATCACACAGCCACTGCTGCATTTTAAGTTGCCAAATTTATGGAAGAACAATTTGCAGGGTACTTGCCATAGTTTACTGTATTACTGAAGCATTTACTACTGTTTTTTTTTATTTTGTTTTATTGCTTGTTTTCTTAAATTGAATGTAGGAAAATGAATGAAAAATGTAAAAAAAAAAAGAAAAGAAAAAAAGATTTACTGCATTGACAGTTTGATAATTTTGGCCCAGATGTTACACCACGACGTTCACAAAAGCAATGAATTCACAATCAGGACATCATCTGTACTTTATATGAAGTCATGAACGAGTGCAAGCGATACAAAGACAGTGTTGTTTAAGCCACTAAATACAGTATTCCATAATAAAACTGTACAGTGTATAACCACAACAGGACACATGAAGCATTTTAAACATAGTATTTAAACTGCAATAATGCACTCTTGAATATTTCTCAGAAATGTAGCATCTCTAAAAAATACCCCTAAAAAGAGGACCCTTGTTTTATGGTGGTGTAATACTGAAAAGCTAAAGGTCAAGTCGTGTCAAAGAGATAATATCTGGAATTATTGTAATCAATTTCTTCCATTTGACTTCCCTATATGTATCAGAATGAAAGGTGACGTGAATCTACTGTATTGCCAATACACACAGAAAACTGAATTGAAATGCTTGACTCTATTTTCCAATGTACCAAACAACTGTAACAGTCTCTTTATATGTCAGTATATGCACTAGAAATAAAAGCACATGATTTACAGAGCCAAATAATGATGTTTTAAGTGGTTATTTTACCATCTTCGTTATGTTTTCTAAATATCACAGAGTTTAATGGGGTGTTCCTTTATAAATTCATTCAGATGAAAGCAGGCAGAGCGACTTGAGGTTGCCTTGCATTTCTTTTCTTCTGGTATCTTCTCGATCCACATGTCATTGTTCAGTATATACCTGAAACTTCAGAAACAATAGAAGAACAATGTTTTATGAATCAAAAAACAGTTTGCATTTTGTCTTTTCAATAAACTTCAGATTTCAAGGCTTACTGTTGTCCATCGTTATTCAGAACTGAGATTGCGTCGTCCTGACCCATGAACAGATATTGTGCTTCATTATTCAGCTCCATTTTATCACAAGATAAGCGCAGTATCATCTGGCGCGTGACATCTTTCTGGATACCAGAGTCCTTCCCTTTAACAAGACAGGTTGTGTTGATCTATTATTTATTGCGGTAACAATTTACAGTAAGGTTCTACGTTATTAGGTATAATGAACTTTGCAGAATCCATTACTTGAAGTATGTACGGTCATTCGGCAATTATCACAAAATAACTCCCAACAACGTGGTCAGGTCGGGGTTTATTTTGTGATACCAGGCTAATGATACATTACAGATATCACATAAACAAATATGTGGACAGTAGACAAGAAATGTTGGTTGAAATAATCTTATGATTTTACCTGTATGTTATCTTAAAGATTCCGCTAAGAAAAAATAGTCCATTACAACCAGGGCCTAAAACGAACTTTTTGCCACAACTGCCAAAGGACTTAAAAAAGTGCTGCGAATAAATATTTTTACTGGCCATTTGCAAAAACAGGCAGTTATGACACCAAAATTTTAGATACCAGTGAAATTCCCAGTTTTCACAGAAATTTAATGAAGTAGGCTTGTCAAATGTAGTCTTCACTGTATAAACTAAACATAGATTAAACCTTATTGAAGTTACAGAGCTTATTCAATCAAGAGCAGTGAGTGTTTTTTAACAAACAAAAAACCCCACAGATAGCTGCAGATATATTAGGCTGCTGTCACTTTAAGACCACATGCACAGATCCAATATACTAATACATTCTGTACACGTGCATTTTCTCTTTCAACTTCGTTCATTTAAAGGGATAGTTCACCCAAAAATGAAAATTCTGTCAGTAATTACTCACCCTCATGTTGTTCCAACCGCGTAAGACCTTCGTTCATCTTCGGAACACAAATTAAGATATTTTTGATGAAATCTGAGCCTTGTCTCACTCCTCCATAGGCTGCTAGGTGGCCCAAACTTCATTTCCTTCATTCATTTCCTTCTCTCTGGGCCTCGTAGTGTTTTTGCGCTGCGCGTCTGTGTTGCACGTCATCACGCATCACACACATGACCAGCGTCGGCCAATAGTGAGCCTACGTGGTGACGTGTAACACAGACGCGCTGCGCAAAAACACTACGCGAACCAACTAGAGGTCGAGAGAGAAGGAAATGAATAGTAGAATAAAGTCGTTATTTTTGTTTGTTTTTGTGCACAAAAAGTATTCTCGTCGCTTGATATACTTAAGATTGAGCCACTGTAGCCACTTGGACTATATTAACGATCTCTTTAATAACTTTTCTGGGCCAGCAAGTTTGGGCCACCTAGCAGCCTATGGAGGAGTGAGACAAGGCTCAGATTTCATCAAAAATATCTTAATTTGTGTTCCGAAGATGAACGAAGGTCTTACGCGGTTGGAACAACATGAGGGTGAGTAATTACTGACAGAATTTTCATTTTTGGGTGAACTAACCCTTTAAGACACAACCGACTATGTTTACTAGGATACTCGTTATGATGGGCTTTTTTTTTTTTTACATAATTTTGAGTGAATTTGCTAGTGGATGGCACGATTCGCCAATCAAAACCAAGTATTCAAAACTGCCATAGAATAACTAATAGTTATAACTTGAAAGTTTCATTTTAAATTTAAAAATACAGAGGACCAAACTTACCAATCTGAAGAACATCAGTGATTAATGTGGTATAGTGCATAAACACTTCATCTCTGCTTGAGTTGAGAATTTTAATCACATAGACTATAGAAAACAGAACACATTTAAAATGTAAGTGAGTATAGTGTTAAGACTTGGCAACATACCGTATTTGTACATTATCTGACTTTAGTTTCTCACCATAGTCAACGGTAGGATCGTAGCATGCATATCTGCTCCGGGTGGTATCTTTCATATCCTTGCTGAAGGTGACTTTCAGATCTGGACAACCACCTGAAAAGTGTGAAATGTACATCTGGTTTTCACTTATGCATTTGTGGCCCATGTGTTCAAATATAATCACAGTACACTACAGTTTTCCCCACCTTCTGCACATGTACACACATCCCCATTACACAGTTTGGAGATCATTGGGCTTTTCTGAGGGGCTGTATAGAATATGCCACATCTCTTTTCTGTGTAACACATTGAATAGCATTAGTCAGTGCTCATACTCAAAAGTGTTGTCAATAAAGTGTTCTGTTCATAGCGTTTGATGACCTGGGCTGTAATAGTCATAGATGACAGCAGAAGCAGGTTGGACAAGGCCCATGGGAACGACCTGGTCAGCACCAAACTGAAGACACTCCTCGGTTTCGGTGATCTGTTGACATGAACCGTGTAATCAAATTATTCGTGTCTGCTGGATCTGTTAAGTACTGATGAATTAAAGTGGAGACAATTTAACTCAATGATATTTATTTTCAAATTCAAAAAAAAAAAAAAAAAAACATCAAAAAGAAACAATTTAAAATTCATGGGAAACTATTCTATTACCTTCGCAAAATAAAGAAAAACTTTATTATGGTGGGTTTCGTAGTGATCATTGAACTTCTCTGAGCCCTTTACATTCTGTGGGGGGAAAATGAGAGATGAAATAAATTCTTCGAAAAAAAAACCTTTCATATTTTATATCACATAGTATTTGTATTATTTGTAACTGAACAAAGTCAGGAAATTACAGAAAACTTCCAGAAATATGGCGCTTATTGTAAGAAAACTTGCTCTAATTTTTTTATTATTTTTTTATTTTTATTTTTACCTAATGCTTATTGATAAAAAAAAAAAAAAAAAAAATTATGAAAATGGTAAATAATATCAAATATTATGAATACTTACATTGTAATAACAAGTAGAATACTAACAAGTCATAGAAATATAATGTATTTTTGAGAACTACATGTAATAATAATAAAAATGATAAATGCATATGCACATGTTCCAAATCCTTGATGTTTGGCATCAGTCCACTTAGGAGTGAGATGTCCACCATGACCATGCCAACAGAATAGTTATTTTTCATGCTGTGGGAGGACAGAGGGGAAAATAGGCCAAACAATTCTGTTGAACATTTATATAACAGATTATTTATATAACATTTATATAACAAATCATTTTTAAGTGCATAAAAAGACAGTTTACTGTGCTCACCCCACACACACTGTGTATATGAGTGAACTCTCTTTCTTTGGCTCCTCTGAGATTTGTCTTTTTCTGCGGTTGCGAAGATCAAACCATTCTATGCTGCACATGGGCTCATCTTTTTGATCCTCCCCGGCTTCGTAGTTGTAATAATCATCCAACGTTTCATTCTTACTGTACATTTCTAGAGAAGAGCATACTGACTTTAAGTCTTATGATACCTAGTCTAGATTATTATTAGATGACGTTTGTAACTACTCCTCCTCGCCACCTGAGGTCACCCTCACCCAAACAGTAGGTGTATAGTTTTTAACATCCTGTCTGGTTGAATAAAACATTTATACTTTTCACAATTCAAATTTAATTTCTTATTCAGAGTGACCAGAGCCGGACAGTAACGGAGTACATTTACTTGAGTACAGTACTTAAGTACAATTTTGAGGGATCTGTACTTTACTCGAGTATCATTTTTGGGGAGTACTCATGACTTTCCTCAAGTACATTTGAGAGGCAAATATTGTACTCTTTACTCCACTACATTTCTATCCATAACCGTGAGTACCCGTTACTTCTTCTAAAAAAAAAAAAAAAAAAGGAAAAAAGAAAAATCTCGGAAACCCTCAATTTGTTGTTTCCCTCTCAAACGTGATTGGATTGTGCAGGCGCCACTGATTGGGACAGCCTATCAGCAATCACCTTCAGCTTTCCGCCAAAGTCAACTCCATGGTCAGATTTAGATAAGAGACGAAACCATGGACGAAACAACGGATGAAGACGCAGCAGGTCCATCCCGGGAATGTGCCAACCCGTGGCCCCACCTCGCCAGACTATTTCTATTTTCTGAACAAGTTAATGATAGTTTTCGCTTCAAGTGTTTGCTGTGTTTACCAATGTAAGCACTGTGGCAGTAGTAATGCAATATTTAGAAAATGTACTCTTGTACTCTTGATACTCAAGTACTTTTAAAAACAAGTACTTTAGTAGGCCTACTTTTACTTAAGTAGACATCTGACTGTAGTACTTTTACTTGTACTTGAGTAAAATTTAGCAAGGGGTATCTGTACTTTTACTCAAGTAATGAAGCTGTGTACTCTGTCCGCCTCTGAGAGTGACCTACAACAACAGCGGCTGTCGCATTATATGTTACGTACTGTATTCCAGCTCTCCTTCCACTGTAACACTAAGGTGAAAAAGATCACAGTATGTTTCATCCTTCTTCATAGTTCTGAATGTCTGCACAACCTGTAATGAGCAAAAAGTCATTTAAAATAGCATTAACTGAAACATCATATGTTAATGATAATGATATGATCATCATTGATGATCCAATAATGTAAAAAAAAAAAAAAAAAACGTACTGCTAATGTTCCACGTCCTGTTCCCTTAACATTTAGGGTAACTTTACCAGCATTTCTGACCTGTGTAAACAAGTGCACATATAGTGAGGGTTTTTTTTACTTGTTATGGCATACTTTATCAAATATTTAAAGACCAATAAAATCACTTGATGAGTTTTCTGCACTCTGTATATATTCCCCATTGAAATTGGATGTTTCAACATTTCAAAACGTTTGTTCCTTTTTTAAATTAGTTGCACCAAAGCCATGAACCTACTTTCTAGTCGCTTGAATATGGAATTAGTGGGAGGGGCTTATTCGTTCAAGAAAGAAAAGAACATTTGGACAGTACAAATGAGTCATCACTATTTTTAAATGTAAAGTATATGCATATATCTGCTGAAGATAAATAAGTCACCTTTTAGGAATAGTACCATTACTGTTTTAAGTAATCTTTCTTACCTTAACAGCTTCTGTGGTGAGCGCATTATATCTGGTCAAGTGTAAATCTTGCTTTTTGCCATTTTCAAGGCACAATTCCACCCTTAGATTCAGGTCTCCTATATCGTTGCTCAGCATGCTGTATTTCGCCAGAGCCTCAAGGGCCACGACTGCATCCTATGTATATATATAAAAATAAACAAAAACAAGGATTAATGCAAACTAGAAAACCAACACAAAAGATGGAAGAAATGGGGCTGACAAGTTTTAAAATCGCTAATGTGCCAAAAATTGCTTGGTCTTGTGCCTATAATTTTCACATTATGTGTCTTGTCATTTAAAAAAATGCAACCTTTTTAAAAACAACTTGCGCAGTAACTTGAGGTTTGTTGCCTACTGTCGTTCAGGCAAGGTCATAATGGTAATAATGGTAATAATGGTAAAAACTCTTTAGTTCATGGAGCACTCTTTAGTGTATTTCAACCTGCAACATATCTTTTTATTATTATGCCTCACTGCTGTTTCACATTGAGTACACACAGTTCTTTTATGAGTGAGTTTTTAACTTAGTAAGAAACAGTCCTTGCACACAGTCCAATGCAATGTGTGTGATTGTGTTGATCTGTTACCATCAGACAAATGAATAAAAGGTACACTACTGTTCAAAGGTTAAGGCTGTTTTTGTTTGTTTGTTTTTGAAAGAAGACTCTTATGCTCACTCACCTAGGCTCCGTTTATTTAATCATAAATACAATAAAATTTTTGAAATATTATAATTTAAAATAACTGTTTTCTATTTTAAAATATTAAAACAATTATTTACAGTATTCTTGTGGTAGCAAAACTAAAGAACGACTCCAGTCTTTGTCACATGATCCTTCAGAAATTATTCTAATATTCTGATTTGATGCTTAAGAAACTTTTTTTATTATTATAATAATTAATATTATAAATGTTAAAAACATGTAACACTTTTGTGGAAACTGTGATTTTTTCTTTCTTTCTTTGAATAGAAAGCTCAAAAGAACAGCATTTATTTAAAATCTAAATCTTTTTTAACATAATAAATGTATTTACTGTCACTTATGATCAATTCAATGCATCCTTGATAAATGTAAGTAGGCTATTAATTTCTTCCAAAAATGTTTAAATGGTAGGTATATCAGGCTATCAAACAGTTGAAAAAGAAAAAAAATCTAAAAATAGCATTACAACACTTTTTTGACATCGTTTTATAAGGAATTAGAATCAACATTTTATAGTTAACTCTTTCCCCGCCATTGACGGAAATTTCAATCATTTCATTTGTTAGAAAACGCTTCCGCGCGGAAATTTCCGTTTTTTCACTGTTATACGGTAGGGGGTGCTATGGCATCTTCTGAAAGACTGCTGAATCTCCTAATCAAAACACGTGAAGAAAATGCAGAAACATGCGATGTCATACAGTGCTATGCATAAGTTTAGACACCCATGCTAAAGTTGACTAAAAAGAGGAATAAAAAATCATCTTTTGGAAATTGAACTTAATGCCTTAATTAAAAAAATTTGGAAAAATCCAACCTTTAAAGACACCAATTTTCTTTGTGAATGAATAATGTATCGTAAATAAATAAATGTTCTTCCTTAAAATACAGGGTGCATAAGTTTGGACACCCCTATGTTAAATTCCCATAGAGGCAGGCAGATTTTTATTTTTAAGTATTTTTTATTTATTTTTTGTTTAGGATACTATGCATCCTGATAAAGTTTCCTTGGCCTCTGGAATTAAAATAGCCCCACATCATCACATAGCCTTCACCATACCTAGAGATTGGCATGGGGTACTTTCCATAAGATCATCTCTCAATGCAAATCAAACTAGCTATTAGGCTAACTGAAATAAAACCATGCAAATCTCTAGGTATGGTGAAGGCTATGTGATGATGTGGGGCTATTTTAATTCCAAAGGCCAAGGGAACTTTATCAGGATGCATAGTATCCTGGATCCATGAAGTAACTGGCCTTTAAAAATAAAAATCTGCCTGCCTCTATGGGAATTTAACATAGGGGTGTCCAAACTTATGCACCCTGTATTTTAAGGAAGAACATTTATTTATTTACGATACATTATTCATTCACAAAGAAAATTGGTGTCCTTAAAGGTTGGATTTTTCCTAATTTTTTAAATTAAGGCATTAAGTTCAGTTTCCAAAAGATGATTTTTTATTCCTCTTTTTAGTCAACTTTAGTATGGGTGTCTAAACTTATGCATAGCACTGTATATGTAAGCTAATCATATGAATATGTAAAATAATGCGATCAACAGCATATAAATCAAAACTGCCTAATGCTAATGAATGAAATGTAGAGCCAGGACGAGCTATAGGACTGTGCAGGCTTTGGGGATGTTGATGGACTCGATCTACTCCATCATTTTGAATCTGATTTGGATTTTGGACTTTTACAAAACGCTATTTTCACAGCTTTTTCTCAAAATTGTTTTTTTTTTTTTTAAACGTACCCACACTGAAGTGTTAATTAAAGCGTTTTTTTGTTTGTTTATTTGTTTGTTTAAAAGCTGAGGGCCTGTTCTTTCTTTTGATATATTGCATGTTCAAATAGGCCTATTCATACAACAAAATATTCTGGGGGCCATGACACTTTTGTGAAAATGATCAAAAATGCTCGCAGTGGCTGGCAACTTAAAGATTGTATGTAAGATTGTGGCCAAAACTGGTACTGCAATCACTTTCAAATTACTGTAGAGCGGTGTATCCCCTCCCCCTCCCCCCTGACTCGAGGTTGCCAGATAGGCTGCAGGATCCAGCACGAACGTTTGTAGCTGCAGCTGTGGTAACTAGAGCTGAGCTGGCAACCCGGATGCCGAAACACTACTGACTTCGTGATTGGTAGATAGGTAGAGGGTGGCGCTTCAGGCCAAAACACAACATGACAACATCAACATCAGTTAAGGGGGTTCAACTTCACTTTTTAAATGACAATATCCTGGCCGGACTACTGTTGTCAGTGATATAAGTATTTGAAATGAACATGATTTCTTAATGTCTAGTGACATATCAGGGCCATTTTATGATTAATTGAAATACATTTCTTACATACAGCTCCTTTAAAAAAAAGAGTTAATATAATTCCGCAACCCACCTGTGTGGACTGGAATCCACCACCATATTTGCGCTGCTCTGTCAGCCAGTTTGCAGCGAGTTTAGCAGTCTTCATGTCACTCACTGACAGCATACTGAGTAGACCATATGCTGTGGTCTCCACAGATTCAGCCGCAGCTTTACCCACTGATTCGCCTCTGCCACCTTTGGCATCCCAAAAACACTTTTCTGTGCAGAAAGGAGAGAAAATATGATGCATGGATTGGATAATGACAAATGAGCTAAAAAACTGTGACCACATTTTTTTGGTGATTCTTTATTTATTAAATATTTTATGTGTATAGACATGCAGTTTTTGAGAATATCTTCTGCTGTCACGTGAATTATGTTCTAAGAGAAAGAATTCAAGATGTAAAATTGCTGGTAATAATTGAATTACTGACCGCTGTCACAATTAGCAATGTCTTTTAGCTTCTGCTGCACTCGCCGGGCTTCTGCACTTTGATGGTCATGCAAGGTCAAGGCATAAGCTGTGATGGCAAGCGAATAAGGACTCTCCAAAGCATCCAACTGCCCAACTAGATAAGACTTTGCTTTGTCAATAGCTGCTCTCTGGAAATAAACAGAGGTTTGTTTTGTTTATTCAGTAGTTAATGAACTGAATTGATGTCACTTGAGTTAATCTGTTACCAGTTCTGTATCACTTCCCAGCTCGTAGACTTTCAAAGCATGGTTCATTGAAATAAGGAGAAAAGCAGTTAGGGGAACATCATCTTTCGCCTTTCCAACTCCTCCCTGAGGACAAATATTTTTCTATTTTCAGTCAATGTTAGCAATACAATATTGATAAATAGAATAAATATACCCTTTTAGCTGTACCTTCATTCCTCTGTCATATAGGCGATTGGGATCATCCCATGCACCATTGCTCTTCTGTTTGGAAATTAGATAAGACATGGCATCCTGAATATATAAGTCATTCACATTGATAATGTCCCGGGACTCCGTCAGCTCCTTGGCAATATATGCAGTAAGCCTACAGGAAGGTTGGATAGAAGAAAAAGAAGAAGAAAAAAACACTTTTGTACTAATATATATCAAAAACAAAGTCAAAATATTACGTGTGGATTTCTTGTAGTTAATATAAAAAATACATATTAAGCATTCTTGGCATTGCTAGTGTCATGCTAGAGTTGCGCTAGAGGAACCAAAAATGTACCAAATACTGCTGGGAGTCCGCAGAAAGGCTCCGTAAGAGCCATCCGGTTTCTTGTGTGTGAGGACTGTGCTGTAACCTGGTACATAAGAAGTTAAAACAAAGATGTATGTGGTTTAAGTATATATGATGTTTCAACATTTGTCAGGTATATTAATACTTAATACTTTTGTATAATGGTGGGCCCAACCCAAAACTCACATATATTGGCAAATATATGATTTGACAATACTGTTCAAAAGTTTGGGGTCAGTACGATTTTTTTAAAGAAATTAATAATTTTATTCCAAAAAGGATCCATTACATTTAAGAAAAGTGACAGTAAAGGCATTTTTAATGTTGCAAAAGATTATATTTCAAATAAACACTGTTTTTCAAACTTTCTATTCATCAAATAATCCTAAAAAAAATATTGTCAAAGTTTTAACAAAAATATTAAGTTTTCAACATTGATAATTATAATAAATGTTTCTTGAGCAGCAAATCAGCATATCTGAATGATTTCTGAAAATTCAGCTTTGCCATCACATAAATAAATTACATTTAATAACATATTCAAATAGAAAACAGTATTTTTGATCAAATAAATGCAGCCTTGGTGAGCATAAGAGACTTTTATCAAAAACATAAAAATAAAGAAAATCGTACTGACTCCAGGAACGCGATTTCAATAGAGGAGGAAGAACCCGATTAACATTGTGGGGGGACACATTTTCCACCAAGGAGAGCCCCCAGCAACAACCTGGATACCCTAGTTACGGCCCTGCTCATAGCTTATGACCTATTCGAATATTTACTTTTTTTTGTCATCTAAAGGTATTTCATAATGGATACGCACCAGTTTGGATCATTGATTGGGCCTCATCTCTTCGTTCAGCTTTCAGTGATATCCATTGGTTGGTGGCATCCAGGTACCTCATGGCATGAATAGCAGGAGACATCTTCACCATAGTCTGCTCCGCACAGCCAGTGGGCAGCTGAATGAGTTTATCAACACCCTCCAGGTTTAGACAGTTCTCTACCGACTCACCCATCACACCACCTGGAAGATAACAAGGTCATTATCTACTGTACCTCAACTCCATCCATCCATCCATCCATCCACACACACATAGGCTCACGCTCTTCAGAAACATTCACAGAATAAGAATTCACTTACTTGATCATTGGACTGAAAACTTCCCTGGAGTTTAGCGGCTTAAAACCTTATACATATATACCATCTCACCTTTTAAACTCAAATAGATGTCTGAGTCTGTCCCACCAGGGATCTCATCAACAGGCACTGGAATATCAATCTCTAATTTCCTCACTGCATAAAAAGACACACAAAAAAAAGTTGACTGCAATGATGGAAAGCCTATGAACTGATCTACTATTTATATGCTGGATTCTTACATTTTGGATCAATGTTGAACTCCCTGTCAATAGAGGCGATTTGTCCTTCCCCCTAAAGATGAAGGATTATCAAGAGAGTTTTTGGGTGAATACTGAATCACTTGTAGGAAACAAGAGTATTCCCATGAGAAACACCTTACATTTCTCAGGTATGTGGCACTGAAGCACAGTAAAATCGTGGTATGCCACACTTTACCTCCACACGGAGCTCCTTTTCTACTCGATCTTGGGCAGTGTCTGAGGCGTAAGCCAGCACGGTGATGGGGATATTTCCGATAACAAGGGGCACCACGGTGAAATACACAGCCACTGCAGAGTTACCAGGAACCGTGACCTCCTCCCTCACCTCACTGCCGCCAGCAGTGCACAAACCTTCCTCCTTATTCATCTTCACTATTACCTAAAGAGACACATGATATGGCATTCTCGGCCCTTAGACAGGAACTAGAGTTTTGCCGAGTTTCAAAGCATTTTAATCTTGTTTGTCACACTAATCATTTTTCAGGCACATGCACTGTTTGCTGGTTAAAAAGAATAGCACCTGAAATAAAGATGAATTAAATTTACCTGTAAACTCTCTTGCTTGTAATTGTACACAACAGCTTTAACCTGAAGCTGTTCATTTCTCTTAACAGAGTAAGGTAGGTTGACAGACAAAAAGAAATCTTGGAAGACCTTCAGGGGTTTTGGCTCTGCAATGCAGAATCCTAAATAATAATAATAATAATAATAATAATAAACACCTTTTGAAAAATAATCAGCATCTAAATAGCACACCAAATGGCAGATTTTAAGTAAATAGCAACCTTTTGTGGAAGAAATGCCCACAGCCTGTATTTCCCAAGTGGTTATAGAATCAGGAGCAACTGCATCATGCCTTTAAGTTTACAAAAGACAAAAAAGTATTTACATATAAAAAAAATGATGTTAGAGGTGATTTATTCTATTCATCAGTATATGTAGTCAAACTCATTATAATATTTATTTATTTATCTGATTAATTGGTAACCTGATAATGCCAGTCCTATCTGATTCAATGACTGTCCACATCCATGACTGTGGGAAATATTTACGAAGGTAGATTGCATCCTCATTAATAACAATTTCGTCCAGTGTGTCGTCAGTGACTACAGTGACAGACAGAAAAAGAGTAGATTTCAGCTTTTATATACTTTTTTATATTTTAATACATTTTATAATTTAAATTTATTGTATATACGTGTAAATTTAGTATTAATATTGACAATATTGTAATAATAATTATGATTATATACTAAATGACTTCACTGCTCAGTAACATTAATACTATATTTTACTATACTATATTTTTTAACTATAGTGGCACTGAAGCCACTGATATAGACAATATTTTAACATTATTATTATTATTATTATTAATAAGGATATTAACACTAATAATAATACAAATTAATATTATTATAAAATAATAAACTAAACTGACTTCACTGCTCACTCATTTCTTTGTTTGGTTTGATTTAGAATGTCAAATCACTGTAGAATTGTGCAATAAATGTGGTTTTAATCAAAGAAAACCCTTCCAAGAAGTTATGCAAGACAAATTGTACCTCTTCCAAGGCTGGTTTTTCTCCTCTCAAATTTCTCCTTCTTCCTCCTCTCATTTGCAGCTTCGCAGCATTGTTTAAAAGCCTTACGACAGCTGTCCGATTCTTTTACTCTTTTGAGACGCTCATCACAGGACGTATGCAGTTTGCTTGGCCTTACACCATCAAGACAACATTTCCTGTCTATGTTCTTATAGCTGTTGACTGTTGATGATATTATCAATTGACATATGATTAAAAGACAAATCATGTGAGGAATGATCAAGGGTTGTCAAACTGTTGGTTTGCAGCTTACCGACTGCATTGTATTTTGCAACATAGTCCGCTGCTCTCCTGATACGAGGGCCAGGTTTAGAGTTGTAACACTTATGCTCTGAGAAGTAAAAAACTGTGTTGATCACGCTTTCATGCTCTTATGGTTCTTGAATAATAATTCACAAAATAGATTGTCAGCAGGTATTTTACTTGTGGGTATAGGGGTTTCCAGATCACAGTTACAAATGAAAGTTAGCCCAGCTCTCTGCAGAACAGCACTGGAATCCTCTCCTCCTCCGACAGAGCAGGCCAAGTCATACGAGTTCATATATTCAAACATCTGTGGGGAAAAAACAAATCATCTCCATCATGAGCAGCAATACTAAAAAGGTGCATGCAGTACTTTTAGGAGTACACTAGCATAGCGTACTAGATATCCACAAAACTCCAGTTTTGATTTTGTACATAGTGTACAGCACATAATCCCAAATGCATTACCTTTTGAAGGCTTAGTTTGTTTTTGTTCAGAATGTAAACAGCTGAGTCCACTGCGGCAAGAGCCACCTTGGCCTTTGGATCTGTTCTGACCGTCACCTTAAACTCAGTTGCAGGTTTTATCTCAGCCATTGGATCAATTTCTACCTATACAAACAAAACGGTATGTGGAAACACTCGCTTCTAAACCAATATTTCACCATATTTAGATTCTGAATGATGAATCGTCTCTGCTGTACCTTGCCTTTACAGACATCTTTCACATCGACCCACACAGAGTCAGCCACTATTTTTCCCTTTGGTTTAAGGCCTGTAAAATAGTAGGCGACCAGGCGAAAAGAAGGCACCATTTCCACATTGAATTTCAGATTGATTGTTGTGATTTCAGTTCTTGGCACCCTCCCCACCTGCACAATTCGTCCTTTACTCCAAACCTGTTTGGGGAATTATTTATTTTTTAAATGATGGAAGACATTAGATTGAAGATAAAGCAAATCTGGTAAAGACCTATTCAAAAAATGACATCCAAGCTGATTGCTCTTAGTCTTACCATAAAATAAAAGAAAGTTGGTTTTCCTGAACCCTGAGGTGTAATGTCCCGTAATGTGGCTTTCAAGTCTTCTCCAGGCTGTAGGAACTGTTGCTCCACTTCCAAACTAAGATAGCTGTGTTCTTCAGCTTTTATTGCACTGGCTGTCATCTTTTTATCACTACGAATTACCTCCTGGTCTCTCCCCTCGGCAAAAACCTGCAAAATAAGGACTATATTAAATGGACAGTCCCAGTCCTGGATGCTGATTGGTCAATACCAAAGCCACAAGGATACACAAAAAAAGGTTCATACTGTTGTTGACAGCAGATTTAAAACAAGGTAATTGTATAGGAATGGTAATAAAGATATATCAAATATCATGTGAAATCTCACCGTTATAGCTAAATTCTTAGCCTGTGGTGGTATTTCAAAGGACATGGCTACATCTCCCATTTCATTTCCCCAGCCCTCAGTGCTCAGAATCTGCTCTGGTGATCCTTTTATTCCAACAGTGGCTGTAAATTTCAAGTTTGGGACTCTTTGGCCATCTGGATATGTTGCAGTAGCCTTCAAAAGAAATGCAGTAATCAAAAAATAATTTAATTTATTTGTGTATGCAGGTGTGATACTAACATAATTTTTAAAGCCAGAGAGGGATAAAAATAACATATTTGAGTTAAAAAATTATTTAGGCCACATACCAAAATGGAAAACATGCCACCCGGGGTGAAATATGTCTTGGTTTTTGACAGATCAACAACATATGGTGATGTCACAATCTTCACAGAAGAACTTTCTGCTTCCTCTAGATTGCCACCTGCATAACATAAGTCGAAATATTCATTGTGATATAATTTTCAATCATTAAACATATTTTAATACCCATCTGAGGATAAATAGTAACTTTAAGTAAATAAAATAAGTGAATAAGACGACGGGTGTATAATAAGACAAAGAAACACATTATTTCATCAATATACTTTTGCACTTGTGATAACTAGATTTTATTTTATTGCATACATTTCCTGATCTAATCATTAGGCTACTTTCCATTTATTACTCACTTGCTTTTTCCAAAACCGAGACTGCAATATAAAGATAATATCCCTCTATATGGCCTTGAGTGTAATTTTCTGACGCTTTCTCTAAGACCTTAGTGAGTACTTCTGTATTTGTAGTGCCATCCTCTACCTACATAACAGAAGAATATAAACAAATAAATCAAATCAGATACTGATAAGTACATTTTACACACACATATACACGTTATAAATATATCTTTTTTTAGACAATTTCTTTTTATTATCTGAAAGACTTAATTGTCAGAAACATTTTAGCTTTTTTTCTACAGCAAAATTATATTCTTACTGCTATCTGCTGTTCAGTGCCTGGGAGATATATCTTATTCCCCATTTCATCAATAAGTCCAAATCGAACATATGCTATGCCGTTGACCCCCTTCCCATAAGTATATCTGAAAACACCAAAAACTGATGAGTTACATTGCAAAATCTGAAGTCAACAACAAACCCCATCAGCATGTGATGGAGTAGCGTACATACCTGGCAGAGATGTTGAATGGAAAGGACTTGCTCATCAAAATAAGGTAAGGCTGTGTAGACTCAATCTTAACCTCAAATGTGGGCAAAACTGTGATAAATGAAAGGTTAAAGTGACTGATTAAACGAGAATTCTTCAAATAGATGCACCTGCAATTTCATAATACCTACCGTATTCCTTGACCTCAAACTCCAATGCTGAGATAGATTCAGGGTACTTATGGAATGATGCAGTGATTTTCCATTTACCAGCCCTGAAGGATGAATAAAATTACACACAACATATCAATGAGGTTCATTACAAGTCCATAGCTGTCCCCTATAATGTAATGTTGCCCATTGTATAAGAATATGTGTACTGTATATGCAAATGTGATTTTTACAACCAGCGCTTTAAACAATCACTATATACACACTTTATTTAGTGTAAGTGTTGTTTAGTGTTCATGTAGTTAACTTACAGCTCCACTTCCGGTATAGTGACAGTTTTTTCCAAGATTTGGTCAGAAATCAAAATATGCTTGTAAACAATCAAGCCTTTGCAATTCTGTAAAAAGAAAGTTTTTCACCTGCTCATTCCAGCTATTTGTGCATATTATTAGTGTTTCATCATGGATAATAACAACTTACTGCTATTTGAACGAGAATTTCATCCTTTATGGGGAGAAAGTAGTTGTCTAGGGTGAAGATTCTGTATTTTACTGAAAAACATGGAATAAAGAGAATCTAAACTAATGTGGGCATTTTTAATACTGGTAAGAAAATAATACATATTTAATAAAAGTAAATAAGTAGAAGAAGAAAAAAGAAAAAAAAAAGAAGAAAGTGAATAGTCATACAGTACCTTTTTCCCCTGGATTATAAATGGGCTTGTCTGTTTGGATAAAAATGTACCCCCTTTTAGTTGACAAAAAGATGTTGGCTTTTTTGACTTGGTCTGCGAAGACATCCTTGCTTTCAGCTGCAAGCTGAACATGTGAATCCATTTCTGTACTTCCATACATCTTAGGATCAACCTACAGTACATTGGTTTGAAAAGACATTGGCAGAGTTTGCAGTGGAGACATAGATTTTAAGATTTTAAAGCTCAAGTGTACAGACTTACTTTAAGTTTCACCACAGCTTGGTAGTTATTGTCCTTGTTAAGGATTATAGATTTATTTTCTGACAGACACCTTGAAGATTTCTGGTCTTCAAAGTATAGTTGCATGCTGGTTTCTTTAGTTGCTCCATGAAGCTGCACACTCACAGTCTCTTCCACTCCCAGGTGAATTTTATTTGGAGCAACAATTAGGCATCTGCATTATAAATGCAAACACATGTATATAAGCACTGATAGGATAGAACAAAATGCAAGAAGTGGGTAATTATGCGAAAAAAAATTTTTTTTACATTTTGTAAAATTAGTCAATAATTCTAGTACTTACGTGGGTCTTGCATCCACTGCAAGAAAAACCAAAAATGCAAAAAACAGAGGGCAGATCATCTTGCTGTTTCACCTTGCTCATATGTGATTATTCCATTAGGACAGCGACTAACATCATCTACCAACTAACTGAGAAAAGACTACGAGGGCTATTTCCCACCAATTTGGGCTTTGACAAAAAAAAAAAAAAAAAAAAAAAAAACCTTGCCAAGAAATTGCATGGTCATGTGGTTTACAAGAAATCTTGTTTATAACAGAACACAGCAGGAACAGCAGCTGTCTGGAGCAAAGGCAATGAGAAAAGAAAAAACACCAGTCTAATTAACACAGTAGGTCTACATTCTAAATGTTATGCCACGTCTTTGTATTCATTTTATTAATGTGATTGGTTGGTTTGTATCCCTTAGGCATTCCACCAATATGATAGGGTTGGGTATGGAAGCTTGTTTCCGCCACGGAATAAAAAAAATGAAAAGATAATTGTGACTTTATGTCTCAAAATTCTGACTTTTTTCTCATATTGAAAGATATAAACTCACCATTGCAAGTTATGTCATATTTGTGAAACAAACGCGCAATTGCAAGAAATAAAGTAAGAATTGCGAGATACTTTATAAACTCGCAATTGTGAGGAATAAAGTAGACTTGCGAGATGTACATTTTTTAATAGTTTATATATTGCAATTTTGACTTTTCTCAGAACTGAGATATAAACTCACAATTGAAAGTTATAAAGTCCAATTCCGAGGGGGAAAAATATTCTGACTTTATAACTCGTCGTAATAGAGCGGTGAAGGTATGAAAACTAATTCGCCACTGGTTCCAAAGATTTTCCTATGGGTTTTTTCGATTTATGTGTAAAACCCCATAGGAAAATCTAAGGATCCAACAGCGAATTAGACTTCTGTTTCTGACATCATACTGAACCTGCAACTGTCAGGGATGAACAAGACAGAAGTAATCACAAATGCAGTAAGGTGAATTTATTAGAATTACACTAGTGTGAACAGCAGGCAAAGCCAGTTAGACACTGGTAAAGAGAGTCGTGGGTATCCACGCAACAACCAGAGCCACAAACAGACAGTCCATAAACAAGATCTGAATTCATCAGTGTTGCAATCACCCAGACTGGAACAGGACTGAGGCACAACTGTGAGCTGGAACACACTGCACAATAAACACCAAACTTGGTGACTGACAACACAAACCAGAAAAGGCACAGGTTAAGTAGAGTCGTGCTAATGAGGACCAGGTGAGATGACTCAATCAGCACTCACGAGCACAGAGAAGCTGTGTCCCAATTGACCGTTCGCAAAGACCCGCCCCCTTTAGTTACTGTTAGTATGTCCGACAAGCCACGCTGCTCTCACGCCACACCATGTTCTCACACAGTGAAAAATATAAATCGTGGAGCAGAGAGGACACTGCCAACACACTGACAGACAGGAGGACAGACCAGGTTACTTTTGATATGAAACAAAGTCTCACCTTTCAAATTTGGTCATTTTTTAAAGAAATTTAAACAATACATACCGTTTTGTGGCTCTTTAATGTGTCTGACAGATCGCTGTAGAGACTCAGTTAAAGCTGCTCGTGAACCGATCGTCTCTTCCTTCTAGTTCATTTATAGACCTTATGCCATCTTTAGAGTATTGTCTTTGAACTTCCGTTTTTTGCAGTCGCTCTGTATATTTCTATGGCATTGCTGTCCAGGAGTAATTAGCTTTTGAAGTGGATTTACTTAATGTAAAGTTAACAAAAGTTATCATGAGGATTGTAATGTTTAAAGCAGATGTCTTAACAAATGTCAGTAGACCGGGAAGATTTTAAAACGAGCCGTTCATTCATAAATACGCAAGATCGCTGTGAAAATACAGACCGGAAGTCAAAAGACAACGAGCGCACCGCTGAAAATGTCCGGGGCTACATAAGGTCTATAGCATCAAATAAACATGAATGAACATAAAAGGAAATGTAGTTTTAACTAGGGATGGCTGACGCGAAACTGACGTTCCGAAGCTTTGTCGAGATCACAAAGCGCAGATGTTTCGAAACACTAGGTGTTTCTCAATGTCAAGGATACTTCCTTGGCAGGACTGGTCCTTCCAAGTCACTTCCTTCAGAGGCTAGGCGAGGCTCCTCTTTAGCATTCGGAGAACACGTAAATGGAACAGGCTAGCAAGTGCACGTCAGTGCGTCATTACGTCAGTGAAAATGAAAAACAGAGCGTTGCTATGGACGCAGTTCTGTTCACTCAGGCAATATAATCGTTTTTAAATCAATAAACTCCTTTTTAATCATATTGATTATTTGACTGTTAAGTGTGTTTAAACAGTGCGGGTCAATTTGACCCATAACATAATGGATGTAATTCTTTTTTTAAAC
Source organism: Rutilus rutilus (assembly GCF_951802725.1). Taxonomy (NCBI): domain Eukaryota; kingdom Metazoa; phylum Chordata; class Actinopteri; order Cypriniformes; family Leuciscidae; genus Rutilus; species Rutilus rutilus. The sequence continues at coordinate 24,934,593 of NC_140223.1, forward strand.
AAATGTTTGGTAACGTAAATATATTTACATTTGAAAGCATACTGATCCGTTAACGCTCCGACTCCGTTAACGTCCAACATTTTGAATTTTTTGAACAAGATAGCAAAGCTGCGCGCATAGGATTGTGGGTGATTTGAGAGCGCGAAGAGCGCGAAGGCTACACATATGCATCCTTTCCTGTATATGGGATATTTTTCGAACGAAGGACTCAGTCCTTGGTGGAAATTCCGAGGATCCTCGACATTGGAACAGTCCTTCGACGGATGTCGATGACGTAGCATCCTCGAAATTCTGGCTTCCGAGGATCCTTCCTTGACATTGAGAAACGCCTGCAGATCCGAAGCGTGATTCAAAACACCCATGTCACGTGACTACGGCTAAATGAAGCTTCGGAGTGTTTCTACTGCGCAGACTCAAACTGAGCTTGACGACGTAGATGTGACGTGAGCAACCTGTCTGTCTTTTAGTAGTTGTGCCAAGAGAAATCTGAATCATTCCCTTCCGAAACTTGCAGAGACGGAGAGTGTGAGTAGGAGGTGTCCATGAGCTAGGAGCAGGAGAAACTTTTGCTAAGTATTCTGATTAAATATTTTGTCATTTTGCCTCCACGTCCCCCCGATTGCCCGTGAGCTTCTCCTTCTGTCCATACGGTAATTTCTCTACTGTAAGACAGAGAGTCGCGTGGTTATGACGCAATCGTTAGCCTATTCTTACAAAAACTGCTTCTACGCCCCGTAAGATACAAGGTAATGGAGCCTTTTATACATTTTCGTGTTTCTTTAGAAATAAATAATGGACAAATGGAGTCTTTAAACGCCTCAGATGTAAAGTTATTCGCTGTCAAAGTGACGCCAAAATGAATGGGAGTCAATGGAATGCTAACAGCAGGTGAGGGTCTGCTAATCAATGGCGGCCCCCGGGGAAGCTTCAGTGTTTTATGAAACATTACCCCCTTGCATGGTCCGCCGAATCAGTGTTTGAATGACAGGGTCGGGAAGAGACCACACAATCACACATCTGTATAAAAGTGAAGTCAACGCATCTTGACCTCGTGGGTTTTTGTGAGAGGAGTTTGATTGTGAGATAGCGGATTTTTGGTGATATAGTGACATTTATAGTGCGATTTGTTTAGTTATATTTAGGCTTACATTTAAATGTACACATTGACTGATAGGCTAGAGACAGACAGAGTATACATATAATGACACATTAATAGATGCATAGATAGAAATATATATAGACAGATAGATTAATAGATAGATGCATATATAGATACATAGATAGATTAATAGATAGACACATATATAGATAGATAGATTAAGATAGATAGATAAATAAAAATGGAGGCTCCACAGAAGAGATGCCGTACATCTGTGGTGTGGGATCATTTCCATTTGGAAACAAATAAACTGAGATGTATATTGTGATCGGCAGCTAGCCTACTGCAACAATACATCATCCATGATGCACCATTTGAGGAACACTCATCCTGCCATTCCCCCTTTACCTAGGCCTGCTACTGACACTGCTGGGCCATCTAAGCAAGGTATGCATTGTTTGAAATATAATTATAATTTAAATATAATAACAAACTGTTGGGACACTGTTTAGAAAGTCCATAGGCCTGTGTCAACCTATAAGCCCTACAACCTAACGTCCCCATCACAACTGCCAATCATGTTAAAAACAGCTTCAATATGAATATAATATGTTGTCAATATAATATAATAATATTATTATAATCATATTTTGTGAATATACATTTTATAGGGCTACATATGAGTACCCAATCTACAGCCAGTGAAGACATAATTTTGGTTTTCCTAATTGTTGTAGTTCTACATTCCATTTGATCTTTCTCTGCACACTGAGCATAAACGTTCATAACATAACTTTGTTTAGGAAGGTTTCCAAATAATGAACCAGTAGGCTACTTTTAATAGCTGTGCACTATTTGAAGCTGTATTTTTTCAATGTATTTGTATAAAAATATGTTTTATCTTCTCTTTTAAAAGGCAGACAGAGGGAATTGTATGAGGCTCTTTTAAACATGGTGGTGAAGGATCTGCAGCCCTTCACCATCGTGGAGGATGAGGGTTTCAGGGCCTTTGTGAACAAGCTTGATCCAAGCTATGTCCTCCCATCCCGGAAGGTGCTTAAAACAATGGTCAGCGAAAGGCACAACAAAACCAAGGAGAAGACAATGGAGGACCTACAAAAGGCCGAATTTGTTAGCCTTACAGCTGACATGTGGTCCTCCATTAATATGTACGGATATCTTGGTGTAACTTGCCATTACATAACACCAGAGGCAAAAATGGCAACTGTTGTACTGGGTGTAAGGAGGTTTTACCAAACCCACACAGCCCAGCATCTCATGGAGGCTAAAGCCTATTGCTAATGGCTGAGTGGGGAATAACCTCCAAAGTTCAGTGCATGGTGACTGACAATGCATCCAACATGATCCTAAGAGCCCAGCTACTCCACCTTTGTCATGTCGCATGTTTTGCTCATATTTTAAATTTGATTGTGAAAAAGGCCCTAGATCAAACCCCAGTCATCAATGAAATACGCCAGAAAGCCAGAAAGATAGTGGGGTTGTTCAGATCCAGCTGCAAAGCAAAGGACAAGCTTGTGGAGATGCAGGGCTTGATGGGCAGACCAACTCTGAAACTGATACAGGAGGATGAGACGAGATGGAACAGCACATTCGACATGCTACAATGCTCGTATGAGCAACGTGAGCCAGTGGGTGCTGCACTTTCCAATTTAAACAGTGATACTGATCCCCTGACAAGTCTTGAGTATGACATTATTCAACAATCATTGTCACTACTGCAACCATTCAAACTAGCAACAACAGAGATGTCAGAGGAACAGAGAGTGTCTGCTTCAAAGCTTATACCACTGTACAGGATGTTGCAGCACAAGCTTGCACAGAAAAAAGGACATGCAACGCAGAAATCAACTGTACAATTAGGTAGGCCACAATGACCATACTTCCCATGTTATTGGCTATAACTGTCATATTGTTGTTATTATTATAATTAATATGGTTTTCTCCTGTTTTGGCTCATAGGCTCACATCTGCAAGAAGGTCTGCACTCCAAATGTGGAGGTTATGAGACTTTTAGAGCCTTGGCACTGGCTACACTGCTGGACCCAAGGTTAAAAAATGTGGCATTTGGAAATCCTGCCAAAGCCCAGGACGCTGAAAAGCACATCACACTGGAGTGTGCTTCGCTGAGGCGTTCAGGTGGAGTAGGAGTAGGTGGAGTAGTTTGTCATGTTTGTCAACTTCATGGGTCCATAATTTCAAAATGCTACAGTAAAAATATCTGACATTGTGCATGGTAACTGTCAAGCATACTGGGTATAATGCCCCAGTGCAACCATTAAAACACCCTCAAAGGGAGCGGAGATATAGTCCCCAAACTGTCCCCAAACTGGGCCAACAATGCAATGACTCTTCCAACAGTTAGGAGAGCCATTGCATTGTTGGCTCAGTTGGGAACACCATGGGCCCTATTTTAACGATCTGAAACGCAAGTGTCAAAGCGCAAAGCGCAAGTAACTTTGTGGGCGGGTCTCGGCGCTGTTGCTATTTTCCCGGCGGGATAAATGACTCTTGCGCCCGACGCAAATCTAAAAGGGGTTGGTCTGAAGTAGCTTCATTATTCATAGGTGTGGTTTGGGCGTAACGTGAAATAAACCAATCAGAGCGACATCTCACATTCCCTTTAAGCGCAGGCGCGTTTTTTCTAAGCGGATTCCTATTATAACGGCGGATTTGCCAGGCGCGCGCCAGGAGCGGTTCACAGCCGAGGAGACCGACGTCCTCGTCACGGCCGTAAAACACAGAGAAGTGACATTGGGGATGGAGAAACACACCCAAATTAGCTTCGGTTAAACAGGCGTATGATAATTTGGGCGTATGATTAAATGTGTAAGCTAGATTTATGCCTATTTTATTTTCACATCTTCATGGACACAACAATGATTTCCCTCGTGTATTAATATGAATAAATGAATGAAATCTTTATTTCGAACAATTAAAAAAAAAATTAAACCAAAGACAGCAACACATTAAATATCCATCAATAAAAATAAAACAAAATCAAGAACAAAATTATTATTTATTTTTTTTGCATAATAATCACACTGTTCGAAAAGGGATACGTAGAAGCCCTAGGCTTATCAAGACCTACAAGACCTAATATTTTTCCTAGTAATAATGTATGATTTGCAAAAATGAAAACTGCTGCTTCTGTGTAGATGAGAGCTTCAAATTGTAACGCGCGTTGTGCACACGCTACATTGATTATGGCCAAGCATGCGCCCTTAAAATAGCATGAATAACATGCGGAACGCGCCACTGACTTTAGACTAGGTTTTTCCTGGTCACTGGCGGAATTGTTTTCTAAACCTGCAAAATAGCATGAGGGAACGTTTGCGCCGGAACACGCCTCCTCTTTGCGCTGAACCGCCCCGGGAGCGCAAGTGTATTTGCTAGTTAACCGACGTGCATCTGTGGAGGGAAAAGTCCGCTTTGCGCGGGTGCAAAATAGGAATGATACATGCGTCAGTGTACAAAGTCAATTGCGCTGGGTGCAAGATAGGGCCCCATATCTCGGCTGTCTTTGAGGGTGTTAATGGTTGCACTGGGGCCTTATACCCAGTATGTTTGACTGTCACCATGCATAATTATAAACATTTATACTGTAGGATTTTGAAGTTATGGACACATGAATTTGACAAATGTGACAATACAGTTAAAGGAGAATTTGCATTGTCTGCCCATTTGGGGTCCCATATCTCAGCTGCCTTTGAGGGTGTGTTAAAAGTTGTACTGGGGCGTTATACCAAATGTGCTTGACTGTCATGCATAATTTCAGACATTTTTACTGTAGCATTTTGAAGTCATAGACCCAAATGCAATGGCTATTCTAACTGTATTGTCTTATCTGACAAATTCATGGGTCCATAATTTCAAAATGCTACAGTAAAAATGTCTGAAATTATGCATGATGACAGTCAAGCACATTGGGTATAAGGCCCAGTGCAACTTTTAACTTCAAAACGCTACAGTAAAAATGTCTGGAATTTGGCATGGTGACAGCCATGTGCTCTGTGAATAAGGCCCCAGTGCAACTTCTAACGCACACTCAAAGGCAGCTAAGATATAACAGGAAATGCAATAGGCGGCTCATTGTACATTATGTAATGTCAAGTTTAAAGGTTCATAACAAAAGAATCCCACAGCAAAAAGTGCTTAAAATTTGGATTTCTTTAAAGGAGTTGCTCTACTATAATGCACTTATGTCCACTTTAACGCACCCTCTGAGGTGGCTGGGAAACAGCGCCGCGAAATGGGCTGAAGGCCCAATACGGCTCTCTGTGCATTGTATAATGTCAAGTTCAAAGCTTAATAAAAAAGGAATTCCACAGTAAAAAGCTTAAAATGTGGATTTCATTAGAGGAGCAGCACTGCTATAATGGGCTTATGTCCACTTTAACACGGCCGAGAAACAGCGCCGCAAATTGTGCAGTAATGTGCCAAATTCAAATCTTCATAAAAAAATAATAATTCCACAGTAAAAACTGCTTATTTGTATTTAATTAAAGGAGTAGCTGTACTATAATGCACATATGTCCACTTTAACGCACCCTCTGTGGCGGCCAAGAAACTGCACAACTAAAAGGACTGATGGCAATAGGTGGCTCATTGTCCCATTTAAAACTTTAACGGTCAATTAAAAAATATCGGTACAGTAAATTGTGCCAATATTTCGTTTTCTTCTAGATCATTATGTTCTTTTAATCCCTTTAGTCGGATTTAACGCACCCTTGCATGTGGCTGAGAAATGCAGAATTTCTTCTCTCTAACAGAGCTTGGTGCGAGCAATGCCATACACACAGGGTGCTTAAGGAAGCGTCGCGTCATTTAAAGGGGAGGTCCACGCGTTAATAAGAAACAAACGAATAAGTAACTGGATTCAGCCTTGTTCCTAACGGAATTACATGTGCATCAGATACCTGTGTGTGTTTACAGGGGTTTCACGCGAGATACCTGTCCTAACTGAGTTACATGTGCATCAGATACCTGTGTGTGTTTACAGGGGTTTCACGCGAGATACCTGTCCTAACTGAGTTACATGTGCATCAGATACCTGTGTGTGTTTACAGGGGTTTCACACGAGATACCTGTCTTAACTGAGTTACATGTGTGTCAGATACCTGTTTGTGTTTACAGGGGTTTCACGCGAGATACCTGTCCTAACTGAGTTACATGTGCATCAGATACCTGTGTGTGTTTACAGGGGTTTCACGCGAGATACCTGTCCTAACTGAGTTACATGTGCATCAGATACCTGTGTGTGTTTACAGGGGTTTCACACGAGATACCTGTCTTAACTGAGTTACATGTGTGTCAGATACCTGTTTGTGTTTACAGGGGTTTCACGCGAGATACCTGTCCTAACTGAGTTACATGTGCATCAGATACCTGTGTGTGTTTACAGGGGTTTCACGCGAGATACCTGTCCTAACTGAGTTACATGTGCATCAGATACCTGTGTGTGTTTACAGGGGTTTCACGTGAGATACCTGTCTTAACTGAGTTACATGTGCATCAGATATGTGATGTGTGCATATGAACGCATCTAAATCAACAGTCTATGATCTAAATAGAATGAATAAACAATAAAGAAGGACAATGTAGACTAAGGTACTAAACTACTTTAAAGGAATATACTGTAACTCTGTTTGCTGTTTCCCACTAGACTGGCTTCCATCATCTTTTCAAATATGTTCATCTTCAGAAAAGTATATCACAGGTGTAAGCCCGTCTATTGGTCCAATGGAGGTTTCCAATAATACGGGGAAGGTTTCTCTGCGTATTATTTGTCTTTCTGTCACGGTTTTGGTCTGGTTTTGTTCTTTTCATGTTTGCTTCCTTGTCTGTCATGTGATCCCTTGTAGTCATGTGATCCTGCCATGTGTCTTGTCATGAGTTTATTGTCTGATCATTGTTCACAGGTGTCCCTTGTCTAGTCATTAGTCTTGTGTGTATTTAAGCCCTCGTGTGTGCCATGTGTCTTGGTCAAGTATTGTTTGCTGTAATTCTGCTGTTGTGTAAGTCTCATGTTTTTGCCATGGTTTCTTGTTTTCATGTCATGTTTTTGTTTCATGTTTTGTTTTAGTTAAAATAAACTGCACTTGGGTTTTCATCTTTCAACTTGCCTCCAGTGGACCTCTTATTACAGAATACTTGACCTTCTACAATGAACCCAGCAGTTGTTGCCCTACTTTCTCTTCGCCAGGACAACCTCACCATTGAGGACTACGTTGCAGAGTTTTGTGAACTCTCTCACCTGGTGAACTTCAATGATGTGGCCCTCAAGGACATTTTTAGGGTGGGTTTAAATGAGCCTGTTTGCTCCCAGCTACCTGGGGGAAAAATTCATTGGTCTCTGGCATAATACATGGACTATGCCCTATTATTGAGCGGTTCCTCATTTACTGTGGGTTATGAGGAGAAGCCCCACAAACCCACAGTATCTGCCAAGCCTGAGTCATTTCACGTCATGCCTGCCAAGCCTGAGCCACTTCACGTCATGCCTGCCAAGCCTGAGCCACTTCTCGTCATGCCTGCCAAGCCTGAGCCACTTCACGTCATGTCTGCCAAGCCTGAATTTCTTCATGTCATGTCTGCCAAGCCTGAATCTCTTCACGTCATGTCTACCATGTCTGGGTCTCTTCATGTCATGCCTGCCAAGCCTGAGTCTCTTCATGTCATGTCTGCCAAGCCTGAATCTCTTCACGTCATGTCTACCATGTCTGGGTCTCTTCATGTCATGCCTGCCAAGCCTGAATTTCTTCATGTCATGTCTGCCAAGCCTGAATCTCTTCACGTCATGTCTACCATGTCTGGGTCTCTTCATGTCATGCCTGCCAAGCCTGAGTCTCTTCATGTCATGCCTGCCAAGCCTGAGTCTCTTCATGTCATGTCTGCCAAGCCTGAATCTCTTCATGTCTGCCAAGCCTGAATCTCTTCATGTCATGTCTGCCATGTCTGGGCTTCTTCACGTCATGCCTGCCAAGTCTGAGTCTATTCACGCCACGTCGGCCGCCGAGCCGGTGTCTCCTGACAAGATGGCTGGCGCCGAGCTAGTGTCTCCTGACAAGATGGCCGCCGCCGAGCCTGTGTCTCCTGACAAGATGGCCGCCGCCGAGCCTGTGTCTCCTGACAAGATGGCCGCCGCCGAGCCTGTGTCTCCTGACAAGATGGCCGCCGCCGAGCCTGTGTCTCCTGACAAGATGGCCGCCGCCGAGCCTGTGTCTCCTGACAAGATGGCCGCCACCACACCTGAACCTGAACCCTCAGCAGAGATGGCCGCCGCCACGCTTGAACCTGAGCCCTCAGCAGAGATGGCCGCCGCCACGCTTGAACCTGAACCCTCAGCAGAGATGGCCGCCGCCACGCTTGAACCTGAGCCCTCAGCAGAGATGGCCGCCACTAATGTTGAGTCCTCAGTTATGGCTACACTAACAACTATGGCCACAGCCATATCGTGTGTGTGTGGTCGGTGCACGCATTTGAAGTTCACATCACGTCTGCCGAGCCAGAGCCTGTTCACGTCACGTCTGCCCAGCCAGAGCCTGTTCACGTCACGTCTGCCCAGCCAGAGACTGTTCACGCCATGTATGCGCCGCCTGAGCCCTCAGTGACCGCGACACTGGCCATTATGGCAACAGCCATGTGGTGTGTGTGGGCTGTGCACACACTTGAGCCGGTGTCTGTTCCAGTTCCCGAGCCGGTGGTGTCTGTTCCAGTTCCCGAGCCACGTCCCTAGCCCTGTCCCCCTGCACGGGCCTGGCCCACCATCCCTCCCCCAAGACCGCCTCCGCTCCACCACCCACCTGGCCTTATGTTTTGCTGGGCGTCGGGAGACGCCCTTAGAGGGGGGGATTCTGTCACGGTTTTGGTCTGGTTTTGTTCTTTTCATGTTTGCTTCCTTGTCTGTCATGTGATCCCTTGTAGTCATGTGATCCTGCCATGTGTCTTGTGATGAGTTTATTGTCTGATTGTTTGATCATTGTTCACAGGTGTCCCTTGTCTAGTCATTAGTCTTGTGTGTATTTAAGCCCTCGTGTGTGCCATGTGTCTTGGTCAAGTATTGTTTGCTGTAATTCTGCTGTTGTGTAAGTCTCATGTTCTTGCCATGGTTTCTTGTTTTCATGCCACGTCATGTTTTTGTTTCATGTTTTGTTTTAGTTAAAATAAACTGCACTTGGGTTCTCATCTTTCAACTTGCCTCCAGTGGACCTCTTATTACACTTTCCTTTTTGCAACACAACAAGATTAAATGCAATATATTTTCTCACATGTAATTAACTCGTTTCATCTGATTTTAATGATATCTGTGCATCATTAAAGTGAACGAATATTTGATTATTCTTTTAAACTCTGATTATATTTTACCCGCTTAGATCAGGAAACTATATCGCTTCGAGTTCCTTACCAGGTCTCCAGCACAATTTGGTCAGTCCCGATGATCAAAAACAGTGGTAATTGGCTAAATATCTGGAATTTGCCGTATTCCCACGCGACCAATCGAAGATATATTCATATAGCCCCCTTGGATGCCCCTCAGGAACTTAATTCAATCGTTTACTTTAGTAGAGTTTTTTTGACCACCATTTAAAGACGTTAGTCGATCAACTTTACCTTTCTTAAAAATGGCTTTGTCTGTCCAAGCTCGTGGCTTGTTCCACGTACACTTATCTAAAATAACATTAAATTAGAACAGAGGTCATCAGACGCATCCAGATCTAGATTGATCAACCAGCATCTGCTAATTCTAGACGGAAAAACTCGTCTCCTCATCCAAGCACACTTGTTCTCTGATATCAGTTATTAGTCGTCACTAATCTCTGACGCAACCTTGTGGAAATATCTGTCATTATTAGATTTTGGTTCCCTATTGAGAGATTCACACTGTGAGATCAGAATTTGTACTTGAATGGGTTCTTGTTTTACATACAGGAGGTATAGTCTGAATGGAGGATCTGGGGGAGGGAAACACCTTTTAGAGACACATCACTTTTCTCATATTTTATAACTTCTTTTAGCTTTTCATTATGGTTGGGAGAATGAGACCATTTTACCAGGCGCACTGAGACACTTTAAATGATATCAAACATGCATAGATACTTCTTGTACATACTTAACATTGCATATGTTTTCAGTGTATTTCAGGTGAGGAGGAGGAGGGGGATGAAGGGGAGATAGTGTGTGTGTGAAGTGTGAGCTGCACTGTGTGCTGCGTCTCGAAAGTTCCTGTTACATATGCAGGAGATAGTTCAAGTCTTAATTCTCAGGAGGGCCTTTTGTTTCATCGAGGGGTCGATCAGATATACTGGCACCAGCCTTACATAGGCATATAGTTTCTTCAGAAGAAGACCTGAAAATTCTTCTGGAAAGCCACAAACGGGCAACTGGCAAATCTTACAGTGTTTGGTAATTTATCAGTTTCTAAATTAACTACGTTTATTTGTTTGATTGTTTATTTATGACCTTATGGAAAGTATTGCTATGAAGAACATTTGTTGCGTTTTATAGACATGCACTTAAGACAGCTATTTTCATTAAACAAATCTTTATTAACAGTTTTCTCATAATTTAACCCTATTTGTATGAAATATGTAGCCTGGCTTCGCCCTCCTGCGTACTTCCGCTCAATTTTATTTCCCTTCAGTACTACGTCTGGGATTGTGGTGTATTGTTTGGTTTTCTCCGAACATTTTTTTGGCGGTCCAATCAGCGAACAGAGGGAGTGGCTGAGAACGATGACGTTGAGGTTTGAGTTGTAGGGTTACGTCACGACCAAAAGTTAGCGATTGGTTATGGCAGATCCAGAGTGACTCTGGGCAGATCCAATAGTTTTAAACTTCAACAGAATACCCGCCTACAAGGAAGTTAACGCTTGTCAATGGAGAGAGGCCAGACTCTCTGTACAAATGAAATGTACGAGAGTCTGGTAGAACCAGGCTATGAAATATGAGCAAGTAAAAGAAAAGGAATGTGCTATGAAAAGTATTAAATGCCTTTTTCTTTTATTTAATTCCTGGTGACAGGTTGGATGACAGTCAAAAAAAAAAAAAAAAAAAAGTTATACCCCAATTTCTCTGGAAAGTGGAAAACTATTCAAAACACATTCCTCTCTCTGTGAAAAGAAGAGTGATTGTATGCTTGCCAGCATGGAAAAAAATACAAAAAGGCACCAAAAACAGATAAGTTGCTATGTTCTAAAGTTTGCACACATTTTCATGAGCTTAATGTATGTTGTATGAGAGTGGCAAAATATAGCCTACTTATAAAATGGGTAATTCAAGTCCTTGATTCTGATTGGTTGAGCTGCGTTCAAAGCCGTTGTAAGTTACTCGATATACACCTGTGACCTAATTACATCAGTATTTCTGCTGCACTCCGTCCGTGTATGAAAATAAATATTTTTATGGACTAACCTTTGTATAAAATCAATAAGCCCTGTGAAGCCTTGTTTTACAGTGAATTTATAACAGCTAAGTGCCCCTTAGCTGTTCTAAATTCTCTGTAAAACACTTCTTCATGGGGCTTATTGCTTTAATTTACTTCTAGACAACATTGTAGGCATACCTATTTTCTATTATTACTACAATTTTTTGCTTGGCCCTAGACATATGTAGTGATGTAGAAATAATTTGACTCTCAATCTGCAGCATACTGAACATGAATATATCAGCAGAAGAAGATTTCACATTCAAATCAGCAAGAAAGTTGATTGCCCAGCAAAACTATATGTCAGATATATATTAAGGTAAATTTGACTGTCATGGCTCATTTAAATGGACTCATTTAATATTTACCATAAATATTTATAAATATTAAATATGTATAAAGGTAATGGTGAAAAGAGTGGACTCTTTAGTTCTTTTTAATAAAGTCTTGGGAGCAAAAGTGGCAGTGTGCCAATTCTTGTTTATTTTGAGCTTGATGCTTTATTTGATCGAGCACCTGACAAACGTTTTTTGGATGTGCGCATTATTTCTTGTTCTTGACAGACAACTTTGCTGTTGGAGACAAAAGTTCTTGAAGTGAAAAACAAGTAGCTATAAAGAGGCTTCTGGAGTCAATAAAAGAGAACCCCACTGCCAATTCATGTCAAAATACCTTTGGCAGAAGCACACAAAAAGCACAACATTTCAGAAAACTGTTGTTTCTCAATAAGATCCATCACGGGGTGCGTGACAAAACACATGAATATGTTTCACTTGGAATGACCTCTGTCCCTTTCCTGAAGAAGGTTCTGACAACCTTTGTCCAGAAAGAGCTTTCAGGCATGGGAAGTATCCACACCCACAGGACCCATCATACTACCCTTCAAGCCATGTTATTCAAAACCATGTGCATCGGACCTTACTTGCTGGAAGATACTCTGGCTTTGATCAGCTGCAACTGGAAAAGAAAATTGATGAATGGAAATTAACAGATTCAGGTGCCCAGTTTTTCTTTAGGCGGTGCACAGAGAACTACAGACATCAGAAATATATGTTGAAGAATGCACAAATAAACGGATTTGTAGTAAAGTAAAGACCACGAAAGGGCTTGTGAACGTCCCTAAACGTAGTGCAGGTCTCAGGCAGAGTGTACATGCAGCCAGTAAAGAGGACAGCACACTCCTTTTTGAACCTAATGTGAATCCCCGGTGGCTGGATGGGCTTGAATTCACAGAAAGTTTAGTGAGGCTAAAAAATGGGGCTCCAACCAATATCATGATTGAGGTGTACAATGACACTGATCATGATGTAACCCTGATGGGCCAGACTCTGATTGGTACAGTACAGTTAGTCAAGAATGTCTTACCTGCTAGTATGTTTGAGGTACCATCAAACCCTGTCTCTGTTGGGGTATGTCACATCCAGACTGCAGATAACTGTTGCAACCACACCAGTACCGAGGTATGGGACCTGCAGTTGATGTCAGCCACCTGAGTAACCACCAGAGACAGTTAGTACGGCAGATGCTAAGAGAAGAGTGCCATTCATTTTCTAAGTCGGACAACGACATTGGGTGTATCAAAAAATCTGCAACTGAATATCTCACTTAAAGATGATGAGCCAGTCAGTCGCACCTATATGTCTGTGCCAAAACCTCTGTATCGTGAGATGAAAGAATATTTGCATGACCTCATAGCACAAGGCTGGATTGAAAAATCGAACTCCTCGTACTCATCTCCAATAGTGTGTGTAAGAAAGAAAGATGGCAGCCTCCGTCTATGTATCGATTATAGGGACCTGAACAGAAAGACTTACCCAGATAGACAACCAATTCCGAGGGTGCAGGACATCATGGACAGCCTGGGTGGCAATTCTTGGTTCTCATTATTAGATCAAGGGAAGGCCTACCATCAGGGGTTCATGTCAAAAGGAAGTAAACACCTAACAGCCTTTGTGACCCCTTGGGGCCTATATGAATGGGTGCGTATTCCTTTCGGGCTGATGAATGCTCCAGCTGCCTTCCAGCGATGTATGGAAGAGTGCTTAGAAGACCTGCAAGATGAGACATGCATTCCATACCTTGATGACACATTGGTGTTTAGTAAGAACTTTGAGAACCACATCCAGGATGTAAGGAAAGTGCTGCAACGGCTTAAATGGTTGTTGAGTATTCTCACTAGAAACAAGATAGAGGAAGTAGAAGTAGAGGTTTCGACCCGGAAACAGTATTCCTTATGTCACAACAAGCAGAAAACATTTTCCATTGTATCAGAGTTAAGGTGCAGTAAAATCTGTTGTTCTGTGAATGTCCACTGGTGAATTCCAGTCATTTCAATAAGAATCCACACGATCAGCAATTTCGTGTGTGGTCAAAAATTTCACTATGGGACCAAGGTGGTCACTGGAATTCGCTGGATTTGACAAACAGAAAGCTGCTTGAAAGTGACTCCTGTGTGAGCTGTGCTTCATACATTACATCGCTACACTGCTGACAATGGTCAATGGACCTTTTTGCCTGTGTAATTTCACGAAATTCACAAATGTGGCCGCACTTTTACTCGCTGCAACATAAAATACAATCAATAATAAAATCTTCACAAGGGACATGTGAGGTACTTAACGAGTTAGAAAAGTGAAATGGTGCATCAGCTTCATTTTCTGTTTGTTTTTCCTCTTTTTTTTGGTGGATGGTCCAGGCACTTCAATGATTTTCAGGTCTACAGGAGGATTTTTATTCTTGAACAAACTTGTATTTCAGCTTACTGAGGTCCCTGCAAAGAACAAAATTTACTGTTAGTAATGTTATTAAAGTTATAGTTGTGAACTTAAAATAATTTCCTCAGCCTTGTGACATTTCAAACCTATTTGACTTTCTGTCTGTGGAACCCAAAAGCAGATCTCAGGCATAATGCAACACCAGTCACCGTTCGCTTTCACTGCATGAAACAAGCAGAAAAAAATTTGTGTAAATCATTCATTAAACCATTCTTATGTACACTTGTCTAGTTCAATTCAATGCAACAATTTATGTAAAAATGGATAAATATTCTGTTAAGCTCCAAAAATGTCCCAGAAGAGATCCTAAAAATATGAAAATGAAGAGAAAAAAATAAGTCCACAACTCATGTGTTATGATTTGTGTTGTAAGTTTTCTGAAGCCATATAATAGGCTAGCTTTTTTGTCTAAAAAGACTAAACTTGAAGTTATAATTCATAATTGCACTTTCTTTTCTCTCGAGACATCGACAACACAGCTGACACAGGTAAACACACGTGCTAGAAGAGTTTTTGTTTTGTTTGTTTCTGGTCCCGCTGCGGATGACACGATGCCATCAAGCGGTATCTCTGGTCGTAATCAGTCCTTCACTGACCAATCAGCGTTCATTAGCAGAATGCTAGCGTGTTATGGGCAACAACAACTCAACCTGTAAGAAATCAAAAGGACATAAGTACTCGTTCATTCAACTTTCGACCTAAAACCCATGTTGAACTTGCAAAATCTACCATCAGATCTGAGATTTCTCAACGACAATCGGGTGAAAGAGACAAATTTAGCTGTCTAGCCCCATTGACTATTGATATGAAGTGTGAAGAGAACTGGTTTTCTCACGTAATCCCTATATCCTATTTTTTAATCCACTTTTCCTAATAAACTCACTATTGCATTTATTTGATTCCTGCATTTTAGCCATTTAGTAAATACAATTACATGTGTTCGTTTTAAAATTTGCATTTTTCGATGTATTTATTAAGATGAATTTATTTATTTAATTATTAGTTATGGATTTATAGTATATTTATAGTTATCTTACATGATTAATATAATTAAACCATCATATTTGTAATAAATTATATTGACCAGCTGAATCTAACACTTAATTTCAACAAATGTAAAAGTCAAATGAAAAAAGATATGTGCAATTACTTGTATATACTGAAATATACTTTTCATTTTGCAGCAGCAGGACCAGAGAACAGGTGTGCAGCAGCATGATGATGATGATGATGATGATGATGATGAAACACTCCTACTTTTTGATGACGAATAATACTTTTTTATTCGGTAGAAATTTGTTTTCATTTTTTTAAGATCAAATTAATTAAAATTAATGCCAAATTGTCACTTCTCAATAACTTTGTTAACTTTTAAAATATATATATGGTAAAAAGTATATGTTAATTGTTTATTATCTGGAAAATGTCATTAACTAACTGCTGATTAATAATAATAATAATAATAATATGTTTATTTTATATAGCGCCTTTCTGAGAACTCAAGGTCGCTTTACAATAATTACAATTACACATAACATAGAAACATGACATAATTAAATTATTAATAAAACACAGGCAGCAAGTTTATTTGCACTGAACACACATTTGCTTTCTTTCGTCATATTCTGTGCTCATCTGCTTTTCTGTAGTATGCATTATAAGCATTGTGTTTACTGAGTTTGATAATATCGTTTATTTCTTTTAATATCAGTCTAATGCATTAAGCCATGTTAACGTTTCAGTGCACGCGGGTTTCGTGACATCATCGAAGTCCCATTTCATTGGCTAGCTGCCAACCAATAAAACGACTCCTTTGACCCCCCCTCCTCCCGCCCCCCTTTCTCTCTCACCGCCTCTCAGTTTCAAGTGCACAAGTTAGTTTTGCACCTGATATATCGCGAAAAGAGTAGCAAAGCGAAATTTGAAATTGCAGTGACAGATTTGAGAAGTTGTAAGTGCCTAATTGAGGAAGTACCGCGAATGTGAACGTAAGATTAAACGTAAAATATATATTACAAGTTTGTGTCTGTCGTTGTATTTCTGTGAATGGCATTTTACACATTTGTGTCTACTTGTCTGCAGCTTTAAATTCAGAATACAGGTTTGTGACTATTGTATGCGAGTGCAAATTTCAACATTCAACTTCTGATTTTTATTTTACAGGTTTTCACATTGGAGCTGTGAGTGTAAATGTTCATGTACAAGTACAAATATTTATTGTACAAGTTCTCAAATTCACATTTACGTGCTCTCGAGTTTTGCTACTGATTTACCTTCATAGATGAGAGATTGCGGATTTGTTGTGGAATTGAATTCCAAAGAGTTGGTGCAGCGGTGCAAAAAGCCCTTCCACCAAATGATGATAGTTTGTGCCGTGGGATTGTCAACAGACCGGTATCAGATGATCTAAGTGTGCGGACAGGTGTGTATGTATGGATGAGGTCAGAGATATAGTTTGGGGCAAGACCATGGAGTGCTTTGAATGTAATAAGGAGTATCTTGTACTGAATGCGATAGCGGATGGGTAACCAATGTAGACTGCGTAAGATGGGAGTAATGTGGGAAGATTTCTTAGTGTAAGTGAGGACTCTGGCGGCAGAGTTCTGGATATATTGAATTTTATTTAATGATGAGTTTGGTAGACCATAGAAAAGAGAATTGCAATAGTCAAGCCGTGAACTGATGAAAGCATGAACTAGGGTCTCAGCATCACTGATGGTAAGAAATGGACGTAAGCGTGCAATATTGCGAAGGTGGAAGAAGGCAGATTTAGTGAGAGAGGAGATGTGAGGAAGAAAGGAAAGAGAGGAATCAAAGATTATACCCAGGTTTTTGACAGTGGTGGAAGGTTTAACCGGAACTCCAGCAATATTGAAATTGTCAACACAGACCCGGGATGTAGTTTGAGGTGAACCAATAAGAAGTAAATCTGTTTTGTCTGTGTTGAGTTTGAGAAAATTACTGGTCATCCAAGCATTTATTTCATCAATACAAGCTGATATGGAAAGCGTTGGGAAAGGAGCATTGCGTTGGGAATGGATGTATAGTTGGGTATCGTCATTATTATGTTAAATAATGAATTAATAAATTATATAAATGTTTTCTAGTTGATTGATTCTTGAGGCACACATGTGTGTGACACATTGATCCATGCGGTCCACACACACAATAGTACAGGTAACGTACTCGGTTACTAACGTAACCTCGGTTCTCTCTAGAGAGAGGAACGAGTACTGCGTAGAATACGCTAGGGGAAAATCCTTTTCCACGAGAATACTGAAGCCAAAAAATTATCCTTAATTTTGTATTAATGTAAAACGCGTTGCGGCAGCATACAGACATAGGCGAGGCAGCTCGCGCGCCTATTGGCTGGTCTGCTGGCAACTGCTTAAGCCTATCGAGCGAGACCTAGAGTGACGTCAGACCCAATGAGGGCGCTTCGCGCCCTCTGCGTCACGTCCCGCCGAAACGGGCGTGGCTTAGGTCTATAAATACCGCTCGCAGGCTTATATCTCTGGTTTTTCATAGTCGAAGCAACCAGAGCGCGTGCATGCACGGCAGGATACGCAGTACTCGTTCCTCTCTCTAGAGAGAACCGAGGTTACGTTAGTAACCGAGTACGTTCTCTTACGAGAGATTCTCTCGTACTGCGTAGAATACGCTAGGGGAACCTACTGTAAAACGCTGTGCGTGCTGGGATCTGATACTATAGACTCAAGGGCGACAGCCCGGAGTTCATACAGTACACAATCACCCAGGGGACTCACAGGGAATCCTGGAAGAGGAGGGGTTAAGCCACTATCTTCCTTTATGGCAGCATAGAGCAAGGACTGCAATACTCAAATAGCTGCATAACTGACAGCGTCAGTTTATGAGATTTGGCCATACTAGACCGACAGTAGTCTGGCCTGTAGTGCGGGAACCTCTAGGTTGTAAAACCTTATAAATGCAGACGGAGAGGCCCAGCCTTCCGCCATACAAATATCTTGCAAGGCAATCCCACTTGACCAGGCCCACGATGAAGCCATGCTTCTCGTGGAGTGCGCTTTGACACCCAGCGGGCACTGCATGCCCTTGGTTGTGTAAGCTAGCGCTATTGCGTCCACTACCCATCTGGATAGGGTCTGTTTCGAAGAGGCTAGTCCCTTAGAACGCCCGCTGAACGAAACAAAGAGCTGCTCCGTCTGTCAGAAAACAGACGAGCGAGACACATAAGCTCTTAACGCCCTGACTGGGCAAAGGGAGCTTTCGTCCATATTTCCTTCAGTGACCGGCAGAGCAGACAGGGAGATGACCTGTGCTCTGAACGGCGTATTGAGGGATTTAGGAACATAACCGTGCTTAGGTTTGAGTATAACTGTAGAGTCATTCGGCCCAAAATCCATGCACGTCGCGCTTAATGAGAGCGCGTGTAAGTCCCCTATGCGCTTCACTGAAGCGAGAGCCAGAAGAAACGCCGTCTTGAAAGACAGGTGTTTAAGATCGATCTTCTGCAAGGGCTCGAATGGATGACCTTTCATGGCTTCCAGTACCGTAGAAAGGTCCCATATAGGGACTGTGGGAGGTCTGTGAGGATTCAGTCTCTTAGCTCCTCTAAGGAAGCGAATGACTAAATCGTTCCTTCCAATAGACTGGCCAAGCGTGGTCGAAGAGAACACTGCTATGGCCGCTACATAGACTTTGAGCGTGGAAGGGGATCTGCCCTTATCCAACAGCTCCTGTAGGAAGGAGAGAACCTCCGTCACACCGCAATGCAGGGGTGACACACCACGAGCTGTGCACCAGCTAGAGAACATTTTGAGGCATAGAGACGTCGCGTAGACGGAGCTCTGGCCTGTGTGATAGTGTTTAACACTCCCTGTGGGAGGTCAGCGGGTACCCGTTGATGGCCCACACATGAAGGGACCACAGCTCTTGGGTGAGGATGCCAGATCGAGCCGTTGGCTTGAGAGAGGAGATCCCTCCTCAGAGGCACTGGCCACGGGGCGGTGCTCGCTAACTGCATCACAATTGGGAACCAAGGTTGGCTCATCCAAAGTGGGGCTACAAGCAGCACTGAGCATCCTTCTTCCCTGACCCGTTCTACCACCTGAGTCAGGAGGGAGATGGGGGGAAAAGCGTAGAGAGGACGGCGAGGCCACTCGTGGGTCAGCGCGTCCTTGCTCTTCGAGAAAAATTCTGGACAGTGAGCGTTTTCTTGAGACACGAACAGGTCTACTTCCGCTCTGCCGAATTTCTTCCACAGCAGCTGGACTGTCTGTGGGTGCAAAGACCATTCCCCTGTCGGAACCTGGTTCCTGGACAGTCTGTCTGGTCCTATATTTAGGAGACCTGGCACGTGCGCTGCTCTCAGCGAGAGCAGGTTGCTGCGGGCCCATATCAGGAGACGCTTGGTTAGCCTGTACAGAGTCAGGGACCTGAGGCCGCCCTGGCGTGATTGGTACCAGTCTTTTGCCTCCCATGGTTTCAAAGCTGCAATGCACGCTTGATTGACCTTGAAGCGAAGCCGACCGGAGGCCCACACTGTGCGTGGTACTCTCTTTCTGAGCCAGAACTGCAGTGGGCGCATGCGCAGAAGGCCCAACTGGAGAACTGAAGATGCTGAGGCCATCAGACCTAGCATCCTTTGAAAATGTTTTGAGAGGGACTATCGCGCCGCAGCGGAACGAGCCGGCTGCGCGCCGAATGTCCAGTGTGCGCTGAGATGACAGGCGTGCTGTCATTAGCAGCGAGTTCAGCTCTATTCCCAGAAAAGATATAATCTGACTGGGGAATAGCGAGCTCTTTTCCCAGTTCACTGCGAGACCGAGATTCTCGAGGTGATCGAGTAAAATGGTCCTGTGCTCTACGAGCTCCGAGTGAGATTGGGCTAGAATCAGCCAGTCGTCCAGATAGTTCAGCACTCGTATACCCCGTAGTCTGAGGGGTGCGAGCGCTGCGTCCATGCACTTCGTAAATGTACGGGGTGCCAGGGACAAGCCGAAAGGCAGGACTGTGTACTGATATGCCTGGCCCTCAAAGGCGAATCTCAAAAATTGCCTGTGACGTGACGCTATCTGTATTTGAAAATACGCGTCCTTTAGATCTATTGACACAAACCAGTCCCCTCAGCGGACATGCGCGAGGATTTTTCTGGTCGTGAGCATCCTGAACTGGCGCTTCAGAAGCGCTCTGTTCAGCTGCCGCAGATCTAGTATGGGTCTGAGACCCCCGTCTTTCTTGGGCACCAGGAAGTATCTGCTGTAAAGCCCCCCTTCGCTTTGAGATTGAGATAGGGGTTCTATAGCCCCTTTGCTCAACAGTTTCAGAATCTCGGCTCGAAGTAGATGAGCTACTTTCGATTCTACCGTGGTCTCGACGCGCGCCATGAAGCGGCGAGGGCGCCGGCGAAACTGCAGCGAATAGCCTTCTTTTATGATGTTCAGCACCCATCTCGAAAACCCCGGGAAGCTTTTCCCACGCAAGTGCGCGAGTAGCTAGGGGCTGGATGCGAAGCACGCTCTGATCGGCTTGCGATACAGCGGCTTTTGTGTGCTGTGACATAAGCGTCGCGCTCATGACATCTGAGGCAGGGGGCGCGCTGATAACAGCGGGCAGAATGCCCGCGCTCGACTCTTCTGCAGTGTCTAACTGAGAGGGGGAGGGCTGGGCTAGTTTCATGTCTGTGTGTGGGCTTGGGCGCAGAGCAGCGGGCACATACACCACTTTTACAGCATTGCTCGCGTGAGCAGAGCGTATGCATACTGGTCCTGTATTTACAGAGACCGTGAGACATGTGGGAAGTAGCGTTTGTGGGCACTGGGTAGTGGGCACGTTTGCTACGTTTAAAGCGCAATCGATCTGAGTCGATTTTATGTGCGCGAGCCCTGTGTGAAGGGCTGTGCTTGTGTGTAGGAATGGGCACTGAGTAGTGGGCATTTTTTCTACACATGAAAACACCGTCGGCCGTGGCCGGAACACCAGAAAATACACTCTTTAAGGGATTTATCTGGGTAGCCGTAAAAATGGCTTTTTTGTGCAGGCAAGTGGGCAATGGAACCGGCTTGTTGGCTGCTAAATACGCTGGACCAGTCACATTTCTTGTAACTGGACGAGCGGCAAGGTTTGGGTGCAGGCGAGGGGGTTGTACAACACACTCGTTGGCTGCAAAATACACATCTGCAGTCGCCTCTTCAGGGAACTGACAGAGCGAGCATTGACGGCATAATTTTATTTGCCGGTAGACCCGGGATCGAACACGGGTCTCTCGTGCGGAAATCTGTGAATCTGCCACTGTCCCACAGGGGAAGACACATAGGATTTCAGTCAGCGCGAGTATTATCAGAGAGCGTCAACATGCTGGCGTTTGTTTGCAGGCGTGCGTGTAACAACAGGCTCGCTCACTGCAATAAAGACATTTCCAGTCGCCTGAATTTCAGAGGGGAATGAGAAATGTGTGAGAAATTGAGATCGGCCCGGCCGCAGCGGGACTAAAACCCTCTTTTCTCCTTTCGCCAGTGATGCACGGGAACCATAGAAACGGTGTCTGGGTGCAGGCGAGCGGGTTGTACAACGCGCTCGCCGGCTGCAAAATGCACGTCTGCAGTCGCCTTCCAGGGAACTGACAGAACGAAGCATTGGCGGCATAATTTATCTGCCGTTAGACCGGGATTCGAACACCGGTCTCCCGTGTGAAAAAACCTAGGATTCCGCCACTGAGCCACAGGGGGGAAACACAAAGGCTTTCAGATGCACGACCATATAAAAGAGCGTCAACATGTTTTCTTCGGCGTTTGCTTGCAGGCGTGCGTGTATTAAAAAACAGGCACGTTTGCTGCAGAATAGACATTTCCAGTCGCCTGATCAGGGAACTGAGACATGTGTGAGAAATGAGGTCAGTCCGGTCTCGACGGGACTGTAAACACTTTTCTCCTTTCGCCGGTGAGTGACGCGTGAATGGGGCGCAGGGGTAGGGTAGCTTTCTTGTAACGTAAAGAAAAACTAACCCCGACCATCCGCTTCCAGCCTCCCTTGTGAGCAGCGCAGTTTGCGCGGCTCGAACAGAGGGAGAGAGAAAGCCAGCCCCGTGACGGTCCGCTCCAGACATCCCCTGTGAACGGCGCGGTTGCGCGGCTCGAACAGAGGGCGAGCAGGTATCATCCCCCAAGCAGGCAAGGTAAGCGGGCGAACCGGCGAGCTTTGCGGCTTGGAAGGGCGGAGGAGCAGTCTCGGAGAAGGATGCCAGGTGAGTCCTCAGAGTCACCATAGGCAGTACCTAGCTCGCAGTGAGGGCAGTCGCCGTCAGCGAGCGCGAGAACTGCGTGATCCTCAGGAAAGGGGCGTCTTGAAAAAGACGCCCGGCTCTTTTAGTGCAATGAGAGTGTGTGTCGCCGCGGCGAGCACACACAAGGCACAGTAGAAGAGAAAGGATATAACGCCGGATAGCGCAGCAGGAAGGCGATGAAGGTGGCGCGGCCAGCAGCTTCTCGACTCGTCCCGCTGAAGTGCTTCTTCAACAGCGCGGCTTCTTCTCGGATCCAGCGATGAGTTGCTTCGCTGAAGGATGAAAAATCAGAGATATAAGCCTGCGAGCGGTATTTATAGACCTAAGCCACGCCCGTTTCGGCGGGACGTGACGCAGAGGGCGCGAAGCGCCCTCATTGGGTCTGACGTCACTCTAGGTCTCGCTCGATAGGCTTAAGCAGTTGCCAGCAGACCAGCCAATAGGCGCGCGAGCTGCCTCGCCTATGTCTGTATGCTGCCGCAACGCGTTTTACATTAATGCAAAATTAAGGATAATTTTTTGGCTTCAGTATTCTCGTGGAAAAGGATTTTCCCCTAGCGTATTCTACGCAGTACGAGAGAATCTCTCGTAAGAGAACACACTGAATAAATGCTGATTAAATGTAGGCCTATGCAGTGTATTTTGGTCGTTGCTACGACGAATACAGGAATCACAAAGTTACGTTGCTGGAACGTTACGTGGTACGTCGCTACGACTAATATGGTCCTTTGATGTTACGTCCTCGCAACATACCAGTTTGGTCATTGAGACGTCCTCATCACGTTCTTGTGACGTACCACATAACGTCGCCACGACGAATACAGGAATCACAAAGTTACGTTGCTGGAACGTTATGTGGTACGTCGCTACGACGAATATGGTCTGGTCCGGTTACGTCTTCACAACGTAACTGTGTTAGCTGGGTGATTGGCGTTCAAGAAATCAACACACATGTCTGTGATTGGCTACATTGTTCAACGCTGCAAACATGTTATAAATAGATAGAGACTCTGGCCTGTAAATCGTTTCTATTTTGTTTTAGTTGTTCTTGTTGCTTTTGTGCAACAGATGAATGACAATTTATTCGTTTTTAGATGTTCAATTTATAGATAATTCTATTTTGCAGGAGTCCCGCGAATCGTTTTATTCTTCCGCAACCAGCACACACACGAGTGCATTACCGCCCGCGCCCGCACTCGGCCATCAGATCTATGTTCCCGCGCCGCACTCTGTTGCGTTGGGTCCCGCGGGAGTGCAGGTCTCTAGTCCACATGTGCATACACAACTTTTAAAAACTGGCAAATGCACTGAAAGCTTGATCGTGGTCTGTCATTTTCACCATGACCGGGAGCAGAAGCCGCCAGATATTTAAACGTAAATAATTAATGTGACGCGTCGACGCATTTCATGCGTGTCGACGTATTTTCATAGTCGACGTAATCGATGACGTCGACGCGTCGTTGCAGCCCTACATAGTGAGTAGACAAAAGGCTTGTTCGACTTTATGCAGCTCTGCGCAGACCGATCGGCGGCTGACTTGAAGCAGTGCATGCCGGTTAGAAATTTTGTCCGACTTGATACAGCGCCGACGCCACGTGACTGTGACATATGCCATCAAAGTACCGCGAGAGCGATTCGAGAGTAGCCGGGGAACTCAGCCAGCGCAGCTTCTCAAGAGCGGCTGCACTGGGCTGCACGAGGGCTGATGACGACACAGCTGTTCCACGATTGGCCGGATTCACCGCATGACAACGATCACGTGTGTTTCGTGTTTATTCGAACAGCTTTAGTTCCTCTAAAGCTCACAAATCATTTTTTTATAACAGTAAACACTCTTTTCATGTTGTTGCGATGTTATATTGTGTCATGTTTATCAAATTAAAAGTGATTAAAAAACGTAGACTCCACTTCATTGATAGTAGCTAGTTTATGTTGAACTTTATTCTTGTTCAAACAGACGCTGTATGAAGCAGTAGCTACATAAAGTATGAATGAAAATGTCTCTGAAACATCTGTGTATTATTTGGCAAATATTGCATTTATTTCACTTCAGTTGTGATAAAGTATGCAAACACCACGTGAGCGGTCACTACGGGAACCAGAATGTGTCCGACTTCACGTCTCCGTTTGCAACTCCTCCCCGCCTGCACCCGGCTACTCTTGCCGATCGGTTACATCCAGCCGCAGCCGATGTCGAACACACCTAAAGAGATATTTCTTTGGCGAGTTTACAAACCTTGTAACGGAGAGTGAACAAACGGCGGAAGCTGCGGCAGGCTTTGATGAGGGGAGCCATTAATTTCAAATCCGATGACGATCAGCTGAGCTTTGTTGCGCGCGAGGATCACTGAACCATGACTTCAGAGGAATAGCAGCAGTTTCGTGACACAATAAAAGTTTTCTCCTCCTGTTTCTTCTTATTCTTCATATTATTATTAATATTATTACATATTATTATTATAAATAATCCTACCGAAAACAATAGGGCCTTCGCCCTTTCAAAGTTATAGCGCCACCAACTGGCAGCAGGAAGTGTGTCACTTTCAAAATGCTTTGAAATATGTGTATAATATAGACACACGGCAGATGTAGACCTGTGAAAGGTTTAATGATATCTTAGATACTGTTGCTGTGGCAACGCATCAAACTTTAATACTCTTTTCAGATGCTTTTGAGACTCTTAACATACTTGAAATTGGATGAAACTCGACAGACACATCACATTTATTAGCCAGTAGACATGTGCAAAGTTTCAGAAACGGGTGTGGTGAGGGGCTCAGTAGCGCCACCTTTAGTCAAAAATGGGGGCTTAGTTTTAAGTAGAGTCACAAAAATCGTTATGTATATTGTTCTCATCAAGCCGGACAACTTTCTAATTTATAGTCATAAGCTCTGACCAACAGGAAGTGAGATATTTTGGTTTGAATGTGATTTTTTGGAGAATTCTCTCTCTCTCTCTGTATCTGTATCTCAGTGTGTGTGTGTGGGGTGTGGGGGATTTGTCTGTTAGGAGAGATTTGATTTTATAATTGTTTTTCAAGGTTTCAGGGGCTTTTGGGGCCCTTAACGTGCTCGAAAACTCTTGAAACTTTGCACACAGGTCAGAACCTGCGGCCATCAGGGCCGGGCTGAAGCTGGTACCCGGGTGTGGCAGGGGGGCTCAACAGCGCCCCCTTGAATGGGGTCCGAAAACTTGGTCCATAGATCAAACTAGCTTGCATGAATTAATATGAAATTCGGTACACATATAGATCTCATCGGGCCGAACAACTTTCGCACTCTTAAGTTATACGCCAGCCCAACAGGAAGTCAGCTGTTATGGGTTGTTTGGAGAACGCTTGCTGTGGAATTTGAAACACTCCTCCTAGAGAATTAATTCAATCCCCATCAAACTCGGTGTGCATGAAGTCAAAACATTGAGGATGCTAAATTGCGGATGGATTTTTGATATCTCGAACGGTTTGGTCGTGGCAAGGAAACAAATTTATGGCGAGAAAAGAGAAACACGAAGTGTTATAACTTCTGCATACATTAACTGATCTTGATGAAACTTCAGCAGTGTGTTCGTGGTAAGAGGCCGATCAGATGGATGTAACTATTGTGAGTCAAAGTTATAGCGCCACCAACTGGCAGCAGGAAGTTTGTCACTTTCAAAATGCTTTTGACAAAAATGGGGGGGTTAGTTTAACCCACAGTTACAAAAATCAGTATGTATATTGGTCTCATCAAGCCGGACAACTTTCTAATTTACAGTCATTAGCTCTGACCAACAGGAAGTCAGATATTTTGGTTTGAATGTGGATTTCTTTGCAAAATCAGCCTCTGAATTTTTACCCACTCCTCTTAAGTGTTTTTTTTTTTTTTTTTTACCAAACTTTTTCAACATGATGAAAATACATGAACGATGTTAAATTGTGAACGGATAATACATATATCAAACGGTTTTGCTATGGCGAGGGATTAAAGTAATGTCAAAAATGGAAACACTAAAAGCCTTATATCTTCTAAAAATGTAATTATACACCATTTATTTCTATATAAAATTATACAAATATCAGAACTAAACCCATTTTATTCTTTTTTTTTTCCAATTTAATAATTGTTTAAGTTTAAAAACAGCCAGCAGTTTTTTTTTTTGTCCAAAAAATAAATACATCATGTCATTCATAGTGCTATACTGCCCTCTTGTGTTCAAAATCAGGTAGGCCTATTGTATCTATGTAAAAATATACTAGGTATGTGACGGTGAGAATATTTTACCACCGGTTAATCAACGGGTTAATAAACGTTAATCAATGTTGTGGAATATTTATATTTATATCTTTATATATATATATATATATATATATATATATATATATATATATATATATATATATATATATATATCTGGAGGAAACATTGGTTCCTGTCCCAGGGTCCAGTGTTGGGAGCTCTTTGCCATCGAGTTGCGATCTCGACAGAAGTTCCCTCACTGGCTGGGGAGCGGTAATGGAAGGCTCAAGCTCATCTCTCTTGGCACATAAATTGCCTGGAGATGATGGCCGTCTTCAATGCGTTGAGACATTTCCTCCCAGACCTGAGGGGCCATCATGTGCCTGTTCGGACGGAACTGGGGCTGGATGCTTTGGTACAGACGTGGCCGAGGCTACGTCTGTACGCATTTCCCCCTGTTGCTCTGCTCCCAGGAGTTCTGGAGAGAGTCCGTCAGGACGGAATAAGTCTACTGCTAATAGCACCACGCTGGCCGAGTCGAATTTGGTTTGCGGACTTAATTCGTCTCCTCAACGGCCCTCCCTTGGAGATCCCGATCAGAAGAGACCTTCTGTCTCAGGCAGGGGGCACAACATTTCACCCCCAGCCAGAGATTTGGAAACTATGGGTTTGGCCTCTGAGGGGGTCCAACTTATAGAGAGTGGTGACCATTAATAGCACTGTTGATTCAAGTCACACATTTAAGCTTTTCAAAAGCCATAGTGTACATTACAGTCTCCAGTCTCACTGCTTCAACATTTTATGAATAGCTGAATAACTAACCATCTGAGATTTCGGAATAGAGATAAAGGTTAGGATCATAATTTTCAGGAATATTATAAAGGGGTGTGATGGCCACACCCTCAGATACACCCTCAGGTACACCCCATGTTACTGTTAACGCGGTACTGAAACCCCTGTACTTTAGTGAATGCCGAAACGGGAGGGTGTCCTACAGTGTTAATTTTGGCAGCCATTTTTAGTCAGGGAAAAAAAGGTTGTCAACAAACATTTTTCATCATAGTTTTATTGAAATTTCGTTAACAAAATGAACACTGGTTCTGTTATCAAAAGTTTGGAGTGAGATCTGTTAGGGAAGGAGCCACCCAAATATTTGCAGCAACGGGCCCCTCGGCCCCACCAAATTCGCTTCAATTTTTGCTAGCAGTTCAATTTTGCCTATTGTTCATAATTGACTACTAGCACAAATGGAAATTATAACAATTGGTAAATCTGATAAAAGACAGACAAATTCATCCAAATAAAATAAACATATTATTTCAAAAATACAAATGTATCCAAAAAAAAGAAGAAATTTGGCCCCAAACGAGCTAACTGAACAGCAGTGCTCAATGTACATAGTCATAACAACTTGTCCTGAGCATGTATGTCAAGTTGTGTGTGTGTTTGTGTGTGTACACATTTAGCTTGATAGCGTTCCATCCAGAGCCAAGCCGGGAGCGAAGCGTTCTAAGAGGCAAACGCAATGCTCACACTCAACCCCTTCGAGAGCTGAGCGAGCATGCTCTGCTCCCAAACAGCTAACACACAGATTGTGTGAATCCCTGTCCGGAATGTAGCGAGGACAGGGATGAACACACTTTCTGTAATTGAGTTGTTTCTCACTCGCCATTTTGATATATATATATATATATATATATAAGTTTTCTACGGGACAGACAACACCAAATAAGACTTAGACAGACAGAGAGCGCTTGCTGAAGATCAGAGAGCTGACAGCAGCTGTGACGCCGGCTCCCTTTATAGCTTCCGCATTCCGCCGGACTGGCGGGGACTGGACTAAGTTGCACATGTGACTTCAGGAGCGCTAATGCTGAAGGGATTCCCCAAAGTGTCATCATAGCGACGCAGCGTCTCGTTCCCTTCTCAGGGAACCATAGTTACATGAGTAACCGCAGTGTTTCCCACACGACACATAGACTAATTCGTGGCGGTGCGCCACAGAATCAACACCGGCCGCCCACATAAGCGTTTCGTTAAAAAAAAAAAAAAACGCAATTTAAAACACGCAGCATATTTATTCAGCTGCCTTTCCCTGCTCTCCCTCCGTCTCTCTGTCACTCACGCGTCTTTCTCACAAGCAATTTTGTGTCTCGCCAAAGCCTTATTTGATCGCTGAGAGATGTACATGAGAGCTGCGCTTGCGATAGGGCGCATATTACTGAAAGAACCATAGACAGTATATACACGGAAAGAACGAGTAGAGAGAGAGAGCCCTGGTCGCGCGCGCGCGCGCACCCTTACCGTCTTCAAACGGTCTTGCTCTCTCTCTCTCGCTTCCTTTGCGCATATTAATCCAAATCAATTGAGAATTGACACGATGGTAAAAGATCGGAAGACCGAAGTTTCACGTGGAGCATTCAGGTATTTTTTTCCTGAATTACTGCTGGGTGTTGTGCTAAAAAAAAAAAAAAGTTGCCTTATCTTCTCTGAAAAGCATTCCGCACATTCAGCTGACATAAAAAAACACTTTAAATAAACAAAACAAAACCTATCCAATGATGAAATGTTTTCTGCGTTGACAAATCTTGTGCGATGGATGTCCTAACTGCCAGGATAATCACACGCGTTGTAGGCCTACAAGTCCGCTAATGACACGTCCGATTCGCGAACTAATGACTCATTTGAACCGATTCAATCTTTTAGACTGTTTGCGGTAAATGCAGTTGGGTTGTCGAGGTCAAAACTCTAAATAAGATGTGAATCAAATAAACTTACTATAAATAATGTTATGTCCTTTTTTTACTCTTACACTGAATGTTTGGATTTTGTGAAGGTGTGAATCATTTTTGATTAATATTTAATATAATAAAGTTCTGTGTAACAAATTTTTAACTCAGTTTATTAACGGATATTATTTCCCAACTTTGCCAGCTTTGTCTAGCCTTAATTTACTGAAGGCTATGGATGTTAGGTAAATATGTTTATTAAATTGTACACATTCATTATTAATCTTATGCCTAATATGATGAAAATGGTTGTTATGTGTTTTTTCTCCTCTCACATTAAATCACATGTATTATATAGGCCTATTTTAAGTTAAAAATGGTGAAATTAGAAAAAAGTTGATTAGTTTGCCTAATTATTTTTGTTGTTGTATTCTGTCAAATATGAAATGTTTAGTTTAGCTACTTGCACCTTATCTCGCACTTTGACCGTTATCAGCTGGAACTCGCTCTCAGCGGCTCCTGTGAACAGGGTCGTACCCCCTAAAAAATATTCATGTGGGCCCCCCTTCACCAATATCATATACTGTAAATAGATGAGCATGGAGGCCCAAATATAACAGAAGATGGTGATGTTGTTGTAAAACCTTTATTTAAAAGTTAAATGTTTATATCAAATTACAACTAATAAAAACTAACAAAAGAAATTGTTGAATAAAAAAAAAACAAATTTTTAAAAAAGTAACAGCAAAATAATGTTTTTCCCCATCAGTCTGTTATAATTCATAAACCAAAAAGTAAACATTTAGAAATGGACATGAATGCAGTCAAATTAAAAAATAAAATCATTTATTGTCTTATTTTTTAATAAAGATAATATGGAACTGGTAATATTATTAAATAAATCTAATAAATGTATTCATCCAAGTGCAGTGTGTTGTATTCATGTTTTCTTGATGTAATAAATACTTCATCAGCCGGCAGGTCAGGTGCATAATGCAATGCGTCGTGACTCGTGTACATTTTTTAACTCTTATGTTAAAAAGAGAAATTTTGACCACGTAATCATTCGGCCTTTGAAAAAGAGAATGTTTCAACTCTGGTGTATGCTAAATGAAAACAGGCGAACGGGTGTATGAATGTGTCTGCAGGTGTATCTAACCCTAACAACTAATGACCAACTTTATTTTTGCTATTGTACATACATTTTATTCTTCTAACTGTTTGTCTTTGGTTAACACAGCTGGAGAAGAACAACAGGGAGGTTGGAAGACACAGTAGAGGAACTACAGAATAAATATGGAGAGAAAACAGCATTAAAAAGGACCAAGTCCATAGTGAAAAAAATCAGAAAAAAGAATATCAAACGTAGGAAAAGATTTATAATTTACTTTGTTAGTAGTCAATATGTTTCTCAATCTTCAATAAGCTTTACTATAATGTTTACATGGTTTTGGTTGTGTATTTAATTGTTAATTTTTTAACCGATGGTGACATTCAAACGCTGAGCGTTCAAACACATTCTGGAAACATGACAAATCAACAGCCTAACAACCTTCCACAACGACAGCATAATAATTCTACATCATTCGGACAGCCATTAATTCAGAACCCTAATCAGCTTAACTTAACAATTGCCCAATAGTTACTACAATCATGGTAGAAAACACAATATATGGTGATGTTAACATCAGTGCGGTGTCTGTTAATTTAAGAAACAGTTGCTTAGTTATATATATTTATGTATGAGTATTTTTGTTTTTTAAAGTTAATCCATAGGGTGTGGATCTATGGATGTGTGTAAAAATACACCCAAAGATACCAATTAGGAGAATATCTAACTGTATAGTGTAGATTGTGAACATTCCTTTTTTTTCAAATAATTAATCTCTTTCATTTTGTGCCAGATGTTAAAAGATAAAGGTATCTTTAAATCAACATAATATTAATCAATAAAATATAGTTAAATTACAATTACAGTACAATGACTTCCATAATATTTTATTTTATTTACAACGTTTTGCATTGTGAGTGAGACCTCGCAAAGATTACTATTCGATTTCTCGTTGCATGGTTGCACTATGCCTGAGTCATCAACATCTAAACTAAACATTATCATGGTTTAGTTGTATTTTAAAACACTGTTTTTTCTTTCCTGATTTTCATTTATCAGGTTGATATTTGTAGAAATAAGCAAAGTACATTTATAAAACAAGATAATGGCCTTGTGTCAGACAACACAACAGGTCTTTTTATTCTAACTTTAAAAAGTGTAACTGAGTATTTGATTTTTACAAATACCTAAACCAATGGGCCTAAGCCGTTGAAGGCCTTCTGAAACTTCTGAAGGCCTCTCATGTGTAGATTCGCTTGGTTGAAAATTTGTATTTTATTAGCTAAAATCATTGTCTGTATTCATAAAATATGTCCTCATGGGTGTAAAATGATCTTTCTTTAAATCAGATCATTTCTTATCTTTATTTACATGGGGCGGGTATGTCCAAGGAAGCTTCCGTGTTGTTCCGCCATCTTGAAAAAGACCAGAGAGGTACAAAAAGCGCTAGCCTAACTCGACACATTTCATCATCAGCACTACTATAGTCAACAACCAAATTATGACTTAAAAAGGTTTTAAGTATTACATTAAAAAGGCGTAATTGACAAAAATTGTAATTCTGAATTAAAAAGTTGAAATTAAAATTATGACTATGCGTCAAAATTATGAGATGAAAAGTTGAAAAAAGTTGAAATGATGAAAGAAAATTAGCTTTCTGCTAAATTGAAAGTATGACAAAGTAAATATTCCATAGTGAAATTTTCTGAATTCAATAATTGTATTTGTGAAAATGATTCAGTACTGAAACAGCATTTATGAGTTTTTACATCTTCTGCTTGTTTCTGCAGTTCGTGTAGGCCTCTAAGACTACGAATAACTAAAAATGATTACTGACGAACTTGAGTAACTTGAATTTTGTTGGCGATATAAAAAAATTGTCTTCCCATACCGGGCGGGAGTCGAACCCCGGCAGCCTGGACGAAAACCAGGAATCCTAACCGCTAAACCATATGGGAGGCACTGCATGGTACAATGTAATGCAGGATCATACTTATGCCGAGCCACAGGAGAAGTTTTAATTAAACGTACAGTATACAGTTATTTACAATAACAAAGGCGTAGTTTGATGACGCAACACATGCTAAGAATTATGGATGTTGTCGTCAACGTCAAGCCGGCCGATCTAATAATGTTTATGGTTGACTGAATACATCGATGCTTTTATCATGACTGTGATATGAAGCAGTTCGGGATTGATAAGAGACAGCTATCAGCTCCAAACGCGATGCGAGTCCCACGGATATAAAAGGAATATGGACATTTCATTCTGTTTTAAGCAAAGTACGAAGAACGGGCCCCAGGAACAGACAAGGTCACAACAGGAAGGTAAACACATGGAAAACACTTGGAAATGTTCACAGCAGCAAAACAAGACTTAGCCCCAAGTGTTGTGTGATTGTGGCCAGAGAATGTCTAATAAGGCGAGAAGTTTCACTCTCAGTACACCTCCGGCTTCTGAAATGGTTGCAGTTCCACTCTGATTCCATATGAGGGCGCTCACAGGACGAGTGCAGAATGAATGGAGGTCTATGGCAGTATACCCATCAAAATACACTTTTCTCAGGATATAATTTTTTGTCTAGTAATTTGAATATTGTATTCGAAAAGAGATGCAAAGAAATTACACAACGCTGGGTGTTAGATTTTTTAGAGTCACTTATTTGCTTTAAAAAGTATTTTAAAGTGTCAATGACGTCATACACATCGTACGACCAGATATACTGATTTACGGCAATCCTTCAGTCACTTTGGTGCTTTTGTGCTCTGCACTTTTTTTTCTCTCGAGGCATCGACAACACAGCTGACACAGGTAAATACACGTGCTAGACGAGTTTTTGTTTTGTTTGTTTCTGGTCCCGCTTCGGATGCCGCGATGCCATCAAGCGGTATCTCTAGCCGTAATCAGTCCTTCACTAACCAATCAGCGTTCATTAGCAGAATGCTAGCGTGTTATGGGCAACAACAACTCAACCTGTAAGAAATCGAAAGGACATAAGTACTCGTTCATTCAACTTTCGACCTATAACCCATGTTGAACTTGCAAAACCTACAATCAAAGCTGAGATTTATCAATGGCAATCGGGTGAAAGAGACGAATTTAGCCGTCTAGCCCCATAGACTCCCATTCATTTTGCACTCATGGGCGATCGCCCCCAGTGGAACTCTGGTGGAACTACAACCAAAATTCGGTACAATAGGACTTAATAGGGAGTGGGCAGGCTCTCCGTAGACGGGCTCTGCTAACGTTATGTATTTGGTCAAAATTGAGTCAAGACTCAAAGTGGGCTTTTTAAATCGCATACTTTCAGAGATATATGAACACCTAAACTGGCAAATGACCGCTTGATTAATTCATTGTCATCACTAAATTATCCTTTTAACTGACACCTTTTTTTCGCATAAACATGAAAATCACTATCCAAACTTAAATGGTTGTAATTCAAGAATGCTTTGGAATATAGACCTATGGTTGGTCTTGTTTTAAAGAAGACATTTGTCAGATTATTGTTGAAGTGAAAAAAAATTATGAAAGTGAAACAGAAAAAAGTTATATAAGTTTGAGTTTATTAAAAAGTACAAATTTAAACATAGAATTATTTACATTTTATATAAAATATATATATATTACAAAATATATTTTACTCTATAACTGCAAGAAAAGGAAAGCAAAAAATCTGAACAAGTTGTGTTCCACATTTTATGTTGATCTTTCTCTCGCTCCCTCACCCTTTCTGCCGTGTGCTCTACACGGTTTGGAGCTGCGCGCTCTTGCTCGCTCGCTCTAGATTCCGGGAGATTTGAGCTAATTTGTGGGCATCAGGGAGCTGCTATCAATATGCGGGAGACTCCCGGAACTTCCGGGAGACATGGGATGTCTGCTATAGAGATATTAAAAACTAGAAACTACTATTTAGTTAATTTAACCGCTTTTGAATTTGAACCGGTATCGTTCATTTCTATGACAGCTGTGTTGCGTTCAGTCCAAGATGGCGGAGCTGCAGCTCTGCGCATGGGTGCGTTTGTTGCAATGGAACGTTCTATTGAGTTTCGCCTCTTGGTACTTCTATACTCTTTGGTTTGGTTACTATCAGAGGGCTCTGGGTCATAGCTCTGGGTGCCATGGCAGCACGAGCGGAAACCAGAGACAACACAGATATGACGGCATTGACGGCGACAAAACGGAAATAAAGACATGGAAAGACACGTCTTCGAATTAAAATATTAATTTCTCTGGATTTAGAAGTTAATTGGAACTGTCGGGATAATGTAAAATACACAACTTTAAAATAGATATAACATAGATATAGTGATTTTTTATATTTTTAAAGCAAAAAAAAAATACATATTGTGCCTTTAAATTAAAATGTAATTTATCGGTATGTAAATAAATATCGGGATAGCTTTTCCCAGGTGGAAACACTTTGAAAGGGAAGTTGCCTGCGTTCTTCTCGACGGGTAAGTCAAAGGTACGGTCTAAATGACAAGCTTGGTTGTGTAAGTCATTATATAGGCAGCATAACGGTAGAACATGTACAATTAAACTCAATGATGTGCTATCGGAAGACACGTTGTCATAGCTTCTTGACGCATAACGGCTACCGCAGTTGCAACACGCATTTGAAAAGCGAGTAGATGGGACAACTGCTAGATGGGAATCTTTTTAAATCTTTAACAAAAAAGCCTCCAAAATCGAGGAGGTCAAAGGGCATGATTCCTGCTATAGCTCTCCCCAAAGTCTGTTCATGCGGTCAACATCAACAAATGCTAACATTTTAAACTTCTACATATATTTAAAGGGTAAAATGTAAAGGGTTTCGCCCTGTGTGCTTCCACACCGATTAAGGATAGTTCGGGAGATACACGTAAAAATGATCTTATACTTTGAATTAAGACGATGTGTGATTTTTACTTATCACACATTGCGTCTCTCAAATTGTGTTGTGATTTTCCAAATGATACAACTTAGTCTAAATAAGAGCAATGTGGAGTCCTCGGATTTCTTAAAAACAATAAAACATTGTGACAAACTTTGACAACATGTTGTATGGACAAAAGATCTAAGACGCCTAAGCACAGTTTTTCAACCATCTAAAGTTTTGAACAGACTCTGTTTAGTAAAAATAATACATAAGTCTTCTAAGAAGATATGATTTTAATAAAACTTTAAAGATTTGATTTAAACAGTCTTTTAATTTTAAAATATCTAATTTAAACTTTTAAGGTTATGCTTTTAAATGAATTTAGTGTAAACTCTGGATGTACTCTGGAAAGGCATTAGCAGACTAGATTTAGATTTAGGCATTAGCAGACTCATCTGGTCTGTAACTCCTCCTCTAGTCTCTGTGAGGGTCTGAAGCTTCAGTTCACACTGTAGTTTATCACTGAAGCATCTGGGGCTGTTATATGACAACTTAAACTATTTGCTTTTTTGGATTGTTTTTATCATTGCATAAAGAACTACTTCGGCTCTCTGAAAATGTAAGGTGTTTTTATTTAGCTAAAACTTTGTTTACATTTTATTAAATTATTTATTTATTTCATTTTAAAAAAATGTAGTTTTCTGTGATGGTCGTTTTTAGGTGTACGGGATTATGCAGTGGTGGTACAAAAATTATTATGGCTATGGAAAGCCCCCACCAAAAAAATTGAAACCCAGCATGGACAAAAAAAATACTGATTGAATCTTTTCATATAAATGAGATTTAAGACGACCAAGTACAGTTTTTGAACAGACATTGTTTAATAACAATTATACTTTAGGTCACCGTTAAGGAATGTGGATGGGGGATCCTATTTCAGATGACAGAGCTCACATGTGAAGGGGGCGCGCACACACACACACGTGTTTTACTTTTTGAGGCACATGCATTAGACGCGCGCCTCCCTATGTTTTGAGACAGTGTGAGGTCATTCAGGAATGACTATATGAATTCAGTTGTGTAAAACAATTTTGAACCCATTCATACATTGCATTTTTGTGGACATCGATGGTAGGACATACTTCAACTTTCTAAACATGTAAGATGAATTTTATTTATTCATCTAAAACAATTGGTATTAGTAAGCTTTTTATATAATTTTATTCAGCTAAAACTAAAACAATTGGATCAATAAGATATTTATATTATACTTTGAAAGAACAGAATATTTTTTCAACCTTAGTAAAATTATTTTATAACCATTTCATTTATACACTTTTAAAGGTATGTTTTTCAACTTTAGTTTAATTATTTTTGTGACCCATTCGTATGGACAATGATGTGTTAGGAGCTACTTCTTCAGCTCTCTCTAAAATGTAAGACAATTTTATTTATTCTTTTTACAAGCATTTC
Organism: Rutilus rutilus; assembly: GCF_951802725.1. NCBI lineage: Eukaryota > Metazoa > Chordata > Actinopteri > Cypriniformes > Leuciscidae > Rutilus > Rutilus rutilus. The sequence goes on from NC_140223.1 coordinate 24,971,562, forward strand.
ATTATATACTTTTTAGTAAGATATATTGTATAAGCATTTATATTCTTTTAAAAAGAATGTTTTTTTCAACCTTAGTTTAATTATTTTAGATTATATAATTTATATTATATAAATTATATAAAGGATAGAATATAAAGGATAGAATGTTTTACATATGAATGTGAAATAACAATGTTTTTCAACTTTAGCATGATATTTTATTTTATATATTTTAGGTAACACTTTACTTGAAGGGGTGTGCATAAGACTGACATGACACCGTCATAATCATGACATGACACATGTCATAAATATGAAGGAGGTCTTATGCATGTTTATGACAACTGTCATTAAGGGCCCTATTTTAACGATGTGAAACGCAAGTGTCAAAGCGCAAAGCGCAAGTAACTTTGTGGGCGGGTCTTGGCGCTGTTGCTATTTTCCCGGCGGGATAAATTACTCTTGCACCTGGCGCAAATCTAAAAGGGGTTGGTCTGAAGTAGCTTCATTATTTATAGGTGTGGTTTGGGCGTAATGTGAAATAAACCAATCAGAGCGACATCTCACATTCCCTTAAAGAGCAGGCGCGCTTGTTCTAAAGCGGATTCCTATTATAAGGGCGGGGGCGCGAGGAGCGCTTCACAGCTGAGGAGACCGACGTTCCCGTCAGGGACGTTGGGGATGGAGAAACACACCCAAATTAACTTCGGTTAAACAGGCGTATGATAATTTGGGTAAATGTGTAAGCTAAGATGTATGCTTTTATAATAAACTGTCTATCTATCTATCTATCTATCTATCTATCTATCTATCTATCTATCTATCTATCTATCTATCTATCGTAATAATGTATGATTTGCAAAAATGATAACTGCTGTGTCTGTGTGTAGATGAGAGAAGTGTATGCGCGTTGTGCACACGCTACATTGATTAAGGCCAAGCATGCGCCCTTAAAATAGCATATGAATAATGCACCACTGACTTTAAACTGTTTTTTTTCCAGTTAGTGGCGCAATTGTTTTCTAAACCTGTAAAATAGCATGAGGGAACGTTTGCGCCGGAACACGCCTCCTCTTTGCGCTGAACCGCCCCGGGGAGCGCAAGTGTATTTCTTAGTTAACCGACGTGCTTCTGTGGAGGGAAAAGTCCGCTTTGCGCGGGTTCAAAATAGGAACTAGATGCGAAAGTTCGTTGAGACAAACTTTAAGTTGGCTTGAGAAAGTTTGGAGCAGAAAGTTTTTTGCTAGGCGGTTGCTAAGATGTTATGGGTGGTTGCTATGGTGTTGCTAGGGTATTTTGGGCGGTTGCTAGGGTGTTCTGGGTGGTTGCTAGGTGGTTGCTAGGGTGTCCTGGGTGGTTGCTAGGGTCTTTTGGGTGGTTGCTATGGTATTCTGGGTGGTTGCTAGGGTATTCTTGGTGGTTGCTAGGCTGTTTTGGGTGGTTGTTAGGGTATTCTGGGTGGTTGCTAGGCGGTTGCTAGGGTATTTTGGGCGGTTGCTAGGCAGTTGCTAGGGTGTTCTGAGTGGTTGCTATGGTGTTGCTAGGGTGTCCTAAGGTATTTTGGGTGGTTGCTAGGGTGTTCTGAGTGGTTGCTATGGTGTTACTAGGGTTTTCTACGGTATTTTGGGTGGTTGCTAGGGTGTTCTGAGTGGTTGCTATGGTGTTACTAGGGTTTTCTAAGGTATTTTGGGTGGTTGCTAGGGTGTTCTGAGTGGTTGCTATGGTGTTGCTAGGGTGTCCTAAGGTATTTTGGGTGGTTGCTAGGGTGTTCCGAGTGGTTGCTATGGTGTTGATATGGTGTTCTAAGGTATTTTGGGTGGTTGCTAGGGTGTTCTGGGTGGTTGCTATGATGTTGCTAGGGTGTTCTAAGGTATTTTGGGTGGTTGCTAGGGTGTTCTGAGTGGTTGCTAGGGTGTTCTAAGGTATTTTGGGTGGTTGCTAGGGTATTTTGGGTGGTTACTAGGGTGTTCTGGGTGGTTGCTAGGGTGTTCTGGGTGGTTGCTAGGCGGTTGCTAGGGTGTTATGGGTGGTTGCTAGGCTATTTTGGGTGGTTACTAGGGTGTTCTGGGTGGTTGCTAGGTGGTTGCTAGGGTGTTCTGGGTGGTTGCTATGGTGTTGCTAGGCGGTTGCTAGGGTATTCTGGGTGGTTGCTAGGGTGTTGCTAGGCGGTTGCTAGGGTGTTCTAGGTGGTTCTAGGTGGTTGCTATGTTGTTGCTAGGTGGTTGCTAGAATATTCTGGGTGGTTGCTAGGCGGTTGCTAGGGTGTTCTGAGTGGTTGCTAGGTGGTTGCTAAGGTATTCTGGGTGGTTGCTAGGGTGTTGCTAGGCAGTTGCTAGGCTGTTCTGGGTGGTTGCTAGGCGGTTGCTATGGTGTTGCTAGGCGGTTGCTAGGGTGTTTTGGGTGGTTGCTAGGCGGTTGCTAGGGTGTTCTAGGTGGTTGCTAGATTATTCTGGGTGGTTGCTGGGTGGTTGCTATGGTGTTGCTAGGCGGTTGCTAGGGTATTCTGGGTGGTTGCTATGGTGTTGCTAGGCAGTTGCTAGGGTGTTCTGGTGGTTGCTATGGTGTTGCTAGGCGGTTGCTAAGGTATTCAGGGCGGTTGATATGGTGTTACTAGGTGGTTGGTAGTTGTCACAGATGGTTACTATGGAGTTTTTATAGAGTTCTTAGCATGATCTTGGCATGATTTAACACTTAACGAATCACTATTAGCATGTAGCTATTCACTGCTAGCATGTGTAGCATGTTGGAAGTGCTGTTTGCTAGCATGAGTCAAAAGAGCCAAACCTCATCTCTATACGATGTTCTGATACAGAGATATAGGTCTTACAAAACGGTTGCTAGGGTACTCGAGTTTGGTTGCTATGGAGTTGCTTGGGAGCTGGAAGATTTAAACTTAAGAAGTTTATAGTGGTTTGAAGTTTAAAGTAGTTTACAGTAGTTTGAAGTTTATGACAGATAGATAAATAAGTTAGATAGACACACACACACACACACACACACACACACACACACACAAACACGTACACACACTAACTCGCTCACACACTCACTCAAACTCAGTGTGTGTGTCTGATTTTAGAGTTTATAAGTGTATAAATTGATGAGTTTATAAGTGTATGAGTTCTTGAGTTTTGAGTTTATACGTTTAAATCAGTTTAGAGTTTATAAGTTTAAATGAGATTAAGAGTTCAGAGTTTATTAATTTATGAGTTTAAGAGTTCATAAGTTTATGAATTCATGAGTTTATAAGTTAATTAGTTTATCAGTGTTTAGAGTTTAGAGTTCATTAGTTTAAATGAGGGCCCTTTCACACCTACCTTGTTTGGTCCGGACTTTCGGACTTTTCAGTTTGGTCCGAATCAAAATTACAGGTGTGAAACCTCCCCCGGACCAGGGTCCGGACCAAACAGACGAAATTTGGTCCGACGAAAAGAGGTAGTCTCGGTCCGGATCAAACTGAGCAAAGGTTTGGTTCGTCTCTAGTGTGAAAGCATTTTCTGTATGGTTCGGACTTTCAGACTATTTACAGGAAGTTCCGGTGGTTCCCGCGTAGCCTAAACAACTGAAGAAGACTATTTATGTGCAGATCTGTCAGTCCTGCCCAACGCATTTCTTCCAGCCGATTCAAACGCGCGCGCGCGCGTACACACACACACATTTTTCCTGCGTCCTGCCGGCGACGATAAAATGTTCGCAAACCGAGGACGTTCGTTTGGCGAATTTGAACTCGCCTCGAGTATAGTCGGTGCTGCAGGGAGTGCCGTAATAAAAACAGTATAGTGGCAACGATATGCGTCTGTTCATTCATTCTTGTCAAAGTTACCCGCCGAATTGACAACACACTGACGTCAGACGCACGTCCGTTTACAAACCAATCAATGTCAAGATACAGCCCATATAGATGATGACGACAGGACGCAAGTACGTAATGTAAAGTTCTTTAGTGCGCTCGCATAATTGCAATGTGAAACCAAACCAAAACTAACCAAATGTATACAATGTATCAAAACATGACCTTTGGTTAGGACCTTGTTGCGGACTTTCAGGTGTGAAAACGCCCTGAGTCTCAATGGCTCATATAGTATTCACCTTATTTTCGAACGCGGAAGTAAATATGGGTCCAGAATCCGGTTTTTGTGCGGCACTTCCGTTTCCTCGCTTCCCTGGGCTAACTAACGATATCAATCGCAAAGGATTATGCAGAATTGACAGACAAATGTTACACATAACGTAGCAGATGAATACAACAAAGAACTAAAGCCCCGCCTCACCCAGTTCGGGTACCGGACCTGGTTGAAAACACTCATGTATCTAGCAGAGTGCTAAAACTTCTTTTACTGTCTATGAAACTTCGCCGGCGCCTTCAGCACCGCCCTAAACACGGTCGAGCCAGCGCTGGACTAATGGAGGTATTTTGTGATGTCAAATGTATTAATAATGCCATCAGAATGCAACCAAAGCACAGGATAGCAATAGATGGATATAAATAATTGTAAATCAGATAAAATAAACGCCATGATCATGCCATTATGCCATGACTAGATTATTCTACTGTATACAGGGTTTACTATAATGATTTTGTTTCTCCTCAGAGTTTTTATTGAAACTTTTAGCCCAGCCACTTTTCTGGTATCGGGTGGTCTTCTGTAGGTCTTGTGTTCACGAAATGAAAAGAACAAACATGTACGGTCGTTTCGGTGGTTTCTTCAAATGTAAAGCTTTTAACCACAGGCGAAGGGATTCCTCAGGCCGGCGACACACTGGCTGCGTGGCGTGTCCGTTTTTATTTCGGCTCACATGTTAACAGGTTAGAGCTTGCACACTGCCTGCGTGACGCGCGTCTCAGGCTTGTGCCGCGCGGAAACCTCGTGCATGCTAGAAATAGAATCGACGCCTATTTTTCACGCGACACGCAAAAAGCGTTTTGGAAGCGTTTCCAGGCAAAATAGAATAGGAAAAGATATTTGTATGTCATTGTGAGATGAATACATATTAATAAATGACATTTTGATGTTTGAAAGTTTAGGTTTTGACAAATGCAGATATAAATGCAATTATAAAAAAAATATTATTTTGATTTTCTAACATTGCACCTGTCAGTACAGAACTAAATATTCTGTAGCCTATTTTGCTGCCGACGTTGTCTTTGCTGCTATATATTTATGTTTAACATATAGGCCTTCCACAACTCTCTCCCCATATGTCGAATATATCACCAATGAGGCTTATCATAATGTCACCTAGCAGCAGAAGCGCCGCGTCAGACAAGTTTCTGGTGTGCAAAGACATAGAAAACGCCACGCAGCCAGTGTGTCGCCAGTCGTAGGGCGCCTGATGATTAAAATGTCAATGATTTCGATGATTAAATCACTCATGCTCCAAGTAAATCTTTCTTTTATAGCAGTTATTATGACAACCTCTAACTACACAAACAATCCCGGTCTTCCTCGAAGCCAACGTCGAGTTAGTTGTCATGAATATTTGTTTGATAAATGCTACGGTGAAAAGTGAGTTAGCTCGCCAGTGACCGGAAGTGCCTGACCGGAAGTCTCGCACAAAATACCGTCAACTGGCTGCGTCCGTATTTCCGTTAAAAATAAGGTGGATATAGAACGGCAGTTTGGTTTAGTCTTCAAGGTGTTTAGATGTAAATTTTTGTCGGTTTGAATTTTTTAGAACTCCCCAATGTAAGTCAATGGGAGTTTTTGAATGAGTTTTTTCGAGATTTGATCGTCATTTGTAGGAAAACCGTAAGTCCGATCAGTCTGAAATGATAAAGCAACTCGAGTCAGATCAGTTTGAGTGTCTGAGCCGAATTTGGAGTATGTAGAGTTAAAGCTCTAGGAGGAGTTTGTCTTGTAAATTTTTAGGGTCAGAATAATAATAATAAGTTTAAATAGGATTTCAGTAAGTTGGCTCTCTCAAGCCAACTTAATGATACATGCGTCCGTGTACAAAGTCAATTGCGCTGGGTGCAAGATAAGGCCCTAAGTGTCATTCGCTCAATTATGACATTTTTAATGCAAATATGACATTGTGTGAGATGTCTTTGTTATGGCAACTTGACATTACTAAGACAACACAACCTGTCATAAATATGTCATAAACATGACATAGCAGATTAATTATCAAACTTACCAAACCACTTAGGCTTTAGGGGTTAACATTTCATTAAACTGTCATGTGGTTGGTTTTGGCATTGGCTGTCATGAAGCCATTATAACATTTTAATGACAAATTAAATTTGTACCACTGTACTTGAGGTCAAGAAAAACATTCATGACACAGTTATAATGGCTTCATGACAGCCAATGTCAAAACTAACCACCTGACAGTTTAATGAAATGCTAACCCATAAAGCTAAGTGGTTTCTGAAGTTTGATAATTCATCTGCTATGTCATGTTTATGTTTATGACAATTTATGTTGTCTTGGTAATGTCAAGTTGTCATGACAAAGACACTGACTGGTTATGATGTATTGGTTTATGTCAAGTTGTCATAACAAAGACATCTCAAACAATGTCATATTTGCATTAAAAATGTCATAATTGAGCGAATGACACTTAATGACAGTTGTCATAAACTTGCATAAGACCTCCTTCATATTTATGACATCTGCCATGTCATGATTATGAAGGTGTCATGTCAGTCTTATGCACACCCCTTCAAGTAAAGTGTTACCATGAAAGAACTGACCCCATTTATATACGTTGCTCTGAAATGCGAGGGTGGGAGGGAGTGTGAAGCCGGGGGTGCCTGTGACACACCATATAACCACACATAACTGGGACAAAGTTCAGACAGCTGTCAAAAATCACACATAGAACATGACATCGGTTGCTTGAAACCCGTCAAAATCACACACCATATAACCAGACAGAAACCCATATAACCAGACACCGGCTGTTTGAATCCGTCAAAACTATCCGTCAAAACTATCCGTCAAAACTATGATTTAGGGCTAACTAGGCTTAAAAGGGATTAACTAGCTGTCAAACCACATGATCGATAGGGCAAAGGTTAATCCCATTACCTCATTCGGGAAGTTCAACCCATCAATCATAAAGGTCAACGGAAGTTCAACCTGTCAAAAGGTCAAAGGTCAAAGTCATTAATCATTTTGACATAAGGTCCAGCATAAGGACTACTCAAGTGTCTCACAATCCTAACAGACAGATATGCATTTGTATGCACTAGATTTGGTATTTGTTCAAAGGTTACATGCAATTTGTAGGATGGTTTGCATTTATTTGTGAAATATTATCTAGCCTCATTTATTTATATTTGTAAAACACAATATATTTGTTACGCCACTGCATTATTGCTCAAATTGACCTTTACTTGCACATTGCTTTCTGTTTGTTTGCGAGTCGAGTTTTCCTTTGCAAAGCAGATCGAGTTTGTTTACAAAATGCTGGATTTGTTTGTTTAATTATGGCACAATATTAACTCCATAGTGAACTGGTTGAAATGCGTGTCTCACGGTGAATGCGTGAGACTTGAGCGCTCTGTGTCCCATGACCAAAACTGGATAGATGTGGAAAGCGTTCTGAGGCACAGAACAGAAAAGGGAAAAGGTAAATTTATAAGCTTGACCTATTTTATTGACCTATTTAACAATGGTTAACTTTAGCATTTACCATTAACAGGCATTTAGCATTTCAGGGCTCGATATTAACAGTTGTCTGCTTTCTGGGCCAAGTTTTATTTTTGTTTTTTTGAAGGGGCAAAGACAATTCCCTTTCAAAAAAATCCTGCAGGAATCCTGAAGGACTGTGTAGGGACCATACAGGAATCCTGCAGACATTATGTCCCCTATTCTGAATCTTTTTGATTCCTGTAAGAGTTTTTTGTAAAAAAATTAAAAAATAATTTGTAAGGGTATGGGTGTAACCATTGGTGATGTAACAATATTAGCTCAAAGGGGAAATATTAATAATAATCCATAATGACCAATTATGATTAATTATTCATATTTGGGTCAGTTAATTAGATTAACTTTGAGGTAAGCCAAATTAATATTACAATCAATTAATCAGTTCCAATGAACTCTTTGATTATTCATTTATTCTAAGGAAAGTGTATCTTTCATGGTCACTGAAAAATAATTATTCCTTATCATGTACAGCAATTAGAGCATGTAACAAGATCAAGATCGTAAAAGGGACTTTGTATGCAAACAGAGGATCAGAAACCAAATTCATAATTGTGCACAAGTTTTATTAACTAAATCACAAACATAACTAAACTAAACTAAACAAACAAACATACATACATTCATCCATACATACATGCATAGGTAAAGTGGTGAGTGTTATGGAACCGGAAGCAGGTAATAGAACTATGGAAAATATCTATTTCAGTATGAAAAGAACCATCAGCTGATCATTTTCAGAGCACCTCATTAAATTGAATACTTGCATGTATACAATTCTTGAAGTGGTTTAAAATTGAGTCCGTTGGTGGGTCCGTGAGGGTCAAAAGTCATGGTGCAAGTTGCCATCGTGTGGTTCCGACGCTGTTGTGGGTCGGAGCTTGCATGGTGGCTTCAAGCACATGGCCGTGGTGAGTCGAAGCCTGCTGTCCTGGCCTGCTGAGTGCACGCTGGACGGTGCGGCCTCCTGATGTGCCGAGAAGGCAAGGAGTTGATCGTTGGACAGTGCGGTGATGGTAGGTTTGCAGTTTTGCAGTCTCCCTTTTTGGAAGCATGAAAGCATGGCAGGCAGTGCCCAGGGCCCTGGGCCCCAGTGGGGGAAGGGGGTCCCCCCCCCCCCAGTAACAGCGGAAGCAGCGTTGTAGTGTTGTAGGATGAGAAGCGCTGAGAGCGAGAGGCAGGGCTAACGGAACGGCCTTTTAAAGCTTAACAAAAGGCACGCCTTGCAGGCGGTCTTAAACCAATCAGAAAGAGGGAATTTCTGGCGGGAGTTTCCTTTTTGTGGGAGATTTACGATGCTGTCTCAAGTACTATTTTCTGTTCATTAATACTCAGATAGATATAACGAATCCACACTGCATTCTAAGAGAAGGTGATGTACATCAAAGTGTGAGTCATTAAATGAGGAGTAATTAGATAGGAGACATGATACAGGTAAAGTTACATTGACCATTGGTGGTGTAATAAAATACATAGTATCAAAAGATCAAGTATCGAACAGATAATAGTATTAAAAGACACAACACACGACAGTAAATTATTCACAAAATGTTCTGGAATGCATGTTCATTTCATGTTAGTCAATTCATCAATAAATGAATGCAGGAGAATCTGTTCTTGCAGCAGAGGCTCTGTCAGCATTGCCAAAAGTAATAAACTCCTTATCTGATCGTCGTCCGGGTAACTAAGACCATCTTGTCTCTTTGTGGGGGATGACTCTTTGACGCAGATCTCAGAGAAGTTTGCAAGTTTTTATGGTACATGTATCAAATGTGTGTCTGATTTGGTCTCATTCGTTACAGTGACATCACGCGCACACACTAACCATTCGAGGAAATCGCCTTTGGACTATTACTTTTACAAACACATATCTTCAAAATAATGCCTTCAAAGAATAAAATGGAGCTTGAAACTCGGGAACAACACTGTAAGTTATTTCTGAATACTTCTTGCCATTTGTTTTTCTTCATGGACATAATATAAAAATAGTCTAATATATAAATAATGTATACATTTAATTTATGCCTTAATAATGAATTTGATCGGTGATCAGCAAACAATTATTAAAAACAAAATTAACAAAACAAGAAAAAAAGGTAAAATCCCCATAGACACTGTTTGGATTGCTGTATTATCAGTGAACCTGTTGTTATTTGCTATAGCCTAGCCAGCAACCACTGTAAACAAAAATGTTTTATAGGTTTATCCATAAGTAAAATATTATTTGTTTGGGGCAAAAATATTTGTGGTCGTTGATTGTTAAAATTGTATCGGTGCCACATGGCATATATCTTGCAATTTTACATTGTTGGTTTACTTAAAATAAATGAGTTCAGTCTTAACGCTATTTAATAATAAATATTAATCATAAACATTGAATGGGTCATGTTAAGTTACAAATGTGTAGCTATATTGTATATAGGCTAACCGAACATGGAAAATGCAATTTGTTCATAAAAAGTAAAGGACTGTGATGACATAATGCTTTTACAGTTCACAGGGAAAGATCACATGTTTGGAGGTTTTTTATGGGGTTGTGTCTACTGGTGATCATGAGCTGTCTGGTAAGTTCATTTAGCACAACTGCATCTTTTAATCAAACTAAATAATATATATTCTACAAGTATATGGTTATAATTTTTTTCCCAGTCGCATGGCTTCCCTGCTGAAAAAACAAAAAAACTAAAAATACAGAAATGCTAATGGTTTCCACTACAAAACCATTACAAACCATTAGCAATTCTGTAATGGGACTTTGTGTCTCAAATGATGATGCTAACTTCACAAGAGTGAGTTCAAATGTTAATTTCCAGAAAGATCCTGTCTTCCCGGGGAGTGGTCATTCCTCAGCCACTTCTTCCAGTTTCTCCAGCTTACAGTTTCCCGCCTCGACTTAATCAGTTGACGTGTCATTCCTTCATGGAGAAACTTCTGCTTCTGTGGTCCCCATGACGATAATCTGTCCCTTTTTGACAAATCCTGTCACCTCCAGCAGTGCGGTTGTCTGGACAGGCTTCAATGAATGAAGGGGTTCTCCTTGGTTCACACTGCTTTGTGTGAGACACCTGAAAAGCATCTTAAATGTCCACTTCACGATTGAGCACTTATGAACTTAAAGCCATAAGGAAATGCATAGGAACACATAATGCAACAAGACAAAAAACAATAAATTGGGTTCATGTCAGCAAGTGCGATTGGTACATCTGGTGGAATTATTTTACTTGCTCCATTATCATGTCCATTGCAATTTTAATTCCAGTTGTCACATGAAACAGAGTTTCATTGACCAGGTCTGAATGATTGCTGTCTGAATGACACCTAAAGCTGCTCTTGCAGTTGCGCCATCACAGTCTGCTATGTCATATGAGCATTAGAAATCCCAGTTCTGATGGGGAAATTTTCTGGATTAATCAGAGTTTTTATCACTCATATTGTCATGAGATCAAATTGGTCGATGCCCATGGCTTTACTTCAAGTTGCTCTCATTACAGCCAGATCTGTGGGCAGAAATTAGTTCACCTGTTTCGGCATTGCCTGCTCAGGCTGATCTCATGAAATGGCGTATGTATGACACGCCAATTCGATTTCCATTTTTGGCGTGCTATTAACACGCATAATCGCTTTTCAGCGTGTTTATCAACGCCGTTGACTTAACGTTACATTACTCTCTATATAAATATATATGACTTACCCCAAACCCGTCCCTAAACCTACCCGTCACTGGGGTTAATACCATGTATAGATTATAAATGTAAGATCCCTTAACTGTACTCCCACACCTAAACATACCCATTTTATGGACAATATTAAAATGTATAATCACAATAATTAACCTTACAACACAACATCGATTCACAAAATACACCAATTGTATTAGCTTGATGTAATCCAAACCTTCAGAATCCATTATTTGCAAGAAAAAGATCCAAACTCAGCCCTTTATCCAGTAATCTCATCTTGACCGTAAACGTCAAACCCCGCGCTTGTTATGAATTCAAATTCAAAAATTGCGCCCTCAAGAAGACAGGTTACTATGGTTACGGCAGTAATATCAAACGCTCATTGGCTCTCGCCTCGCCTGCTTCGTCACAGATTGCGTCATGCACATTCACATTTGAAATGAAGCGCGCACACGGCAGCCCTCAGAGCGAACCGAACCGAACCAAACCGAAGACGGATTAACATTTTCATGGATTTTAATTAATAAGTTAAATTCTGCTCTGTTACCTCATACAAAACCACTGCCAGAGAGGACACATCGTCACGTGAACAACTTTTGGTACCGATTTTGACATTTTCTCATTAAATAAATGATTGTGATTTATATTTGTCTGTCTGTTGTTTTTCTTTATAATTGTAGCCTACGTAGTTTTAAGAAATGGTTATGATTAGATGGTAGGATTAGCAAACGTCCGGGGATAATGGTACGTGTAAGATTCACGTCTGAGGCTGTTAAACTGTGACATCTACACGTTTTCCAAAGGGGACCAACATGATTAATTTCACGTACATTTTGCTCCGTTTCGCTCAGACATTTAACGGCGTAGACATACACGCGGAAGATGACGGTTCGTTTCGGCGTGAACATACACGCGGATAGGGCTGCAACAAACGATTATTTTGATAATCGATTAATCTAACGATTATTAGAACGATTAATCGACTATTCATCGATTATTTCGCCGACTAATCAGTACGTTTGGAACGATTATTCAGCCTTTTCAATTAGTTAAAACACGGAGTTATACATATTCTAACTATAATATAAAAAAAGAAAATCACTTAAGCTTTTGAAATGGTTGTTTTAATGAACTTCGAGCAACTAAACAGGTCATTCTCTTTAAGTTTTCAGATTTCTGTCCAACTCAAATCACACACAAATGCTCTCTAAGCATTGGTTAAATATTCTGTTCTCTTTCAATAGAAAAAAATAAACAAAAAAAAATTATCAGCTGCATTACAGACAAACTTAAACTGCAAACAATTATTATAAGAATCTTTTTTTTTTTTTTTTGATATGACAGAGACATTCTCATTCACCTTTTAATTTACAGTATAAAAAATTAACTGACATGATATTCTTCATAACATCTCCTTTTGTAAGTCTTCATGAATATGTAACAAAATACAGGCAAGGGATAAGACTGTAATAACGTTACCTAATAGAGCTACAATAATAAAAACAGCCCCGACTCCTAAGCTCGATCAAGCTTTATTCTATGCAAAAATGAATCATCACATTACTGTAATTATATTATTATTGTTAATATTATTGCTATTATTAGTAGTATTGCATTCTCTAAAAAGAGATTTACTGCTAGTTATTTAGCTTCAGCTGGAGAATTCACCTCTCACCGGCTCGTCTCCTGCCGGGTTTTTCCTCTTTAAGTGTTTTAACATGCATGTTGTGCTCCCGTGAAAAGCAAGTTCCGCCTTGCATGTATTGCATACGACAGCATTCTTGGTTTGCAGTTTTGTGAAACTTTACACACCTTACTAGTTCGGATTCGTTTGCACTCCGTCATAATTCGCGCTGTGTTTTCTTCTACCGCAATAGCATTTGTAACGGCTGCATTACACTCTAGCGCTACAGCGCCGTAGCGGTCAAATCGCGATATTGCAGGCCCTTACATTAGGTCACGTGGGATCAAACGACTACTCGACAACAAAGATATTTGTCGACAATTTTTTATTGTCGGCGTTGTCGACAATGTCGACTAATCGTTTCAGCCCTACACGCGGATAGCTCAAAATGCGTATAAATAACACGCCACTTTTGACTTGAAAGTGGCGTGTATGTTTACGCAAAGTCATGATGTCATGTTGGCCTGCTTAACATTTGCTGTTGTATGGTGTCGTTTACAGAATTCGGTAAATGTGTTTCTGTGTCATGTCGTTCCTCAACCAGTTTCTCCAGCTTACAAATGTAATGGACTTTGGCCATGTTGTTAAAACGTTGTTAGAAGGTTGGGAGCTGGGATGTCAGGCAGAAAATCCAAACGTTTGCGAAAATCCATCGACCTCAAATATGGCTTATTATTTGAACCATGTAAGTAGAAACTTAACATGACTGCTCACTCTAACGTTAACCTATATAAATGTACGCTATTATTAGGTGCATATTGTGTTTGCGTGACAGTGGAAGCATCGCATGACATGGAGGCGCCGGCATGATCACTGGCATTTAACCACGTCCGTCATTTTTGGTCTTACATCAGTAGCCTAATACATCATTCGAAACTGATTATTTTAGGATTTGTGTGCACTCACAATAACTAAACGTTGTGCTTTTGTAAAATATTTTATCAAAAAATAAACCAAAACTCAGCGTGAACTTTACTCGCTGACATGAGAAATACATCTTTCGAAAGCTTGAAATGTCTATTTTTAGATGACAAATTGAAATGGAAAACAAATACTCTAAGATCATGTTTTGAAAGCATAATACATGTATACAGCACTGAAGATATCAATGTGCTGAAAGTGCGCTGTCTGGCAATCAATTGCTGTGTTCCACGCATATTTCAGACACAGGTCGCACCTGATGGCGTTCCCATAGCGTCAACGTTATGACGCATTGTCTCATTTCCTTCTCAGGGAATATACATATCCCTAGACATTTTTAATTTAATAATCTACAACCATGATTCCCACAGACAAAACTTTTGATTAATAACAATCTTTGTATTTGCAGGTTATATGGTCTTATACAGGTAATGAAAGGAACAAACACCCTCCACCTGGCTTTTTGTCTCTGCACTTTGCAGGAATAAACTCCACTTCTCCTTCAGTACTCAGTTCAGAAGAGTCTGAAAAAGGAATCAATGTAGACGACTACTCCAGGTTACAGCAAGATGTGTACTGGGCCGGGCCTGACAGAGCAATCACAAATGTGTCCATGAGTACTAGCCCAGGCCACACCAAATTCATCATTCAGAACCTGAAAGAGAGCTATCAAATTGGTGAGGAGCTTTATGTTACGGTGCATGCTAAGGATTTTGACAACAAATCCAAGTGTTATGGAGGCGACTTTTTTCAAGCCAAGCTATTCTGGTCTAAAACTAAGGTCAGTTATTGTACACATTAGATTAACTAAAACTACTTGCCTGATTTATTTATCTCCATGGGTCAGAGAGTTGTACTGAGAATGTACTTCTGTCACAGGCCAGTGTTTTTGGGGAGGTGGTGGACCTGCTCAATGGCTCCTACTCTGTACGTTTCCTCTTGCCGTGGGTCGGCAAGGCACAGGTGGCTGTGCGTCTAATTCACTCCAGTGAAGCTGTGCAGGTCCTGAAGCATCACAGAGACACTGACTCTGACAGAGTTTTCTTTAATGGATATTATGAGGGACCAGGACCAAATAAGACCAGGCTGAGTGAAAAAGTGATGTGTAATGTAAAGTGGGACAACAATGGACTAGAGCATATGGGAACAGAAGACTGCTGCTGTGAATACAACGATTCCCGTGTTGGAGAAACTTGGCACTGTCAGAGACCCAAATCGCTGCCATGCAGTGCCCTTGTGTACCACTCTATGGGTGGTTATAGAAACCGCCTGACTAATAAGGAGAAAATGCTTATGTGAGATTAAAGAACACTTGATTGACTGTTTGTTTGATATATTTGATGCATTGATGGAAGGCAGAATGACAAACATGTTCTCTTTGGCAGGAAGGAAACTAACAAAGATATCAATGGAGATAAAAGGATCATCAACATTTTTCATTCAGAGGGAAATGAAACTATTGGTATGTTGGTCAATGGTTTAACCCAGCAGAATAATACAGTACAAGGAGGCAGATATGTTGGGAATTGTGTTGCACATAATACATTTTTTTTTTACATTTAGACAATGCAAATTAAATCAAATAAAATCTCCTGTTCAGGCAAATTTTTGAAACCTTATACCTTTGACACAGAACTTACATTTACTCGTCCTGCAGAAGTTACAGAGAAATGTCACCCTGGTTTACACACTCCAGTTCCAGCTGGCTTTTACTTGAATGATGTGTGGACGTCATTCGTCTGTAGCACCCGCCATTTTACAACCCAAACGACAACAGAGTGCCTGAAAGACAAACACATCTACATGATGGGAGACTCTACTATGAGACAGTGGTTTGAGTTCTTTGTGAAAGCAATACCAAGTGAGATAAATAGTTGCTTATTTGTTCATTCATTTTGTTCATCAATTATTTATACAGTGCATAGATGCCATTAATTGTGGGTCTGTTTTTCAGCCCTGAAGCAGATGAACCTGCATGTCCAGTATAAGTCAGGGCCGCTCATAGCAGTGGATGTGGATAACAACATTGACTTACACTGGAGGGTTCACGGCGTTCCTATGCGCAGTCTGAAAACAGCATTTGCTGATCTGCACTACATCAGTAATGAGATCGATGACCTGGCTGGAGGACCCCACACAGTCATTATGTTCAATCTGGGACCTCATTTCACCACGTACCCTCTGGATTTCTTCACCCATAGAGTGTTGAGGATTCGCAAAGCTGTTCTAGCATTGTTACAGCGGGCACCTGATACAACTGTTATAATCAAGACTGTCAACACTGGCTATAAGGTAACGTTATAGGCCTTCATAACACTTCAAAAGCAGACGCTTCAAATAGTAGCGTAAAATCACTTCTGCTGGAGCCTGGATCAATGGCAGTACCTGTGGCACAGGATTGTTGTGATTTATTTATGTACAGTTAATCACAGATATTTCATCAACAAATCAACTTCAGTTTACTATCATTAAGAAAAGAAAAATGGTCTCATGTTATTCCGGCACATATTTCATGATTTAAAGGGGAGCGCACAAGCCCACTGTATGTCTATGTGCAATACTTCAGAGTCTGAATACCTTTTTTTATTTAAAATAAATCCAAGAATAGAATACAAACAACATATCACATTAAAGACCATTAGAATTAGACAATGGTATACTGTACATCCCATTAAACAATAATTCCATTGCTTTCTTGCACTCTACTTTCTAATACAATAATTAAGTACTGGATTAAATTTAAGTTCAAATAAAGGAACATTTCCAGCCCAGAGTGAATTTTTCAAAAGTAACTGGTTTTGTTATCTTAAACGAGTCTTATTCTCAAGGTTTGTTTTCAATGATGGGATAGTATTGTATTTCATTCCTCCAGCAATAACTTATATCTCTATATCTCTTAAATATTTTATCTCTAATGGAAGATTGTACACATGGTAGGGTATCGTTTAAGGCTAAATAAACCATTTGAAATATTGACGTTAAATGTCAAATTGCTACTTTAATTATCTTGACAAAATTAGCTACCGTCCATCCATTGACAATAATGCAGGTGGAAAATCAATTACACTACTAATAGGAAACGGATGTGACAATATGCGGACTGTGATAAATGTCTATAGAGTAACAAGTGTTCAAATAATTAAAGCACTCTGTGATGACAAGTTTATGGATCATTTTGTGTTTCTCTGTCTTTATAATAGGATATTTTTGGCAGTGACTGGTATTCTCTACAGTTGGACAGAATTCTGCACTGGGCTTTTCAGGATGTTGGTGTTTATATTCTAGATGTGTGGCAAATGACCGCATGCCACTACAGCAGAGAGAACATTCATCCTGGCCCTATCATCATTAAAAATGAGATTGACATTTTACTCTCTTTTATTTGCCCTTACTGAATTTAAATTAAAGTATCTTGACAATTTTGTGTTCAATAACTGTTATTACAAGATTAAAAACTGTCTAAAAAAGCTGAAAAATACTGTTTGACTTCCATGAGTTGTAATTAAATTGTCCAAATTATAAACCGCTTGAATTCTCAACTACAATCATTTTTTTAGAGAATGGTTTAGTACGTCAGAGACCTCATGTTTTTGTTTTATCATCCTCAAATTGGAAAAGCAACTTCTTTGACTTACTAAATAAACCTGCTGTCCGTGTCATTACTGTTTATCAAACAACTTTAAAGGAACACGTCGACTTTTTGGGACTTTAGCTTATTCAGCTTATTCACCTTATCCCCCAGAGTTAGATAAGTCCATACATACCTTTTTCATCTCCGTGCGTGCTGTAACTCTGTCTGATGCACCCACCGCTAGCATAGCTTAGCACAAAGACTGGAGGTAAACGGCTCCAGCTAGCATACTGCTCCCAATAAGTGACAAAATAACGCCAACATTTTCCTATTTACATGTTGTGATTTGTATAGTCACAGCGTGTACGAATAACATGGTCACATGAGACACAGACATCTTCTAACCGTATACATACTGGGAACTATATTCTCAAAAGGCGAAGCACTGCTACTTCTGCGGAGTGATTTACTCCAATTCTGAGCGAACTCTCTGCTCCTCACCTCGGGGCTTCTCAGGCGCTGCGAGCAAATCACTCCGCCCAAGTAGAAGTGCTTCGCCTACTGAGAATTTGTGACCATGTTATTTGTATACGCTGTGACTATACAAATCACAACATGTAAATAGGAAAATGTTGGCGTTATTTTGTCGTTATTTTTTTATTTTTTTTATTTTTTTACAGATTGGGCTTTGGTCGGACTCGGGCTCATTTGGCTTTTCTCCTTTCATCGTGCCCATAATATATGTGCAGAGCGCAGGCTACTGTATGAAATATTGTTATATTGATAATATTATAAATATGCAACGCAATATGCGATCACGCGAGTAACGCATTAGGTGACAGTTGACCATTCAGAGCATCAGGGAGAAGTTGGAGCGTAAGGAGTTACTAAAAGTTCCCAATACTTCAGGAAAAGCTGCATTTTGAAAGAGTTTTGATTTGATTACCGAGCCTGAAGCCTTCAACAGTGGATGCTATTCTTTTTCTTCACAACGATTGCAAATAAACAGTGAATGAACCTACTCAGTTCAACGGATTTTTTATTATTATTTAACGTTAGCCAATTGGCGAAGAGTTCTTTGAAACGTTGTTCTTCAGTAAAGTTACTTGACATCAAAAAAAGGTAGGCCGTAAATCTTTATTTACTGCTGGATCACATTTGGCTATATAATATTCTCTACTGCATGCTTATGCTTCGCTGTAATGGACAGTCTGTATTAATCTTCCATATCACAAATGTGAAAGCAAAATGGCCAGGATCTGTGCATGACTTTAGAATTTTCAGAGATTCACATTTATGCACATTATTTGAAAGTGGTAAGGAAAGTTGGTAACACTTTACAATAATAGTACATGAATAATCATGTACTAATACCTGAATTAATAATTACTTTACTATGAACTAATGATGAGTTAAGACATGTATTAATGAGGTACTAACCTTAATTACGACATGAGTATCATGAATTCCTACATGAATATACCATCTTAACTACGCGTTAGTACATGCTTGTTAATTAATGTATTAATTAACATTTCGAGGTAAAGTAAATCAAACATGCTCTAGATCAGAAGAAAGATGTACTAAAAGGGCACAATGCTAAATTGTTCATAAATTTGACACCATCAATTGTCACATACATCAGTGAATGACACAAGATGTCTTGAAATATTTATATTAAACCTACTCATTGAACACACAATGATGCATTCTTAATTAAAACTATCTCATTCCGTTTTAAGTGATTCCACTGCTGCCTTCAAGTGTAAAATACCTACTACACTAGCATATTCATTAAACAGATGCAATTTTCAAAATTAAAATCAGTGATAGCACAGATGATGGTTATTTTCTGGATTTATTTACTGTCTTTATATCATAATGTAGTCAGATGTTAGTCTTGTTTGCTGGCTCTTCTTTGGGGCCACTATTGCCCCTTCAAAATTTGTCCACTTTTTTCCTACCGTTCAGTTCCTTCTCCATCTAAATTCAGGCACAGCACCTCTGCTCTTCCACTTCTTTACAAACCACCGACAAGCACCAAATTATATCTGATTTAGAAGAGCTGAATATGTATAAAACATGTGTAATTGATACATTTTTGAAGATTTACTCTTGGAGGGCCAAGACAAGAAATTACATGATACATTAACAAATCATGAATTCATGTTACTTTCCAAGTAATTAATGATGAGTTAGTAATGATGTGCCCCTCCAAGTAAAGTCATGACATTATGATACATTAACAAGTCATGAATTCATGTTAGGGTTAGGGTTTAACATTGTGCCCTTTTAGTACATCTTTCTTTTGATCTAGAGCATGTTTGATTTACTTTACCTCGAAATGTTAATTAATACATTAATTAACAAGCACGCGTAGTTAAGATGGTATATTCATGTAGGAATTCATGATACTCATTTCGTAATTAAGGTTAGTACCTCATTAATACATGTCTTAACTCATCATTAGTTCATAGTAAAGTAATTATTAATTCAGGTATTAGTACATGATTATTCATGTACTATTATTTTAAAGTGTTACCGGAAAGTTCCACAATTAAATATCAAGCTCACTGTATTACATACACTTATGCTGATCCTAACAGAACTGCATTTTTTCATAGGTGATTATGACATGTTCCTGCCTGCAGACAGGTGTTTTATGACCCCATTCCCTGACCCAAACCAGTTACAATGCAGCTCTAGCCAGGACAAGGGCACACAATGAAATGAACTTTGGCTAACTAAAGGGAAGATTTCAGTGTCTGAAAAGTCTGAGGGTTGCACACCTGACAGGGCCTGTGACATTGTTGCATGTGCCATATTACACAACATTGCCAAAAAAAATTAAAAAAAACACTTTCCATTAAATGTTTAATAAAAGACAAATATGCTTAGTTCCTTGAGTTTTATTTCAATTGTTCTTTGTAAAGAAAAGCCAGTGGTCAAGTGCCTGCAACAAGAGATATTAGACGCTCATGCAACAAATAAAAAGGAAAAAAGTTGGCTATACACTGCCCACCTGTAGGCCTATGTCTCCTCTGTCTGTGCAGACTCTTCTGTAGGCCTTTCTGTAGATGTGGAATCCTTCAACTTATATTGCAGCCATAAAGCATACAAGTATAAATTAAGTAAAGTTATTTATGCACTTGCAGGTAGGCTAGTTCCTCCATATGACAGTTATCTGAGAGGGTTTATTCACTGTCCAGTGCAATGGAAACAAATGGACATTACAAAGTCTTAAACTTTCTTTCCTTTGGAAAGTTAGAAAATGTCCACTTACTGCACATATTTCAGCCACCACTTTCTTGGGAACAAGTGTTGGTGTATTATGTAAAAGTGCACAAAAGAGGAAAACACAATGTCATCACAATGTCATTACAATGAACTACACTCGGGAAAAAATTGATCAATAACTCATGGCAAAATATTTTTACATTATCATAAGTTTATCAGTTTTCACTTTACAGTGTAGGCTACTAAGATCTTTTCTTCTCTGCCTTTTTCTTGGTTGCTTTTATAAACAGACAACCATTTATTTAACAGTGCCTTTTACAAAAGAGACTATAATATAACTAAAAATTACCATTATGTAAAATATTTTTGTACTTCACTTTTATTTGTTCCCATGTTCTAGTGTGCGACTCTGCCATTACAATGAACAAAGTAATTATGCAATTATTAAAAGACAAATATATAGGCTAATAAGTGATAAAAACATCTAACATGGGCATGGCCACTTCTAACGGATTTAAATTGTCTGCTACTTTTTGCCAGCCCTCTCTCCTGGCTTTTGCAGACTTTGAGGTGTTCCCTGGCGTTTTGATTAAACATTAAAATTCTGAATAAACTTCGACTATTAGTTCTTGCTCTGCTGAGGAGAAAAACTGAGCGTGCTCTGGCCAGCCAATAGCAGCGTTGCTGATCAATGTTTCTACTATCAATACATATCCCCTTTCAAACAAGCGCACGGACGCGCAATTATCTCACTAACTCAATCCAGCTATACTAGATCATGATTAGCACGATGATATCATCTTGGATGTCTCATTTGATATCGGATGTTTTAAGCAACGTATGAAGAACGGGCCCCAGGAACAGACAAGGTCACAACAGGAAGGTAAACACATGGAAAACACTTGGAAATGTTCACAGCAGCAAAACAAGACTTAGCCCCAAGTGTTGTGTGATTGTGGCCAGAGAATGTCTAATAAGGCGAGAAGTTTCACTCTCAGTACACTTCCGGCTTCTGAAATGGTTGCAGTTCCACTTTGATTCCACATGAGGGCGCTCACAGGACGAGTGCAGAATGAATGGAGGTCTATGGCAGTATACCCATCAAAATCCACTTTTCTCAGGATATAATTTTTTGTCTAGTAATTTGAATATTGTATTCGAAAGGAGATGCAAAGAAATGACACATTGCTGGGTGTTAGATTTTTTAGAGTCACTTATTTGCTTTAAAAAGTATTTTAAAGTGTCAATGACGTCATACACATTGTATGACCAGAGATACTGCTTTACGGCAATCCTTCAGTCACTTTGGTGCTTTCGTGCTCTGCACTTTCTTTTCTCTCGAGGCATCGATAACACAGCTGACACAGATAAATACACGTGCTAGACGAGTTTTTGTTTTGTTTGTTTCTGGTCCCGCTTTGGATGCCACGATGCCATCAAGCGGTATCTCTGGTCGTAATCAGTCCTTCACTGACCAATCAGAGTTCATTAGCAGAATGCTAGCGTGTTATGGGCAACAACAACTCAACCTGTAAGAAATCGAAAGGACATAAGTACTCGTTCATTCAACTTTCGACCTATAACCCATGTTGAACTTGCAAAACCTACTATCGAATCTGAGATTTCTCAACGGCAATCGGGTGAAAGAGACAAATTTAGCCGTCTAGCCCCATAGACTCCCATTCATTCTGCACTCATGGGCGATTGCCCCCAGTGGAACTCTGGTGGAAGTACAACCAAAATTCGGTACAATAGGACTTAATAGGGAGTGGGCAGGCTCTCCGTAGACGGGCTCTGGTGTGGCTTAAAGGGACACTCCACCCATTTGCATTAAGCTTTGCATTGTTAGAAACCCAGTCATACTATTGAATGGTCGTGCAACACTCTCTCATTTTCCCCTGAGACGGGAGAAATCCGTTATTTACCTCTTACACTTCCTCCTACAATGATGCAAAAATCGTCATTTTGCGTCATTGTAGGAGGAAGTGTAAGAGTGGGGGATTTCTGTTAAGACTACAGACACTCGTTCCTCATCTTTCCCAGGGGGCGGGACCCGCTCACGCTACAGACCTATTACAGATCAGTGGGTGGGACTTTACTCTCTGAAACTGAAAGCAATATCCTCCATCTTGTCTGAAGCTAAGCTTAAAGGCGCTGTGGAGACAGATGTAAAGTTATGACAATAGCGGAGGAGAGTGCTCAATATGATATAGAAGAAGAGGATTTCGGAAGTCTGATGCTTGAATCAGGTGTTTGTGGCTACCTTTACAAGCCGCATTATAGCGAAGAGCAGCCGAGGCAGAAGACCTGCCTGCCGCGGACGAGGAGCCCGGACTGACTCAAGTTAGGGCGGACTGGTGGCGCCGGTGATCTCACTATGCAACTCATAGACTGTAAGATGCAACTACGAACACAGAGATAGAGTCCGTCTGCGGCAAAGAATTTCAACGATGACAATTTCTCCTGGACGAAATCTCTGAATCAGACGAGGACACGGACGTTTGTGTTGTGAACTATCCTAGTTTCGCACCGCATATGTTCTGACTGAACATCCAGGTACCATGCAATAATTCACCTTTTCGAAAGAAATACAAACGAGGAGTAATGCACTAATGAGTTCGCCAACTAACTAGACATTTTGTGTGAAATGAATTTCTAGCTCTGGTGGTAGCTAGCCTTGTAGAGGGAAGATTGATTTTTCTTATATGCGCTTTCTGGATTAGTGGGAGTGGCTTGCGGAGCTGTGCAATGTGGTGCATTGTGGGAGTTGTTGTCTTTCACACAAATGCGTCCTGAAGTTATTTTTTGTCTTTCCTCGGTCACAAAGGCACCAAATTCAAAATTTATTTTACATTTCGGCTACATATATGACCCACTCTAAATAAAAAACAATGTTCAAATGGGTGGAATGCCCCTTTAAATGAGTGTTTGAACATGAGGTGCAGGTGTGTGTGTAATCAGTGCAGTACAGGTGTATGGTGTAATCAGTCCAGGGAGATGCATGATGGGAAATGGAGCCCAGGGAGTGCGTGGCTAATCGTGACAGTTACACTTTGAATCGTAATTGAATCAAATTGTGAGGCAAGATTTACACATTTTATATATTCATTTTATTTTTTGCAAAAACTGTTTACATTTTACCATACTTCAGCTGTTGAATCTTGTTTATATATATATATATGTATATGTGTGTGTATGTATATATATACAGTGAGGAAAATAAGTATTTGAACACCCTGCTATTTTGCAAGTTCTCCCACTTGGAAATCATGGAGGGGTCTGAAATTGCCATCGTAGGTGCATGTCCACTGTGAATAAATCTATATTTACTGCTGGATCACATTTGGCTATATAATATTCTCTACTACATGCTTATGCTTCTCTGTAATGGACAGTCTGTATTAATATTTGTGGGCATAATTGTCGGTGGTGGTAGTTATGTTTGAGGCCTATAATAAAATGTTACCTAGTAGCGTGTGTGCATCTTGTGTGTGCATTAGGGCTGCACGATTTGGGGAAAATGTCATATTGCGATAATTGAGGTCAATATTGCGATTGCGATATGCGATATAATAAACAAATAGTTTCATGAGTCAACTTGCTTGGTTCTCAAGGAAAATAAATGCACACACAGATTAGTGATAATCTGCCTAAAGAAAAAAGTTCTTTAGTCAAGAGCAGTGAGTGTTTTTCTCTGTTCCCTTTGTTCTTTGATTAACTTTAGAGACAGATATAATTACTGGCTACTGTGTACTGTCCCTTTAAAGGAATAGTTCACCCAAAGATGAACATTCTGTCATCATTTACTCTCCCTCAAGTTGTTCCAAACCTGTATGACTTTCTTTCTTCTACTGAACACAAAAGAAGATATTTTGAAGAAAATCTGTAACCAAACGACTGATGGACACCATTGACTTCCATAGTAGGGAAAAAAAATACTATGGATGTCAATGGGGACCAGCAACTATTTAATTACCAACCTTCTTTAAAATATCTTCTTTTGTGTTTAGCAGAAGAAAGGAAATCATACAGGCTTGGAACAACTTGAGGGAGAGTAAATGATGACAGCATTTTCATTTTTGGTTGAACTATCCCTTTAAGACCAGCCGCTGTTGACAGAGACGCGGATCTCACACGCCTCATTCTCTCACGAGTCACGATAAGACTACTCTTATGTTATGAAGATACTCGACAAAAAGACATTTTGGCATAATTGTGTGTTATTGTTCGTTCAAGCTCAAAAGAGAACTGTATTCTGGCATGCTGTTTTGTGCGCACGCACGATATTAGCGCGAGTCTTTCTGTGTGTCACAGTCAGGACATTCACAGGCAGCGCGTTCTTTTTGGCATACATGTGTGTTGTTAGTTCTACCGCGCGTCTATCTGTGGGTCGTGTGTGTGTGTGTGTGTGTGTGTGTGTGTGTGTGTGTGTGTGTGTCAGGAGGACATTCACAGGCAGCGCGTTCTTTTTTGTCTTATCGCGCATGAATGGTTTAAAAGCATTTGCATGAATAAGAGCGGGATCATGTAACACTAGCCAAAGGATGGCAAAAATTATCAGATGCTGCGTTAATTGTGTTAATAGCGCTAATTTGTTTAATATAAAATCGCAGCATTTTGCTTCATATAATCGCGTAGGCTTGACAGAGAGAGCTCAAAGTGATATTGATGTTGGTCTCTGGTCGGGTTCGGGCTGAAAAATTGCAGACGTTTTCGGGCTGGGGCCAGATTAGGGCTTGAACACCACGGGCCAGGTCTCGGTTAGGGCTGGATGTTTTGTCCCGTGCAGGGCTCTAGGCAGTATGTAAGCTGGAGCCGTTTACCTCCAGTCTTTGTGCTAAGCTAGGCTAGCGGTGGGTGCGTCAGACAGAGTTATGGCACGCACGGAGATGAAAAAGGTATGTATGGACTTATCTAACTCTGGGGGATACGGTGAATAAGCTAAAGTCCCAAAAAGTCGGCGTGTTCCTTTAACCCTCTGGGGTCGACAAACGCGCCCACGCGTTTTGCTGGATTTTTTTCACATAGCAGCAACATAAACTTAAAATACGCCGTCATTTATGGTCATACAGAAAAAAGAAATATGAAAAAACAATCTGTGATATTTCTACTTTTGTATGTGTCCACTTACAATCAAATCAAAACATTGTGCTTTTGTAAAATAAAGAAAATAAACACGGTGTGCTTTCTGCATCTCCGTCGCGGTGAACTTTTTTTTCTTGAGCACATCTATAAACTGAAACAAAACTCAGCGAATACTTGTCACACATTTATGAGCCATATATCTTTATAATCATTTAAGTGTGTACTTTTAAATGATCGGATTCAAACTGAAAACAAATATTCTCTGCTTAAGTAATTTGTATAAAACCAGTAAGATGTCCAGCTTCTCAAACGCTTGCTCATTATTTTTTATTTGACCACGCCCACACGCGCAAAAGAGATTGACATGCAAATCGCCCACGCCTCACACGAACGTGCTCGTTACCTCAAAAACAAAGCACCAAACTTCACCAAAGTCTCTGCTTTTCGTCGAGTTCGGAAGACAGGCCGTGAGCTTACATTGGATTTACCTCAGAAGAAGAAGAACGCGATTTGAAGACAAGAAAGATGTAAGGTAAGAAATTCTTAATTATTAGTTTGTTATTGTTGCATAAACTTCACATTGCAGTTGAACTGTTACTGTGTTTGTGGATATCTGCTCAAACGTAGATATGTATAATATGATAACCATAATGTATCATATTTTGGAGCGAGATCTGCTTTTGAATGTATCATATTTTGGAGCGCGGTCTGCGTTTGAATGTTTCATATTTTGGAGCACGCCATGCGTTTGAAAAGCAAAACGCACCAAACAATAGGCTTCATGTTTTTATATTGTAATCAATATATTTTTCTCTAGCGTAGTTGTTACTGAAATCTTTTGGAAGACTTAATTTATTGTTATTATTATTTTATGCAGCACTGCACATAGCCTATGCCTACAAGGCACAACAAACCTGGTGTTCATTATTGTTGGAAACATTTGTGTGTTTGTGTGTATTCTGTGAATTTTAAAAATACATTTTAACCAGAAAAATCTAAAATCTATTCCCAATATCGTGCAGCTATAGTTTCTCTTGATATCAGTATGTTCACAGGTTTTTTTGGGTTTTTTTACTGAGTCCTGCTGACTTCAACATTCACATGAGTCTATGTACATGAACATGGTAAAGTGAAAATCAAACACCTTGGAAATTAAAGGTATGTACAATGTTTTTAGGAATGGCACAAAGGGTTCTGTCTTTGGATCATTGTTTTCAATAGTGTGCTTTTTGTCATTTGTTGTGTCTCTTTTGATTATGTTGTGTTGTAAATAAATACAAACAATCAAAAAGCCATTCTTTTTTAAATCTCCTCATTCTTTGTGCAAGGTTGCTCAGAATGACAGGGCCTGATACAGCTCCTAATAGGGCCATTAGGGGAGTGTCTTTGTCTTTCTCAGGTGTGAAAGCCATGCATAGTAATGACGTGATCACGCCTCCCGCATAAAGCTTTCTTACACAAAACACATCTTACAGTTTTTAAATCAATATATTGTCTTATCTGAATGAGCAGTCAGGGTGATTTTCACATAGTTTTGGAGCAAATATTCTAGGGGCTACGTGATACAATTTTCAAAAGTCTTGTGAAGAAATAATCAGTATGGGTTTCATGAGCTTATTTCAGTGACAATTGTTTTTTGTATTTTCACAAACCACGCATAAACATCATTATCTCATAACTACAAACTTTTACACACATGCTGCTGATATATTATTGTAGCAGAGTTTGTGCTAAATACAGTGTAATCAGACTTTAGCCATGAAAATGTCACAAGTAACAGAAATAAGCACAAATGTCAGAGCATGTCAGAACACCTCCAGGCCCAGAAAACACCTCAGACCCCAGAGGGTTAATAATAGCTTTAATAATAACCAGTTTATTTGTAATGAATACACTAAAGACTATGTAGTGATTATTTTTACATGTTTATTACATTTCTGCAGGGCTGTAGTACTCGAGTCCGGTCTTGGACTCGAGTCCGGACTTGAGACCGTTTTTCTATGGTCTCGGACTTGTCTCGGACTCGCTGGTATTCGGACTCGGACTTGACTCGGCCTCAGCCACTGGTCTTGCCAAATAGGGCTTTTGGTCTCGACCGAGTCCAGGTGTCTTTATTATGTTCCCAGTAAGCACACATAGCCTACATCGCCACTTGATGAAACTTTTTTCATTTGATTGGTTCAACCGCCCGAATTTAATGAAAATATAATTTTTCGTCACGTCATCCGCCCGATCCGCGGTTTATCCACGGTTTATCCACGGTTTATCCGCATCTCTAGTGTGTGTGTGTGTGTGTGTGTGTGTGTGTGTGTGTGTGAGTTGGCTCGGCCCTCCCTCGTGCAGTTTAATTGGTTGACATTGCGTGTATGATTGACAGGAACAGAATGTGAGGCTGATCAGACAGTCGAAACGAATGTGTGTGTGCCTTTATGCCTATATAATTATTTTTATTTTTTGTATTTTTAATGATTTAATTTCTATAGGCTATATTTTTAAAAATAGAGTCGGCTCTTCAGATATGCAAGCCAGCTCCTGACGTTCACCTACACTAGATTATCTTCGCACAAATGCTTGTACTGTTAAGTATACTGTGCAAAATGGTTCTTATGAATTTCTTAAACAACTTCCTGATGAATATTTTTAAATTCTGCAGTTTGTTCTCAAATAAAAAGAACATATGTTAAACTAGAAAAAAAAAGTTTGTTGAAACAAACTTTAAGTTGGCTTGAGAAAGCCGGACCAGAGAGTTTGAAGAAGTTAAAAGTAGTTAGAAGTTTGAAGTAGTTTGAAGTTTAAAGTAGTTTAAATTTTGATTGATAAATTAGTTAGAAAGAAAGAATACTTAGAAAGAAAGAAAAAAGATTAGTTAGAAACAAAAAGAAAGAAATATAAGTTAGAAAGAAAGAAATATTAGACAGAAAGAAAGATTAGTTAGAAACAAAAAGAAAGAAAGATTAGTTAAAAAAAGAAAGAAAGAAAGATTAGTTAAAAAAGAAAGAAAGAAAGAAAGAAAAAGAAAGAAAGAAAGATTAGGTAGAAAGAAAGAAAGAAAGAAAGAAAGAAAGAAAGAAAGAAAGAAAGAAAGAAAGAAAGAAAGAAAGAAAGGTGGATTAGTTAAAAAAGAAAGAACGAAAGAAAGAAAGATTAGGTAGAAAGAAAGAATGAAAGAAAAAAGAAAGAGATTAGGTAGAAAGAAAGAAAGAAAGAAAGATTAGGTAGAAAGAAAGAATGAAAGAAAGATTAGTTAAAAAAAGAAAGAAAGAATAGGTAGAAAAAAAGAATGAAAGAAAAAAGAAAGAAAGAAAGAAAGAAAGAAAGAAAGGTGGATTAGTTATTTAGAAAGAAAGAAATATGGATTAGTCAGAAAGAAAGAAAGATGGATTAGTTAAAAAGAAAGAAAAATAGATTAGTTAGAAAGAAAGAAAGAACAATTGATTAGTTAGAAAGAAAGAAAGAAAGAAAGAAAGAAAGCGAAAGGAAGATTAGTTAGAAAAAAGATAGATAGAAAGAAAGAAAGAAAGAAAGATGGACTATTTAGAAAGAAAGATAGATTAGCTAGAATGAATGAAAGAAAGATGGATTAGTTAGAAAGAAAGATAGATTAGCTAGAATGAAAGAAAGAATGAACGGTGGATTAGTTGGTTAGAAAGAAAGATGGATTAGTAAGAAAGAAAGATGGATTAGTTAGAAAGAAAGAAAGAAAGAAAGATGGATTAGTTAAAAAGAAAGAAAAATAGATTAGTTAGAAAGAAAGAACAATTGATTATTTAGAAAGAAAGATATATTAGTTAGTTAAAAAGAAAGAAAGATGGATTAGTTAGAAAGAAAGATAGATTAGATAGAAATATAGATTAGTTAGAAAGAAAGAAAGATAGATTAATTAGAATGAAAGAAAGAATGATATATTAGTTAGAAAGAAAGAAAGATAGATTAGATAGAAATAAAGATTAGTTAGAATGAAAGAAAGATATATTAGAAAGAAAGAAAGATTAGTTAGTTAAAAAGAAAGATAGATTAGTTAGAACGAAAGATAGATTAGATAGAAGGATAAATAGATAGATTAGTTGGATAGATAGATAGATAGATAGATAGATAGATAGATAGATAGATAGATAGATAGATAGATAGATAAGGTTTGAAGATAGATAGATAGATAGATAGATAGATAGATAGATAGATAGATAGATAGATAGATAGATAGATAGATAGATAAGGTTTGAAGATAGATAGATAGATAGATAGATAGATAGATAGATAGATAGATAGATAGATAGATAGATAGATAGATAGATAGATAGATAGATAGATAGATAGATAAGGTTTGAAGATAGATAGATAGATAGATAGATAGATAGATAGATAGATAGATAGATAGATAGATAGATAAGGTTTGAAGATAGATAGATAGATAGATAGATAGATAGATAGATAGATAGATAGATAGATAGATAGATAGATAGATAGATAGATAGATAGATAGATAGATAAGGTTTGAAGATAGAAAGATAAAAATATAGATCTGATATAGTCTGAAAAGATATAGCATACCGAGTCAGAACAGTCTGAAGGTCTGACCCGAGTTTGGAGTTTGTAGAGTTAAAGCTCTAGGAGGAGTTAGAATTGTAAATTTAGTCTCAGAAGAATAATAATAAGTTTAAATAGGATTTCAGTAAGTTGGCTTTCTCAAGCCAACTTAATTACACTGTGTTCATGGTTGTTTAACCAAACTTTAATGTTTTCTGAAAATACATGTCTTTCCTATTAACCCACGTCCAAATAACAATATAATAAAATACAATATTTTTTTCAGGGAAGGCATAAACCAACCATAGGGATAAGATTATATGATATCAAGGGGAATATCTATACTTAAAAATACTTTAAACTTAAACTTAATACTTAAAAACAGTGTTGTGACACTCTTTTTGCTTTTAGATCAACAAATAATAACCCAAAATGCTTGTCTTGATAATGTCATGCATAAGACTTTTTTTTTCCTGTCCTGGACTCGGTCTTGACTCGGACTCTAACCTTTTTGGACTCGGTCTTGACTTGGACTCAAACCTCTTTGGACTTGGTCTTGACTTGGACTCGACTGGTCCTGGGGCCTCATGTATAAAACTTTGCGTAGATTTCATCCTTAAAGTGTGCGTACGCACATAAGGCAGAATTTGCGTACGCACAAAAGTTTTCAGATTTATAAAACCGTACGTACGCCAGAACCTGCGCGAAGTTCACTTTATAAATCACAATTATCTGAATATTGTGCGCAGGTGCACGTGCTTACCCCAATCTCCTCCCGAAATAACCATATTTGGAGGTTAAGACCGCCTATTTTGAATATGTATGATCTCCCTGCATATTAATACGACCGATAATTGTCATTGATCTGTTTGGCTAAAAATGGAAGAACAGAAACGGAAAGCAAAAAAAAGAAACTTCACCAACTGCGAGATGGAGGTACTGCTGTCTGAGGGCCGAAAAAAAGTTTTATTTGGTGGGCTCTCTGCAGGCATTTCAAATAAAAGTAAGATATTAGAATGGGAGCAAGTAACAGAAGCAGTCAATGCTGTTACCTCGGTGCCTCGCACAGTCCAAGAGACAAAAAAAAAAAAAAAAAGGTCTGACTTAAAAGTAGTCGTAAAAAAAAAAAGAATATGTGCTCACAGGCGCAGTGTTGTAACAACTGGTGGTGGTCAAGGAATCACTGACCTCTCAGCCTTTGATGCAAGGGTGGGTGCGATTATAGGGGAAACAGGATTAAGTGGAATTCTTCCAGAATTCCAAGGTGATAAGGATGTGATTTGCGGTGACGATGGTAAGTAATTGATTTATCTACACATTATATAAGTTTTTGTCTGTTTAAAATTCTGCTTTTTTATTGTGGATAATTTAAATCAACCAATTCAAATTCCGTGGAAGTGGAAAGTCCTAAAATATCCAAGTGACAAATCTAGCAATAGATGCAGCTGCCCTTAAGATATACGTTTATTAAAATAGTCGATTTTCCTGTTTATTCATATGCTAAAAATGTAACTTAAAAAGACAAAAGCAAGTCATCAAGTGCACATTTTATTTCACACATTTACAGATATGCAATACAACCTTTATTTAATTAAACGTTTTTTAATGATTAAAGGAACAGTTAATCCTGGAATGCCTTCAAGCCCGGTGAGTGGTCCAAGTGGGGTAGACAAGGGAAGTAGGCTTACATCCTACGTGCCACCACCGCCGCCATCCTGTGTGCCTCCACCACCATCCTGTGTGCCATCACCGGCATCTTGTGTGCCTCCACCATCCCAAGCAACCCCATCCTATGCGCAATCCAGTGCATCATCATCATCATCCTTTGTGCCACCACCGAGCGCTGGTAACTCAAGGCGTGTACTGACGGAAGAAGTCATGCAGACCCAACGTCACATGGTTCATGCTGTTAATGCGGTGTGTTACGAACTGAAAGAAATAAAAACAATTTTGTCAGAAATAAGTGGTTCACTTAAAGAACTTGTGAAAAAATAAAAAGTTTGAATTCACTTGCCTTTTTACATTACATTTATACACCGCTGTATTGCCATAGCATTATGCACTGCATTAGGAGGGCCAGGGTCGGGTTCATTATCTTCAGTATGGGCGTTCGATCATGGAACAGAACAGGTATACCATTCTTTTGAGCAATGTTGTGCAACACTGCGCAAGCCACCACAATGCGGCAAACCTTTGTAGGGCTGTACAATACTGTGCCACCAGACCTATCCAAGCACCTCCAGCGTCCTTTTAGCAGACCAATAGTGCGTTCGACCACTGAACGCGTCCGGCAATGCTTCTCGTTATAACGCCGTTCTTGTTCGGTTTGGGGTCTAGTTAGTGGAGTTAGCAGCCACGTTCTAAGGGGATAACCACGGTCTCCTGAGAGGTAAAACATTTACAATTTTTTTTTTAAAGAAAATATAACAAAACAATGAATGTAAATACAATGGGACAATTAATATAACATTTCAAGTGCTAGGCAGAGGTAACAATTATAAACAATATTATAAGAATACTTTAAAGAAAGTACATGCTCGTAAAATAGCCTACAGATAGCTTTTTGTTTTTTCCAGGACAATATTGATTCTATTTAACATTTCACTTAATTTTTAAATGCTGTAAAACATGTTTTGTGTCCTGAAAATTTGCATTGATTAATGTGAAATTTTGCATAAAAAAAAAAAAAATTAAAATAAGTGTGGGTTTGTTTATCATTGGAGATTATAATTATACCTAAAAGAAAAAACATTTTAAAAGGTATGCTTTAAACACATTTGCATCATTACTCAATTACAATTACATGCGCATGCGGCATTCCTGCCGACTTACCAAGAAACCATCCATCATGCACAGCTCCTGTTTGCAGTCTGTTCCCTTCACTGCTGTTGGACAAAATGTAGGAATCATGAGTTGACCCAGGCCATCTCGCAACTACATTTGTCAGAGACATATGCGCATCACATATGATCTGCACGTTCAAAGAATGAAGATGCTTTCGGTTAACAAAAGCAAATTCATTCTCAGATGGTGCCTTTATTGCAACATGAGTGCAGTCAATAGCACCGATTACATTGGGAAAACCGGCGATTGCTGCAAATTGCATTTTGATGTTGGCCTGTTCAGCTTGCGTGTAAGGAAAACAGATGTATCGGGGTGCCATCCCCACTATGGCATCCCATACATATGGCATGACACGGCTCAGGGATGACTGCGACATACCCGATCGGTCTGTCAACTCTCGCTGGAAAGTACCAGTGGCCAAGTGGCCTAATGTGGTCAATACTTGTACAGGAACACACAGCGCGTGGTTTCTCCGCGAGGGTCTTTCCAATACTGGTCGTAATTCAGAACACAATTCCAAGAGGATGGCTCTTGGGAATCGAAATCGGCTCATGAGCCAATCATCATCATAAGCAAGGAAATCTTCACTATCTCTGAAAACACGCTCCCTCCATAGAGCGTCATTAGCAAGGTCTTCTAACAGCGCTAGAGCATCCATTATGATGATATACGCACATACCTTTTTATAGCCCATTCATTAAAAAACAATTAGTAAATTCAAAGTATTTGCACCTGGTAAAGAATGCTGATAATGATAATTCAGGTTGATGCAATTTGATTTATTGGGTGATGTAATAGGATAATTTAGAAGTTTTTCATTTTAAATAGTTATTGCTATTTGGGCCAGTTGGTGTCGCCAAAACACATAGGCCTACTCTTCTAAAAGAGTGCGTACGCACGGTCAAGAGCATCCTTACGGTGCGCACTTATTTACGCCAAGTTTATTTTTTATAAATCCCGATATGTGCGTGGAAAAATGCGTACGCATATTTCTATGCCCATTTTGTGCGTACGCAACGTTTATACATCAGGCCCCTGGTCTTGGACTTGACAAAGGTGGTCTTGACTACAGCCCTACATTTCTGTATTAATTATTACTTCAGTACTTCTGTTAAATAGATGTAAAATTAAAGCACTGTTAATTCAGTTTGTTTCTTTCTAATTTTGTATTTGTTACTGTTTGTTATTTGCAACATTACTCTTATTTTTAATAACAAAATAATTATAATAGTAATTATTAATAAAATAATTGGAGCAAAATATGTTTTATATCGAATAAAATGAATTGTTTTATAATCAAATTGTTACTGTTACGAAGCATGGGAGTCATTTAGATCCAAGTGCAGCTTGTCTTTATTAAACAGAGTAGTCACCAGGCAAGGGTCGTGCACCAGCAAACACAGCAGAGAAGATCAGGGTCAACCAAAAAATTGTGGCCAACAAACGTACTCGGTTACTAACGTAACCTCGGTTCTCTCTAGAAGAGGGAACGAGTACTGCGTTTTTGTAAAAACGCTACGGGAAAAGTCTCTTTTCACGAAATACTGAAGCAAAAAATTATCCTTAATTTTCATAAATGTAAAACGCGTTGCGGCAGTGCTTAGCTATGGCGAGACGGCTTGCTCGCTCATTGGCTGCTCTGCAGCAACTGCATAAGCCTATCGAGCGAGGCCTGAGGTGACGTCAGGCCAATGAGGACGCTTCGCGCCCTCCTAGCCATTTCCCGCCGAGACGGGTGTGGCTAACCTCTATATAAGGAGCTCGAGAAGGCTGATTCACTTGATTTTCATCGCCGAAGCGAACCAGAGTGAACCGTACGCACGGCAGAGAACGCAGTACTCGTTCCCTCTTCTAGAGAGAACCGAGGTTACGTTAGTAACCGAGTACGTTCTCTTACGAGAGTCCTCTCGTACTGCGTTTTTGTAAAAACGCTACGGGAACCCCTTGTAAAACGCCGTGCGTGCTGGGATAAAGACACCGATCACTGGAAGCTAACCAGGTGTACAGTGCATAATCACCAGATAGACTCAAAGAGCCTGGGATTAAGGGAGGGGAACCTTAATTCCCTATATTGTAACGTCCGCAGACGTAAAACATGACCTCACAGAGAGAGTCTAGAGACAAGAGGGGATTCCTCTGTCCTTATATGGTTGCGTCAGCAGACGCGAATATGACATCACATAGACAGGGTGGGGGAAACCTGAACTAAATGTGGGAAATGTGGGTCTTACACAGTTCTGCCCATAAGACAGTCGGCAGCGCGTTGCGCATGCGATTTCAGTGTTCTAGTTAGACAGCTGAATCGGCTATACCGATAGTAGCTTAGCCTGTAAGGCGGGAACCTCTAGGTTGTAAAACCTGATAAATGTAGACGGCGAGGCCCAGCCCGCCGCCGTACATATATCCTGTAAGGAAATCCCGCTGGACCAAGCCCACGAGGAGGCAACGCCCCTCGTGGAGTGCGCTCTAACTCCCAACGGGCACTGGAGGCCCTTGGCAGTATAAGCCAGCGCTATGGCGTCAACTATCCATCTGGATAAGCTCTGTTTCGACACAGCCATTCCCTTGGAACGTCCACTGAACGAGACAAAGAGCTGCTCAGTCTGTCTGAAGACAGCAGAGCGGGACACGTAAGCTCTTAGAGCCCGAATGGGGCAAAGAAAACTTGAGTCCCCTTCCTCACTTGATCCCGGCAGGGCAGACAGGGAGATAACCTGAGCCCGAAATGGTGTGTTGAGGGACTTTGGCACATAGCCATGCTTAGGTTTGAGTATGACTTTAGAGTCGTTAGGTCCAAACTCCAAGCAAGCTGGGCTCACAGAGAGCGCGTGCAGGTCGCCTATGCGCTTCACCGAAGCGAGAGCCATCAAGAACACTGTTTTGAAAGACAAATGTTTGAGGCTAATAGATTGGATAGGCTCGAAAGGGGCACCTTTCATGGCCGCCAAAACCGTAGAAAGGTCCCACATAGGGACTGAAGGAGGCCTGGGAGGATTTAGCCTCCTAGCTCCCCTGAGGAAGCGGATGACTAAATCGTTCCTTCCTAGAGACTGCCCCAGCGTTGTTCCAGAAAACGCTGTAATAGCCGCCACATAAACTTTGAGTGTGGAAGGGGATCTGCCCTTATCCAACAGCTCCTGTAGGAAGGAGAGAACCTCCGTCACCTCACAATCGAGAGGTGATAGGCTCCGAGCTGTACACCAGCCGGAGAAAACCGACCACTTCGAGGCATAAAGCCGCCGAGTTGACGGCGCCCTGGCCTGAGTGATGGTATTTATCACTCCCTCTGCGAGGTCAACGGATAACCGTTGAGCGCCCACACGTGAAGGGACCACAGCTCCGGGTGTGGGTGCCAAATTGAGCCCCTGGCCTGCGAGAGGAGATCTCTCCTCAATGGCACTGGCCATGGAGCGATGTCTGCTAGCTGCATCAGGACTGGGAACCATGCTTGGTTCTTCCAGAGCGGTGCTACAAGCAGCACTGAGCATTTCGTTTCCTTGACCCGCTCTAACACCTGTGGCAGGAGGGAGACGGGGGGAAAGGCATAAAGCGGGCAGCGCGGCCACACGTGGGACAGCGCGCTGTCGTTTCTGGAAAAGAACACGGGGCAATGAGCGTTTTCGCGGGACGCGAATAGGTCCACTTCCGCTCTGCCGAATCTTTCCCACAACAGCAGGACTGTTTGCGGGTGTAGAGACCATTCGCCCAGGAGAATGTTGTTCCTGGACAGCCTGTCTGGGCCCACATTCTGGAGCCCAGGCACATGCACTGCTCTCAGCGAGCGCAAATTGTGCTGAGCCCATATTAGGAGGCGTTTCGCCAGCCTGTATAGGGCTGTGGATCTCAGACCGCCCTGGCGATTTATATAGGACACCACGGCCGTGTTGTCCGAACGGACTACGACGTGTTGGTCCTTGATTTGGGGACAAAAACGCGTCAGCGCATTGTGCACTGCCAGCATCTCCAGGCAGTTGATGTGTTGGAGCTTTTCTCGTTTCGACCACAGGCCGAAGAACGGTCTGCCCTCGAGCAGCGCTCCCCATCCCGAGGTGGATGCATCTGTCGACACCATCCTCACTCCCGAGGAAGTCCCCAGGCTTACACCTGATCGGTACCAGTCGCCCGCCAACCAAGGTATTAGGGCTGCCACACAGCTCTGATTGACCTTGAGACGTAACCGGCCGGACACCCACGCTCCGCGCGGTACTCGCGCTTTCAACCAGAACTGCAGAGGGCGCATGCGGAGCAAGCCCAGCTGAAGAACCGGTGATGCTGAGGCCATGAGACCTAGCATCCTCTGAAACGTCCTGAGCGGGGTAGTCGCGCCGCAGCGGAAAGATCTCGCTGCGCGCTGAATGTGCAGCACGCGCTGTGGCGACAGCCGCGCTGTCATAGACTGTGAGTCCAGAATGGTACCCAGAAACGAAATCGTTTGACTGGGGTTCAGTGAACTCTTCGTCCAATTGACTGTGATACCAAGATTCTCGAGGTGATCGAGTAAAATGGTTCTGTGCTCCACGAGCTGTGATCGTGATTGAGCTAGGATCAGCCAGTCGTCCAAATAGTTCAGCACTCGCATGCCTCTGAGTCTGAGAGGAGCGAGCGCTGCGTCCATGCACTTCGTAAATGTACGAGGTGCCAGGGACAAGCCGAACGGCAGGACTGTATACTGGTATGTCTGACCCTCGAAGGCGAATCTCGAGTATTGCCTGTGATGTGACGCTATTTGTATTTGAAAATACGCGTCCTTCAGATCTATCGACATGAACCAGTCTCCTCGGCGAACATGCGCGAGGATTTTCCTGGTCGTGAGCATTTTGAAACTGCGTTTCACTAATGCTTTGTTCAGCCGTCTTAGATCCAGTATGGGTCTGATACCACCGTCCTTTTTGGGGACTAGAAAGTATCTGCTGTATAGCCCCCCTTTGCTTTGAGCTAGGGGTACATGCGCTATCGCCCCTTTGCTTATCAGTTTTGATATTTCGGCGCGAAGTAGGTGTGCTACTTCTAAATTCACTCTACTTCTCTACTTCTACTTCTCTGTTCGTGTGACAGAGGTGCTTCGGGGTGCGATAACATAGGCGTTATGCCTGTGGCATTCGAGGCGGGGGGCGCGCTTATTACAGCGGGCAGAGCGCTCGTCCTCGACCTTACTACAGTGCTTAACTGAGTGAGGGAGGGCTGAGCGAGTTTCGCGGGACTCATGTCTGCGGGTGAATGTGGGCGGGACGCGGGCACATTCACTGCTTTGGACGCGCTGTCTGCCTGAGCAGAGCGAGCGCACACAGGTCTCGTTTTTACAGAGAGCCTGTGGTCTGTGAGACATAGTGTATGTGGGCACTGGGAAGTGGGCACTTTCAATACATTTGAAGCGCAATCGATCTGAGTCGATTTTATGTGCGCGAGCCCTAAGTGTAGGGCTGTGCTTATGTGTAGGGATGGGCACTGAGGAGTGGGCATCGACACTACATTTATAGCACCATCGGCCGTGGCCGGGACACCAGAAAACGGGAGAGCGGGCACAGTTACTGCAATGAGTGCACTGTCTGTCTGAGCAGAGTGAATGCACACAGGTTTCGTCTTTACCGAAACCACAAGGCATGCAGAACATAGTGTTTGTGGGCACTAGGCAGTGGGCACGTTCACTATGTTGCGTGCGTGATCGACCCGAGTCGAATATATGAGCGCGGGCCCTGTGTGAAGGGCTGTGCTAGTGTGTAGGGATGGGCACTAGCAGTGGGCATCTTCTCTACACATATAGCATCATCGGCCGTGCTCGTGGGCAGCAAAAAACACGTCTGCAGTTGCCTCTCGGGGAACAAACAGAGTGATTTGCATTCGGCGGCATAAATATTTTCTGCCGGCCGGCCTGGGGTTCGAACCTCCGATCGCCCGCGCGCAAGTCTAAGAATCTACCACTGGACCACAGTGAAGATACATTGACAAAGTCAGCGCGAGTATTATCCGCACTGGCGTTTGCTTGTCAGGCATGTACCACGTGCTTGTGGGCAGCAAAAAACACGTCTGCAGTTGCCTCTCGGGGAACAAACAGAGTGATTTGCATTCGGCGGCATATATATTTTCTGCCGGCCGGCCTGGGGTTCGAACCTCCAATCGCCCGCGTGCAAGTCTAAGAATCTACCACTGGACCACAGTGAAAATACATAGACGGCATGTACCACGTGCTCGTGGCCAGCAAAAAACACGTCTGCAGTTGCCTCTCGGGGAACAAACAGAGTGATTTGCATTCGGCGGCATAAATATTTTCTGCCGGCCGGCCTGGGGTTCGAACCTCCGATCGCCCGCGCGCAAGTCTAACAATCTACCACTGGACCACAGTGAAGATACATAGACAAAGTCAGCGCGAGTATTATCCACATTGGCGTTTGCTTGCAGGCCTGTACCACGTACTCGTGGGCAGCAAAAAACACGTCTGCAGTTGCCTCTCGGGGAACAGACAGAGTGATTTGCATTTTCAGAACGCCTGCAAATGTGAGAAGAGTGGAAATCGCCCAGATTCAGCGGGGCTGAAAACACTCCATTCTCTTTCGCCAGTGACGCGCGGGAACCGTAGAAACGGTGTTCGGTTGCAGGCAAGCGGGTACTACGCGCTCGCTGGCTGCAAAATGCATCTCTGCAGTCGCCTTCAGGGGACTTACAGAGCAAAGCATTGGCGGCATAAATATATATGCCGCTAGACCGGGATCCGAACCCCGGTCTCCCGCATGGAGACACTATGATTCCACCACTGAGCCACAGGGGGATACAGGCTTTGAAAGCGGCGTCAACATGTATTCTTCGGCGTTTGCTGGCAGGCAAGCGTGTAACAGACTCACTTTCTGCAATAATATTTCCAGTCGCCGAACAGGGAACTGAGAAATGTGAGAGAAAAGAGTTCAGACCGACCAACGGTGGGACTAAGAACACTCTTTTCTCCTTCGCCGGTGAATGACGCGTGCAGAGGCAGGGTAGCTTTTCTTGTAACGTAAAGAAAAACTAATCCCGCCGTCCGCTTCCAGGAAGGGCAGCCTCGGAAAGGATGCCTGGCGAGTCCTCAGAGTCACCGTAGGCAATTGGCTCGGAGCGAGCGCGAGCGCTGCCTGAGAAGGCGTCTTGAAAAAGACGCAGCTCTTTTAGGGGTGAGTGTTGCAGCGAACACACACACACACACACAGAAAACAGAGCAATAACAATAAAGGATATAGGCGTCGGAAAGCGCAGCAGGTACGGCTGCCTGTAGAAGGCGGCGTTGGCCAGCGGCTTCGAGGGCTCGTCCCGCTGAAGTGCTTGCTTCGAACGACGCTTGCTTCCGTGATCCAGCGATGCGTGCGCTTCGCTGAAGAGATTAAAATCAAGTGAATCAGCCTTCTCGAGCTCCTTATATAGAGGTTAGCCACACCCGTCTCGGCGGGAAATGGCTAGGAGGGCGCGAAGCGTCCTCATTGGCCTGACGTCACCTCAGGCCTCGCTCGATAGGCTTATGCAGTTGCTGCAGAGCAGCCAATGAGCGAGCAAGCCGTCTCGCCATAGCTAAGCACTGCCGCAACGCGTTTTACATTTATGAAAATTAAGGATAATTTTTTGCTTCAGTATTTCGTGAAAAGAGACTTTTCCCGTAGCGTTTTTACAAAAACGCAGTACGAGAGGACTCTCGTAAGAGAACAGGCAGGATATCAGGGCAGGCAGAAAACAAACAGGATACAGGAACCAGGCAGAAGATCAGGAACAGACAAGGTCACAACAGGCAGGTAAACACATGGAAAACGCTTGGAAATGTTCACAGCAGCAAAACAAGACTTAGCCCCGAGTGTGGTGTAAAACGCTTGGAAATGTTCACAGCAGCAAACCAAGATTTAGCCCCGAGTGTGGTGTGAGTGTGGCTTAAATGAGTGTTTGAACATGAGGTGCAGGTGTGTGTGTAATCAGTGCAGTGCAGGTGTATGGTGTAATCAGTCCAGGGAGATGCATGATGGGAAATGGAGCCCAGGGAGTGCGTGGCTAATCGTGACAGTTTGAGTCGTAATTGAATCAAATTGTGAGGCAAGATTTACACATTTTATATATTCATTTTATTTTTTGCAAAAACTGTTTCCATTTTACCATACTTCAGCTGTTGAAACTTGTTTATATATACATATACACACAGTATAGGCTATATTAATTCTGAAACTTGAAATCTAAAGCTCCAAGTAAAAAAAAACAAAAAAAACACTAGATCTACTCAATAAAATTGTGGCAACAGATTGCAAGCAATATTATTATTTCAATTTAACAACATGGCACACCAGAACTTAAACAACAGCATACATACTTTTGGCAAGTTCAAGGACAAATGCTGATTTCAGGATTGGACTGGTGTGATTTTGTCGTTTATGCACAGGATGACATGATGATCCAGCGCATACACAAATACATAAAAATGTTTCAGATCATTAGAGAGAAAGCTGACCATTTCTTTCTTTACTTTTACCTGCCAAGATGCCCACAGGTGTAAAAAGACAAATAATAATTTAAGATTGTATCAAAGTTTTTTATTTATTTACTCAACATCACTGTATATAATGTTAAAAACTGTACAAAGTTATTTATATGTACATGTTTACATTCCTGCAGTGCAACTGTACAAAGTTATTTATATACATGTTAAAATTATTTATATTTGAACAAAAATAAATCCAAATTCATCAATCAAAGTTATCTTGTCTTTAATCCTTTGCCCATGCTTTTACTAAGGGGCCATTCTGGTAATTTACAAGGAGGCAAGCAACAGTGTACAGCTGGTTGATGCTCCCTGTGATGGAAAGAGGGATTTCTGTGTCGAACAGCTTGTGTTTCTTCACCCTGCGGATGAGATGCTCGACGAGGAACCTTAGCCGAGCAATGGACTGTGTCTTCTTTACCTCATCAGCCGTCAGCTGTTTCCTTTTTGACAGAAAAGCAGGTCTGTAGACTTTGCATGACACACAGTCATCAACAAGAAAACCTTTGTCGACCATTATTGCCATTCCAGGTTTCAACAGAGACACAATCCCAGACTGCTTAAAAAGCTCCTTGGCACTGACAGATCCTGCATACAGGGATGACACAAAGGTGACCACACCATGTGGTGCCATGCCGATTAACCCCTTGAAGGTGCAGTGGGACTTGTAATTGGAGAAGACTTCACTTTGAAGCAGGAGAGAGGATGGAGTTTGGCAACGCAGTTCCGTGCAGTCGATCACCACTTGTGTGTCTGGGTAGTCCTGGAACTCATTGGGTAGATGAGCCTTGACTTCCTCCTCAGACATCCATATGCGAACAGAGCCAACTGTTTGTTTGTTTGGCCAACTGAGGGGTGGATCATGAAGAGGAAGAACTCATCAATGGGCTGCAGGGACTGACCCTATAAAAATGACAAGGTTTGCAATTATGTATAATGTGTAGGCTAGGCTTTCACTGAAAATGTAAAATTAATAATAATAAAAATAATAATTCATTACATTTATATAGCGCTTTTCTCTGCACTCAAAGAGCTTTACATAGAAGGGGCAATCTCCTCAACCACCACCAATGTGCAGGATCAACTTGGATGATGCGACGGCAGCCATATTGCGCCAGAACGCCCACCACACACCAGGTTATTGGTGGAGAGGAGACAGTGATGAAGCCAATCAGTATATGGGGATGATTAGGAGGCCCTGATGGACAGAGGCCACTGGGCAAATTTGGCCAGGATGCCGGGGTTACACCCCTACTCTTTCGAAAGACATCCTGGGATTTTTAATGACCACAGAGAGTCAGGACCTCGGTTTTACGTCTCATCCGAAGGACGGTGCTCTTTGACAGTATATCGTCACTATACTGGGGCATTAGGACCCACACAGACCACAGGGTGAGCACCCCCTACTGGCCTCACTAACACCTCTTCCAGCAGCAACCTGGTTTTCTCAGGAGGTCTCCCATCCAGGCACTAACCAGGCTCAGCCCTGCTTAGCTTCAGTGGGCAACCAGTCTTGGGCTACAGGGTGACATGGCTGAGTTTCCAGAAAGTCATTAAATGCCTGTAAGTCATGAACCTAAATGAGATGTAAGACATGTTTGTTTGCATACATATACATACACACACACACACACACACACACACACACAAACATATATACACACACAAACATATACACACACACACACACATATATATATATATATATATACATATATATATATATACACATACATATACACACACGCACGCACACATTT
This sequence comes from Rutilus rutilus, assembly GCF_951802725.1. NCBI lineage: Eukaryota > Metazoa > Chordata > Actinopteri > Cypriniformes > Leuciscidae > Rutilus > Rutilus rutilus. The sequence goes on from NC_140223.1 coordinate 25,014,981, forward strand.
ACACAAACTACATACACATATATACAGTGAGGAAAATAAGTATTTGAACACCCTGCTATTTTGCAAGTTCTCCCACTTAGAAATCATGGAGGGGTCTGAAACTGTCATCGTACTAGGTGCATGTCCACTGTGAGAGACATAATCTAAAAAAAAAATCCAAAAATCACAATGTATGATTTTTTAACTATTTATTTGTATGATACAGCTGCAAATAAGTATTTGAACACCTGAGAAAATCAATGTTAAAATTTGGTACAGTAGCCTTTGTTTGCAATTACAGAGGTCAAACGTTTCCTGTAGTTTTTCACCAGGTCTTCACACACTGCAGGAGGGATTTTGGCCCAGTCCTCCACACAGATCTTCTCTAGATCAGTCAGATTTCTGGGCTGTCGCTGAGAAACACAGAGTTTGAGCTCCCTCCAAAGATTCTCTATTGGGTTTAGGTCTGGAGACTGGCTAGGCCACGCCAGAACCTTGATATGCTTCTTACAGAGCCATTCCTTGGTTATCCTGGCTGTGTGCTTCGGGTCATTGTCATGTTGGAAGACCCAGCCTCGACCCATCTTCAATGCTCTAACTTAGGGAAGGAGGTTGTTCCCCAAAATCTCGCAATACATGGCCCCGGTCATCCTCTCCTTAATACAGTGCAGTTGCCCTGTCCCATGTGCAGAAAAACACCCCCAAAGCATGATGCTACCACCCCCATGCTTCACAGTAGGGATGGTGTTCTTGGGATGGTACTCATCATTCTTCTTCCTCCAAACACGTTTAGTGGAATTATGACCAAAAAGTTCTATTTTGGTCTCATCTGACCACATGACTTTCTCCCATGACTCCTCTGGATCATCCAAATGGTCATTGGCAAACTTAAGACGGGCCTTGACATGTGCTGGTTTAAGCAGGGGAAACTTCCGTGCCATGCGTGATTTCAAACCATGACGTCTTAGTGTATTACCAACAGTAACCTTGGAAACGGTGGTCCCAGCTCTTTTCAGGTCATTGACCAGCTCCTCCCGTGTAGTTCTGGGCTGATTTCTCACCTTTCTTAGGATCATTGAGACCCCACGAGGTGAGATCTTGCATGGAGCTCCAGTCCGAGGGAGATTGACAGTCATGTTTAGCTTCTTCCATTTTCTAATGATTGCTCCAACAGTGGACCTTTTTTCACCAAGCTACTTGGCAATTTCCCCGTAGCCCTTTCAAGCCTTGTGGAGGTGTACAATTTTGTCTCTAGTGTCTTTGGACAGCTCTTTGGTCTTGGCCATGTTAGTAGTTGGATTCTTACTGATTGTATGGGGTGGACAGGTGTCTTTATGCAGCTAACGACCTCAAACAGGTGCATCTAATTTAGGATAATAAATGGAGTGGAGGTGGACATTTTAAAGGCAGACTAACAGGTGTTTGAGGGTCAGAATTCTAGCTGATAGACAGGTGTTCAAATACTTATTTGCAGCTGTATCATACAAATAGTTAAAAAATCATACATTGTGATTTCTGGATTTTTTTTTTTTTTAGATTATGTCTCTCACAGTGGACATGCACCTACGATGACAATTTCAGACCCCTCCATGATTTCCAAGTGGGAGAACTTGCAAAATAGCAGGGTGTTCAAATACTTATTTTCCTCACTGTATATATACAGTGCAATGCATAAGTGAATACACCCATGCTAAAGTTGACTAAAAAGAGGAATAAAAAAATCATATTTTGGAAATTTAACTTAATGCCTTAATTTAAAAAATTAGGAAAAATCCAACCTTTAAGGACACCAGTTTTCTTTGTGAATGAATAATGTATCATAAAGTTCCCTTGGCCTTTGGAATTAAAATAGCCCCACATCATCACATAGCCTTCACCATACCTAGAGATTGGCATGGGGTACTTTCCATAAGTTCATCTCTCAATGCAAATCAAACTAGCTTTTAGGCTAACTGAACTAAAACCATGCCAATCTCTAGGTATGGTGAATGCTATGTGATGATGTGGGGCTATTTTAATTCCAAAGGCCAAGGGAACTTTATCAGGATGCATAGTATCCTAAAAAAAAAATAAAAAAAATACTTAAAAATAAAAATCTGCCTGCCTCTATGGGAATTTAACATAGGGGTGTACTCACTTATGCACCATGTATTTTAAAGAAGAACATTTATTTATTTATGATACATTATTCATTCACAAAGAAAATTGGTGTCCTTAAAGGTTGGATTTTTCCTAATTTTTTAAATTAAGGCATTAAGTTCAATTTCCAAAATATGATTTTTTAATCCTCTTTTTAGTCAACTTTAGCATGGGTGTATTCACTTATGCATTGCACTGTATATATACACACACACACACACACACACAAATATATATATATATATATACACTACACATATATATATATACACATACACACACATACATATACACATACATATACACACACACACACACACACACACATATTTTAAAAACGTACCTAGTGTAGAACCGTATATCATTGTCGGAAGCAGCAAATCGCCTCAAACAAAATCTTTGACTGACTGACAACTCCTCCACCTGTCTCATTAGTCGGTCCACCTTTTTATGGAGATCTTCGGTCTGGTCCAGTGCATTATCAACTGCGGCGGGTTCTGGAACTGAACAGTAATCATGCTCCAGATAATGGGCATCCATTGGCACAGGAACCTCATCCACTTGAGTGTCCCGTCTTTGCCATACCCCGGTGCGCCTTGGTTCAGCCACGGAGTAGCCGTTCCACTGAAATAAGGTTGGTGCCAGCTCCCTTTCGAAGCAAGCGATGCCCTTTAGGGGTCGAGGGCTCAATCAGATCATCTTTTTTAAAGTGACGACTGCAGACCCTTGTATGAGATGTAATGTTAAATCTCTCACGTCGAATGTTGTGAATCCACTTTCTGCGTGTTTCTTTGTCCACAGGAAAAGTGTGGAAACTCAGTACAGAGTTAAACTTTGAGGAGGCCTCACATAACGGGACACAACAATGTTCAGCCGAACTACTGTCTTCCCGCCGTTGATATTTACATTTTCTGGAAGCCATCACTAAAATAACTATACAATAATATATATATAATACTTAAATTATAAAACGCTGTGTGATTTTTATTAAAGTTTTGCAGCTAGAAACGTTACACTTCGCTATACATACAGTCGGCATCTAGTCATAGTTGGGGGCGTGGCGAGGGTGGAGTCGGCGTGGGGGAAAACACCACGAACATCGTGTGTATTTGAATGACAAAAATGTCGTATTGCAAGTCATTGACGCCTGCCGACTGGCAACGGTATACATTGCAAAATTAACTGCAATAGGTTATGATTGCCCTTATTTAATTAAAAACTGGGTCAATGACCCAACCAAATGGCCGGAGGTGTCGTTTCCAGACATATTTTGTGATCTGGTTGAATCTCCAGGTAAGACATCGCGGTAGCTGTAGCGGTAACATTAGCCTATAACTCAATCAACTTTCGTATATGTTGCATACTATAACTCCATAAAACCTTCTTAAGGTCACTTACCAATTGTACGTATGCTTCACTCCAAACTATTAATCCTTTTGTAAAACGGTGATCAGTAGTACGAAGTTGCCGAGGGACTGTGCTGACAGTTATCCCTAACTCACAGACTGCAGTCTGTGTTGAGTGTAGACCTCGAACTATAGGTTCGTGATTGGCCTATCAAGCGAGCCTTCAGCTGATAACGCTAATGTGAATGAGACATCCCTTATGAAAAACAACTATAGGAATCTTGTAGTATTTTGGGACAAAATATTATAGTAATCCTATAGGAATACTATAGTATTTTGGGATACTATAGAAGTACTATAGAGGTAACGTTATTACAGAACATCACATAAGTATACACTACTATAGAAATCTTCTTTTTCATAAGGGATGTAGACAAATCTGGCCCACTGCCAGATACAAGTTTAACACCCACTACTATATCACACAGAGATCTACTCACACAATAATCTCAAAAAAGAAAGCTTCAATTCATAATTTGTTTGTTTATTGGCGGTACAGAAAAGGACACAGCAACTCTTCGGCATGATTGTCCCGTGTATTTCAGTTAGCGCCAATGCAATGTTTTCCCCCACGGGCTAAATTCACATCACGTGACGGGGCGTTCCCGGGGGCGTTCCCAGACCAACTGTCTGTATGTATATAACCATATAGAACGCGCTATGCGGAAGTAGAGATGCTGGTTGAGATTTTACCGGAAATACGTCAGCAGCGTTCATGCATTGAGCCATACCAGAGCCCGTCTACGGAGAGCCTGCCCACTCCCTATTAAGTCCTATTGTACCGAATTTTGGTTGTAGTTCCACCAGAGTTCCACTGGGGGCGATCGCCCACGAGTGCAGAATGAATGGGAGTCTATGGGGCTAGACGGCTAAATTTGTCTCTTTCACCCGATTGCCGTTGAGAAATCTCAGATTCGATAGTAGGTTTTGCAAGTTCAACATGGGTTATAGGTCGAAAGTTGAATGAACGAGTACTTATGTCCTTTCGATTTCTTACAGGTTGAGTTGTTGTTGCCCATAACACGCTAGCATTCTGCTAATGAACGCTGATTGGTCAGTGAAGGACTGATTACGACCAGAGATACCGCTTGATGGCATCGTGGCATCCGAAGCGGGACCAGAAACAAACAAAACAAAACCTCGTCTAGCACGTGTATTTATCTGTGTCAGCTGTGTTGTCGATGCCTCGAGAGAAAAGAAAGTGCAGAGCGCGAAAGCACCAAAGTGACTGAAGGATTGCCCTAAAGCAGTATCTCTGGTCGTACGATGTGTATGACGTCATTGACACTTTAAAAGACTTTTTAAAGCAAATAAGTGACTCTAAAAAATCTAACACCCAGCAATGTGTCATTTCTTTGCATCTCCTTTCGAATACAATATTCAAATTACTAGACAAAAAATGATATCCTGAGAAAAGTGGATTTTGATGGGTATACTGCCATAGACCTTCATTCATTCTGCACTCGTCCTGTGAGGTAAAATGAGTGTTTTCTTACAATACTAATGAGAATTTTTAATTAAAGTATATTACAAACTTTTAATTTAGACCCTAAAGAATCATATTAGCTTGTACAAAAATGGCATTATATGACCCCTTTAACGTTGTAGCCTAGAGAGCTGACTTATGTTTGACTGAATCGTTTGCTTTATTATTGTATAGCTTTATACCTTTTAGGCTACTTTAACTTATACTTTTATAATGGCTATTATTGATCATTAAAACTGACATTTAACAAAAAAGATTGTCATTTCATTTTATATAGCCTATTTAAAACATTATATTATACATGTTACCTGGCCCTACATTCTCTTCACTGTATGTAAAATAAAATGACACAACCCTGTCTCTTTTTGATTTCTTTTTGAAATCTCTTGTCAGTTTTAATGATCAATATTAGGCTATTATGTTTTTTATGTATCATATTTAAAAAATAAAAACAAAAAGAGTCAGGGTTGTGTTTTATATTTCGTGTTGTTATAAATATGCAGTGAAGATAATCAATTGCGTTGCCTGAACCACATTTGTGTGGCCATTAATATGTTTAAGATTTTTTTTTAATGAAAATGAAAAGAGGCAGAGTGGTGGTTTATAACATATTTTGTTTTACTGTAGCCTAAATATACATAAAGAGATAACCGGAGTAGCCAGAGCGAGCCGAGTGACGCTAAGTACGCCGCTGTTCCATTTGCAGATCAGACTTGAGTCCATCCGTCCTCGGGAGTTCGTTCTCCTGAGTCGAACTTGTGAAGTCCGAACTATCAAGGACTCAAGTCTCTCTCCCGTTACAGACCACGCCCCCTCGCCACAAAAAGCATGTCATTAAACGCAACATTTATAAAAATAGAACTTTACCTCATCCATGAACATGATTTTTTGATTCCCGTCTGACTGATTTACATCCACGGTGGAGTTGAAAACGACAGTTCCCATCATCCCACGCTCCTTCACATCGTCATCAAGCTACGCCGTTGTTGTTGTTTTGAATGTAGCGCCCTCTAGCGGCAGAAAATCTTGCATAATTTGTACCTATAAAACCCACAAGTTTTTCTTTCTTATAAACTTCGTCTTAACTCCTTCGTCACCATTGCGTGGTTTCATTTATCAGGTGGTTTGAGGCAAAACATGGACATAATATAAAAATAGTCTAATATATAAATAATGTATAGCCTACATTTAATTTATGCCTTAATAATTAATTTGGTTGGTGATAAGCAAACAATTATTAAAAACAAAATAAACAAAAAAAGAAAAAAGGCCAAATCCCCATAGACACTGTTTGGACTGTTGTATTATCAGTGAACCTGTTGTTATTTGCTTATACGTTTATCCATACGTAAAATATTTGTTTTGTTTGGGGCAAAAATATTTGTGGTTGTTGATTGTTAAAATTGTATCGGTGCCACATGGCATATATCTTGCAATTTTACATTGTTGGTTTACTTAAAATAAATTAGTTCAGTCTTATTATTGTTAACGCTATTTAATAATAAATATTAATCATAAACATTGAATGGGTCGTGTTAAGTTACATATGTGTAGCTATATTGTATATAGGCTAATAGAACATGGAAAACACAATTTGTTCATAAAAAGTAAAGGGCTGTGACGACACAATGCTTTTACAGTTCACAGGGAAAGATCACATGTATGGAGGTTTTTGATGGGGTTGTGTCTACTGGTGATCATGAGCTGTCTGGTAAGTTCATTTAGCACAACTGCATCTTTTAATCAGACTAAATAATATATATGCTACAAGTGTATGATTATAATTTGTTCCCAGTCGCATTGCTTCCCTGCTGAAAAAAATACAGAAATGCTAATGGTTCCCACTACAAAACCATTACAAACCATCAGTCGCTAAACATTAAAACCATTAGCAATTCTGTAATGAGACTTTGCTTCTCAAATGATGATGCTAACTTCACAAGAGTGAGTTCAAATGTTAATTTCCAGAAAGATCCTTTGTCTTCTCGGGGAGTGGTCATTCCTCAACCAGTTCTTCCAGTTTCTCCTGCTTACAAATGTAATGGACTCAGTTCAGTTCGTTTGAATGTGAATGCCTATTCTTTGCAGGAATGAACCATGAACGATAAAGAACCTTTTTTTCCCTCGTGAAGACAGAGTCCCCAGATGACGCAATTCCTCCACAGTGGAATCCAGCACGATTCTCCCTCACTGCACGAATCCATGTTCGAATGAGTCCCTGTGGAGTCACTGTTAGACGTTTGTTGTAGTCTTTGAGATGAAACAAAAAATTTGTCTTTCGGATGTTGGCAGCTGTAGAAATCTTCAGAGGGCTGTGTTCACTTGCAGAACACCTGGTCTCACGAGGTGTACAGCAGGTGGATGAATGCGTTCTGGTCCAGCGTAGAATGTGAGCAAAGTTCATAGAATCAATCTGGACCTTTGTGACTTATTCAGTTGACGTGTCATTCCTTCAAGGAGAAACTTCTGCTTCTGTGAGACCTTCCCCATGATGATAATCTGTCCCTTTTTTGACCAATCCTGTCACCTCCAGCACTGCGGTTGTCTGGACAGACACTTGGTTCACACTGCTTTGTGTGAGACATCTGAAAAGCTTCTTAAATGTCCACTTCACGATTGAGCACTTATGAACTTAAAGCCATAAGGAAATGCATAGGAACACACAATGCTATAAGACAAAAAAACATAAAATCGATTCATGACAGCAAGTGCAATTGGTACATCTGGTCTCAAGTGTTTCTCAGGGTCAGGTAGGGTGGTCCCATTTTATACATCCAATTCTTCACTACCACTGTGATGTAGTTAAATGGTAGTGGAATTTAAATATTATTGGTCTGAATTACTTTTATATACATAAAAAAAAAAATATATATATATATATATATATCTCACTGTGTTTGTTTAGGAATCTTCCAATGCAAGCCACCTATGTTGATCTAAGAAGTGACTTGGAAGATGCTTAGTCATACAAGAATGGTGTGTGTGCGTGTGTGCATGTGTAGATTGGATTTGATCTATTCCAGGTGATGATGCTGTGAGGCTGTAGTGATGGAGGTGTGTGTTCCGTGTTCATGTCTAGGAGATGGGTGGAATCTAATCTATAACAATTGTGTTGCAAATTTAGTTCCAGTTCTATACTGGGAGGCCATACTTATGCAGTGGTGTGCTACTGTGAGATGTGAATGGCCTCTTTGAAGTGTCTTTTCACCCATCTCCTGAGTCTCAGGTTATGTTCTAACAATTCCGCTGACCTGGCTTTGATCCAGGTGGGGTCCGACCCGTCCTAGCATCCAGTCTCCAAGGAATTGCAGCTCAGAAACAAATGCAGAGAGAACCACGGTTAATTCTGATAGCTTCAAATTCAGACTGAAGCTATTCTGTGGAATTCTTTTACTTGCTCCATTATCATGTCCATTGCAATTTTAATTCCAGTTGTCACATGAAACAGAGTTTCATTGACCAGGTCTGAATGATTGCTGTTGCTTCAGTGCAGTATCTGACACCTAAAGCTGCTCTTGCAGTTGAGCCTTCACAGTCTGCTGTGTCATATGAGCATTAGAGACCCCAGTTCTGATGGGGAAATTTTCTGGATTAATCATAGTTTTTATCACTCATATTGTCATGAGATCAAATGGGTCGATGCCCATGGCTTTACTTCAAGTTCCTCTCATTACAGCCAGATCTGTGGGCAGAAATTAGTTCACCTGTTTCGGCATTGCCTGCTTAGCATTTGCTGTTTTATGGTGTCGTTTACAGAATTCGGTAAATGTGTTTCTGTGACCCATTAGTAGAAATTAACCCTGGAAAAAGAAAAGGAGAAAGAATATCTACTTGGGTCTGAGCTCAAATACATATAATCACAACTTATAATAGTAACTGGAGTCCTGGGCTGGGGGTCTCACACCTTGCATAAATCAAAAGAAAGTAAACGGTTGTCATAGGCCTACTAACTGGGAAATAATGGGAAAAAAATCAATAAACCAATGATTAAAATAAATGTGAAATAAAATAAATTAATGAATAATAATAAAATGAATGAATGAATGAAACAATCTGGGGTGCGTTCTCCGAAACTACCTTAACGCTACGTCGTTCTTAAGTTGTACCTTAAGAAGTACCTTATCGTTAATACGTGGTTTCCGAAACCTTCTTAGTTAAGTATACCTTCTGTAAGTCATACGTTCGTAAGGTTGGTCTGGAGCGCTCTTAGCTATACCTTATCGCTGCTGACGGTTCATACCGCTAGTGGCCACCACTACGCAAAAAGCTTTTCTACATCGCAGTTTAATTACACATAGAAAATTTTATATGAACATTTAATATAAAATCTGATTTAGTATTAAAATTACATTTTTACTTTACTTTAAAATTTTACACATAAAATACTTAAGTTGTTATAGCCTACACCCAGTGTATGGAAGTGTTTTCATTAATAAAGTTTCCATACACTAATGGTTGTTAGCTTTACTATCCTAAGGCACATCAGCTGGCGAACCATTTGACAGAAAAGGCTTAGGACGGAGTCTATATAAAGAAAGATGAGTTTACACAAACTTTATAGCTATGGCAGCGAGACAGCGAATACTTGTTTTAAATCAAAGACGGCGCCGTCCGCAGAGCCAGTTAGTGTATGTCAACTACATGGCTGGTGGATAATCAGCATACGTTGTGGAGAACATTAACACACTTATGGCCGTAAGGGGTTGGGATTGCACACTTGCTAAATTATAAACACATACTCATATTTATTTCTGCATGTACATATTTCAATGAGCCCCGATAAATGCAGTTTGTACTATTTCTAAAACGCTTCTTTATAAAGAACAATTGTTTTCTCAATACTTTACCTATACCGCTGTGAAGGAAAGAGCGCACAATCGATCATCGAGGCATCGATATCAACCTATTCAGCGCCTCCACCATGGACAGCGCCTGCTAAGGTCGAACTTAAGAAGGTTTACCTTCAGCAACATCCTAAGGTATAGTTCGGAGAACACACGTAGGAAATGTATACCTGTAGTTAAGGTGTACCTTTTGAGTCTTCGTAGCGCGCTAAGAGACAACGTTATCGGAGAACGCACCCCAGTTCACTGAACACAGTAACTGTATTCACTGAAATTTCTCTTTCACTTCAATTCAACATGCATGTAGGCCTATCACTATCACACAATGAATTACAAGGCTGTACAGAACGGGGGTGCGTTCTCCGAAACTACCTTAACGCTACGTCGTTCTTAAGTTGTACCTTAAGAAGTACCTTATCGTTAATACGTGGTTTCCGAAACCTTCTTAGTGAAGTATACCTTCTGTAAGTCATACGCTCGTAAGGTTGGTCTGGAGCGCTCTTAGCTATACCTTATCGCTGCTGACGGTTCATACCGCTAGTGGCCACCACTACGCAAAAAGCTTTTTTACATCGCAGTTTAATTACACATAGAAAATTTTATATGAACATTTAATATAAAATCTGAATTAGTATTAAAATTACATTTTTACTTTACTTTAAAATTTTACACATAAAATACTTAAGTTATAGCACACCCAGTGTATGGAAGTGTTTTCATTAATAAAGTTTCCATACACTAATGGTTGTTAGCTTTTTTAATTACTATCCTAAGGCACATCAGCTGGCGAACCATTTGACAGAAAAGGCTTAGGAGTCTATATAAAGAAAGATGAGTTTACACAAACTTTATAGCTATGGCAGCAAGACAGCGAGTACTTGTTTTAAATCAAAGACGGCGCCGTCCACGGAGCCAGTTAGTGTATGTCAACTACATGGCTGGTGGATAATCAGCATACGTTGTGGAGAACATTAACACACTTATGGCCGTGAGGGTTTGGGATTGCACACTTGCTAAATTATAAACACATACTCATATTTATTTCTGCATGTACATATTTCAATGAGCCCCGATAAATGCAGTTTGTACTATTTCTAAAACGCTTCTTTATAAAGAACATTGTTTTCTCAATACTTTACCTATACCGCTGTGAAGGAAAGAGCGCACAATCGATCATCGAGGCATCGATATCAACCTATTCAGCGCCTCCACCATGGACAGCACCTGCTAAGGTCGAACTTAAGAAGGTTTACCTTAAGCAACATCCTAAGGTATTCGGAGAACAGACGTAGGAAAGGTATACCTGTAGTTAAGGTGTACCTTTTGTTGTGTTAGATATTCACAATAACAGACCAGGACTCCACGTGATGCTCAGTATAACTCTTTACTCCAGAACTCACATCATAACAGTGTCCCCACTTATATCTCCCGGTACTACAACAGTTCCTTTAACTATAGTTCCCATTATAGAACACCTCACCCTTTTAAGAAAGGAAAGACAATTTTCCAATTGTAACATATTAGATATCTCTTTACAGAACCTTTAAGCCTTCAGTTACAAGTTACATGTTCTTATGAACAAACAGTGAACATATTACTCTCTCTTCTTTTTCTTCTTTTCTTTTCACAAGTTCAAACGCTCAGGAGCCCGTGATACTCGGCCAGAACTGGTCACGTAAAGTGGTCTACCCAACTCTGTGTCCCTGGACACATTCCCTCCCTTAGTAGTGTGCATAGAAATGTCAATATCACTATGTTCAAGGGCTGTGTCAGTCTTTTCCACGGGTTCCTGAAGACACGGCGAAAGAACTGGCCGCATATGAGTGCGGTTTCTCCTGATCAGACCTCCCTCAGTGTGCACTAAGTAAGACCTCGGCGTTTCTGCCTGGCGTATGACAGTCCCTTGTGATTTCTCTTTCTGCAGCCACACGCTCTGTCTCTTTTGCCCACTTGTCAGATTCTCTGAATCTCTTAATGTTTGGCCATCGTGGGGTCAGAAAAGTTGGAAGCTGTGGTATGGTAGTACGCAGTTGTCTCCCCATTAGAAGTTGTGCTGGAGAGTACCCGTTCTCCAGAGGGGTAGAGCGATATATCAGCAAAGCTTTTGTTTTCTCATCTCCCCCTTTCCAGAGTCCTTTTACTGTAGCCACTGCACGCTCTGCCTCCCCGTTTGCTTGCGGGTATCCCGGGCTGCTGGTGATGTGTGTGAACCCGTATTCACTGGCAAAGTTCTTAAAGAGTGCACAGCTGTATTGTGGTCCATTATCAGACATAACAGTCTCTGGAATTCCATGGCGACTAAACACATCCCTTAAAGCGGCAATGGCAGTGCTGGCCGTGGCTACATTGAGGCGTGCTACTTCAATGTAACGTGAAAAGTAGTCTACAACCAGAAGGTATGTATTTTTCTCCCAGAAAAATAAGTCTGTGCCCACCCGCTGCCAAGGACTCTCCGGCACTGAAGTGGTTAACAGAGGCTCTCTATGCTCAGCCCTGTGCTGTGAGCATGTGCTGCAGTTTTCCACGAGCTGATTGATGTGCACAGACAGTCCCGGCCACCAGATGGCCTGGCGAGCTCTAGCTCGACACTTGACTATACCCTGGTGACCCTCGTGTATACTGTGGAGGATTTCTTGCCTCATGCTGCGAGGAATCACAATTCTTTGTCCCCGTAAGAGCAGCTCTCCAGCTACGGTAAGATTTTCTCTTTCAGGCCAGTATGGTCCCAGCTCTGGTGGAAGACCATATTTCTCCGGCCACCCAGTCTCACAGTATTGAATAAGTTTAGCGCAGATGGGATCGTCTTTCTGGTTCTTGATTATCGTCCTCAACCTCGTCTCTGTGGCTGGGAGGGTTTGTATTACAGAATCCACAAACACCTTAACATCACTCTCATTCTCCTTCTCTACCTCTGTGAATGTGTGTTTCACTGGAGCTCTTGATAATGTGTCAGCGGTTATCAATTGCTTTCCTGGCACATGAACTATATCAAAAGTGAACTTCATCAACCTCAAACGGAACCGCAGTATTCGTGGTGGGAGTTCCTCTAGCGCTTTGGAGCTTAGCAGCGAGAGCAATGGTTTGTGATCTGTCTCCAGTCGAAACCTCAGGCCCAGGAGGTAAGATGACAGCCGTTCACATGCCCACGTGGCTGCTAAGGCCTCCTTTTCAATCTGGGCATAATGTTTTTCCGCCTCAGACAGGCTCCGTGAGATGAACACAACCGGTTTCCATGTTCCATCTGCCTGCTTTTGATTCAGTACGCCCCCCAACCCAAAGGAAGAGGCGTCAGCAGAAACACATGTCTCAAATTTTGGGGAGTATGATGCCAACACGTGCTGAGAACTCAGTTCTGACTTTAATTTTCCAAAAGCCTCTCGTTGTATTGATCCCCAGCACCATTCATTTTTCTCACTGAGAAGATCTTTGAGTGGGCGGGTGTAAGATGCAAGATGGGGTAAAAACTTACCCAGATAATTAGCCATTCCCATCACTCTCCTTACTCCATCCACTCCCGTTGGTTCCGGCATCTCCAAGATCGCCCTGACTTTGTCTGGATCTGGTGCCACACCATCTGCTCCGATTCTGTGCCCCAGAAACATCATTTTGTCCGTTGCAAACACACATTTCTCGTTAAGCGTCAAGCCTTCATCTCTCAGTCTCTTAAGGACCCGATGCAGTTGCTCATTGTGTTGCTGCATGTCCTCACCATAAACTAATATGTCATCTGCATGACACACAACTCCTTCACAATCTTCCAGCATTTGCGACATACGATGCTGAAAATGCTCTGGGGCCGACGAGATCCCAAATGGTAGACGGTTGAATGCATATCTGCCAAATGGGGTGATAAATGTGGTTAAAAGTGAACTCTCGTTGGACAATGGAATTTGCCAAAAGCCGGACGTAGCATCCAGCTTTGTAAATACTTTGGCCCCAGCAAGCATTGCAAGTGTCTGGTCAACGGCAGGGAGGATGTGACGTTCTCTCCGCACCCATTTATTTAGGTGCGTCAAATCCACACACAGTCGTATCTTCCCTTGGGCCTTGGGCACAACCACCATGCCCGCACACCATGGAGTGGGCTGAGACACTTTCGAAATCACTCCCATATCCTCCATGCGTTTTAATTCTGCATGCACTTTATCTCTCATTGGCAGGGGCACCCGGCGTGGAGAAGACAGAGCATATGGGACAGCAGCTGGCTCCAACTCAATTTTGTATGGCTCCTTTAATTTGCCTAAGCCAGAGAACACTGAGGGGTATTCGGCTATAATGTCCTCCTTTCGCTCTTGTACTGTGTGGAGACGCTGTATTAGAGTGAGGGCTTCAATTGCAGGGAGCCCTAATAAGGGCTTGGACAGTCCTTCGACTACATAAACATCCTGTTCTGTAGTTTTCTCTTTTATGCTTAATCGCCCTTTAAACCGTCCCTTCACATCCAGCCTTTGATTTCCTGGCCCAAACAGCACTTTTACCAGTGGGTGTAAAACCCCATATTTCTCCGTGGAGAAACTACTGCTTGGAATTGCTGTAACTGCTGCTCCTGTGTCTAATTTGAAAACCGTGTTTTCTCCATTCAGTACAATCAGTTCATTCCATCCATCAGTTTCTTGTTTATACACCTCACCAAGGAAAGCAAAATCCCCCTCCTCCTTACACTCTGACTGCCCCTCTGTTATGTTATGAACTCCTCCCGCTGACTTACATTTTTTTGCAAAATGTCCCTTGCGGTGACATCTCCTGCATTCTGCATCTCTAGCTGGGCAGTCTTTCCAGAGGTGATTTTTAATGTTTCCACATCTACCACATCCACGTGAGTTTTCTACTTTCATTTTAGGTGGCTTTTGAGATCTCCTTTCCTTTTTATGTATAGCTTCAACGTGTCCAATCGGCTGCTCTGCTCCACGCAGTATTGGCTGTTGTTTTTTCACCGCCGCACTTTGTCTCACCCTCGTTATCGCTTTCTCTAGCGTCAAATCCGCGTCCAACTGCAAGCTTTCTGACAGTTTGGCATCACGTATGCCGACCACGATACGATCCCGTATCAGATCTTCTTTTAGAGCGCCGAAATCACATTGCTCCGCGAGTGAATGAACAGCTGTGATAAACGACTCAACGCTCTCTCTGAATCGCGCGCGTTCAAAGATAACATTCCTCTTGCTAACGCAGTGCTTGTTAAAAGCCTCTGTAACGGCAGCATACGATCTCTTCTGAGCATCAGACAATGGTAACACATACAGTATATCTTCGGCATCATCTCCCGCCGCATACATGAAAGTGTTCACCTGATATTCCTCTGTCTGTTTATCCAAACCGGATGCCATTCTGTAGCGCTCGAAACGCTTCATCCATCGTGGCCATTCGCTTGTATTAGTAAAGTCGAACTTGCCGGGCATTGCTAGCTGCGAGGCTAACATCGGTGGGGCTGGCGCTTCTCCATCCATTTTCCCCTTATGTCACCGGTATTTCTCCCCTTTTAGGTTCAGTTCGCTTCTGACACCATGTTGTGTTAGATATTCACAATAACAGACCAGGACTCCACGTGATGCTCAGTATAACTCTTTACTCCAGAACTCACATCATAACAGTGTCCCCACTTATATCTCCCGGTACTACAACAGTTCCTTTAACTATAGTTCCCATTACAGAACACCTTTTGAGTCTTCGTAGCGCGCTAAGAGACAACGTTATCGGAGAACGCACCCCAGTGCACTATTGCAGGCTTATGTAATCTACTCTTAAAAGTAAATTTTTTCCAAAATGTAACGAAGTAAATGTACTTCGTTACTACCCACCTCTGCAGCTGGGGTTAGCTGTCTTGCTCATGGACACCTCGACACTTGGTCAGGTGGAACTGGGGATTGAACCACCAACCTTCCGGTTTGTAGACAACCTACAGACAAGCCCCTTATGTTTACAAAATTATGTATACAAATTGGCAATATTTGTGTGTTTGAGATATTAATATGTGAAAAATGTGATAGAAATTCAAAATGTCTGCTTTTTGTAAAAGTCTCATCAGCTCTGGGGTGCTGGAGAAATGCCTGCAGTGAGGTGGGTCTGGAGCAGTTTAGACCAACTGCTGATTAAATAAATAAATAGGTGTGTATATCATTTTTCTGATAGACCAAACAACTAATCAATTAATCGAGGAAATATTCAACAGATTAATCGACTGTGAAAATAATCCCAAATCACTAATCATTATGTACAAGTGCATTGCATTGGAAGCCCTGGATATAAGCCTCCCTCTCTATCTCTCTTAAATATTTTTGTCATTTAGTAAACTTTATAGATTTTAACCATATTATTCCTTTTTGAGTCTCTTTAACAAGAACTTAGATTAATGTATGAATTGAATAGTGATTGTGTGACCTATGATGAGGGAACAATCAGTGATACCCTTGGTAGTACCATCAAATGATAGCCTATAGCGATGTCATCAGGATACACATACAGTGTACGTACGTGTGTGAGTGTACGTACCGTGTGTGTGTCTGTGTACGTACGTGTGTGAGTGTACGTACGTGTGTGTGTCTGTGTACGTACGTGTGTGAGTGTACATATGTGTGTGTGTGTGTACGTACGTGTGTGTGTACATACGTGTGTACGTACGTGTGTGAGTGTACGTACGTACGTGTGTGAGTGTACATATGTGTGTGTGTGTGTACGTACGTGTGTGTACATACGTGTGTACGTACGTGTGTGAGTGTACGTACGTACGTACGTGTGTGAGTGTACATATGTGTGTGAGTGTACGTACGTGTGTGTACTAGTGTTGTCACGATACCAAAATTATTGTTTCGATACCGATACCAAGTCAAGAATTGCGATTTCGATACTTTTCCGATACTTTTCCTGAAAAGGGAGAAACACTCTCAAATATCATGTGCTTTATTTTAAACATTCTAATCATATAACACACTAATAAATGAACATATGAACAGCAGATATATTAAACATTTGAACAAAATATGAAATATCAAAATATAAAAAATAAATTAACATTCAAGGTAAAAAAATAATAAATTTAGCAGCATTATCTCAGTTATCATAAGAAACTTAAGAGTTACCGGTAATAACTTTATCTTGATTCTGAACTTTGAATAAAAATATGAACAGCGATTATATTAAACAATGTTTAATATTGGTAAAATATGATAAGCCTCATTGGTGATATATTTGACATATGGGGAGAGAGTTGTGGAAGGCCTACTTCATGTTAAACATAAATATATAGCAGCAAAGACAACGTCGGCAGTGTTGACGGCATAATAAACTACAGAATATTTCGTTCTGTATTGACAGGTGCAGGATTTGAAAATTGATAATATTTTTTTTAATTACATTTATATCTGCATTTATGTAAAAACCTAGAGACTTTCAAACATCAAAATGTCATTTATTAATATGTATTCGTGTCAAAATGACATAGAACCATCTTTTCCTATTCTATTTTGCCTGGAAATGCTTCCAACACGCTTGCGTGTCGCGTGAAAAATAGGCGTCAATTCTATTTCTAGCATGCACGCGTTTTCCGCGCGGCTTGGGGGCGTGTGTCACGCAGGCAGTGTGCTAGCTCTAACCTGTTAACAAGGGAGCCAAAATAAAAACGGACACGCCACGCAGCTGAGACGCTCGCCACGCATCCAGTGTGTCGCCGGCCTTACAAATCTGGAACGCGGTCATTAAATTTAAGAATCGTGACGTTTTTAATTTCCGAGAACCGCGATACTTTTTAAGTATCGGTGCACCGTGCAACACTAGTGTGTACGTACGTGTGTGTGTACGTGTGTGAGTGTACGTGCGTGTGTAAGTTAGGGTTGGGCGGTATTACGGTAATATCGCATACCGCGGGATCTTAAATAGCACCGGTATCAGTTTCAATACCGTCATTACCGGCATATATATTTTAATAATATTTGTTGATTATGAAAAGTGAACGGCACAAATAAGATGGGATGCATCGGGAGTCAGACGATTTGACCACTTCAATAAATTTCGTTTTGTAAAAGGCCTCTTTAAAACGAATTTCGTTTTGTATAATTGTTTCTTAATTTTAATAAATTTTTCATCAACCAATTTCCTGGATAATCATGACATGATGGGCATGCCGCGGTCACTTGCATTGAAATCTCATAAATTAAAGGTGTTATCAGTGATTTCAGGCCCAAAAATATTTTTATCACATTCATCTAGATCTCAGAGCCCATGCCTACAGAGACGCGTTTTTTTGACGGCATGCTTATGGGGCGGGCAGCTAGCGGATCGTTAGGAAAGATTAGATGAATGTCAATGTGATACAAATATTTTTGGGCCTGAAATCACTGATACCAACTCAGTGTAGGCTATGCCTCACAGACATGACAAATATATATAAATAAAGCTTGAAATTTATTTAAACTAAACAATTAAAAACGAAAGAAATAGGCTACTCACTGATTAGGCTAAGTAATCCATGATGTGCATTTCTCTCATGTGTTGACCAGGAATGACCCAGGGGGTGCTGCAGCACCCCAGCACCCCCACTTCCCGCGGCCCTGTAGTATAATGAACACTGTAGCACAACATAACTCTGAGAAGTTAGTCTATGTTAAACGCTGTCGCGTTTCCATTACAGATTCGCGCACAACTTTTGCGTTTTTTTTTTTCTTCTTCTAAATATCCATAAAAAACTATAATTGTATACGTACCGCACTAGACATTATATTATTATGCAGGTTCAGGTTGGTGTGTGTTGGTTTTTGTCCACCTCAATCTCCAGCTTTGTGTGTGTGTGTGTGTGTGTGTGTGTGTGTGTGTGTGTGTGTGTGTGTGTGTGTGTGTGTGTGTGTGTCTGAGTCTGTGTGTGTGTCCACCTCCAGGTCCAGGTTGGTGTGTGTGTGTGTGTGTGTGAGTGTGTGTGTGTGTGTCTGTGTCTGTGTTTGAATTTGTGTGTGTGAGTCTTTTTGAATTACAGAGCACTCTAATTCAGTTCTTACTAATAACAATTCCAATTAGAGAGCTCTACAAATTCATTTTTACTAGTCATGTGTCTCCATTGACTTCCATTCATTTTTAATTACGGAGCTCTACAATTGAATTGTTACTAGTAAGAATTACAATTAGAGAGCTCTACAATTAAATTGTTACTAGTAACAATTACAATTAGAGAGCTCTACAACTGAATTGTTACTAGTAAGAACTCCAATTAGAGAGCTCTCTAATCCAATTATTACTAGTAACAATTCCAATTGGAGAGCTCTCTAATTCAGTTGTTACTAGTAAGAATTTAATTCAATTACAGAGCTCTGCAATTATACATATCTTTAATTCGTATTTTTACTAGTAAAAATTCAATTAGAGAGCTCTGTAATTGCATTCTTACTAGTAATAATTGAATTAGAGAGCTCTCTAATTGTAATTCTTACTAGTAACAATTCAACATAGAGCTCTCCATTTGTAATTCTTAGTAGGGATGCTCATATTGACGTTTAACCGTTAACCGAAAGTAAAAATTTTGACCGATTAAAACTATCAGTTAAACGGTTTAAAACGTTTTTTTAAGCTTCTTCTTTTTTTTTTCTTTTTTTTTTGCTGCATGGTTTAAAAATAAAATACTATATAGCTTATATATATTAATATATATTATATAGATTAATATATTAATATATATTATATATATTAATTTTCTTGACCGACAACCGCTGCTCGTTAATCGATTATTAACCGTTAACTGATAAGATTATAATATTGAATTGGCATTAAATACAAATAAAATTGACGCATATCTGTGACCCTTTAAAAAAATACACTTTTTTTTTTTTTTATATCAGAGGGTTTATTTTAACGTGCAAAGTGCAAACAGCAGCATACAGAACAGATCAACAACAGAACCTGGATTCAGTTTAAATTTTCATGCACCTGCAGCATTTCTGACAGTGAGAGAAAAACAGAATAAAATAATACAAATAAAAAACAAAATAGGCCTGCACTAAATATATATTTTTTAACTTAAATACTTAACAAATTAAGATGACAAAAAGAAAACACTGAATCCGTTTGAACAAAGCTTTCAAAAACCGGCAAATTTTTTCCGTTAGACTAAGATTTTTCGTTAAATAAAAATAGCAGCCCTACCTCAGTTTAAATTTTCACGCACCTGCAGCATTTCTGACAGTGAAGATAAAATGAACTTGGCCTTTGACAGTACTGGTATGCACTGATCGTAATCTCACAGCATTGATTATTTATTACATTAAAAATCACGGGTATATGTCAAGTCTTTGTATGCATGCACTGTCTCACATTCATAATATTTTTATTTTCTCTAGCCATGAGAGAGGACCGGTACTTCATTGCAGGCAGGGCCATAGCAGTTAGCTTTGTACACGGCGGTCCTCTGGCAGGCTTTCTGTCCCCAACCCTCTTCTCTTCCCTTGTTGATGGCCCAGAATTGGCTAAGCCAGTTTTGGAAGATATTGCGGATATAGTGACCTGCATGAAAAAATTAAAAGGGTAATTTATTTTCTCAGTTTTACAATATGTTGTGGTTTATGTGTCTGTTTCTACACTAGAAATTTAAAATGTTTGTTTATTACATGTACTGGTAGATCGATGAGAGTAAATCATTTGAAGAGCTGCATCAACTGCGTGAATCCCGCGATATCCATCTTTGATCTCATAGGTGTCAACTGCGAGAAGAGAGAACTGTATAATGTATAAACAAATGTATAAACATGTATCCAAATTAGTCAATATTGAATCAAAATCGGAATCAAATCACAAGAATGGAATTGAAATCTTGACATTTTTGTCAAGCAATAATAAAAACGGTATCCTACCAGTCATTGTACAATGTAAACATTGTAACATGTTGTCATTAAACTTCATAAAACTCTATTTAGTTACCAAATGTTTTGACAATCACAATTACACTTATCTCACTCCAAGCAAAACTCAAAAGATGGCATGCCCTGGTAATGGTATGGGCGTAACCGTCGGTGTCATCACGCATGCCTTCTAGTCAACACACCATGGGCGTAGGTTTAGGGGGGGACGCTAGGTACTAGTCCCAATCAATATTTTGAGATGACAAATTTGTCCCCACCAATATTTAGCAAGCTCCTTTGAACTGCTATTTGGATCTTTGCGCTGCTATTTGGATCGATTCCAACGGCCAAAACAACGACAGTACAAGAAACGCCGTAATTTGATTGGCGGCGGTGTATCTGACAGGCTACACGCGCGGGCCGGGACTACTTTTGTGCTTGCACTGGCAGCGAGCGGGTGGTGTGTGTGTGTGTGTGTGTGTGTCGACGACGCCGACGTAAGTTACCAGGGCTGTCTCTCTGCCACATACAAAGGCCAGAGTAAAACATTTTAATATTCCGTTTTTTTGCCACTTTTTGTACTTTGTAGATAGATCAGCTATGCCACCCAAGAAGAAGAAAGGGGACATACGAAGCTTTTTCATAAATCAGAGTGTAAGTAGGCAAAATAATAGCCACACAAATAAACTAGCAGTAGTAGTGACTGACCAGGCTTTCAAATGCAGATTCTACTGTGGAAAATAGTATTGGTGATAGTATGTGTTACCCAGGATGTTGTTACAGTTAAACCTAGCAGCAGCAATCTTTCAACTAAGGTTAATAGTATTGATTAGGCTGTGCAGCACAGCACTGATAGACTCATAAGTCGCGCTATCATGATAGAATGCTACGTTAGCAAGTCACTGAATGTTAATTAGCTGACCTTAACTTAGAATCTTGCAGTCAACATAAACAGTGGATCTGAGACATTTTTCGTTTCTACATTCTATTTATGTAATGTATTTGTGAGTGAGTGTAGCCTAAGAATTTAATATTTAAGAATAGAATATATCAATAGAATTTGATAGAATAGTAGATACAATTTTAGTATTAATGGAATACTGTAATCATGAATAATAATAATAATAATAATAATAGATAATAATAATGGATTTGTTGTGTTGAATGCATACTATGATACGTGTGTATTTTATTCATATAAAATAAACCATATGGTTGTTCAGCATTTCACATTCCCAGGTATTAACGTAAGTGTGAGTATTTGTTTGAGGTACTGGAGAGTAAATAGTGTTTATGATAGAAAAAGATTATTATATTTATTTATTTAGATTTGTTTTGCTCCACAAGTTCTGAAAGTATTTCCTTGTGACAGTGTTTTTTGTTAGTGTAAATACTAATGTACATAATAATTTATGTTAATAAAACGTTTGGTTGTTCAGCATTACACAGTCTCAGGTTTTTATTTTTTGAGAGTGCATTTTTGAGATTATACAGTTATACTAGCTCTTTAGGGACAGTATACAGGATGGTGTATTAGGGTCAGGATACAATATAATGAGATGAAGTAGATTCACTTCTGTATTGTGATATTCTGTATTGCCAACAGTCTGAAATCGCCATTAAAGCACTGGTATCTTACAACAAAACAATTTCAGGGGGAGGGGGAGGGGGGATGTCCCCACCAAAGCTGAGGCCAAACCTACGCCCTTGGTACCAATAAAGCCTGATTGCATCGGTTTGGTTTTGTCAACTCAAAACTAATCCTGTAACCCCGAGTTTGTTCAGCTACCTTCATGGTACAGGCCCCGGGTGTGGGATTTAACATGCCAATCACTATTGATCAAAAGCTGAATGACTAGTTCACAAGACAATGATACAAAATACATTTTTCTGAAAAGTAGGGCTGCACGATTTGTGGAAAATGTCGTATTGTGATTATTGAGGTCAATATTGCGATATGCGATAAAGTAAACAAATGGTTTCATGAGTTAACTTGCTTATTTCGCAAGTAAAATGCACACACAGATTAGTGACAATGCTGAAATTTGTAGCCTATTTCTCAACTCAAACTAGAAACAACAACTAAATTGTAGCAACAATGACATCCGGTCAGCTGCTTTTCAAATTAGTGAATCCTGATCTCCATGGGCGTAGGTTTAGGGGGGGACGCTAGGTACTAGTCCCAATCAATATTTTGAGATGACAAATTTGTCCCCACCAATATTTAGCAAGCTCCTTTGAACTGCTATTTGGATCTTTGCGCTGCTATTTGGATCGATTCCAACGGCCAAAACAACGACAGTACAAGAAACGCCGTAATTTGATTGGCGGCGGTGTATCTGACAGGCTACACGCGCGGGCCGGGACTACTTTTGTGCTTGCACTGGCAGCGAGCGGGTGGTGTGTGTGTGTGTGTGTGTGTGTGTGTGTGTGTGTGTGTGTGTGTGTGTGTGTGTGTGTCGACGACGCCGACGTAAGTTACCAGGGCTGTCTCTCTGCCACATACAAAGGCCAGAGTAAAACATTTTAATATTCCGTTTTTTTGCCACTTTTTGTACTTTGTAGATAGATCAGCTATGCCACCCAAGAAGAAGAAAGGGGACATACGAAGCTTTTTCATAAATCAGAGTGTAAGTAGGCAAAATAATAGCCACACAAATAAACTAGCAGTAGTAGTGACTGACCAGGCTTTCAAATGCAGATTCTACTGTGGAAAATAGTATTGGTGATAGTAGGCTATGTGTTACCCAGGATGTTGTTACATTTAAACCTAGCAGCAGCAATCTTTCAACTAAGGTTAATAGTATTGATTAGGCTGTGCAGCACAGCACTGATAGACTCATAAGTCGCGCTATCATGATAGAATGCTACGTTAGCAAGTCACTGAATGTTAATTAGCTGACCTTAACTTAGAATCTTGCAGTCAACATAAACAGTGGATCTGAGACATTTTTCGTTTCTACATTATATTTATGTAGCCTAATGTATTTGTGAGTGAGTGTAGCCTAAGAATTTAATATTTAAGAATAGAATATATCAATAGAATTTGATAGAATAGTAGATACAATTTTAGTATTAATGGAATACTGTAATCATGAATAATAATAATAATAATAATAGATAATAATAATGGATTTGTTGTGTTGAATGCATACTATGATACGTGTGTATTTTATTCATATAAAATAAACGGTTGTTCAGCATTTCACATTCCCAGGTATTAACGTAAGTGTGAGTATTTGTTTGATGTACTGGAGAGTAAATAGTGTTTATGATAGAAAAAGATTATTATATTTATTTATTTAGATTTGTTTTGCTCCACAAGTTCTGAAAGTATTTCCTTGTGACAGTGTTTTTTGTTAGTGTAAATACTAATGTACATAATAATTTATGTTAATAAAACGTTTGGTTGTTCAGCATTACACAGTCTCAGGTTTTTATTTTTTGAGAGTGCATTTTTGAGATTATACAGTTATACTAGCTCTTTAGGGACAGTATACAGGATGGTGTATTAGGGTCAGGATACAATATAATGAGATGAAGTAGATTCATTTCTGTATTGTGATATTCTGTATTGCCAACAGTCTGAAATCGCAATTAAAGCACTGGTATCTTACAACAAAACAATTTCAGGGGGAGGGGGAGGGGGGATGTCCCCACCAAAGCTGAGGCCAAACCTACGCCCTTGCAACACACACATTAACCATTCCAGGAGATCACCTTTGGACGATTACAAAAACATATCTTCCAAATAATGCCTTCAAAAAATAAAATGGGGCTTGAAACTCGGGAACAACAATGTAAGTTATTTCTGAATACTTCTTGGCATTTGTTTTTCTACATGGACATAATATAAAAATAGTCTAATATATAAATAATGTATAGCCTACATTTAATGTATGCCTTAATAATGAATTTGGTTGGTGATCAGCAAACAATTATTAAAAACAAAATAAACCTGTGATTTGCTATAGTAAACAAAAATGTTTTATCCGTTTATCCATAGCCTACTTAAAATATTATTTGTTTGGGGCAAAAATATTTGTGCTTGTTGATTGTTAAAATTGCATTGGTGCCACATGGCATATATTGCAATTTTACATTGTTGGTTTACTTAAAATAAATTAGTTCAGTCTTATTATTATTAACGCTATTTAATAATAAATATTAATCATATCGTTAATAAACATAATAATCAATCGTTAATAAACATTGAATGGGTCGTGTTAAGTTACATATGTGTAGCTATATTATTGTATATAGGCTAGAACATGGAAAACGCAATTTGTTCATAAAAAGTAAAGGGCTTTGACGACACAATGCTTTTACAGTTCACAGAGAAAGATCACATGTATGGAGGTTTATGGGGTTGTGTCTGCTGGTGATCATGAGTTGTCTGGTAAGTTCATTTAGCACAACGGCATCTTTTAATCAAACTAAATAATATATATGCTACAAGTGTATGGTTATATTTTTTCCCAGTCGCTTTGCTTCCCTGCTGAAAAACAAATCACAAAATTTCACTACAAAACCATTACAAACCATCAGCCGTTAACCATTAAAACCATTAGCAATTCTGTAATGAGACTTTGCTTCTCAAATGATGATGCTAACTTCACAAGAGTGACCCCTCTTTCACACCGCAAGCGTGAGCGGCGCATCCGCGCAACTACATCATCACTGCAGCAGCAGACTCCCGCGAGTATTCACACTGGAAGCGTAGCCTATGCAGCGGCTGCAAACCATGTTTGGCAGACAATATAACCATTTCAAACAATGGGTCAGTTATTTCAACATTTTTGTTTTTATAATAATACACCTTACTTTCACCCAAAACGAATAATTAAAAAGTTTAAATGGTAAAATACATATTTGTTATAATTAATTTTCTTTTCTGGCATAATTGTTAAAACACTAGACATTGGCATTGTTGTTAAAACTAAACGCTGCAAAGATCCTTTGTCTTCTCGGGGAGTGGTTGTTCCTCAACCAGTTTCTCCAGTCTAATCTCATCTATCATCTCTCATCTCTCATCTGTCTCTGTCTCTGTCTCTAGTCTCATCTCTCATCTCTCATCTCTCATTGTCTCTCTCTCTCTCTCTCTCTCTCTGTCTCTGTCTCCAGTCTCATCTCTCATCTCTCTCTCTCTCTCTCTCTCTCTCTCTCTCTCTCTCTCTCTCTCTCTCTCTCTCTCTCTCTCTCTCTCTCTCGGTCATAATTACAAGGTTTTTTTCATTGCTTAGTTGTGTACTTTATTATATAGACAGCAGAACATTTATAGTTAAAAGTTAAACAGGCTCTTTGATGAATAGCAGCTATTGAGTAAAGTAGAGAAGGCCCTAAAAACAAGGTAGTAAGTTTTGTTTGTTCAAAATTGTAACATTTGTTTGTTCATTGTGTCAAGTTGCAGTTTGTTTGAAATAACAAACCAGTTCACCCGAAGGAAAACTTGATGAAGTGCTATTATAAGACAACCTGTCATAGCTTTTTGGTACATAACGGCTACCGTAGATGCAACATGCATTTGAAAAAGCGAGGCGCTGGAGAGCACTATTTGAGTGCAAAATAAAATTTCACCGCTAGATGGGAGAAATTCCTACACAATGTCCCTTTAATATATGTTTTAGCCAAGTAAAATTAAACAAAGTTAAACAATGAAAATGATGTCAGGCCCTTGATGCAGAGAACTTGTAAAAACATGGGTAAACAAAAAAAAAATACAGATGAAAACACAGGCTCTTTGTAGAAATACATACCTTACCTCAACAACATCTTTAATTCAACAATGTATTTTTAAGAGAGTGCACTCTTGCACTGCAGATATCAGCTCCAATGTTCATGAATCACCTCGAAAGTGTATCTGAGGTGTTTTCTGGGTTAGTTTATGTTGAGAGCATAAAGTAATGTCATTTGTATGTCACCAAGTCCTCGCAGAAGAACTGCTTCCTCGATTACAATGGCCACATCACTAGAGTTGCATGGAATTGGGTCTATCACATCTTCCACCACTGTAATAACTTCAACCCGACCAAATTTTTAAATGCATATAATTTTTCGTGTATTTCACCTGTGAGTTTATATGCTTTCTATTACTGCATTTATTTTGTGCAAGTGAGATGAGTAAAGATCTGTTTGTTTCATAAATAATAATAATAATCTGTCTGGTGTCAACACATACAGTACGTGTAAAATATACACAAACCTATATTAAATTGTTTGTGGTACCTACAGTAAAAAATGTAAATGTAAAATATGTGATATTGATCGAGCAATTGATGTAAGTAAAAATGCATGCAGAATTGAGAAAATACTATTTATGGATATAAATTGTAGCCTATCACAGGGCAAACGTGAATGTTCACGGTGCATTTTATACAAACAACTCTAATCGTAGTCGTAACTTTATTTACAGTCGCCTAGGCATAATTGTCATTGCGTATGCGTATATGAGTCAAATACGATCTGTTCGGGGACAGATCCAGCTAGGACCGGAGTGAGGGATATGAAGCACCTGTCTGAGAAAGTAACTAACGTTAAACAGTTTGAATTCAATTTCAAATGCAAATGGAAAGTTTGCGCAGTATGTTTGTTTTTGTGTAAGAATGCATTAGTTTAATATTAACCTTCTAAAACCTTTTTCACAGAGCACTGGTATCCTGCAGTTTGTATTGTGTTTGGGTGGTTAATAATAATAATAATAATAATAATAATAATAATAATGATTTTTATTTGGCCTAGCGCCGTTCCAACATATCCCATGTTGCTTTATAAAGATAGGGCAGTGGTTCTCAAACTACGTGAGGTGACAGAAGGGAGTAGCCTTCTGAGATCTATTCAGTCTATTCAGATTTAATTGTACATTAAAGTACTGTATATAATACTGAAAATATTGTATAATCTCCAATGTTTTCGGAGAATATTTGTTTATTCAGGATGATTCTTTTGCATGTTAGGCTCTGATTAGGTTGTGCTGTTACAATTTAAAGAGAATACTATTATATGTGTGTATTCAGCCGTCAAGAAAGTCTTACTTAAACCAGGTAATCAAGTTTGGCAACCATGGCCATCACACGACTCATTGTAAGCATATGCATTTACACCATCAAAATGAATGATCACTTAATAAGAGGAATTTATACGATATAAAAATTACAATCGTGGCTTGCTGTCAGATGATACAGACTTCTAAGTGCATTTCATTACATATTTCACACAAAGAATGTTCTTGTTGCCTTTTTTTTTTATCATGCCGATCAGTTTTAGTTATTTAATTTAGTTAATATTATCATCTAATATTTAAAATTGTAAATATATTTAAACAATCATCAACAGTTTCAATTGTGAAATATAAAACCAGTTGAATGAATTCAAATAAATTTACGTTCTTTATTGTCAAAAAGCATATACACAAGTATCAAAGTGAAAGTCTTGGATGCAATTATGTTGGGACAGGAAAGACCAGAATCCACAAAACATTAACTGCATACTATGCATGCAATGCGATATACATTACTATACAAAATGCACAATTACAAATACATATTTAAAATTCATATACATGTCCAATGATGTATTGTACAATCATTTAAAACATTATCGAGTCTTCTTGATTTGTTCTGGTGATTGGTTTGTAATGATCTAAGATAATCATATGACTGTTAGTTCTACAGTGCTAAATACTTTTTGGGTAAGTATAGATGGTCTTTGACCTGAGCATCCTTAGTCTGCATTTCTCAGTACATTTAATGTTGAAAATACCTATTACATAAATCACATTAGAAAAAGGTTTCACAACAATGGCCATCATTAGGGCAGTACACCCGGTGCGATCGTGTCCCGTGCTTGAGGGGACTCCAGCTCGAAAGAGAATGCAACCTGGAGAGAGATAGCACACAAGCAAATCTCAACCCGAGGCATTCTCATGTGTTACACAGCCCCTCCCCACTCAAATTATTTTACTGTGTGATAAACACTATGCAATCCGATAAACACACCTCCACGATTTTGACACTTCAATGTGAATATGGAGAAATTAAGGCTAATACGGGGCAGGGGAGGAGGTCTGTTTATTTTAACATTCACCTCAACTCTCTTCACATCTAATCCCTCAGAACTAGAAATTCTTCCATATGCTCTCAGTTTGGAAGTGGCCAGTGATCTCCCGGCCATGAATAAAATGAATGAGTCATGTCAGGTATATGCTGCGCAGCTGAAAAATAGACTCTATGCTCAAAAGTCAACAACAGAAACATCTACAGTATGTGGGATTGAGGTAGTAATAGAAGTACTAAAGATTCTATGCTCAAAAGAAACAGCTCAAGTGTGATTGAGGTAGTGATAGTAGCTTCTTGACGGGATGCCGTCACCATACTTCAGGGAAGTATTGTTAGTATTCAGGGGTTTCAGGGAATTATCTCGAGATACTGTAGTTATTATTTTTAACAACTGGAAGTTGTTTATATTGTCTGTGGTGAAGAAGTCAGATTTAGTAGGTTGTATTTGTATTAAGAATTTCCACGACACTAGCAATAATAATAATAATAATAATAATAATTATTATTATTATTAAATATTATCTTAATCATTTCACAATATAGACAGAACATAATGATTGCTTATAAAATGTTTAATACATAAATATAAAATGAGCACAGACACTACTGGAAAAACAGATTTGCTTGAAAAAAGGAATATTGTCTTTCATCAATCAATTAATCAATCAAATTAATTAATTATTAATTAGTTTCCTCCAACCTTTAATGCAATGTAACTGAATGTCTAGAAGAATTTGGAAAATAAGTTCATGTTTAAAATGGTACACCACTGGGCAAATAGAGACTTATAACTTAAAACAAAGGAATATTGTCTTTTCATTCAACATGTAACTGAATGTTACTGAATATTTAGACAATAAGATAATGTTTAAAACAGGACATTACTTTTTAACATCACATATTTATATGGAATTTTGATTTTGGCATTATGGCACATTAAATACTTTTCAATGAACGTTAGGGTGTTTCTCGACTTTGAAGGTTCAAGGTTGAAGATTAAGTATACTGCCATTACAACAATAGAGCCATGGTCACATCATCAACTTCACAGACCTTCTCCCCTTCCATCATTATTTGTAAAAGAGACTCTGCATCCAAGGCACATCCATTTATATACAGCGCAGGGTTGGGTGTATTTGGTTCCTAAACAAGAAGAGAATACTGTTATATATTCAATATAACAATATTAACAGGCACATAATTTCTGCAAATATTTGCTTTGAAATACAATAGGCTCTATGCACGATCGCTTCCGCGTTTTGTCTCAGCCCGCCCAGTTACATCCGGTGCTGCGTCGGAAGCCGTTTTTGCATTAGGTGGAGATAATGGCAAATTACACTCGCTGTTTACAAGAACTTCCAGCGGTTAACGAGAATGATGTTAACAATATTGTGAGGCAGTTAACTATCACACATAAGAGTAAGAAAGAGAAGTTCTTTAAATTATAAATTTCGAGCTACATCGACAACTTTGAGGGTGAGTATTCTCTCATATCATGCGAAATCCGACTAGCGAATCAGTTTCTAAAATCGTTGTCTCCGTTTCTGAGAAAATGAATTTTAAAGTTTTGCCGCTATAGCTAACAATTTTGTACGTTCTGGGAACGTTAGTTTCTGGTTCCCAGAACGTTTCCTATTGGTTAGCCAGGAAAGTTTTCTTTACATTAATAGAACGTTCTCTATAGGTTAGGGGAACGTTCCCAGAACATTCCCGGAAGGTTCTCGGAACGTTCCCCTAACCTATAAGGAACGTTCTATTAACGTAAAGAAAACTTTCCTGGCTAACCAATAGGGAACGTTCTTGGGAACATTCTGGGAACGTTCTACAAACAACACATTCTACATTGTTTATTGTTCAAACATTTAAGAATCCTATGAATATATTATTATTATTACAATAAATTGAATTAACAGAAACTATCATTAATAAGTAAATCAATCAGTTTGTATTAAATAAATAAGCACATAATCCATGTTTTTGTTGATTCATTGTTTAATTATCAACCTAAAATAAGTCATTAAAAACAGCATTAGCAAAATGTTTTCAGGTATTCAGTAACAGTAATTTACACTTAATATTTCACACATGAAAATATTTCAAATAAAACTGCACAAACATTTTAATTAAAACAATCTTTTTGCAAACTGTAGCCTATAACTTACAACAAAATTGAAAAAGTATTAATTTATATACAATATACATGAATGTGCCAATCTTCACTCCGCTCAAAACATCTGCAAATTTAACAGGAAAATAAAAATACAACGCGTTACATGGACAAACAATCCCATGCCAAAATTCAAGCCCTGTAATGGCATTAATATTCATCCGGAGCAAATGAAAAGAGTGAGGTAAGATTGTGTCACAAGCTGTAGGAGATATGAGAGCACGAGCGCTGCTGGTATCGTGTATTTATTCAGATATTTCAGCATCAATGTGTATAGAAAAATGTATACATTTGAATACACTACATTGCATTTCTTTATATTGCACTATTAATTATTTCAGACTACAAATCAAAAAAGGAATGTTTTATATAGGGGTAAGGGTACTACCCATTAAGCCCACTTTCAACTCTGAAGTCAAATAAAAAACACAGAAAATAATATTCAAGTCTAGTGAACTCTGACCTGCGAATTCGCTCTACATATAACATAAGTCTCGCCTCCAATGAAGAATTTGAAAACCTGTAACTGCTGTGTTGTTTATGAGAGAGAAAGAGAAAAAAAGTTTGAAACTGCTATACATTTTTTTTTTTATCTCTGTGACTTTACACCTACAAATTTCACTGTCACAGGTGCTCAGTTTTGCTATAATGATACCCTCACAGAACATGGTAATAATCAGCCATCCATGCAAAAGCAAAGGTCGGTGTAGTTTACAGGTACATCTGTCCAGGCCAACATCTGATGCCTTCCGCTGGGATCCCAGAAAACCTGAAATAAAAAAAATAGTACAGTTCAAAATCTATCATACATACATCTCATCTGGTATCACAAATTATTATTCCAGGTTCACTTTAAGATATGCTCAATATTAGTGCTGCACGATATTGAAAAATTTAGAGTTTATTTAGAGATACCTGCCGTATGGTTTAGTGCAGGCGCTAACGGCGCTAAATCTCGTAAATTACCCCACTAATGGCGCTTTTCCATTACCAGTACCAGCTCGACTCGACTCGCCTCGGCTCGCTTTTCGCTCCGTTTTCCATTGCTAATAGTACCTCCACAATAGTACCTGGTCGTCATAGCGACGCCGCAGGAAACTGCCATGACTTAATCTTTTACGCGAGACGCGCGAGACACACCCGCTACCTACACACACAGGACAATGGAGGAAATCGAGTGTATGCTGTTTTTGGATGTTTTTGTTTTTGTTTTTGCTGTTTTTTATTCAGGATACTGCGTCTGGCGCGTGCAATGATGACGCAGAGAATAGTGACGATTCTCTCTGACCAATCAGCAGTCTGCCATGATTTCACGTCACATTTTAGTATCGCCTCAGCTCGCCTCAGCCCGCTTAGAACCTCGCCGGAGGTGGTACGAAAAAAAGTACCTGGAAGCAGGTACAGGTACAACTTTTACACAGTGGAAAACCAAACAGAGCCGAGTCGAGTCGAGCCGAGGCGAGCTGGTACTGTGTAGTGGAAAAGCGCCATTATAATGCCCAGAATGGTACCAAACTTCTACAGTAGTACAAATAGGTTCTGTACTCATTAAACGAGGCATTGGAAAGTTTGTAAGTACATCAGGAGTTTATTTAAATAACACTTGCCTGACGGCGAATGCTACTGCTGACGCGGATGTTGACGTCACTTTATGAGTACAGAACCTATTTGTACTTCTGTACTACTCATTTTCCCCGACATAGAGCAGATCGGCACACAACAAAAACTGCTGTTCGGATGTTCCCTTTTCTGATATTTTAGCATTCGTGACATTTTAATTAAAACAGAAGTAAGAATTTTAGTATAATAAGCAAAAATTAACAGTAAACTCAGAGATCACCTACCACTGCAGATGTGTACGGAAGTGAAAAGCGGAAATGCTTAGACCTCTTCCGGTTCGACCGCTGGGCGCTCCGCATAACCTCTATTGGGGGGGATTTTGTAGAGGAGTGAACCTGCATAGAAAATTACAATAGATAACAAGCATAGATAAATACAATAGAAGAAAAATACAGTTGAAATAAGCAGTGCATTATGTTTTTCAGTTAAATCTAACTTATCAGGTACAGAAATTGAATTATCAAAATGTAAAATAAGTCTTCATTGTAAAAATAAAAGAACTATAAATTAATTAAATGTATCTTTGCTAAAGCTACAAGTCATTTTCTCTTTTGATGTTTGATCACCGTTGGCGACACAAACAAAGTTAGGCTGCTGTCCCTTTAAGACGAATGCGCAGACCTAAATCCTAATCCTAATCCTAGACATAAATGACACGCATTCGTTTTCTTTGTTTAAAACACAAGACTGTTTACGAGGAAACTCGCCAAGATAGGCATTTTGACTTCATTTTGCGTGCACGTGTCCGTTTAAGCTCAAAAGAAAGGGAAAGAGAACTGAATTCGGCTAAACTCACCTTCTTCATCTACTGACTGTGGATGGCATCAAGGTCTTGTCCTGAAGAATACAGGGCCAAACAATAGGGATTATATCTCATCTGGTAACAAGAGCAAAGCCATAACTTTAAGAACTCTAATGATATATTTACCCCCTGATATTGCATTGGGGATATCAATTCAAACATTTTTAAAGGCTAAGAGTATGAGCCACAGCTGCCCAAGATATCTAGGGGTTGCAAATTAGTCATGGCTATAAACCTGTATGCATGGCATCTACTTTGTATTTTTTATAAAGCAATGTTCTATGCATTTGTCCCTGTCAAATAAACATTAAATAAATAAATCTGTGAAAAATAACTGCCTAAAGTTGTCGACCCCCTGAACCACATTCAGCATTTAAAAGTACAAAGAATTTCAGTATTGATCAATAAAATAAAAAAAACATACAAATACATAAATACCTTTGAGTTGGACAGTATGGTGTCAGTCTCATTGGCCAACATAATTCAAAACAGACCTAAAGAAATAAAATAAAATATACTAATGATCAGGATATCATGTTATCATAATAGTTAAATTAATTATTATTATAACTATGACCATTATAATATTGTATTAGCCGCCTATTATTTAGCTGATTTAGCCTACAGGCTTCTCAAGGACAATCTCACAGAAAAAACCTGGCGTTAATGATTTTAAAATGTGAGACTTATTTCAAAAGCATAAATCATACAGACCCCAAACCTTTGAACAGTAGTGCACTGTATGTTAGAGGTGGTTTTGCTTACTAGTAGTCATATGGTTCATAGCCGTGGAGATTTTCTTGGACAGGGGGTGCAGCAGGCCATCCCAGCATGATGATCTAGACAGAACATAACATGCTATTTGTCACCGAGCCAAAAATATTACATGGGATAGGTTTATTACAAGGAACCAAGCTAGAACAGAGGTGAAATGCAGAAAAGATAAATATATACAAATCTTAAAGATAATATATTGTGAAATAAATGCATATGGAATTATCATGATTAAACAATAACTCACCCCTTGTTGTAGAGTTTTATTTTTTCTCTCGCTATTCTGAAATCACATTTTAGCAATATTGGTAAGTGACGTCACTGATTAAGTTAACAATACAGTGCATTCTTTTAGGTTAAATAAATTAGCTTACCGGTACTTCCAATCACCCATTGACAAATTACCAGCAAAACTATCAAAAACTGTTATTTACACTAAATATGTGTTTAAAAACCCAAACTTTCATAAATAAGACCGTAGGGTAAGGCCTAACGTTCTCTTCTGAAAACGGTTAGCTGCTAGCGTAGATGCTAACGGACTTTTTCAAAGACATAAAATCATTTCTTTAAAGTAAATATTCAACAGAAGCGTGTCAATTACACTTAACAAATGTGTCAGGGACGTTTGTGTGTATTATTTGTGAGATTTTGTTGACTAAACTTACCTGAAAGCAGTGAAACCAACAGCGAGAGACGGGAGTTTTGTTGTTTGTCAGTTGTCGATGACGTCACGTTTCCATCTGCTCTCGCGCAGCGCACGTGCTCCAGTGTTTGATCACGCGCATGCGCATTAAAACACTTCAAAGTCACGCAGCATTTAAATGAACATATATAGAATTAAAATATATAACATAATTTAAAATATCAATATCAAAATATCTTATAACCTTAGGGGACCGCACTGACGACTATGTCAGTTGGTAATCTGCCTGTTAATAGTACCGGTAAGTGATATTAAAATAATAACCTGCAGAGAACGTTCCCAGAACGTTCTCTTTAGGTTATAAAAATAAAACCTAAAAATAACCTGCAAGGAAACGTTCTCTTTAGGTTCTCTTTAGGTTATTAAATAACAACCTGCAGGGAACCTTCCCAGAACATTCTCTTTAGGTTATAAAAATGAAACCTAAAAATAACCTACAGGGAACGTTCTGGGAAGGTTCTCTTTAGGTTATAAAAATAAAACCTAAAAATAACCTGCAGGGAACGTTCTGGGAAGGTTCTCTTTAGGTTATTAAATAACAACCTGCAGGGAACGTTCCCAGAACGTTCTCTTTAGGTTATAAAAATTAAACCTAAAAATAACCTACAGAGAACGTTCCTAGAACGTTCTTATTTGGTTCCCAAAAAAATAACCATATGGGAACGTTAGGGGAACGTTCTGTGTTTGCTGGGGATCAATGTCAAGGAAGGATCCTCGGAAGCCAGAATTTCGAGGATGCTACGTACATCGACATCCGTCGAAGGACTGTTCCAATGTCGAGGATCCTCCGAATTTCCACCAAGGACTGAGTCCTTCGTTCGAAAAATATCCCATATACAGGAAAGGATGCATATGTGTAGCCTTCGTGCTCTTCGCGCTCTCAAATCACCCACAATCCTATGCGCGCAGCTTTGCTATCTTGTTCAAAAAATTCAAAATGTTGGACGTTAACGGAGTCCGAGCATTAACGGATCAATATGCTTTCAAATGTAAATATATTTACGTTACCAAACATTTGTTTTAAAAAATAATTACATCCATTATGTTATGGGTCAAATTGACCCGCACTGTTTAAACACACTTACCAGTCAAATAATCATTATGATTAAAAAGGAGTTTATTGATTTAAAAACGATTATATTGCCTGAGTGAACAGAACTGCGTCCATAGCAACGCTCCGGTTTTCATTTTCACTGAGGTAATGACGCACTGACGTGCACTTGCTAGCCTGTTCCATTTGCGTGTTTTCCGAATGCTAAAGAGGAGCCTCGCCTAGCCTCTGAAGGAAGTGACTTGGAAGGACCAGTCCTGCCAAGGAAGTATCCTTGACATTGAGAAACACCTAATAAAAGAAATGGACACAGCGACCCCATTGGATTTAACGGAGACAAAGTGAAGCCAATTAGAAACTCTTACTTCCTGGGGGTCGAGCGTACTGCGCAGACTCAAACTGAGCTTGACGATGTAGATGTGACGTGAGCAAACCGTCTGTCTTCTAGTAGCTGTGCCAAGAGAAATCTGAATCATTCCCTTCCGAAACTTGCAGAGACGGAGAGTGAGAGTAGGAGCTGTCCATGAGCTAGAAGCAGGAGAAACTTTTAGTAGGTATTCTGATTAATTATTTTGTCATTTTGCCTCCACGTCCCCCCGATTGCCCGCAAGCTTCTCCTTCTGTCCATACGGTAATTTCCTACTGTGCGACAGAGAGTCGCGTGGCTATGACGCAATCGTTAGCCTATTTTTACAAAAATTGCTTCTACGGGGCCATAACGTAAGATACAAGGTAATGGAGCCTTTTATACATTTTCGTGTTTCTTTAGAAATAAATAATGGACAAATGGAGTCTTTAAACGCCTCAGATGTGAAGTTATTCGCTGTCAAAGTGACGCCAAAATGAATGGGAGTCAATGGGATGCTAACAGCAGGTGGGGGTCCGCTAGCCAATGGCGGCGCCCGGGGGTACCTTCAAAATAATAGAAATCCATGCCACCCTGAATATGGCACTTTTTTTTTTTTTTTACGAAGCCTCGATCTGCCCACCACTACTTTCAACCCATTTTTAGCTAAAGTATCTGCCATCTCATTACCTTGGATGCCAATGTGTGCTGGGACCCATAAAAACTGACCATAAATGTGAACAATAAAGCATGGCACAGACACAGGTGTGACACATCAGGCATAATGAATGAGAGGCGCCACCTGCTATATATGTTTTTTTCTTCCTCATGGCACATTTTTTTTCACTGAAATGCGACTCTGGAGCAATAAAATAAAAGGGACTCTGGAATAAAAGCAGAATCAATAAAGTCAAAAATGTGATGTGCAGTCAGGTTTGAGTGTGTGCGCGTTTTTTGAGGAGTATTATAGTCTTGATATTGTTTCTTATTCAAAAGTGGTGACCCTTGAAAAGTACCCTTTTCAACTTTACAAAAATATCCATCTATATATAATTTATACAGTAATAAATATGCTTTTTTCACATTCAAATTTATGTAGCCTACCTGTTAGATCTACCTGAAAAACTCTAAAAACACTGTTTATTTCATTTGTAGTCTTTCTTTGTTCTATTGTATTTATTTTTCCTATTTGTAATTCGATTGTTTTTTTTCTTATTTTGTTACTGACTGCTTGCTTGTTTTAAATTCACATTAATTAGGCTGGTAATTTTTGTTGTAGTATGAAAATTGGATTAAATAATTGATATTTCACTGGTTTTGACAAACATTTGAACCGCTGACCCGATCCTCAGCACTGAGCTGCTCTAAATATTGCTGTGGCTATTAAATGAAAGATAAAATATGATAGAGCATTAGAATGAACAGTGACAGTAACAGAAACTCATACAATGCATTTTAGCAGGCTTAATTAAGCATGAAAATAACTGAAATAAATATATATTTGAAGAACAAATTAAGCCAACTAATATGATTTAGATTCTTTTGGTTTATCTACTAATACATTTAAAAATTACAAATGCAGTGAAAATTCAGGTATCGGTTACGGTATCGGCATCGGCGAGTACCAAAAATGAAAGTATCGGTATCGGACTCGTTCTGCAAAAAGTGGTATCGGGACATCCCTAGCCCGTAGCCAGCCACTCTGAAGCAGTCAAAGGCGATTCTAAACGAGTCAAAAAGTCGAGACAGGACTCATCGTCAAAATTTCTGTGTCCACTAATGATGTAACGTTCGGCACCGAGGCTTTGAAGATTGTATAAAAAAAAAAAAAACATCACACACTGAAGCAGTGTATCGGAGCTTGATTCGTTTTGCCATAACCATGTGATCAGTGACGTCCGTGTCACGATACACACAGGAAACAGGGAAAGTAGATCCAAAAGCAGTATGTCTTTTATTTAGGGTAATCCAAAATTGTAGTCACCAGGCAGGGGTCAAAATTCAAACACAAGAACCAAAACAAGAACACAGACCTCAGAAGTGGCATGACAATAAACAACGACTCCGTGACAAACACTAAACAGGCAGGGTATATATAACACAGAACTAACAATGATAATGGCGAACAGCTGAGTGCAATGATACAGTGATGGGTACAGACAAGGATTGTGGGGAATGCAGTTCATAATGTGGATGACACCGTGAGGAAGAGGACCTCTAGTGGACACCCAGGGAACACAAACCAGACACTGTGACAGTCCGAAGTTTCGTTTCCACACACAGTCATGTGACTGCTTCGTATTCAGATTCAAAAATAGTGTGAACCCCTTGCATGCCCTTCGGTAGTAGTAAATAAAAAAAGAAATAGACTTAGCCCTCATACTGTTGAACAAGTTTCTTTAAATTTATTAAATTACCCACAAAATAAAATGTCAGCTCCCCAGTTCACAAGCACTTCACCATTCCACAACAATTTTCTTTTATTTTCATTTTTTATGCATACATGAGCCTTGCCTACGAACTCGTAGGATTAGGACTGAGGCTAAAGTTTGTGAATAAGGCTGCATTTGTAGATCATTTACATGCACAAGGTGTTGTTTCAATCGGACTGAATTCATTCAAATCGGTGAATCTGAATGAAACGCTAGTGTTTAACGTGCATGAATGCTAAACAAGTGATCGGTTTATGTGCGTTTTAGCATTGCTTAAATTCCTGTGTTTTCGTATCGGTTGGGATCCGTTTGAAGCTGAATGCATGACCTGCAAAGCTGGCACATACGTGCCAGTGTCAAATAATGTACACATAATGAATGGCGACTGTAGAAAGCAAAAGCCGAATCCAGGACATTTTGGGCGATCTCGAAATCCTGGCTGGACATGTCCGGGGAAAAGGAAATTCACTGCTTATGGAGTTTAGTTAAAACTGTAGACATTCATGGAGTCCATTCAAGGCTAGTCAGAGAAATGCAGGACTGATTGTGCAAACCATCAATGTATCATTAGCATAGCCTAGCGTAGCAGACTAGCGATTTTTAAAAACGTTCAAAAATGTTTCAGTTAACAAGATGGTTGCAAATATATATGTACATGACTGTGTAGAGCACAAAACAAGACTGCCATAATTTTTCAATCAATCATTTAAGCATAAAATACTAACATTTATGGGACTCTCTTGATTGTATGCCCGCCATTGTTGCCGGTTTCGCAGTGCATTCTGGGTACCCCTTGGTTTCAAGTAAGCTCACGAAAATTCTTGGTTTTAAGGGGTTTCTACCCCTTCCCCTTAGCCCTACCGCTAGATCAAAATGAGAATTGGGATAGCCCTTACTCTCACGTGAAAATGTAAGGGGAAGGGGTACGACAGAGAATTGCGATTCAGCCTTACAAGACCACAAAGTGGAGCTCCGCCATGGAGGAAAAACTGATTCAGCTGTGGCGAGTGTCTCTATAATGTGGACGATGACAACTGTTACCACAACAGAGCAGACAAAGGAAAAAGCTGGCCGGCGATCGCAATAGAGCTAAATCAACCACACAAGTACTGATTTGCTTGAGATAGTACCACATTCTGAGGTATACATTTATCTTTATTCACTGATTATTATGTTAATATTTATCATTATCCAGGGTTCGACATTATCACTTTTCCACGATAAGTGAATGCATAGCCTGATTAAAACGTCAATAGCTGCGAATGATTGATTGTATTACATTCAGTGTTAACGTCAACTGATAATGGATTGTGAACAGCCACAGGTGACAACAGTTACGCAGTGTGTGAGAGACTTGTGGAGAAATCAAAACAGCTCACATATGGCCTTGTCCACATGGACACAGGTATTTTTTATAACCGTGACTTTTTTTACGCGGTTCGGCCGTTTGTCCACACGGAAACGCAGTATCAGGTCACTGAAACCGAACATTTTTGAAAACCTCTGCCAGGGTGAGGATTTTCAGAAACGCCGGTTGTAATGTTGTCGTGTAGACAGTAAAACCGGGGTTTTTGCTTCTGATTGGCCAACATGGCTTTACAATTAGGGTTATATCGCCGCCTGCTGGTGTGGCATGCTCTTGACTGTGCTTGATAGCGTGTTTTTGCGTTTTCATGTAGGCGGAGATTTCTTTTAAACCGAGCATGTGTGGACGGGATTTTTTTTTTAAACACAGGAGGAAAAACTCTGTGTGTCCGTGTGGACTAGGCCTATTGTATAAAATCAGTATCACATTTCACAGTGTCGCAGTGACTTACATTTTAGACCCAATATTGTCAACGAAAGTAGTTCCAAAGCTGTAAAATTAAAAATAAATTTAATGACCCATTCATAAAGATTGGCACAGTCACTTGCTTTGTTTTTTAATGAAGACAGTGACTTGCCTCCAACTCATGTACTGGTGGCTGAATAAAGATGTTTAAACGACACCTAAGCAGTGCGGAAAATGGCAATTGTTTGCCATTCCTCCTCAGTTTTTGGTGTCTATAAGTGAGAAAAAAAAAGTAGGTACATGCTGCGTTTTCTAAATTAGTTTCACTGACTACCTAGTGTTTAATTGAGAAACATATCTATAATTGTTTCATAAGCCTGTGCTTGTCCTCCGGTTATTATTGGTCAGACAATTTAGTTACCTATTCAGTTATCTATTCAGAAAGAAAAAAGAATTGTAATTGTGTAAATGTAATTTATTTAGAAGCAATATCCTTATCAGTGTTCTTTCAGCTTTCACTGGGCGTGAATCAGCATATTTATCATAAATTGATTTCCAGGGCATTTTTTTTCTAACCCTATTAGCCTAAACTTGTGCGTCACCATTCATGTCAAATTCTTACATTTTATCAATAATTTTAATCAGAATATTAACTCTTACCAATTATATGAAATCAGTATCAACAAAAAATAAATCATAATTGTAGATCTAAAACTAACCCGCCAGTAAATGGTGGCAAAATGTGTGAGTAAATGAGTCACTCATTCATGATTCATTCGATTTGTTCAGACAGCTGATTCATTCAAAGAAAAAAGAAAGTGACTGTCTTTATGAAAGGGTTATTTAAACATTGATTCAAAAATGGCGATTCATTTAATAATAATAACATTTAATAACTGCTGTGTTGCTCGGAGATGCACAATGGTTCTGCTGTGATGTTTGTTTGTTGGCCACAATGTCCCAAAGCTTTCCTTTAGATAATCGTCTTTAAGTAGGCTACTTGTGCAGTGCTAGGTTGACCATATTCGTTTTTTTTAGAAAAGAGGACGGGGGCGTGGTTTGGGGAGGCGTGGTTAAGGGGTGGGGGCGTGGTTGGGGGTGAATGCATCAAAAAATACTTGACAAATGCATTCACAACCTTGCAACTATTGTACTTTAATACATAAAGTAATAAAGTAAAATTCCATTCAATGTTTGGCCCGCAACAATAGGATACTATTTAAAAAAAAAAAGTTTAGCTTTTAACACCTTTTACATGACACTACAGTATTTCTTTTCATGGCCATAGGTTAAAAATCTACTACTAAAATAAAAAATCTACTACTAAAATAAAAAATCTACTACAATATTTCAGTAAAAAAAAAAAACAATTTCAATCCTCCTGATGTTCTCTTGGTTTTTTTTTTTTTTTTTGGTTTTTGTTTTATTGCAGAACTTACACATAATTACAAGCTCAGGGAAGTGAAGCAAGGTTGCATCTCTTACAATGAACAAACAATGATACAAAAAAATATATATAAATTATAAATAAATAAAAATAAAAATAAATAACCTGGATTTGCATACAGCACATTATGTAATTATACATACAAAAAATAAAATAAAAGCATAACAAGATTAAGTCATATCTTTGAATAAATCATCATAATGCATTACAAATTTAGCACTTTTTTTTGTTATTTATAAGTCTAAGGGATGAAATAAAAGAATTAAAGTCAGCAAGAAAAAGAGGGAAGCTCAAAGGAGACTTAAGCCATTTTTGCTTGTGGATGAAGAATTTTGCATACAAGATAAGGAAATTAACAACATGCTCAAGGGACATCAGCTTTGGGTTTTCATAATTAAAGATAACCTCTTTAAGAATGAAGGTGTGGGTCATATTTGTAGGGCCAAAAACTAAAAAACTCAATTTAGCCCAAAATCTATTGGTTACATTACATTCACAAAATAAGTGGGTGACAGTTTCCTTAACAAAACCACAAAAAGAGCAAGACTCATCAATATATCAGAGTATTTAGAGATGGATGAGTTAACAGGATAGATTTTATGAAGGATTTTATAATGAATTTCCTTAACTTTGTTGGATACACAAGGCAAAAGCCAGGCCTTTCTCCAAATTATGTTTGTTACAAGGGATCCCCAATAGAATTTACCCCTTGGAGTAACCTTTCTCTTCATTTGAAAAATTGTGCGAATATGTCTGTTGTTGCATTTTCTATCTAAAAAATCTATCTCGCCCAAGCATAAAGCCGGATAAACACTATTAACTTTCCTGAAGTTAAGGTGATTTTTAATTAATTGAATTAAGGCCCCGTTTACACGATGGGAAAACGCAGATATTTCCCTGCGTTTTGGCCTGTCATTTACACGAAAACGCCGTTTTTATCCCAGAAAACGATTATTTCTAAAAACTCCGGCCAAAGTGGAGATTTCTGGAAACGCCGGTTATGTGTTGCCGTGTCAACTGGGAGAAACGGGGTTTTAGGTTCTCAAACGTCACATTATGCGCCAGAAAATGCCTTACATGACGTAAGCGCCCTATGTTTAGAGTTTGTTTGATCATGGATGCTGTTAAGGTGGTACTCATTTTTACTTTTGTGCAAACGCTTTTGGCCTGTTTGCATTTGCAAACACAACTACTGTACTATATTGAGGAGCAGAGGCGAAAGAGTACACGAAGGTCAGCATTTTTACAGCAGCTTTCCCTTCCAAGACGCCGGTACATTGCCTGCCAACGTCGCCGTCGCCGGTTTTGGATCCGACCTGGGCAAACCGCGGTCTGGTGGGAAAACTTTGAGAAAAAAGTCGTGCTCCTGGAGGAATGGCATGAGAACTTCCGAATGTCACGGTCATCTCTACTGACGCTTTCGGAGTTACTACGTCCCTCCATAGAAGGTCAGACTACTGTTATGCGGTCGCCGGTTAGTGTAGAGAAAAAAGTTGCCCTCACCCTATATTATTTAGCTGATGAGGGTAGACTACGTAAGACGGCCAACGCATTCGGCCTGTCTAGATCGGCCGTTTCAATAATAATCCGAAAAGTGTGTAGAGCAATAACTGTCCACTTGGGTCCTAAGTATATAACACTGCCGAAATCCGAAGCTGCTGTCCAGCAACTTGTGCAGGGATTTGAAGAAGCTCATGGCCTCCCTCAGTGCCTAGGTACTGTGGATGGGACGCATGTACAGATAAAGCAACCACCAGCCAATTCCAGTGACTACATCAATAGGAAAGGGAGGTTTACCTTAAACATTCAAGCCACCTGCGATTATAAATATGCCTTCATGGACGTGGTAGTGAAATGGCCTGTGAGCGTGCACGACGCACGTATTTTTGCTAACTCCACACTTAACACGTCCTTGAAAGATAGAAGCATCCCTCCCTGTCCAAGGCAAATCATCGAAGATGAAGAGGCCATACCGGTTTACATACTAGGCGACCCTGCATATCCACTGCTCCCATATCTTATGAAGGAATATGTCAATGGGGGAAGCACTGCCCAGGAGCAGTACTTTGGACTACCTTTGTGCCGAGCAAGGATGGTGATAGAATGTGCGTTTGGGAGACTAAAAGCCCGGTTCGGAGCCCTGAGAAGGGCCATGGACATTAATCTGGCTGATCTTCCCATTGTAATTTATGCATGTTTCGTGCTGCACAATTACTGTGAGGCTTCCAAGGACACAGTAGATGACAACACTGTTGCTGAGGCAATTCAATACGACAGGGAAAACCAGCCAGACACACAACCAGATGCCAGAGCAGATTGCATGACATCAGAAGGGAAGAGGGTCAGGAGAATCCTCACTCAATTCCTGGATCCATAAAAGGGACAATCTTCTCTCCATTGTGTGTGGGGTAGCAGACAGTATTACATTGTTTGACATCTCAAAGTTTAAAGTTCTTATTGTCATAGTTCACAATATTTTGCTTTTGCTCATCACAGACCTAAACACTGTGTGCTCCTTACATGCAAGTATTTAGGCAGTATGTTTTGACTACATTTCAATGTGTTAAGCATTTAAATTTACAACATGTTAAAGAAAATATGTTTACAGTTTTCTATTCTTTACATTGTACATGTTTACAAGTCACTTGGATGTAATGTATCGACATTGCCAAGTGTAAATGTTCTTTGTTTGGTAGAATGCCATTATCCACATAAAGAATGAGAAATTCTAAATGGTCCAGTGTGAACGCTTTCTATAATAGGTTGATCTGGTTTGAACCATATTGAATAAACACAAACACACGTCTTAATTTTTCAGACATTTTATTTCTGAAGAGATGTTTGTCATTAATCCAGAAAATCAGACAAGCATAAGTGCAACAAAGTGGCATTTGTAGTGCAAATGATCAAATAATAAATAAAGGCATATTTCAAGTAAACTTAAGACTTCAAGAGGAATTCACAAATTGACTAAAGTAGTGTATATAAGCTGCCTCTTCAGTACTGCTTTTTAAGCAATAGGCACTTTAAGTAAAAAAAAAAAAATATCAAGAGGCCCTAACTCAAGGCTA
This sequence comes from Rutilus rutilus, assembly GCF_951802725.1. Classification (NCBI taxonomy): domain Eukaryota; kingdom Metazoa; phylum Chordata; class Actinopteri; order Cypriniformes; family Leuciscidae; genus Rutilus; species Rutilus rutilus. The sequence continues at coordinate 25,059,887 of NC_140223.1, forward strand.
CCTATATAGTACCCATTTTTAAACTCTTGGTACAAAAATATTGGAACTGCTCAGGGTAACATTTCACACTATAAAAACATCCACAAACATAACATAATAAGGTTATGAACAAAATACAGTACCAATATACAGTACCAGTATTGGAAAAAAAAAATTCTACAAATTACAATTGCACATCAATTGAAACTTTTTATATCTCAATATCGCTAATCCTCCTTAAGGGCTTGGGTATATAAAAACTGACCCTGCATGACCTCAACAGGTGTGTGTGCCAAATCAGTTATGTTGATGGTGCTGAGTGGAACTGCGTTGGGTGGTCAGCTGACGAGTTGGGTGGGAATGAGTGCTGAATTGGTGCTGAATTTTGGAAATAGGAGTGTGTGTGTGTAGTGATGGCGTGTGTGCATAAACTGGTCCATAAGGACCTCTTCCATCAAATGAGAGATTGTAATGTGGCGGTGTCTGCACAACTTGCCGCAGGAGAGCAAACCCATCTGCAATTGATGATGTTAGCCTATCCAGGGTATTTGTTATTTTAGAGAAATTTTCGGATGCCTGCTTTTCGGAGGTCTCAATAATTTCCACAAGTTTCTTCTTGACATTTTTGTCATCCTCAATGGCATTCAGCCACTGGTTTTCAGCTGGCAGCTTCCTCTTGAACCGTTCATGCCGGTGTCCCTTCAGTTTAGCCTTTACAGAGTAGAACAAAGAAAATGTATTAAAACATGCTCATTTGCATAAGTAAATCTATACAAAAATAATCACATTTCATATTACCATGATGAATGATGGCCTATATTCCCTCAGCATAATCAATCTATGAACAAGTACTTAACAGTAAACGTCACGATTCACAACAGACTATAGGAATACAGAAATTAAAACATACTTTCAATGGAAAGCTAATCTCCCCAAAATGTTCATGACAGACACAGGATTTTTTTTTTGCCAATAGACATTAAACTGTGCAACACTTCCCCGTTGCTGTAATGTTGTAGCACATGAGAACGACTGATGTGACTTCTCTTCATTACTTTTGTTATTTTTGCCTTTTACCACTAACGTTAGGCCCTACTTTTTTACATGTTTACAGACTATGGACGGAATTGTGACAAAGAAATTTCCTTCAGGATAAATTATTTAGCTGAAGGATTTCTTATATTATCTTATATTTCACAGATACATACACACATTCATTTAAACAAAGCCAGCAATACATACATGACAATAAATACATACCTGAAGCAGGTCTCTCCTCTGCTTCACTGTGGGGGTGATGGTCACACCTCCATCAACATCCTGAACCTCTGATTCAGACTCGACGTCCAAGAATTCCACCAAGGACGAAGCAGATGTGGTGGGGGAAGGAGAAACGGAATCCTCCAGCTCGTTGGTCTCGATGCCGGAGGCGATGGTCGTAGTGGCTGGGGAACCACCCCAAACCTGCTCGCACAGTTCTAAGTAGAGGAGCACCACTCTTCCGTGGCCGCTCCTGCGTCCAGTGTCCACTGAATTTCTGTATTTCCCTCTTATTGCCTTAAGTTTTGTTGTCAGATGGGCTCGCGTTATCTCCTCCTTCACATGAGGAAACTCATCGTTGGTCTCGGACAGGGCTCCAGACTAACTTTTTTCACCTCCGTCCTGAAAAACTATTTGAACCGTCCTAAAGTGAATGTCAACCGTCCCAAAATAAACATGTTTACTTTATTATCATCTATAGTTGTTAGTTGTTAGTCACATAATAAAAACACCATTAAAATGTTTATGATATATATTATTATATTTATTTAGCTCCATTCAAAGTAGTTATCTGTAAACAGGTAAAAAATACTGGTGACAACATATCTCAAAAATATCATCATTCTTTATTCTTTCAAGCAGCAGACATATTTATTTGTATGAATTAAATATAATGAATCCTTAAAGCTATTAACGAGCAGTGAATGCTTTTCTCTTTTTCTTTAGTTGCTTGATCATTATTAAAGGGTTAGTTCACCCAAAAATGAAAATTCTGTCAGTAATTACTCACCCTCATGTTGTTCCAACCGCGTAAGACCTTCGTTCATCTTCAGAACACAAATTAAGCTATTTTTGATGAAATCTGAGCCATGTTTCACTCCTCCATAGGCTTCTATGTGACCGAAACTTGCTGGCCCAGAAAAGTTATTAAAGAGATCGTTAATATAGTCCAAGTGACTCCAGTGGCTCAATCTTAAGTATATCAAGCGACGAGAATACTTTTTGTGCGCAAAAACAAACAAAAATAACGACTTTATTCCACTATTCATTTCCTTATCTCTGGACCTCTAGTTGGTTCGCGTAGTGTTTTTGCGCAGCGCGTCTGTGTTACACGTCACCACGTAGGCTCACTATTGGCCGACGCCGGTCATGTGTGTGTTGCGTGATGACGTGCAACACAGACGCGCAGCGCAAAAACACTACGAGGCCCAGAGAGAAGGAAATGAAAAGTGGAATAAAGTCGTTATTTTTGTTTGTTTTTGCGCACAAAAAGTATTCTCGTCGCATGATAAACTTAATGTAGTGCCACTGTAGTTACTTGGACTATTTTAACGATGTTTTAATAACTATTCTGGGCCGGTGAGTTTCGGTCACACTGGAAGCCTATGGAGGAGTCAAAATTCTGTCAGATTTCATCAAAAATATCTTAATTTGTGTTCCGAAGATGAACGAAAGACTTACATGGTTGGAACAACATGAGGGTGAGTAATTACTGACAGAATTTTCATTTTTGGGTGAACTAACCCTTTAAGGACACAGACCGCAATAGGTTTATTCCCCACTGTCACTTTAAGACATCGGATCATGTCCAATGACATGCGGATCCAATTGCACTGATACACATCCGATATACTCAAAACTGTTTAAGACATAACCAACATAGTTTACGTGAATACTCTCCAAAACGGACATTTCAACATAATGTTGTGTGTATTTGTCCGTTCAGACACGAAAGAGAGCTCAATTCAGTACTCGCGCGCTGTCTATGTGCATGGCTGCACGCTTCGGGTCGGGTGTGTGCGCACAGAAAACCATACCGAATAGAGATCTTTTTTTGCGTCGTCACTCTTATTCTGCTCTACTCATTCTCCCAGACGTTTACATTTTTTTAACGTTTTATGAGACATGCAGCGCATGTCAACCCGTGTGCCGCTGGGTAGATCAGCACGTTACTGTGCGCATCTACCACAAAGCTTCCCAAATCGTCACTATCTAACATTTTTGTCTAGTTTTTATTCGTTGACGAAAATATCAATAGATTTTCGTCATAGTTTTTGTCATTCAAAACTAGTTTTTATTTAGTTATCGTCTCGTTTTCATCTGTGAAAATAAACCATAGATGTGCCGCGAAACAAGTCTCCGGGTGAGTAGACGGCCAGTGATAGTAACTAGTAACAGCATGAGAAGACGCGCTCAGTTGTAGTCAGCGCTTGGTCGGTTAATTTTGGCATTTTCGAAGTAAGTTACCCTAATAGTCTAGTAATAAATGAACACACATACAAAATGTCTTTCGTCCTGTAGGCGTCCTGGAGAATATTTCTGTTCGTCCTAAACACGTTTTCTATCGTCCCCAGGACGATAGGACGCCGTTAGTCTCGAGCCCTATAATTGCGCCAACATGTCGACATTTGGAATGGCAAGATTCCCAGTCGACATTGTCTTGGGCTTTACTTGCCTTAGTCTAATGCGACATTAAGGAGTAACTCAACTTCGCTGTCTGTCCACACAAACGAACCTCGCGCCATGTCTGTTGTTTTGAAAGGAACAGGAAGTCGCTCGTGCTATCGTTGTTGTCGATTTTGAGGATTCTGATCATAGATATCATGGCTGTTTCTCAATTCCAAGAACGCAGAGAACGGACTTGTGTTCTCGTGGAGACCGGTACGTCTTGCCAAGCTTCCTTGGAAGAACGAACTCGGAACCGGCCGCAATGACTTCTGGGACACCAGGCGAGTACTAGCTCAAGTCTGCATTCGATGCATCCTCAGTATCAAGAACACATCCGGGTTCTTTCATGCGTCCTCTGTACTTGCGTTCTTGAGAATTGGGTCTGAACTTCGACGGTTAATGATGACGTAAAACGAGAACACAAGGACGCAAGATCGCTGAAGAACGCATATTGAGAAACACCCCAAATATAAACGCTAGATGTCTTATGGCGCAGTCACGACAGGTGTCGTGCCGAAAAGTGATGGTCCGCCGAAAATTGATTGCCGTCCGCGGGAGCGCGCGCGGCGTGTTAAAGCCCTTAAAGCTGTATCGCCCAGTCTCTTTACGACTACAGCTGCTTTTATGTGGATCAAACAGACGCGCACATAAACATCCGCTTATGTCCGTGGTAATAGTGATTGATGCCTAAAAGTGATTGAAGCCTCTAAAGGTTATTTCTGCCCTGAAATTAGTTGATTTCATTCAGAAGAATTATGTTTGACAGATTATAACTCACATAGCACTTTTTACCTCTTGAAATACCTGTAGATGGCCAGTACAACCATTATAATGCATTATTTTACCTGCCAAAAAGTGATTGTAGCCTCTACTTATTGACTGAAAGGTTATTTCTGCCCTGAAATTAGTTGATTATATTCATCAGGGTCATATCTGACAGATTATAACTCACATAGTACTTTTTACCTCTTGAAATACCTGTAGATGGCCAGTACAACCATTATAATGCATTATTTTACCTGCCAAAAAGTGATTGTAGCCTCTACTTATTGACTGAAAGGTTATTTCTGCCCTGAAATTAGTTGATTATATTCATCAGGGTCATATCTGACAGATTATAACTCACATAGTACTTTTTACCTCTTGAAATACCTGTAGATGGCCAGTACAACCATTACAATACATTATTTTACCTGCCAAAAAGTGATTGTAGCCTCTACTTATTGACTGAAAGGTCATTTCTGCCCTGAAAAAGTAGAGGCTACAATCACTTTTTGGCAGGTAAAATACTGCATTGTAATGGTAGTACTGGCCATCTACAGGTATTTCAAGAGGTAAAAAGTACTATGTGAGTTATAATCTGTCAGATATGACCCTGATGAATATAATCAACTAATTTCAGGGCAGAATTAACCTTTCAGTCAATAAGTAGAGGCTACAATCACTTTTTGGCAGGTAAAATACTGCATTGTAATGGTAGTACTGGCCATCTACAGGTATTTCAAGAGGTAAAAAGTGCTATGTGAGTTATAATCTGTCAGATATGACCCTGATGAATATAATCAACTAATTTCAGGGCAGAAATGACCTTTCAGTCAATAAGTAGAGGCTACAATCACTTTTTGGCAGGTAAAATAATGCATTATAATGGTAGTACTGGCCATCTACAGGTATTTCAAGAGGTAAAAAGTACTATGTGAGTTATAATCTGTCAGATATGACCCTGATGAATATAATCAACTAATTTCAGGGCAGAATTAACCTTTCAGTCAATAAGTAGAGGCTACAATCACTTTTTGGCAGGTAAAATACTCCATTGTAATGGTAGTACTGGCCATCTACAGGTATTTCAAGAGGTAAAAAGTACTATGTGAGTTATAATCTGTCAGATATGACCCTGATGAATATAATCAACTAATTTCAGGGCAGAATTAACCTTTCAGTCAATAAGTAGAGGCTATAATCACTTTTTGGCAGGTAAAATACTGCATTGTAATGATTGTACTGGCCATCTACAGGTATTTCAAGAGGTAAAAAGTGCTATGTGAGTTATAATCTGTCAAACATAATTCTTCTGAATGAAATCGACTAATTTCAGGGCAGAAATAACCTTTCAGTCAATAAGTAGAAGCTACAATCACTTTTTGGCAGGTAAAATACTGCTATATAATGGTAGTACTGGCCATCTACAGGTATTTCAAGAGGTAAAAAGTACTATGTGAGTTATAATCTGTCAGATATGACCCTGATGAATATAATCAACTAATTTCAGGGCAGAAATAACCTTTCAGTCAATAAGTAGAGGCTATAATCACTTTTTGGCAGGTAAAATACTGCATTGTAATGGTTGTACTGGCCATCTACATGTATTTCAAGAGGTAAAAAGTGCTATGTGAGTTATAATCTGTCAAACATAATTCTTCTGAATGAAATCAACTAATTTCAGGGCAGAAAAAACCTTTAGAGGCTTCAATCACTTTTAGGCATCAATCACTATTACCACGGACATAAGCGGATGTTTATGTGCGCGTTATGTCTGTTTGATCCACATAAAAGCAGCTGTAGTCGTAAAGAGACTGGGCGATACAGCTTTAACACGCCGCGCGCGCTCCCGCGGACGGCAATCAATTTTCGGCGGACCATCACTTTTCGGCACGACACCTGTCATCATCGTTCGGCCATCTTGTGACAGTGCTCTGTGCATTAAGGTGAATGATCAGCACGCACACAAATCCTCTTATCTCGCTGAAATCTTGACGGATTTACAAACGGTTTGGTTTCTTACAAACGTTATTAACGTGGCTATAATTCCGAATGCTTGAACATGTATGTTATAATTTTTCATATGTATGCAGTCATCTCTGACGTTTATAACAAACCAAACCGTTTGAAAATCGGTAGAAAAATGAGCAAGTTATGGTTATTTAAAAGTACATGCACCATTGAAGTAGTGAGCGAGTACACTGTGGCAAGATGGCCGCCACGTGCGGACGTCGACCTCCATTGGCCAGCAGTGCGCACGAGACATCTAGCCTTTATATATGATATCTATGATTCTGATTGGCTTGCATGGCTTTATCCTTGTCCCTACACTGCCACCCATAGGTTTGGCATAGTTATGATGGCGCTAGACGGCGTATTTATGCGGGTTGATGTAAACGACAACTTTTTTGAAAACGATGTTGTGTGCACGGTGTTATTTTTGAAAACGGAGGGGGGGAAATATTAGTTTCTCTAAATACCCGGCTATGTGTAAATGTGGCCTAAGCCTGCTGGGATAGCTTTTATCAAGGTATTATATTCCTTTGGTGGAACTGGAAAGTTATGGAGATTAAAAAATTGCTTAAGTTAGAATATGACCAGAATCATCAAAGACAGATAGAATGCAATTCAAATTATTGTTAAACCATCTGGGAAAAAAGAGAGACTTATTTCTAACGGTTATATCCGCGTTATTCCAAAGGAAAACTTTGTGGGGGGAAAAGCTATGGACAAAACACAATTTCCACGAGAGAAGGCATTGCTGATGAAAGTTAGATAAGGAGATGGGTAACTTGCTAGGTAAAAAGTTACACTTTAATCACAATTAGATTTTTCCTAGATCCTATAGTAGATTTAATGTTTGACCTCACTAAACGAGGAATAGACACAGTTTCTATTTAATGTTCTACATTGGTTCTTATATCAATTAAGTTGGGACAGCAAAGACTGTGATTTGGACTTTGACTTACTAGTCAAATGGTGTGCAACGTCTTAGAGATGTTGTCCGACAGAAGAGCCAATCCGATTCTGTCGTTGTTTCAGGCGATGTACTGCGTACCGTCTTGATCAGGCTCCTGTAGTCCTTCTTCAGAACCTCCGTCTGCCGCAGCCTGATGTCGTTCGTTCCCGCGTGCAGCACGACAGGTCCGACGCGCTCGTTTACCGTTTATCTTGGGAACCTGTGCAGCTACATCGAGAACATGAGCACCAGGAAAGCAGTGAGTGCGCACCTTACCTTTACCTGAGGAAGCGTGGACATGCCGGACGATGGAAGTGCTGATGATCACAGCGTTGCGTTCCGTCTCGCGTAGAGGGGAGAAGCGGTTCCGGGTGGAGATCTTGAAGACCGGGAGGGGTGGAGAGGTCCTTGCTCTGGTCCTGGCTCGCGTCTTCCGCTGTGGAATCACCCAGGGTCCATGGTGTTGTGTCGGTGCCGGAGTGAATGAAACCAGGGATGATCGCGTCCTGGGTGCCCGGGTCCTGTGCAGAGAAACACACGGAGTAGACGATGTTGGAGTCAAAAAGTTACTAACAACTGACTTGTGAGCAACGGCGTGTGATGTTTCAAGTGCTGATCGCCGATCTCGCAGCTCAGCTTGCCTCTCTAGTAGTTTACGGATCTGCTTCTCCACGGACTCATGCTCTAACAGCACCGAATGCAGCTTGAACGTGTCCTCACCTGCACTCAAAGGTAACGTTAGACACACATCCGATATATTTGCCATTATAGCAGATGTGCTATAATGGCGAATTGTAGCTTTCAGTGATACAGGTGTAAATAAGACGATCGAGGTGAGACCATGCGTGCAATGCTAGCGGGCTAAGGCTAGTAGCGGAAGTTCGGAAAGTTGGATATAAGTAGTGATATCAAAGCAATCTGATTGTTTTTTATAAAGAATAGTATCGGAGATATGTTCACATGCTGTAAAAATAGAAAATTTTAGTTTATAAATTAATGTGAAAGAAGAAAATCAAGGATTATGAATCAATTTCGACGGAGCTCCAAACACAGTCGTGACCTAACAGGACATGTGAAAACAGGACATGTCCTGGGAAAACAGGACGTTTGGTCACCCTATGCAGTGCTTCAGACAATTCTGACACTATCCTGGAGATAAGACATGGACCCATCCTATACTGGAAGCTCTGTGATTTGTAGCTTTCACCTTTGGGATTAGAAATGTATACAAGACATTTTAAAAATATCAAGCATGTAACTTTTTACATGAGGCACGTTTCTGCGCGAGTTTGTTGTGATCGGAATGACTTGCAAGTCTCGTAGTGTATGATTCTCAGTCATGTAGTGTATGATGCCCATTTTTCCTCTGTAATCATTCACAAAGCCAGCAAGTGTATGATGCCTGCTGTTTAAAAATCTGTTCAGATTTTAAAAGTTGTGTAGTGTAGCCTTAACATGAAGACATGAAGAACAAATGGATCTTCATGTTAAAGCTACACTACACAACACAACTTTTAAAATCTTATCAATTCAGCTAGATTGATGAGGCTCAGAAATGCAGTGCAGACACATTCAAGACTTCGCTATGAATGACTGAGTGAACAGGGTTTATATAGGCTGGGCTTAGCAAGGTAATGAGTAATTGCTGGAAGTAATCAGGCATAATGTGTATGGGCAATGGATTATGGGAGATCAAGGGTGGGAAAGTAAGGGTCTGGGGAGAAGTGCCCTCTGGTGGATATGCAGGGCACTTCAACTGGTGATCATGGCAGGTCATGTTCAATGTCAATTATCATTTATATTAAGCTAATAACTGTTTTTTAGACCACTGTCTTTTTTCTACAATTTTCCATGTCAATCAAGTAATAAAAGTCCCTAATTGACACTACATGCTTTTTTTTAATGTGAAACCCAAATAGAGGCTACACGATATTATAAGAAAGAAAAACCATATAAATATATAAGATAATATATAAAATGAATATGGATAATACTAATGTCAATAATATACAGACTAATTAGTGCTGGGCGGTATGACCAAAAATCCACATCACGTTTTTTTTCTAAATTATACCGGTTTCACGGTTTATGACGTTTTTTTTTTTTTTTTAGCATGACTGGGTGTAAAACACATTTTTCACTGAGTGAGAGAGGAAATACTGCAGTAGATTGACTTAGAATGCCCTATTTTACTGTCATGAGTGAATATTGTAGAAAAAAATCCACACTAGTATCAGAGAATCCGTAGACGGGCTTTGCTAGTATTAATACAGGTTTGCAAGGCTGTTTACAAAGAGGTGCCAGCAGGAGGCGCTTTAGGAGCGGCAGAAATAGCGAGAAGCACCTGGCTGCAGCCTGCAGATTTGGGCGGGGGTGCACCTGCCCACAATGCTTCTCATTGGTTAGTGGCAAGTGATGACGTCGATCGAGGCGGGGCCGCACCTGGGGCGGGGCTGCACGTCTCTTCCCGCCAACATCTGTTCTCATTGGTTAGTGGCGTGAAGTCATGACGTCGATAGCATGTTTTCATTTCTGATGTTCATCGCTGCATGGTGAGTACACTACAGGCAAGCTACTCTTTTTTTTTCTTTTTTTTTTTAAATAATTTTATTTACATTTTATTTTACCATTTTTAATTCTGAAGTGGCGTTTAGTGTGATGTTAAAATGAAGTGGTGTAAAAATGAGATCGTGTAACTTTATTCATCATATAACACAAATAACTAGGACAGTGTAGGTCTAAGTGTGTGTGTGCGCGTGCGCGTGCGCGTGCATGTGCGTGTGTGTGTGTTGTGTGGGTTGGTGTGTGTGGTTTTGGTGGGATTAGGATATAGTGTTAAAACCATAGGTTAAAACTGTGGCAAAACATACAGTGTTTTAAAACATACAGTGGCAAAACTAAACCAGGAGAAGAAATATAGGATTTAAGAGTTAATAGTAATATACAAAGATACAGTGTAGGATATTTTTTTTCTTTGAATAAATTGATTAAATGTATTTTGATATTATTGTTATTAATATATATAAATATATATAAATATAAGGTTATGAAAACTTTCAAGCTTTTAAAACTATTTCAAACTTTTAGGATAGGCTTTCTCAAGCCAAATTAATGTTTGTGTTGACAAACTTTTTTAACTAGTTTGTTGTTCATAAAGTAAGTCTCTTAGGTACTTTACAGACAAAGCCAATAACACTCAAGCATATCTTGTCTAACATTTTCCCATAATATGTTTAAAATATATAAAAAAGAAATTCCTTGTATGACTCTGTACTATGTTAATCATGCCTCTCTTCAAAAATATTCAATATTGTTTGTTCTGTATTTTACCTAATTAGGTGTTGTGAACTGGAGTGCATTTTCCAGACAATATAGGCGAGTTCCGGGTGCCCTACTCACTGACTATGTGCTTGCACTGAAGTATACAAGGACTGCCCACCTGGGTATGTGGGTGATGGCTGAAGGGGAGTCCTGCGGGGATTTTATTCCGAGAAGGAGGTTGAGGGCTATTGCTCGGTTGACTGTTTTTTTTTTTTCAGGCTGAGTAGATTGTGTGTGAGTGTACGTACGTGTGTGAGTGTATGTACGTGTGTGTGTGTCTGTCTGTGTCCGTACGTGTGTGAGTGTCCGTACGTGTGTGAGTGTACGTACGTGTGTGAGTGTACATATGTGTGTGAGTGTACGTACGTGTGTGTGTACATACGTGTGTGAGTGTACGTACGTGTGTGAGTGTACGTACGTGTGTGTACATACGTGTGTACGTACGTGTGTGAGTGTACGTATGTGTGTGAGTGTACGTACGTGTGTGTGTACGTACGTGTGTGTGCACATACGTGTGTGAGTGTATGTACGTACATGTGTGAGTGTATGTACGTGTGTGTGAGTGTACGTATGTGTGTGTGAGTGTATGTACGTGTTTGTGAGTGTACGTAAATACGTGTGTGTGTACGCGCATGTGTGTGTGTGTGTGTGTGTGTGTGCGTACGTACGCATCTGTCTGTGTGTGAGTGTACGTACGTACGCGTGTGTGTGTACAGTTGATGTACGTGATTATCTGTATGTGTGCATATCTCTTTTACACAATTGTTTTTGTTTTGAAATAAAAGTTATCACTGGTATGAGTTTGGTTTTTTGAGTTGGCATGCATAATATGGGATACAGAGATTGACAATGTACTGTATGTAGTTAGTTTAACTTCAAACTATTTTATTGGCATAAATGTTTTATAATAACCTAATGCTATTTTATAATAACCAAAAATAAACAAGAACTATTACAGAGGAATGATTAAAATAAGACATATATAAGGTGCCATTAATGTTTACAGTAATTTTGTAATTTACACAGTGAAGTGCAACAGAATGTGAAAAACTTTTAAAATACTACACAGATATAACACAATAGCCTACTCTGTAATTCCTTATGTTTACCTTAGATCAGGCATAGTTAAAACTATGGATATGCGCTCTACTACTTTTTGCTGCTTTCATTATAGAGTTGTTTTAATACTTTACCATTTTATTAAAGTATTATTTCAAATTTGCGCATGCAATCAGCGCAATTACCGTAGCGTCGATGTCATTACTGTGCCACTAACCAATGAGAAGCCCCAGGTGCGGCCCCGCCTCGATCGACGTCATCACTTTGCCCCTAACCAATGAGAAGCGTTAGGGGTGCACGTGCAGCCCCGCCCCAGGTGCAGCCCCGCCCCGATCTGCAGGCTGCAGCCAGGTGTACTTGGAAATAGCGGTTTCCCCGGTAACGGCTGTACACAAAGCAGCAACGCTCATAAACGCTGCTTTATCAGGAAAGATAAAGAAAGATTCAATCGTAATAACAAAGAAACTTTTCTAAAGACCGTCAGTTCACTTCAGATACATTCATATAAAAACAACCGTGCCGCGTTTTGATTTTGAAACATGCTATATTGTATATGTGTTATATTAAAGCGACATACACCGGTACTGCGGTATTTTAAAAATTCATATCATAACAAAAATAGACACCGGTATTCGGTATGAACCGGTACACCGCCCAGCACTAAGACTAATATACTCATTTTAATCAAAATAAAATATTAATAAAAATATTATTTATAACACCAAGGTCAACACTATCAAAGCTATGGAACCTTATAGAAAGGGTTCTATTTAGCACCAAAAGGGTTCTGCTATTGTTACAAGCCAAATAACCATAATTTTGTACTGTTTAGACCAATTTTTCTAGGACTGCCGTCTGCCAATCAATTGCCGTGTTCCACTCTTACTTCAGACACAGGTCGCACCTGATGGTGTTCCCATAGCGTTAACGTTATGACGCATTGTCTCATTCCCTTCTCAGGGAAACAGGATAAATACATAACCTTAGATGTTTTTTGTTAAATAATCGACAAGCATGATTCCTCCAAATACAACACTTTTGATTAATAACAATCTTTGTATTTGCAGGTTATATGGTCTTATACAGGTGTTGAAAGGAAGAAACACCCTCCACCCAGCTTTTTGTCTATGCACTTTGCAGGAATATATATAAACTCCACTTCTCCTTCAGTACTCAGTTCAGAAGAGTCAAGCTCATTTTTAGACGACTACTCCAGGTTACAGCAGGATGTGTACTGGGCCGGGCCTGACAGAGCAATCACAAATGTGTCCATGAGTACTAGTCCAGGCCACACCAAATTCATCATTCAGAACATGAAAGAGAGCTATCAAATTGGTGAGGAGCTTTATGTTACGGTGCATGCAAAGGATTTTGACAACAAATCCAAGCATTATGGAGGCGACTTTTTTCAAGCCAAGCTATTCTGGTCTGAAACTAAGGTCAGTTATTGTACACATTAGATTAAAGGTCCCGTTTTTCGTGTGTTTTTGAAGCTTTGATTGTGTTTACAGTGTGCAATATAACATGTGTTAATGTTTCGCGTGTAAAAAAAACAGTATTTTCACACAATTTACTTATCTGTATACCGCTGTTTTCACGGTCATAAAAACAGGCTGATGACTTCCTTGTTCTATGAAGTCCCTCCTTCAGAAATACGTAACGAGTTCTGATTGTGCCAGCGGTTCCTGTACGTTGTGATTCGACAGCAGCTTAGCGCACGTTGCCCGGAAAGGTCACGCCTCTTACCATAACGTGCATGCATGCGCTCAGGGAAGGCCAAACAAAGGTGATTTGACTCCGGGATGAAAATAACAGCGTCTCGGCGACATGGCGACAAACACACTCTACAAACGCAACTCTTCCTCTTCTCCGTGGCCGTGCCCGTGGGAGCGCAACAAGACCACGCCCCCTTTTTTTGTGTATTCCTGTGGGCGGAGGTTAGTCAAAAAACTGTTCTAATGATGTCATTAAAGAAGGAAGTAGAGGGATGTAGTTCAAACAGGCCGTTCGATGAAGGCGACTTCTGTTAAATAAAATATCTCGCTTGGCATTGAACTTTGAGCTTTATCATTTTACCGATATTATTTATGCTCTAACAGCAACATTACACACTAACTTAAGTTTGAAACATGGGATCACAAAGAATGGGACCTTTAACTAAAACTACTTTCCTGATTTAGTTATCTCCCTGGGTCAGAGAGAGTTGTACTGAGAATGTACTTCTGTCACAGGCCAGTGTTTTTGGGGAGATGGTGGACCTGTTCAATGGTTCCTACTCTGTACGTTTCCTCTTGCCGTGGGTCGGCAAGGCACAGGTGGCTGTGCGTCTAATTCACTCCAGTGAAGCTGTGCAGGTCCTGAAGCATCACAGAGACACTGACTCTGACAGAGTTTTCTATAATGGATATTATGAGGGACCAGGACCAAATAATACCTGGCTGAGTGAACAAGTGATGTGTAATGTAAAGTGGGACAACAATGGACTAGAGCATATGGGAACAGAAGACTGCTGCTGTGAATACAACGATTCCCGTGCTGAAGAAACTTGGCGCTGTCAGAGACCCAAATCGCTGCCATGCAGTGCCCTTGTGTACCACTCTATGGGTGGTTATAGAAACCGCCTGACTAATGAGGAGGAAATGCTTATGTGAGATTAAAGAACACTTGATTGACTGTTTGTTTGATATATTTGATGCATTGATGGAAGGCAGAATGACAAACATGTTCTCTTTGGCAGGAAGGAAGCTAACAAAGATATCAATGGAGATAAAAGGATCATCAACATTTTTCATTCAGAGGGAAATGAAACTATTGGTATGTTGGTCAATGGTTTAACCCAGCAGAATAATACAGTACAAGGAGGCAGATATGTTGGCAATTGTGTTGCACATAATACATTTTTTGACATTTAGACAATGCAAGTCAAATAAAATCTCCTATTCAGGCAAATTTTTTGAAAACTTATACCTTTGACACAAAACTTACATTTACTCGTCCTGCAGAAGTTACAGAGAAATGTCACCCTGGTTTACACACTCCAGTTCCAGCTGGCTTTTACTTGAATGATGTTTGGACGTCATTCGTCTGTAGCACCCGCCATTTTACAACCCAAACGACAACAGAGTGCCTGAAAGACAAACACATCTACATGTTTGGAGACTCTACTATGAGACAGTGGTTTGATTTCTTTTTGAAAGCAGTACCAAGTGAGATAAATAGTTGCTTATTTGTTCATTAATTTTGTTCATCAATTATTTATAAAGTGCATAGATACATTAATTGTGGGTCTGTTTTTCAGCCCTGAAGGAGATGAACCTGCAATATGATTTAGGGCCACGCATAGCAGTGGATGTGGATAAAAACATTGACTTACACTGGAGGGCTCACGGCCTTCCTTTGCGCACTGGGAAAACAGCATTTGCTGGTCTGCACTACATGAGTAATGAGATCGATGACCTGGCTGGAGAACCCCACACAGTCATTATCTTCAATCTGGGAGCCCATTTCACCACGTATCCTCTGGATTTCTTCACCCGTAGAGTGTTGAGGATTCGCAAAGCTATTCTAGCATTGTTACAGCGGGCACCTGATACAACTGTTATAATCAAGACTGTCAACACTGGCTATAAGGTAACGTTATAGGCCTTCATAACACTTCAAAAGCAGACGCTTCAAATAGTAGCGTAAAATCACTTCTGCTGTAGCCTGGATCAATGGCAGTACCTGTGGCACAGGATTGCTGTGATTTATTTATGTACAGTTAACCACAGATATTTCATCAACAAATCAACTTCAGTTTACTATCATTAAGAAAAGAAAAATGGTTACATTTTATTCTGGCACTAAATTTTAACAAGTTCAGTTTACTTAAAAAAAAGTTTGGAAACCGATTGCCTTATTTTTGCAAAGCAAACTTAAAGGGAAAACTGAAGTTAAGATAATAATCAGCTAAAAGTAAAGGAAGCAAACTCTTCCCAAGTAAATTAAGTAATAAATATCAAGTTAGTTTAATGTCAATTCTAGTTAACATACTCTATAATATTTACTAATCTTACTGGAGATTTAATAGTAAGATTTCTTGAATAATTCCATTTAACAGTGTTAAAATGTATTCTGCAAACATCTTAAATACTATTATTCTCAACATGGTTTTAATCTGCCATTTTAAGCTATGGAGACTTAAAAAAATATGTGCAATCGGTTTCCACATTTTCTTTAAGTAAACATTTTTAGTAGTTCAACTAGCAAAGAATGCACTTACCACAAGTGTGAAATTCTCAACTGTTTAATTTTTGTACAAAAAAAAAAAAAAAAAAAAGGTTTTACAGTAAATTTAAGACCATCACAATGCAAATAAAACATCAGTGTTCTTTTAAACACTGTTGACCTCTTGGCTAGCAGCATTCTGTTGTCATGACATTTTCAAACCATGCACTGTATGCAAACAAAACAGCAAAAATAACAAAATAGGCCTTTACAACCCTGAAATACAGACCTTTAATCTACCTTGACACAGCATGTTGCTCTGGAAAGGTTTAAAAAACTTGGCGACTGTAACAACTTATTTGTGACCACTTGAAATTAGTGAAAATGAATATGCCAATATGCCTACATCTTAAACATGGCAGCTTAGGCATCCAATGCAGAAAGTAAGGAGACACAAGTTTAGCTTAAAAGCTGATTTTTAAGGGTTTGGAGTTGAATAAATGAAATCAAATGTGTTCCTCATTGTCTTTGGGTAGTCTAAATTTAGAGCATAGATCAAAGCAAAAAGGAGACATACAGCATGTGGCGAATTTGGGACATCATCCACAACAATTGTTCCCTCCAGAACGATTGCCCTTATTGCGTCCACGTTGAGGGCATTTGGATGTTTGGAAGGCATTTCTTCGGGTAAAATTGTGAGCAGGCCAACATCTACTTCGCTGAAGTCTGCATCTACATCCACATCCTAAGTAGAGAAGGAAAAATCTGAATTGTTTCACAAGAGACATACAGTGAGGAAAATAAGTATTTGAACACCCTGCTATTTTGCAAGTTCTCCCACTTAGAAATCATGGAGGGGGCTGAAATTCTCATCGTAGGTGCATGTCCACTGTGAGAGACATAATCTAAAAAAAAAAAATCCAGAAATCACAATGTATGATTTTTTAACTATTCATTTGTATGATACAGCTGCAAATAAGTATTTGAACACCTGAGAAAATCACTGTTAATATTTGGTACAGTAGCCTTTGTTTGCAATTACAGAGGTCAAACGTTTCCTGTAGTTTTTCACCAGGTTTGCACACACTGCAGGAGGGATTTTGGCCCACTCCTCCACACAGATCTTCTCTAGATCAGTCAGGTTTCTGGGCTGTCGCTGAGAAACACGGAGTTTGAGCTCCCTCCAAAGATTCTCTATTGGGTTTAGGTCTGGAGACTGGCTAGGCCACGCCAGAACCTTGATATGCTTCTTACAGAGCCACTCCTTGGTTATCCTGGCTGTGTGCTTCGGGTCACTGTCATGTTGGAAGACCCAGCCTCGACCCATCTTCAATGCTCTAACTGAGGGAAGGAGGTTGTTCCCCAAAATCTCGCAATACATGGCCCCGGTCATCCTCTCCTTAATACAGTGCAGTCGCCCTGTCCCATGTGCAGAAAAACACCCCCAAAGCATGATGCTACCACCCCCATGCTTCACAGTAGGGATGGTGTTCTTGGGATGGTACTCATCATTCTTCTTCCTCCAAACACGTTTAATGGAATTATGACCAAAAAGTTCTATTTTGGTCTCATCTGACCACATGACTTTCTCCCATGACTCCTCTGGATCATCCAAATGGTCATTGGCAAACTTAAGACGGGCCTTGACATGTGCTGGTTTAAGCAGGGGAACCTTCCGTGCCATGCATGATTTCAAACCATGATGTCTTAGTGTATTACCAACAGTAACCTTGGAAACGGTGGTCCCAGCTCTTTTCAGGTCATTGACCAGCTCCTTCCGTGTAGTTCTGGGCTGATTTCTCACCTTTCTTAGGATCATTGAGACCCCACGAGGTGAGATCTTGCATGGAGCCCCAGTCCGAGGGAGATTGACAGTCATGTTTAGCTTCTTCCATTTTCTAATGATTGCTCCAACAGTGGACCTTTTTTCACCAAGCTGTTTGGCACCGTAGCCCTTTCCAGCCTTGTGGAGGTGTACAATTTTGTCTCTAGTGTCTTTGGACAGCTCTTTGGTCTTGGCCATGTTAGTAGTTGGATTCTTACTGATTGTATGGGGTGGACAGGTGTCTTTATGCAGCTAACAACCTCAAACAGGTGCATCTAATTTAGGATAATAAATGGAGTGGAGGTGGACATTTTAAAGGCAGACTAACAGGTCTTTGAGGGTCAGAATTCTAGCTGATAGACAGGTGTTCAAATACTTATTTGCAGCTGTATCATACAAATAAATAGTTTAAAAATCATATATTGTGATTTCTGGATTTTTTTTTTTAGATTATGTCTCTCACAGTTGACATGCACCTACGATGACAATTTCAGACCCCTCCATGATTTCCAAGTGGGAGAACTTGCAAAATAGCAGGGTGTTAAAATACTTATTTTCCTCACTGTACTGCAAAACTACAAAAAAAATATACCCAGGGCCAGAATTAATATTTTTCCTAACATGAGCTATACTCTCATGGAATAAAACAAAATGGCAATTTAAGAAAGCAGAAACACCAATAACATTACTTACAAAGCACGTCCGAAAAAAATCCTCTGGGTCATCCCCCATGAGGATTTGGAAGTCCCTGAAGTACTGCGGTGCGAACACGTTACATCAGATGGCTACGAAAAAGTAGAGACAGGTAGACACATTGTCAGCCTAGGGTAACAATCATATGCAAATCATGATTCAAAGATAGCATCATAAAAGAATACCTTTGAATTAACTTGTTGCAAGTATTCTTCCCTGGTTTCCTCCTTTTTTTTCCGGAAAATTTCAAAAAAGCGTGCAGAGTGCGTGTCAAACGCTGCATAGAACTGAGATCTCAGATTTTTCCCAGATATGCAATTGAATTCTGCTAAGATCTAAGCACAAACATTGAGTGGTTGTTAAAAAAAAAAAAAAAAAAAAAAAAGGATTTTGAAGAGGAAAAGAAAACAAACCTTGCTTTACGTGAAAAGTGCTGGCCACTTCTTCAAAATTTCACAAACAGGAGGTTCAGAGTGGATGATTTCTTTCCATCTCAAAGCAAATGTGCTGGCCATCTTCTTGCCAATCAGGCTCATGTTTAGAGGCCTCTTTTTCATTTCTTCTACAAGTTCAATTCTTGTGCATTTTTGACTTTCTTCATCTTCCCCATTAGAAAAGTTTGGCAAGAAATTTAATTAAAATTCTAATTTTTAAAGCATGACTTTGTTGCCATCGTTGCACCTCTCTTTCCCCCAACTGCAACATCACTACAGCCACATTTACGCAGTTTTGTTCTATAGTTGGCCATTTTAAATTTCAGGCTGTTTTTCACAGGGATGTGCTTTGATTAGAGCTGCAGCAACTTGGGCAAAATCTTCATCTCTTGGATATGCCTTAAAGGTGTACATAGCAGCTCATCAAATGGTATTCTAAAAATAAATAAAAAATGACATCAATCAAAAGTAAAAGAACAAACAACATAATCGAAGCATAGACCCGTGTTCCTCTCCCTCTCTTTTTTTTCTCAAATTGTTGGATGCGTGCAAAGTAGTTAATGAGTTAAATGGAAACATCACATGCATTAGATATTATTTTAAAACTAAGACTGTTACAGTTTATGTGCTAACTTGTATTTAAATAAGTTGTTTATACAAAATGTTATACTATATTTATAGTCTGTATGAGGAGGTGGGTTAATGGGTCTGCTAAATACGAAATAATCGCTAACAAACTCGATTGAAAAACACCACAATTTTCATCTTATTGTGCTGCCTGCATATTGCCGTACTGATCATAATAAGCACGCACTGTGTTTTTGAAACAACCGGTTTGACTGGAGTTCAGCTTTTATTGTTGTGTTTTTAACGTCCCCTGTCAATTTAAAAAAAACATTTATTTATAAAGATTTTAAAACAACTAATCTAAAAATGTAACGTAGCGGTCTTTTCCATCCATTTGTACTTTGCCTGTATTGCTCGCTCTCTTGAGTGAATGCAGCCGTGTCTCTGAGGTGCCTCGTTCGAAATTGGCGCGTCCAGCTATCCCATTGCTGAGTGTCAAAGAAATAATACCATAACAAACACAACATTCAAAACGAGGTGACACATTTGTAACGTTTTGTAGAATTGTCAGTTTCAAATTCTGTAAACATTCGCGTCTGCATAATCATGACCAATCATCAGTTCAAATTACTAGCTAACCCTGCCCATCAGTACAACAAATTAACAAATTAATAGCCAACCAGGCAGCTGGATTTACAGATATAAAGCGGCAAATAAGTAGCCTGACGTCGTCATACTCAGATTCTAGTCAGAATGTGAGTCTGATACCGCTCCATAGAGATTTGATTATGGGGCGTGTCTCAACCAAACCAGGAAAAAAAAAACATCTGCACTCAATTGGATAGACCTACAACTAATCAGAGCAACGGAGTAAATTACGCATGTTCTTCATTCATATTTTCAACCAATAAAATGTCGCGGCTCTCTGTTCCTCTTTTAAAATGAATGCGCTGTGGATATCTTCTGTAACAGACGCGATGGCGGAATCTACACATGATGTTTCATAAACAAAGTTCGGGAGGAGCACGTACAAATAATCAATCCAATATCAACTTGTCATCAAACAATACCATGTCTAACGTTACCCTATATCAGCATGAGGAAGCATATTCACTCTGTCAACTTACCTAACACTCCTTGACAGTTTCAGCATCCCTCCACCACCCCGAATCCTCACTCTTGTCTTGTTCTCTCACAACCAGGAATACAGGGGGAGTATGGCTACCGAGCCCACAGCCTTCTCCTCGGACAGCACGTCATATACGCATTTATTCTATCGACTTATTTGTGTGAAATCTTATATACGCATTTATTCTATCTGACTTAAATGTGAACTCGTGAAATCTCAATTCTCCAGCAGCAGTCGTCTTTGTTGTAAACTAATTCAAATCAAGCGCTCTTTGGTGACGTGGATGATTACGTTACCGTTGCTCATCTGTCAATCAGCGTATAAAGCCCGCCCTGACAATTTGATTGGTCCGAACAATTTTTGTTCGGGCATAATAGCTCCTCAACGGAGCGAGTCCAGACCGAACTTCCCGACCAAAAAATGTTGTGGGCGGGGTTCGGGCTGGCACCCAGGCTAGCAAATAAGTAGTTTGATCAGAAACTGCTTCAGATAATGTGCAGTGGTCAAAACGTGTTTGTGTTAGTTCACATGGGCTAATATATTCAACAAAACAGAATGCAACTAACAAAGTGCAGAACATTTTACGATTATTAAGACTAGCAAACAAACAAAATCAGAAAATGAGGTTTAAATTAAAAGAGTTTACCTTGAACTTCACGAAGTGGTTCCTCTCTGCAAAAGCTGCATGTGCTTCTTCTGTGAGTGTGGGGGAGGGGAAACTGTGGACCAGTACGCATGCGTGACAGCACGTCTTACGCCGCCTTCACACTGGCAGTTGAAATCATAAGCCGTTTCTCAATATGCGAACTTGTCTGTACTTGTGTTCTTGTGGACTTGTGAAACGTCATCAGTCGCTGCCCTAGTACTGTTCCAATTCAAAGTTCACATCTAGCCAAGTCCAGTTCGAATCCCCGGATGTGTTCTTGATCCGCCCCTTTTACCGAGGATGCATCGAGAGGTGACTTGTGCGAACTCGAGACAGCCAGGTATCCCAGAATGCATCGCACACCAACCAGCAAGCGTCAATAGCAGAGGAGAAACCCCGTGTAATTTAAAAATACTGCTATAATTGTGTCATGAAATGTAGTTTTAAGAGTATTTCAGGCGAGAATGTAGTTGTTTAAAGCTCAAATCTTTGGTTTATTTATAAAGATAGCACCTATTTGAAAATTTGATCTGACGTTTTCGGAGTTGTGAGAACCAGGCAATCGGACGCGCGGCGCTCGTACCCCGCCGAGAACAATCTTTCCTCGGCTACTGCTGCTGACTTGCCGCTGGCTCGGATGTCTCTAGTCTAGTGGTTTAACATGAGATATAAATCGTCTTCTGTATATCCAACAGGCGATTTATTTATTTTATTTGTCTCATTAATGTATAATTTGTTCCCTGGCAAAACGTTTTAGCTGAGGGCAAAGTGAAGTTTCATAACTCTATTTAACGTTAGTCTATTTAACTTTAACGATGTAGCCTAGAGAGCTGACTTATGTTTGACTGAATCGTTTGCTTTATTATTGTATAGCTTCTTATACCTTTTAGGCTACTTATACTTTTAGAATGGCTATTATTGATCATTAAAACTGACATTTAACAAAAAAAAAGGTTATGCCATTTTATTTTATATATTTAAAACATAAAATATTTTATTTTAGCCTACATGTTGCCTACATTCTCTTCACTGTATATACATATGACACAACCCTGTCTCTTTTTGCTAAATGTTCGTTTTAATGATCAATATTATAATGTTTTTATTCATCATATTTTTAAAATGAAAACAAAGAGTCAGGGTTGTGCTTTATATTTCGTGTTGTTGTAAATATGCAGTTAAGATAATCAATTGCGTTGCCTGAACCACATTTGTGTGGCCATTATGTTAAAGTTTTATTTAAATGAAAATGAAAAGAGGCAAAGGTGGTTTATAACATATTTTGTATAGCCTATAAAGAGATAACCGGAGTAGCCAGAGCGAGCTGCATGAGTGACACTATCAAGTACGCTGCTGTTCCATTTCAGAATTATCGGACTTGTGTCCTCCCGTCCTCGGGAGTTCGTTCTCCTGAGTCGAACTTGTCAGTCCGAACTACCAAGGACTCAAGTCCGAACTTTGCGTACTTGGTATTGAGAAACGGCTATAGATATCATATAAAGGCTAGATGTCTTAAGGCGGAGTCACTTCCGGCATCACCGGCGGCCATCTTAGGACAGGGCTCTGTGAATTAAGGTGAGTGAGCAGCACGCACACAAATCCTCTTATCTCGCTGAAATCTGGACGGATTTACAAACGGTTTGGTTTCTTACAAACGTTATTAACGTGGCTATAATTCTGAATGCTTAAACATTTTGAACATAATTATTCATATGTATGCAGTATAATAGCTACATCTCTGACGTTTATAACAAACCAAACCGTTTGAAAATCGGTAGAAAATTGAGCAAGTTATGGTTACTTAAAAGTACATGCACCATGTTATGA
This sequence comes from Rutilus rutilus, assembly GCF_951802725.1. Classification (NCBI taxonomy): domain Eukaryota; kingdom Metazoa; phylum Chordata; class Actinopteri; order Cypriniformes; family Leuciscidae; genus Rutilus; species Rutilus rutilus. Next base: position 25,083,002 of record NC_140223.1, read on the forward strand.
GTGAGCGAGCACCCTGTCGTAAGATGGCCGCCGTGTGCGGATGTCGAGCTCCATTGGCCAGCAGCGCGGACGAGCCATCTAGCCTTTATATGATATCTATGGTTGAAATCAGCTCCGATACGGCAGCGAAACGACCGGAAGTCATTCATTTCCTATGGAGATTCGCAGACCGCATGCGAATGGGTCCGAACCAGGTGCGAACGAGTGCGGTGCGAAAAAAATCGTGTCCGTTGGCCATCCGGATGCGTTCAAAAAATTGAACTCTTGCGAAAGGCTACGGACGGTTTCTATCCGAAAATCCCAACGGAAGTTAGCGTTGCTATGGTACTGATAAACAAACCTGGATTCTTAACTTTTAATAAAATAAATAATGATTTTATAACGATTAGTCGTCATGTCATTTTTTTATTTTCATGATGTTTTAACGTTATTAGGGCAGTTAATACAATTAAATAATTCAATATTTAAATATACTCGCTTCCGACGCTTGTCACCGTTGTGTACGACGTCCGCTGGGTCCGCAGCATCACAGTCCCGTCCACAGCCGGTGCCGGAAGTAAGAATTCAATACAATTTCTCCATTGACAGTTGGGGTATAAGCCATAAAAACGTATACATGGTAGACTTAAAACCAGCTACGGCTGTACTAAGCGATTGTATATGCTCATATAAACGCCAAAAGTTCATGGGGCACTAACCTTGTTTTGAGATAAATGCCTTTTATTCGCGATGTCTTGGATAAGTACTTCATTACCCACAATCCTGAACAATCCCACAATCCCACAGTGATGCATCTGATTGGTGAAACTCGTGTAACTGTCTGGTTAAACCCCGCAAAGGTCCGTGAAGACTGAAGATCATTAATAAAAAAAAAAAACAAAAAAAAAAACCTGTGTTGCGTTTTTGCACGGTAGACTTATCAGTGCAATCATGATCTCCTTGGCTGCCATGATGGCTTTGAAAGTGTTCAAAGGGGTGAAAACCACTTCAAATCGGGTGAGTGTAGCGTGTCCGAAGGTCAGCTTGTGGGTTTTGTAAGGGCCAGCATGAGGGACAAGACCTACAAAGTTGCGGTGAGTTTTGCAGGGAGGTTGGTAACGTTAGTAAGCATTATCGTTCACTTTAGCTAGGCTTAGGGTTGCCAACTTCAGAAAAGAAAAATGCGGGACAATCGTGGTTCTTTACAGGAAAATAAGGGACACTCAAAATATTTGTAGCCTACTGTATCACACAGTATATGTCATTTCAGGTTCGTAACGTTATGTGTTTAAAATTTTCTCAGATATAAACATTTGTTTTGCTTAACTATTTATGTACAATTTAATTCTAAAATGAATTTTAAGGTCACACAAAAAAAGTCACATTACACACAAACCATAGTTCAAAATAATAGCATTTATCTGAAATAGAAAGCTTTTGTAACATTATACACTACTTTTTAAAGAAATTAAAGAAAGTAATAGCATACTTTTCCCTCAGGAAGATTTCATGTTTTCTTGCGTGGCTGGATGTTGGACTCATGAACAATAATCATGTTGTTTGAATTCACCAAAACTGATTTGCCGAAATCTAAACCTGGCCGGACAGTGAAAGGGATTTGCCGTCAGCGCGAGTCTGGAATCTCCGAATCGAACCGGGAGCGACCAGACAGCAGAGGATTCAGTTCGCAAATCAAACAATAGGCCTAATTTGTTATTCGTATGGTCTGATGCGCGTGAGTGTGGGCTGTGGATGATGCTGTCTCGTGATCACTAAAGTGTTGTGTTGCTGTTCTATCAGTCTGTGGTTAGATCAGCGTAGCAGTCTATTTAATCGGGACAAGGGAGGTCCCGTACGGGACAAATCAATTAGACCCAAAATACGGGACGTCCCGGCTAATTCGGGACAGTTGGCAACCCTAGCTAGGCTGCTGATAGCCTTCATATGGTATGAGTCATATCAAGCATTTTATGATGCCACTGTCAAAACAATATTTACCCTAGGCATACCTCTTCATGCATTTACTGAACATTTGTGTAATAATTCATGGCAAGTTAATAAACTGAATATGATGGTGGTCCAAGAGCAGACCATGCACTGGTCCATGCATCAGACCGGTGGCGTGGTGCACTTTCTGGTTTGCTGACCATCACTTTTTAATTTTCACTTGTTGTGGATATTAAGAAAATACATTAAATGTTATTAAAATTAAGGATGAACTATAACTTCATGAATAAAATGAGCATGGACCACAAGTGGGAAATTTGTTGAGGCATTTGTCATATAAAATTCAATACACAATACATCACTATTATTTACACGATTACTACTGAAAGAACTGCTATTAACTGCACATTCACTATCTAAAATTCACTGGAGGAAAAAGTTCGCGTGGCCGTCGTCTGATTTGGAAGTAGCTCAAAAGGCTCTTTCGCGATTGTGGCTTCAGTCGACTTCAGTGAGGCGCGGTGGTTTATGGGATGAGTAGTTCCTTCGCTCGGAAATGAAAATATGTACACAGTCTTTTACCTTTGACTTTTCTCTTCTTTTTTTCACTCGAAATGATATGTTGTATGCTTATGAGTTCAGCCGTAGCTGGTTATCCTCAGACATGCTCTGAAACTCTTTAGATACGGATTTTTCCAAAACGTCAATGGGAGAAATGAATGGGAAATTTACTTCCAGCACCTAAGCTCTAGCGCACAAGCCCACTGTATGTCTATGTGCAATACTTCAGAGTCTGATTACCTTTTTTTATTTTAAATAAATGCAAGAATAGAATACAAACAACATATCACATTAAAGACCATTAGAATTATACAATGTTATACTGAACATCCCATAAAACAATAATTCCATTGCTTTCTTGCACTCTACTTTCTAATACAATAATTACGTACTGGATCAAATTTAAGTTCAAATAAAGGAACATTTCCAGCCCAGAGTGAATTATTCAAAAGTAACTGGTTTTGTTATCTTAAACGAGTCTTATTCTCAAGGTTTGTTTTCAATGATGGGATTGTATTGTATTTCTATTATTCCTCCAGCAATAACTTATATCTCTTAAATATTTTATCTCTAATGGAAGATTGTACACATGGTAGGGTATCGTTTAAGGCTAAATAAACCATTTGAAATATTGACGTTAAATGTCAAATTGCTACTTTAATTATCTTGACAAAATAAGCTACCGTCCATCCATTGACAATAATGCAGGTGGAAAATCAATTACACTACTAATAGGAAACGGATGTGACAATATGCGGACTGTGATAAATGTCTATAGAGTAACAAGTGTTCAAATAATTAAAGCACTCTGTGATGACAAGTTTATGGATCATTTTGTGTTTCTCTGTCTTTATAATAGGATATTTTTGGCAGTGACTGGTATTCTCTACAGTTGAACAGAATTCTGCACTGGGCTTTTCAGGATGTTGGTGTTTATATTCTAGATGTGTGGCAAATGACCGCATGTCACTACAGCACAGAGAACATTCATCCTGGCCCTATCATCATTAAAAATGAGATTGACATTTTACTCTCTTTTATTTGCCCTTACTGAATTTAAATTAAAGTGTCTTGACAATTTTGTGTTCAATAACTGTTATTACAAGATTAAAAACTCTGAAAAAAAAAGCTGAAAAATACTGTTGGACTTCCATGAGTTGTAATTAAATTGTCCAAATTATAAACCGCTTGAATTCTCAACTACAATCATTTTTTTAGAGAATGCTTTAGAGACCTCATTTTTTTTGTTTTATCATCCTCAAATTGGAAAAGCAACTTCTTTGATAAATAAACCTGCTGTCCGTGTCATTACTGTTTATCAAACGGCGTGTTCCTTTAATAATAGCTTTAATAATAACCAGTTTATTTGTAATGAATACACTAAAGACTATGCAGTGATTATTTTTACATGTTTATTACATTTATGTATTAATTATTACTTCAATACTTCTGTTAAATAGATGCAAAATTAAAGCACTGTTAATTCAGTTTGTTTCTTTCTAATATTGTATTTGCTACTGTTTGTTATTTGCAACATTACTCTTATTTTTAATAACAAAATAATTATAATAGTAATTATTAATAAAATAATTGGAGGAAAAGATGAAAAGAAGAATTGTTTTATAATCAAATTGTTACTGTTACGAAGCATGGGAGTCATTCAGATCCAAGTGCAGCTTGTCTTTATTAAACAGAGTAGTCACCAGGCAAGGGTCATACACCAGCAAACACAGCAGAGAAGATCAGGGTCAACCAAAAAATTGTGGTCAACAAACAGGCAGGATATCAAGGCAGGCAGAAAACAAACAGGATACAGGAACCAGGCAGAAGATCAGGAACAGACAAGGTCACAACAGGCAGGTAAACACATGGAAAACGCTTGGAAAAGTTCACAGCAGCAAAACAAGACCCGAGTGTTTTACAAAACAGATCAGATTAAAAATTATTACTCAACTAATATTGCCTATAATTGACTATGCGGATGTTGTTTACCAGAACACAGCCAAAACCAACCTCAAACCTTTGGATGTGTCTTATAATAGTCTCTGCAGATTTATTTTAAGGTGTCCATTTAGAACTCATCATTGTCAAATGTATCTGTCACTGAACCTTCTTTCATTAAATGCGAGATGACAGATTCACTGGTTGCAGTTTGTACATAAATGTATTTTTTCAAACTACCCATCCTATCTGAAACAACACTTGATTCTTTATCAATCATCTTACAGCTTAAGAGACACTGACCATCTTTTCTTTTCTGTACCACATATATCCAAAGAAATTGGGAGGAGCTTTTAAATTTAAAGCACCATCTGACTGGAATAGTTTACCTGGGTCTCTAAGATCTATCTCCTCCTTTCATCACTTCAAGATGTCTCTTCTTAACTACTTGAATACAAGCTGCAACTGTTTTTCTCTTGCCTAATATTTTCTCATATGAGCATGTACAGTATGTGTTTATGTATGTGTTTATGTATATGTGTATGCATATGTATATGTATATGTGTGTATGTTTATATGGGACCATATATGTATGTCTATACGCAAGTCCTTAACTGTTGAATACCTAGTGGTTGGTATTGGGAGGGTATGGGTGGTTTTGGTGTGAGGGAGAGCTTTTGTACTTTGTATTTTGTATCTTGTCTTTTGTTTGTCTGTATGTATGTATATCTGTTATGTAAGTTTTTCTTCTCTTTTCTGAGACCCCCTTGAAAACGAGATATTACATCTCAAGGGGTTTCCTCTTAATAAATAAATTTGAAATTTGAAATTTGTTGTGTGAGTGTGGCTTAAATGAGTGTTTGAACATGAGGTGCAGGTGTGTGTGTGTAATCAGTGCAGTGCAGGTGTATGGTGTAATCAGTCCAGGGAGATGCATGATGGGAAATGGAGCCCAGGGAGTGTGTGGTTAATCGTGACAGTTTGAATCGTAACTGAATCAAATTGTGAGGCAAGATTTACACATTTTATATATTAATTTAATTTTTTGCCAAAACTGTTTCCATTTTACCATACTTCAGCTGTTGAAACTTGTTTATATATATATATATATATATATATATATATATATATATATATGTGTGTGTGTGTGTGTGTGTGTATATATATATACACTCACCTAAAGGATTATTAGGAACACCATACTAATACTGTGTTTGACCCCCTTTCGCCTTCAGAACTGCCTTAATTCTACGTGGCATTGATTCAACAAGGTGCTGAAAGCATTCTTTAGAAATGTTGGCCCATATTGATAGGATAGCATCTTGCAGTTGATGGAGATTTGTGGGATGCACATCCAGGGCACGAAGCTCCCGTTCCACCACATCCCAAAGATGCTCTATTGGGTTGAGATCTGGTGACTGTGGGGGCCATTTTAGTACAGTGAACTCATTGTCATGTTCAAGAAACCAATTTGAAATGATTCGAGCTTTGTGACATGGTGCATTATCCTGCTGGAAGTAGCCATCAGAGGATGGGTACATGGTGGTCATAAAGGGATGGACATGGTCAGAAACAATGCTCAGGTAGGCCGTGGCATTTAAACGATGCCCAATTGGCATTAAGGTGCCTAAAGTGTGCCAAGAAAACATCCCCCACACCACTACACCACCACCACCAGCCTGCACAGTGGTAACAAGGCATGATGGATCCATGTTCTCATTCTGTTTACGCCAAATTCTGACTCTACCATCTGAATGTCTCAACAGAAATCGAGACTCATCAGACCAGGCAACATTTTTCCAGTCTTCAACTGTCCAATTTTGGTCATCAACAAGGCATTTTCGCCCACAGGACTGCCGCATATTGGATGTTTTTCCCTTTTCACACCATTCTTTGTAAACCCTAGAAATGGTTGTGCGTGAAAATCCCAGTAACTGAGCAGATTGTGAAATACTCAGACCGGCCCATCTGGCACCAACAACCATGCCACGCTCAAAATTGCTTAAAGGTCCCATTCCATGGATTATTTTTATTATTTTATAATGTTTCCAGGGGTGCCCTTATAATGTTAGTATGTTTTTTAGATCAAAAATTGTTATAATTTAGAAATAAAAGGCATATTTCCTAGCCTGATTTCATTCCCTGGTTTGAACACTCTGTTTGAAGGGGCGTGTCTGCTGTGAGACTTCAGTGTAAACGCCCTCTGCTGTGATTGGCTGACATGCTTGCATATGAAATATCTGGCATTACATGTGGAACTATCTGGAAAACTTTTACTATTACAGCTATTATACGTTTTTACTATTACAGCTATCTGGATTAACGAATCATGAGAAGTATTTTAAGTATTTAGATCTATTACCATCACATAAAAGGTTGCAGTGATGAGCACTGAGCAGATGACAGTCTGTTGATCGCGTGAAAGATCTTATCATTGCAACGCAGTTTCCGCACTATCACTAGCTAATGATTTCACCAATGCAAACATGAGGCATATAATAAATACAGTAAGAGCTTCGTTGTGCAGTGTAACAGCGTCATTGATTTCATAACGAGTTTTGGCAAGAGTCCAGATAAACTCGCGCTGTGTGATTGATAGCTTGGGCGATTGGAAAGGGATTGTTCTTTGATCGCTTTCTGTATATTAATCACAGTTTAAGTAAGATTATTTTCATCCTACTAAGAGAAACGAACGATGTGAAGAGTGATCGCTACTTCCATATCAAATCACTACTTACCGCTTGCTGGAATATAGTTGAAATAGTCCCCTTCGTCAGTATGAAACGCTGAGAGAAGTCTGCTTGATATTATTCCAGGTTAGAAAAACAGTCCGTGGTGAAATGGACAGAGCAAACTAACAACTTCGAATTAAACTTTTGCGGTATCCGATTATAGATAAACATCAACCACGTCTGTTGACATTTCGCCATCAATACGCCTGTGTTCCTGTGGGCGGAGGTTACGGTTCTAGTGACATCATTAAAGCAGGATGTAGAGGGGTGTAGTCCAATCCAGCCGTTTTTTGTAGTCAACTTCTGTTAAATAAAATATCTCGCTTGGCATTGAACTTTGAGCTTTATAATTTTACAGATATTATTTATACTCTAACAACAACATTACACACTAACTAAAGTTTGAAACATGGGATCACATAGAACGGGACCTTTAAATCACCTTTCTTTCCCATTCTGACATTCAGTTTGGAGTTCAGAAGATTGTCTTCTTCTTCTTCTGTAAATTTTATTGGCGGCTTGCAATCATTGTGCATTACCGCCATCTACTGGACTGAGGTGTGATCACATTGGGACGTCATCATTAAAAAAACAAAACAAAAAAAAACAAACCTTTAACATGAAGGGAAAGGCTCTCTCCAAGCAAAGGTTGTCATACCATTCTCTTCTGCCGGTGGAAGAAGCCATAGCGGCTCATCTTTGCCCGCCCTCTGCTGGACGGCACGCTAAGTTGGCACTACCTTCCAATGCTTGCCGCACGACGTCAACCATGCTCCGCCGCGCTTACACCGCCGCTGGACAGGCTGCATCGGCGTTGCACACGATGGCCACCTTGCAAATCTTCCAGGCCGATCTCCTCCGAAAACTGGATGAGGATGGACTGGAAGTGATTTGTGTGCCGGACTTAAGGAGCGCCACGGACCTCGCTCTCCGTGCCACTAAGTCCGCTGCACAGGCCATAGGACGGAGCATGGCCTCTCTCACCGTAGCTGAGAGACATTTGTGGTTGACGCTCTTGGAGATGTCTGATTCAGAGCGCTCTGCGTTCGTCGACGCTCCCCTCTCTTCTGCCGGCCTCTTCGGATCTTCCGTCAATGATTTCGTGGAAAGATTCGCTGAAGTGCAGAAAGCGTCACAGGCCATGAAGCACTTCCTGCCGAAGCGCTCCAGTTCCACAGCAGGCCGTGCGAAACAGCCGTCTGCTCAAAGCTCACAGCCACAGCCTCCGCCCACCGCCACCACTTTGCAGCGCCAACAGGCCCGGGACTCGAGACCATGCTCTCGCTCTCGCTCGGCCCCCTCCGCATGGGCCCCGGCCTAGGATTGCGGTAAAGCTCGAGGCCTCAAAGTCGTCCTAGCACGTCTAGGGAAACGACGGGGTTCAGGTCCACCAAAACTTCTCGCTCGTTCAGTTACAGAAAATGTGACTGTTCCAGTGTATTTTGCAGTAAACAAGCCGGAACCACAGCCCGCTTGCCTGCACACAAACACCGTTTTTACGGCGACCCAGATAAATCCCATAAAGAGTGTATTTTCTGGTTTTCCGGCCACGGCCGAGGGTGTTATGAGTGTAGTAAGAAGCCCAATAGCTCAGTGCTCATTTCTACACACAGACACAGCCCGCCACAAGCCAGGGCTCGCACACATGAAATCGACTCCCGGGGTTTCAGAGTGGGTGCTGAACATTGTAAAGAGAGGCACAACTGGCCGTTGTGCGGCACGCGTCGAAACTACGGTGAAGAAAGAAGTAGCACACCTACTCCGAGCCGAAATAACGAAACTGTTGAGCAAAGGGGCCATAGAGCCTTTATCTCAAGCTCAGAGCGAAGGGGGGCTGTACAGCAGATATTTTCTGGTACCGAAAAAAGACGGGAGTCTCAGACCCATACTAGATCTAAGACAGCTGAACAAAGCGCTTGCAAAACGCCGGTTCAGAATGCTCACAACCAGAAAAATCCTCACGCAAATTCGCCAAAGGGACTGGTTTATGTCAATAGATCTGAAGGACGCGTATTTCCAGATACAAATAGCGTCACGTCACAGGCGATTTTTGAGATTCGCCTTCGAGGGCCAGGCATATCAGTACACAGTCATGCTGTTCGGCTTGTCCCTGGCACCCCATACATTTACGATGTGCATGGACGTGGCACTCGCACCCCTGAAACTCCGGGGCATGCGAGTGTAGAACTACTTGGATGATTGGTTGATTCTAGCTCAATCACACTCAGAGCTCATAGAGCACAGGACCATTTTACTCGAACACCTCGAGAATCTGGGTCTCAGAAGAGTTCACTGTCTCCCAGTCAGAGAATATCTTTTCTGGGCACAGAACTGGACTCGCTGTCTATGACAGCGCAACTATCGCCACAGCGCGCACTGAATATTCAGCGCATGACGGAATCCTTCCGCTGCGGCGCTATTGTCCCGCTCAGAAAATTTCTGAGAATGCTGGGTCTCATGGCCTCAGCATCGTCAGTACTTCAGCTGGGTCTGCTTCGCATGCGCCCACTGCAGTTCTGGCTAAAAGCGCGAGTACCGCGCCGAGCGTGGACCTCCGGTCTGTTTCGTCTCAAGGACGATCAGAAATGCACTTCTGAATATAGGACCAAACAGACTGTTGTAGCGACAATGACTTTGTTGTGGGGAATTAATACTCAACTGAGGAGAATATTCATAATATGATGAATATTAATATCGCATACACAAATTCAATTATCCCAAATTGGGAATAGATCAAACCTCACCTTATATTAATAATTAACATGATTACTCGTATTAACCATTAATATAGGTAGATGAAATTATATCTTTAATCAGGGGAAATTTAGATAGAATTCACTATTCAGTTATTACTCAAATGTCTGTCCGGCAGAATTTCTGTATCGAAACCTAACGGTCTGTAACACCGATAAATAACCTTCCTGTGGCCACAAGGAACGATATTTTCGTGTTTCAGACAATTTAGAGATTGGGATAGTAAAATCAGGTAGAGCTGTAACCTAGACCAACTTTCAGGGACTTCAGTAATGGAACACTGAGACAAATTCAATTCAAAAGATTATGGAATTTAATATAAAACAAGCTAAAGATTACACGTACTAATCAAAAACATGCAGGAGTAAATATGCATAACAAACAAACAAACAATATAACACGATCGCAATAAGAAATAAAAAGAGGGTATGAGAGGGAGAGAGAGAGAGAGAGAGAGAGAGAGAGAGAGTTTGTAGAGTCAGGGGATTTACGTGTGTGCGTAAAAGAGTGAGAACATGTGGGAGTGTGTTTGTGAGAGTGCGTGTGTGGTTGTGGGAGAGCGTGCATGTGTGTGTTTAAGAGTAAGTGAAAGAGACAGAGGAAGGCAATATAGATACTTTCAAACAACACAGGTTAAACCGTTACCTCACAATGAGACCCCAACAGCTTTTAGTAATTCTTAGACAATCTTAAAACAGCAGTTCTTTTCGGATTGCAAATTAAAAGATGTACATTACTTGATTTGGCTATGCCCTCTTTTGTGCGTCTGTGTGGAAAGGAGGCTTTGAAAGGAGGTTTGGAACCACGTGGTCGAATGAGTCTTCAAGGCGGAGTTGAGGCGCTGGTGACTCGGCTTTAGAGCGTACGCAAATTTAGCCAAGAGATGATTTAGTCTTAAGTTGGTTTTCGTTGGTATTTAAGGAAAATACCAAACTGAGGTAGAGTCTCAAGAAAAGAAAGACTTAGAATAAAAACGAAAGTAGAAAGCAAACGAAGAAGCTTGTAGTGAAGAAGAAGTGGTCCTCTCTCTGGCGAACTGCCACGAATAGAGCATGGTTCCGTGTTATGAAGGAGCCCAGCCACGCCTTCCTCACGTACCTACTCCAATCATTTGGGCGGATGTGTGGCGCCAAAACTTTTCTTTGTTCGCTAAGTACAGCCTTCTGGAAAGGGGTGCAGCGGAGATTTAATCTGTTATAAACTGATATAAATGATAGAATGCACAATTTCCTACTTTGAGTTAGGAATTCAACACCGTTGGTTTTCTGGAACAAGACGATACCAAGGATCGTGATTCTGGTAGTTAATAACAAAGAGTTACATGATTCTTTGTAATAATAAGCATTTCACTTTTGATTATACCATAAAACTTAGCTATAGCGGTCTACCGTATATAGGGACCATAAAACACAACACGAAATACATTTCAAAATACATTGAAAAGGGGGATTTTGATCACAATTTCCAAGGATGAGAGTGTCTCTGTGTTTGTGTGTGTGTGTGCGTCGGTGCACGCAAAGTTCACGCTGCTGTGTGAACTTTTGTTCACCCGAGGTTCGTATGTGTGTGCGCATGTGTGTGCGTATGCAGAGTCATTCAAACGTTGAACCGCGTGGCGAACTTTTGTCCTCCCCCCTCCTCGGGGGAGAGTGTATGTATGTGCGTATCTTCTTGAATTGATGGCATTAACACCAGGGTACATGGTCGAACATCTGTTAACAATGTTGTCTTGTTTTGAGGCGTTGAGCGATAGGGGAAATGTCAGCGGGGTGGCCGCCAGAGTGGCGTCTTGCTGGTCATATGTCTTTGTATTGCGGTACAACAGGATGCTTCTTTGTTTACCCACGAAAAACAGATCTGTGTTCTCTGATCAGAAATCAATGATTTACACATTGTAGGGGGGGGGGGGGGGGGGGGTAGACGCCATTTGTTCTGAATGTCGCAGTTCAAGAGAATAGAGGGTGTTTGTGAATGAGGATTCCAGTAAGTTAATTAAATCCCCTAGAGACTAGAGGAGGGTTGAGCACGGGAGGATGACGCTAATTTAATCACATGCAACTGATCATCTGCTTTGCGTTACACTGTCCAGGAACAATGTTCCGACAGGAGAATGACCTCTACACCCACAGACAGTCCAACTGCTGTGGAAGAAGTTCGGCAGAGCGAAGGTAGACCTGTTTGCGTCTCAAGAAAACGCTCACTGTCCGGAGTTTTTTTCCAAGAGCAGGGATGCGATGGCCCATGTCTGGCCTCGCTGCCCGCTCTATGCTTTTCCCCCCGTCACGCTCCTGCCTCAGGTATTAGAGTGAATCAGGGAAAATTAATGCTCAGTGCTACTTGTGGCTCCGCTCTGGAAGAACCAGGCCTGGTTCCCAGTTCTGATGCAGCTGATAAGCACTGCCCCATGGCCAATACCAGTGAGGAGGGACCTCCTCTCTCAGGCCAAGGGCTCGATTTGGCATCCTCGCCCAGAGCTATGGTCCCTACATGTGTGGGCTGTCAACGGATACCCGCTAACCTCCCGGTGGGAGTGTTAAACACAATCACGCAGGCTAGGGCCCCGTCTACCAGACGGCTCTATTCCTCAAAATGGTCGGTGTTATCTGGCTGGTGCACAGCTCGTGGCATATCACCCCCAGACTGTGGGGTGACGGAGGTTCTCTCCTTCCTACAAGAGCTGCTGGATAAGGGCAGGACCCCATTCACGCTCAAGGTTAACGTGGCGGCCATAGCAGCGTTTACTAAACCAGCGCTCGGCCAGTCACTTGGAAGGAACGAATTAGTCATCCGCTTCCTTAAGGGAACTAAGAGGCTGAATCCTCCTAGACCTCATTCAGTACCCATGTGGGACCTTTCTACGGTTTTGGAAGCCATTAAAGGTGCCCCATTCGAGCCAATCCAAACAATAGATATTAAACACTTGTCTTTCAAGACAGTGTTTCTTCTGGCTCTCGCTTCAGTGAAGCGCATAGGGGACTTACTTTCCCTGTCGGCCCTGCCGGTCTCTAATGAGGAGAAGGACACGAGCTTCCTTTGCCCGGTTAGGGCATTAAGGGCTTATGTGTCTCGCTCGACTGTCTTCAGACAGACGGAGCAGCTCTTTGTTTCGTTCAGCGGATGTTCTAAGGGACTAGCTGCATCGAAACAGAGTCTATCCAGATGGATAGTTGATGCTATAGCGCTGGCTTACACTTTTAAGGGCCTGCAGTGCCCGTTAGGTGTCAGAGCGCACTCCACAAGAGGCATGGCCTCGTCGTGGGCCTGGTCCAGTGGGATTGCCTTGCAAGATATATGTATGGCGGCAGGTTGGGCCTCCCCGTCTACATTTATAAGGTTTTATAACCAAGAGGTTCTCGCCTTACAGGCTAAGCTGCTGTCGGTCTAATAAATCAGTATTGAATAACTCTATGGGCAGTGTGTAAGACCCACAATATTCATCAGTTCAGGCCGAGTTTTTCGCCCTGTCTGTATGGAATACTATTAATGTAATTTGCGCCTTATAGGACGCTACTAAATCTGGGAAAAATTGCTGTTCTAGCCCCTTTTTTCCCGGACTCTCTGTGAGTTCCCTGGTGATCGTGCACTATATGAGCCCCGGGCACCTGCCCTTGGGACTTTGGTGTTGGATCTCAGCACGCACGGCGTTTTACATTGGGTTCCCCTAGTGTAAGATACTTACGCAGTACGAGAGACCTCTCGTAAGAGGACGTACTCGGTTACTAACGTAACCTCGGTTCTCTCTAGAAGAGAGAACGAGTACTGCGTATCTTAGCCGTGCATGCAACACGCTCTGGTTCGCTTCGGCGATGAAAAACCAGATTGTATCAGCCTGTTGAGCTGTATTTATAGGTGTCACAAGCTGGGCTCGAACTCGGGTCTCAGGTGTGGAGAATGAGTGTTCTACCACTTACAACTCTCGAATCAAACTTGGGTCCAGGATGTCCTTGGCTGGAACCCAGGAGCGCTCCTCTGGCCCGTAGCCCTCCCATACTGCAGAGAGTTCTGGACCCTCCTGGAGTCCAGTATCCGGCACACTGTGTAGGCTGGCTGGCTGTCAATGATCCTGGGAGGTGGAGGGGGTCTGCGTGGGGGGGCAAAAGGAGAAGACAAGACAGGTTTTAGTAACGAAACATGAAAAGTGGGGTTAATTCTAAGGGAGCGAGGGAGAAACAAACGATAAGAAACAGGGTTAACTTTCCTTGCTATGCGAAAAGGGCCAATGTATTTCTGGGAAAGCTTCTTGGATTCTTGGAAAGCGCTGGGCCGAGGGAACACCAACTTGCACCTCTTCCTCTGGAAATAATGGAGGGGTGTATCCAAACTGGCATTCGGGGACAATCCGGTGGCCGAGGACTGGAGGGTGTTGTGGGCATATTCAGCCCAAACGATATAGGTGGTACAAGACGTGGGATTACTGGCCGCCATACAGGGCAAGGTGGTTTCCAGATCCTGATTAATCCTTTCCGTCTGGCCATTAGACTCTGGATGGAACCCAGATGATAGGCTGGCAGTGGCCCCAATAAGCCTGCAGAAGGCCCCCCAGAACCGGGACAAGAATTGGGGACCTCGATCGGAGACGATGTCTAGGGGAATCCCAAATATCCGGAAGACATGGTTCATGAGGAGCTCAGCAGTCTTCTTGGCTGAAGGCAGCTTGGGGAGGGGAATAAACCGAGCGGCCTTAGAGAACCGGTCTACAACCACTAGGATGACTGTGTTGCCCTGGGATGGAGGAAGTCCTGTAACAAAGTCCAAAGAAAGGTGTGACCACGGCCTGCGAGGAACAGGTAAGTGATGGAGCAGTCCCTGGGGTCGCTGATGTGTAGACTTTCCCTGGTTGCACACAGGGCAGGCTTCAACATAGACCTGAACATCCTTCTTGATGGACGGCCACCAAAACTGCCGCTGGAGGAAGTCCAGTGTGCGAGCACTACCTGGATGGCATGTCAAGGGCGACTCATGACCCCACTGCAAGACCCGGGCTCGAACAGAGAGAGGAACGTACAGGCGTCCGGCGGGACCACCGCCTGGGTCGGGCTCAAGGACAAGGGCCTCTCGAACCACTCTTTCTAGTTCCCACTGAAGAGGTGCGACGATCCTAGAACTCTGAATAATCGATGCCAAGGGCTTCTCTTGTATTTCGGGAGAGCAGGCTCGAGATAGGGCATCTGGCTTGACATACTTGGTGCCAGGTCTGTAAGACAGGAGAAACTGGAATCGATTAAAAAACAGGGACCATCGCGCTTGCCGAGGGTTCAACCGCTTAGCCTGCTGTTCTTGTGGTCTGTGAGAACCTGGAAAGGATGCTGAGCCCCCTCAAGCCAGTGGCGCCACTCTTCCAAGGCCAGTTTTACCGCAAGCAACTCTCGATCCCCCACGTGGTAGTTGCGCTCAGCGTCAGACAGGCGGCGAGACATGAAGGCACAAGGGTGTCATTTTCCATCCTCACCCCTCTGTGACAGGACGGCTCCCACCCCCACCTCAGAGGTGTCCACCTCCACCACGAAAGGTCTTTCTGGGTCAGGGATAACCAGGATCGGAGCGGAAGTGAAGCGACCTTGACTGTGGCAGGGGTGGGCCAGCTGTGGACTGCTTTGACTTTCTTGGGGTCCATCTCCAGGTGGCCAGGAGTGACGATAAACCCGAGAAACTGAGTCTGGGAAACATGAAATTCACACTTCTCAGGTTTTACGTAGAGATGGATGTCAAGGAGTCTCTGGAGAAACCTACTAATATGCCCCACATGCTCCTTCAGTGACCTTGAGAAGATGAGGATATCGTCCAGGTATACAAAGACAAACAGATTAAGCATGTCCCGGAGAACATCATTAATCAGGGCCTGGAATACTGCGGGGGCATTTGTGAGCCCGAATGGCATCACCAGATATTCATAGTGACCCGTGGGGGTGATGAAGGCCGTCTTCCATTCGTCTCCTTGCCGGATCCGCACAAGATGGTAAGCATTGCGGAGATCCAGTTTAGTAAAAATGGAAGCCCCTTGAAGCAACTCAAAAGCAGTGGCCATGAGGGGAAGGGGATATCGATTCCGAACCGTGATCTTGTTGAGACCCCGGTAATCAATACAAGGCCTAAGACCCCCGTCTTTCTTTTCTACAAAAAAGAAGCCCGCCCCAGCTGGGGAAGTAGAGGCACGGATGATGCCGGCTGCCAAGGACTCCTTAATGTAGATATCCATAGCTGAGTGTTCAGGGGAGGATAAGACCCGATCCCTGGGAGGGCAGGAACCGGGAAGTAGATCAATAGCATAGTCGTAAGTGCGGTGAGGTGGTAAGGAAGTAGCCCGGGACTTGCTGAACACTGCCTTGAACCGATGGTAAACACTGGGGACACAGGAGAGGTCGACAGACTCTTGAAACTCGGTACTAGGAGTTGAGGGACTCTGAAGCATGCAGGTGAGTTGACAAATGGAACCTCAGCTTAGAATGGTTCCAGTAGGCCAGTCGATCTGGGGATAATGTCTGCACAGCCAAGGGTGACCCAGGATAATAGGATACTCGGGGGAGTCAATGAGATAGAAGGTCTCCTCCTGCTGGTGTTGAAAGATGGTAAGTCGCAGGGACTGAGTGGCCTCTGTAACTTTGCCTGGTTCCAGAGGTCTGCCATCCAAGGCTGTAACTGCCTGGGGTTGAGGAAGTAGTTGGGTAGGGATCTTAAGTTCCTTAGCCAAGGTTAGATCCAGGAAATCACCTGCGGAGCCAGAATCAATCATAGCCTGGACCTGATGCTGGTGGCCCTCCCAGGACAGAGTGGCTGGAATAGCTAGGACAGCGTTAGTAGGAGGAGCTCTAATTTTCCCCATCACAGCCCTCCTGTAGCCGGGCGGGGACAGGCGTTTCCCGAAAGCTCAGGGTAGGTGGAGCGGAAGTGGCCGGCAACCCCACAGTACAGGCATTGACGCTCCCTCATGCGACGTTCCCTTTCGTTGGGAGAAAGAATGGAACGGCCTAACTGCATATCCTCTGGGGAATCCTGGAGTTGTTCAGGGGGCGGGGAAACTCTGAACGAAGGAACACCAACTGGAGAAACAGAGCTGCTCAGAGGAACTTGGGAGTGAGAGACCTGGCGGCTCTCCGCTCTCCGCACTCTAAGACGATTGTCCAGGCAGATGGCCAATGCTATGAGGGACTCAAGATCCGAAGCTGGTTCTCGGGTGGCTAACTCATCTTGAAGGGGCTCAGACAACCCTCCCTGAAAATAGACCCTCAGTGCTTCATCATTCCATCCACTCCTTGCTGCTATGGTCCGAAATTCAATGGCAAAATCTGCCGTGCTGCGGGAACCCTGACGGAGAGAGAGTAGGTGCTTGGAAGCTTCCCGACCACTGACAGGGTGATCAAACACCCGCTTGAACTCATTCACAAATTCCAAGTAGGAGTCACAACAAGTATCCTGGGATTGCCACACCGCGGAGGCCCAGGAGAGCGCCTTGTCCGAAAGAAGGGTAATGATGTAAGCAATCTTGAAACGTTCTGCGGAAAAACTTGAGGGTTGAAGCTCGAAGATGAGGGAGCGCTGGGTGAGGAAACCCCGGCAGGAACTTGGATCTCCAGCAAAGGGCTTGGGAGGTGGTAGTCGGGGCTCTGCTACTGGAGAAGTCCTGTCACCACTCAGGGGTGATCCAGAGGAAGGTGAAGGAACAGGGAGGCGTTCGGAGAGCTGGCGGATGGAACTCATCATATCAGCCAGGAGTTGAGAATGACTGGCCACAGCGTCGGCGCTGTGGTGGGGCATTCGAGGGCCGTGCCCCCCCTAGCGGTTATTGATGCCCCTCCTACGCATACCTGTCAACCCTCCCGTTTTTCCCGGGATTCTCCCGTATTTTACATTACTATCCCGCTATCATCCCGTTTAAATATTTCCCCGAATTTCTCCCGTATTTTTAATCTTTCTATAAAAATATTTTTTAAAAATTCCACTGGGCGCAAACCAGTTAAGCAGAAATCCCGCCCTGCAGCTTATTTCATTGGTTAAGGTTACAATGACGGGTAGTTTTAGGGATCAGTGTTTGGTGTATTCAAACAGCAGTTTGTTTGACAGGCGATCTGACCAATCATAGTAGATTAACATGAGGATTTGAACTTGAAAAACGGAGGGTAGGCAACAAACGTCTTTCCATGGTCAAAACAACATTCCTTTTTATATTCATTCATGTTTATTTGATGCTATAAATATAAATTAACTAGAAGGTAGAGATGATTGGTTCATGAGCAGCTTTAACTGAGGCTCTACAGCGATCTGTCCGACACATTCAAGAGCCACAAAACGGTATTGTTTACATTTCTTTAAAAAATTACCAAATTTGAAAGTTGAAGTGTTTGAAATTACCAAATGAGACTTTGCTTCATATCAAAAGCTGGTCTGTCCTGTCTGCCAGCGAGTTGTTAACGTTAGTCCTCTGAAGTAGTTTGGGGAGTAAAAAAATTTGCACGAAGAACAGCAGAGATGGTATTGGAGACTATGTATGTAATGTAGTATGTATGTAATACAGAGATTATGTATTTATTTATGTTAATATCTGCGCAATTAATGTGTAGTAATATCTGCATTTGTGTATACTTGGCTGCCTGTAAGAAGATATGTAAGGGATCATGTAGAGCGAGGCGGTTGTATTACATGGCTACCAACAAAATAAATCAATAATTTGACACAAAATATTGATTTAAAAAGGAGTTTATTTATTTAAAAACTATTGTATTGCTTCCGCTAAAGAAAATAATCCGTTCCGTCTCTACGGTTAGAGTCCTGCGTCCATAGCAACGCTCTGTTTTTCATGGCAATGGTGTGTTAACGTTATACTTAGCAGCGGCTGTTATCAAGAAATAACAGACCGCATTATATATTAGAATTCAACCAAGCCATGTAATTGTAATAATAATAATAATAATAATAATAAACGTGTTTAGTTTTATATAGCATTTGTGCTGTGTTGGACTATGATGTCGCCACTGCGTCAAAATATTTGTCAAACGTCAGTGCCCCCCCGCCGATGACCCAATGCCCCTCCAAACAACAGGAGGCAGGATGCTGACAATATGCCTAAGCCACGCCTGTTTCAGCGGGACGTGACGCAGTGGGCGTGAAGCGCCCTCATTGGATCTGACGTCACGAGAGACCTCTCTCGATAGGCTGCTGCAGTTGCCGCAGGTCAGCCAATAGGCACGCGAGCTGTCTTGCCTACAGCGGGGGAAATAAGTATTGACCACGTCATCATTTTTCTCAGTAAATATATTTCCAAAGGTGCTATTGACATGAAATTTTCACCAGATGTTGATAACAACCCAAGTAAGCCATACATACAAAGAAACAAACAAAAATAAGTTCAGAAATTAAGTTATGTGTAATAATGTGAAATGACACAGGGAAAAAGTATTGAACACATGAAGAAAGGGAGGTGCAAAAAGGCATGGAAAGCCAAGACAACTGCTGAAAACTTACAGTAATTAAAAAGCAATCCAGCCCCCTGTCAGTGGAAATTAATAACAGCTGGTTCAGTCCCAAATGATGGCCTACAAAAAGGTCTCATTGCCAAGGTGTCACACAAGACACATCTCATGATGGGTAAAAGCAAAGAGCTGTCTCAAGACCTTCGCAACCTAATTGTTGCAAAACATAATGATGGCATTGGTTATAGGCGCCATTCTAAGCTTCTGAATGGTCCAGTGAGCACTTTTGGGGCCATAATACGGAAGTGGAAAGACAATAATTTCACCATAAATTTGCCTCGACCAGTGCTCCTCGCAAGATTTCTGATAGAGGAGTGAAAAGAATAATCAGAAGAGTTGTCCAAGAGCCAAGGATCACTTGTGGAGAGCTTCAAAAAGACCTGCAGATAGCAGGTACTGTTGTCTCAAAGAAAACAGTAAGTAATGCACTCCACCGCCATGGCCTGTATGCACGCTCACCACGCAAGACTCCATTACTGAAGAAAAAGCATGTTGAAGCTCATTTAAAGTTTGCTGCACAACATTTGGAAAAGCCAGTGAAATACTGGGAGAATATAGTGTGGTCACATGAGAGCAAAATTTAACTGTTTGGATGCCATAATACACACCATATTTGGAGGAGAAATGGCAGTGCACATTACCCTAAAAACACCATACAATGGTGTTGGCTCTTGGACAACTCTTCTGATTATTCTTTTCACTCCTCTATCAGAAATCTTGCGAGGAGCACTGGTCGAGGCAAATTTATGGTGAAATTATTATCTTTCCACTTCCGTATTATGGCCCCAAAAGTGCTCACTGGACCATTCAGAAGCTTAGAATGGCGCCTATAACCAATGCCATCATTATGTTTTGCAACAATTAGGTTGCGAAAGGTCTTGAGACAGCTCTTTGCTTTTACCCATCATGAGATGTGTCTTGTGTGACACCTTGGCAATGAGACCTTTTTGTAGGCCATCATTTGGGACTGAACCAGCTGTTATTAATTTCCACTGACAGGGGGCTGGATTGCTTTTTAATTACTGTAAGTTTTCAGCAGTTGTCTTGGCTTTCCATGCCTTTTTGCCCCTCCCTTTCTTCATGTGTTCAATACTTTTTTCCTGTGTCATTTCACATTATTACACATAACTTAATTTCTGAACTTATTTCTGTTTGTTTCTTTGTATGTATGGCTTACTTGGGTTGTTACCAACATCTGGTGAAAATTTCATGTCAATAGCACCTTTGGAAATATATTTACTGAGAAAAATGATGACGTGTTCAATACTTATTTCCCCCGCTGTATGTCTGCATGCTGCCGCAACGCGTTTTACATTATTACAAAATTAAGGATAATTTTTGGCTTCAATATCTTGCGGAAAAGAGATTTTCCCTAGTGTAAGATTGTCACGGTTAGATCCAATGTCTCTCTCTCGTCCCGTGCTTTGTTTGTTTACATGTGTGTGAGCGCGTGAGTGGGTGTGTCCGGCTTGTTATCACTGATCAGCGATCCAGCTGCAATCACTCATCATCAGCTGCAGCCCATCTCATCACAATATATAAACTCACCACTTTCTCATCTCCCCTGTCAGATCGTTGTATGAAGTCCTTGTGTTGTGTCTGATCCTGTTCCCGTTCCTGTTCATCGTCTCCGTCCTGAGTTCCTGTGTTCTGGTCTCCGTCTTGTGGATTCGTTTCATGTCAGGATTTTGTCAGCACTTCAGAGCACCCTGCACTTCTGTCTTCACCGTGTCTGGCCATCGAAGTCCCTGCGCCACAGCCTGCATCGTCTCGGACTTTCATCATCATCATCATCATTACTTCATTCTAAATAAAAGAGTTTTACTTGCACATTGTTTCCTCGTTTCTGTCGTAACAGAACGATCTGACCCAACATGGAAACAGCGAGTAATACAGCACCATCGATGGAGGATTACATCAATAACAGCATGGTGCGTATGGATCTTCAAGAGAAGAACCTCAACGATACTGGTCGCGCTGTTCAGGCTTTAGTGGCGCAGGTGTCCGAGCTCACCCGGCAGATCCAACAGATGCGAGCTCCCACTGCGCCGCCCACACCAGCCGCTCCCCCCACACCATC
Organism: Rutilus rutilus; assembly: GCF_951802725.1. NCBI lineage: Eukaryota > Metazoa > Chordata > Actinopteri > Cypriniformes > Leuciscidae > Rutilus > Rutilus rutilus. Next base: position 25,104,460 of record NC_140223.1, read on the forward strand.
GGAAGGCCCATCCCAGTCAGAGCCCCCCCTACCAGTTCCAGAACCCTACTCAGGTGAACCTAATTTTTGCAGGGCTTTTCTAACCCGGTGTTCCATGCATTTCTCCCTCCAGCCCAAAACCTTCAATAATGAACGTTCCAAGGTCGCCTTTGGGGGGGGGGGGGGGGGGGCAAATGCTATCATTGTTTTTTGGCAAGGTATACACCCCTAGTATTAGAAAAATCACGATAGCAGTGCAGCGGTGGTAGCGAAATCACTTTTTTCAGCTCATGTAGTTACTAACCCCCTAAGATAAATTCCGTTTTTGAAATCTGGTGTATATCTGGTTTAGGCTCATGCTAGGGATATTGTCAATATTCTATAATATGGTGCTTGGTATCGTTGGAAAGGGGACCTTTTAGGCTTTCATTTAAGCCCAGTACTGAATCTGTCTGCCAAACACAGAGGTCACAAGACTTCTTTAAACCAGAAATAACACACATTTTTTCACAATTTCCGCCTAAACTGTATGCTTTCTTTTATCCCTGTGGCATGAAAGAACACCATGGACACAAAACTCAACAACTTCAATACTCAAGGCACTCTGATGACTCAGAAAATGTATAATATACCCATACTATTTATTTGTGAGAGCCTTAAATTAGACTTGTGCAGCCAGCACAAGTCTTCAAAATAGAATAGAGCGACTAGACTGGACAAATAGAATACCCTGTTAGTCCAGGGCCAAATGGCCTATTTATTCATGTACAGTTGTAATAAAAAGTAATTGTTTCAATAGAGTTGTCAACATAAGACTTGTAAGTGGTTTAACAAAATGTTTCTATCATGTATTTTGATATTCACCCACTTTCAGTTCGAATGTCAGAAAGTAGCTCATGCAGGGAATGTTGATGGATTTTGACAGTTTGAAAGTTTAAAAAAAAAATGAGTTTTGTGAAAAGATTGTTGGATCAGTTGACTGGTTATAACAACACTACCAACTATGCCATCTTCAATCAACTTCCACTGAGTTCCAGGGGTATTAAATGTAAGTACAAAATACTTTTTCTCTTGTGCTTGTGAATTGGTGGGGAATAGTAGCAGTAGCTAATGTAAGCTTGGCGTTTTTAGCAGGCTAGCTATCTAGCAGGCTAGCTAGCTTGCAGGTTAAACTGGCTGTCATAGATTAATCATAGACTGGCATAGATCAATCTATGAAACAGTGTAACAGTAACTGCTACAGTGCAGTCAGGGCTCTCAAGTGTCACATGACAGTTACTCATTTCGGTCTTTTGTTACGCCCTCTCGCCACACATTGTATTTCTCACGTGGAAAAACTATTTATAATATATTTAATATGCCACAGCACCTAAAATGTCTCTGGCCGCGCCAGTCTCATTATGGAACCGGCAGGAATCAATCGCTGTAAAAATCTATTATTGTCTATCCATTATAAAAGTGCATCTATCCATAATAAAAGTGGATATATCCATTATAAAAGTGCATCTATCCATCATAAAAGTCCATCTATCCATTACAAAAGTGCATCTATCAATTATAAAAGTGCATCTATCCATTATAAAAGTGCATCTATCAATTATAAAAGTGCATCTATCCATTATAAAAGTCCATCTCTCCATCATAAAAGTCCATCTATCCATTATAAAAGTCCATCTCTCCATCATAAAAGTCCATCTATCCATTATAAAAGTCCATCTCTCCATCATAAAAGTCCATCTATCCATTATAAAAGTGCATATATCCATCATAAAAGTGCATCTATCCATTATAAAAGTGCATCTATCCATTATAAAAGTGCATCTATCCATTATAAAAGTCCATCTCTCCATCATAAAAGTCCATCTATCCATTATAAAAGTGCATCTATCCATTATAAAAGTGCATCTATCCATTATAAAAGTGCATCTATCTATTATAAAAGTCCATCTCTCCATCATAAAAGTCCATCTATCCATTATAAAATTGCATATATCCATCATAAAAGTCCATCTATCCATTATAAAAGTGCATCTATCCATTATAAAAGTGCATCTATCAATTATAAAAGTGCATCTATCCATTATAAAAGTGCATCTATCTATTATAAAAGTCCATCTCTCCATCATAAATGTCCATCTATCCATTATAAAAGTCCATCTCTCCATCATAAAAGTCCATCTATCCATTATAAAAGTGCATCTATCCATTATAAAAGTGCATCTATCCATTATAAAAGTCCATCTATCCATTATAAAAGTGCATCTATCCATTATAAAAGTGCATCTATCCATTATAAAAGTGCATCTATCCATTTTAAAAGTCCATCTCTCCATCATAAAAGTCCATCTATCCATTATAAAATTGCATATATCCATCATAAAAGTCCATCTATCCATTATAAAAGTGCATCTATCCATTATAAAAGTGCATCTATCAATTATAAAAGTGCATCTATCCATTATAAAAGTGCATCTATCTATTATAAAAGTCCATCTCTCCATCATAAAAGTCCATCTCTCCATCATAAAAGTCCATCTATCCATTATAAAATTGCATATATCCATCATAAAAGTCCATCTATCCATTATAAAATTGCATATATCCATCATAAAAGTCCATCTATCCATTATAAAAGTGCATCTATCAATTATAAAAGTGCATCTATCCATTATAAAAGTGCATCTATCCATCATAAAAGTCCATCTCTCCATCATAAAAGTCCATCTATCCATTATAAAAGTGCATATATCCATCATAAAAGTCCATCTATCCATCATAAAAGTGCATCTATCCATTATAAAAGTGCATCTATCCATCATAAAAGTGCATATATCCATTATAAAAGTGCATCTATCCATCATAAAAGTCCATCTATCCATCATAAAAGTGCATCTATCCATTATAAAAGTGCATCTATCCATTATAAAAGTGCATCTATCCATTATAAAAGTGCATATATCCATCATAAAAGTGCATATATCCATCATAAAAGTGCATCTATCCATTATAAAAGAGCATCTATCCATCATAAAAGTACATCTATCCATCATAAAAGTGCATCTCTTCATCATAATAGTGCATGTCTTCATGTTCATTTTATGAAGTATACTTCAGTAATTTTCAAGTATATTTTTTTAAGTATACTTTATGTAGCAAGTATACTAATATCAATGTGTACTTGTAGTAAACTTGTGTACTATTTCAATACTGATTGGGACTAAATTGGTATGGAATTATTCTTGTGCCAATAATAATGAACGTAGCTTTTCAAGAAACTAATGGAAATATAAATTGAAACTGAATAAAATATCTTTGAAACTGAAAAAGAATAAATCGCAGGCAAAATTTTTTACTTCGTTTTTAATACACTAGTTTTGCTAACTATTTCTCATATTTCAGTCGCTGATCTGAACTTACAAATGCGCTTCCAGAGTTTTCATTTACGCTTCTGGAGTTTTCGTTCGCCGTTCTGACACATTTCTCTCGTGGGGGCGGGGCTAGTGGCAGTGTGTTCTCATTGGCTACTGAGGTTTTGACTGACAGCTTCTTCACCTGGAAGTGAAGACGTCAGTGTTGTGTTTACATGTGTGGATTTAAGCGTCTGTAATCGCAGCTTTCTATTTCATTTTAGTGATATTAAGTTTATATCTGTATTTATTTGCTGCTACACTATATTGTTGAGATGATTTCTTATAGAAGGAATAAATAGTACAGACGAATGATATCATTATCATTAGTCATCGTCGTTATCAGGATACTGGATAGCCTACTCGTGGTAAGTCTGATTTTTTTTTTAAATACTAATACTATTTATAATACAGTACTGACTTTTTTCAGGTGGAGAGGCATTTTAGAGCTCAGTGAGAGCCCATAACAGCTGTGTTGTCTTGATTTAACTTAGCCCAATCATTACGTTAAAGGCAGGGTAGGTAGAAATGGTCTAAAAAATTTATTTTTCAAATTTGTTTAAACTTTATGTACATATCAATACATAATTAAAATGTAAGTACTCTGAAAAAGAAAGTATCAAAATCGAGTGTCTGTAGACCTCTCACGACTGTTTTAAAGACATCTCATTATTTCCATTCACTCCACCCCCTCATTTCTGTGCTTCTTCCAAAGCCACGCCCCCAAAACGCATGAACGCGCGACTCCGACCGCTGAGCTAGAGGACGCATTATTTACCTGAGACAAGCGGAGGGGAAGGGGCATTTTTTTGCCTGGTTTGCCTTCACTAACTCCATATGCCGGTACTGTAAATTTAGATTGCTCTTTCTCTGCCATTGTTTTGGTATTCCTAGGTTCAGTGCCTTCTTCTTCTTCTTCGATAGATTTTATTGGCAGCTTGCAAACATAGTGCATTACCGCCATCTACTGGACGGAGGTGTGATCAGGTTCCGTGCCTCTCGCACTCCTCAAATCAAACGGTCGCGCGCAAGTGGGCAGGTGCTGTGTGGCAAAAGGGTGGTTGCCATGGTTGCGAGAGAGTGACAGTCGCCTAAGCCAATCCTTTGATTCGTCCCGAATCGAAATAATGAGCTGTGTTTAATACAGATTAAACGGTCTAGAGTCACTTGATTTTTATACTCTTTTTTTCAGAGTTCTTACATTTTAATTATGTATTGATATCAGAGCATGTGAGCGGAGTGGAGCGGTGAGAATCTCCGCTCATCGCTCACTGAACTGTTCACCCCTCCGCTCCCCCGCTCAAAGCTACATCAGGCCGCTCCGCTCATTTTCGCTCAGCGCTCAACCCAGTTTGCTTCGCGCTCCACTCAAATCACCCCCCGCTCGCTCCAAAAAAGGAAAAAAAATCTACATGTAGGCTATATTACTTGTAGCGGTCCCCAACCTTTTTTGCGCCACGGACCGGTTTAAAATCAGACAATATCAGACACGGACCGGCCTTCAAGGTGTGTGGCGGATAAATACAACAAAAATGATTAAAATGATACGACTGGCATAAAAACTGGGGTATTTTTTTAAATATCCTATAATAATAAACGTGAATCCAATGTGTAGGCCTACTCGCAATTTTATTAACAGCGTCCTCTAACATCGCGCAGGCAAATGAGAAAGTCTGAAAACAAACAAAATGCCCCCAAAAGAAAAAAAATCTCTATGTTTTCAGTGCTGATGCGTTCACGTAACATGTAAGGGCACCTAAAAGCTGTCACAACGAACCGGCAAAATGATTATGAATATGTAAAATATAGCAGAAGACATTTTAATTTTTTTTATGTCTGTCGGCTGGAAAGATGCTGACTCGTGATCTTCGCAGTAGTGAACGCGCCTGAGAGAAATGCACATTTCATACGGGAGAGCAGTCTGTTTTCTTTCGTTTTGAATTGTTCTGTTTAAAAGTAGACATTTCAAGCTTTATATATATGTCTCAGGTGTGTGAGGCAAGTTGGCTATACGCTGAGTTTCGGTTCATTCATGAGACAAACTCCAGGTTCACGCCGGCGCCTTCGTATCGTGGTTATCTATTTTCTAATATATTTCTAATATTTAATAATATTAAATCCAGACAATGGTTGATGAAACCTTGATTAAAATTAAGATACAATTAATACAAAACGAAATTAATTTTAAAGACAGGCTTTGTGCTTTCTGTTTGAGGTCTGAGTGAAAGTTTTAAAGCAGTCTTAGTGCCGCCTTCAGAGCGCTCACGTCCGTAACGGAGAACTGTCCCGTCCATAACATTTTTTTTTTTTTTTTTTGTATAAATTTCTAAATAAATGTGACTTATAGTCCAGTGCGAGGCTAGGCCTATGTTTTTTCTTCTTCATGGCGCATTTTTTGACTGATGCGCCTTATAGGCTACTCCGGAGCGACTTATATTGATAGGCTACACCTGTATGAATTCTCATTTTACTTTTTGAACTCCATTATTGAGCCGAGTTTTGCCTGAAAATAGTCTACTGTTGATGACTGTGCAAGACAAATGGATTCAGGGTCAGGCTTGACTGAGCATGCTTCAGACTCGTGGTGTGAGCGGAGCGGAGCGAAATTGGAGCGGGAAATGCGACGCTCCGTCCTTTTGAAATTGCCGCTCTGCGCTCTGTCCAAGATCCGCCCGCTCGCGCTCCCCGCTCGCTCCCGCTCCACTCCGCTCACATGCTCTGCTTGATATATATAGAAAGTTTTAACAAATTTGGATCTTTAATTTTTAATAAATCCTACCTACCCTGCCTTTAAGTTACATGACTTGTTTATCTACATTCGGTTTTCAGTCTTCGATTAGATCATATTTCCACCCAGCCAGCCCAAACAACATTGGGCTAGAGTACTGTACAGTATCTGTACTGTAGCCTAAAGTACAAAGTCAATGACCGATGCCATTGGACCAGAGCGCTGTCAATCACTGCCTGATTCAACTTTAGCAATGTAAAGCCTTTTTTTTACCATGCCGATAAAGCTATTTAAACCTGAATTTCTCAATTGTTGATTAATTTGCGATACAGAGTTTTTGAAAGAGGAGAGACACGACTTGACCACAGACCACGTCTCTGTTCATAATATGTAAACACTCAATTATTTTGAAGTATCGCCCTGGTCGCAATATTTATTCTGATTACTTTGTGATAAAGATGACTGATAAAGCTATTATATATGTAGCTATGAGTAACAAAATGCTTTTTCTGTGTCCATATTTGACTAATAATAATAATGCAAAAAAATGCACTTCAAATGAACATTTCTGAGAAAAATGTCTTTAATAATAAATATATGTCCAAATTAAAAACTTAAAACATGCAAGTAATTATGACTAAAAAACATCCAGCAACTAGGGAATACACAGCCATGGATATATGTTTATATATAGGGCTATACAGCCATCTACTGGTTACACAACAGTATTACAGATGATAAATGCTGCATGACTCCGAGGTAAATATTTAGTACTGTAAAATCTCTTAAAACATTTATATAATTTGTTTGGAATAAATATTTTTGTTACTGTAAATATTAAATATATTGTTACTGTATGTGGGAGTTCAAATCAGTTTGTATTGTTAGATTATAATACATTTCCTCTCTCATTTTTCAGGGAGTGGAGCAACTTTTCCATAAACAAAATTCTGATGCTGACACAGAGGATGGAGTGATAGTACCAGAGATCCACTGTCCCTGTCAGACAATAATCTTACTTTGTTCAGACACATCACCTTTGAATGACTGGGATCTTGATCTTCAGACACCTGATTTATTTTATTTTAATATTATAAACTAGCAAATGTTTCAATTTCCTCTAGATTAAAACAAACACAGTTCACAAGTACACAAGAGGTTGCACTTTATTCTTATTAGTCTATGCTGATCTTGGATTAGCATACCAACAGCATATGAATGTTAAGGGCATAGTTCACCCAAAAATAAAATTCTCACTTATTTTACTCACCCTCATGCTGTCCCAGATGCATTTTACTTTCTTTCTACAGATAAACACGAATTAAGATTGTAAAGAAAGTAATCCATCTCTGCGAGTCCTAAAGACACTTTAAACCACACACAGTGACCGTGACGGTAATCCATGCGGACCTCAGAGGATGAATCATTGCCTTCTGAAGTCAAACAACAGGCTAGATAAAATTAAAAATTAAAAATATTAAAAATCACTTCCGACCAACTGTCTTACGTACATGGGTTACAATCCACTTGTATTATATGGACTCACAGAGATGGATTATTTCCTTTAAAATCTTTGTCTATGTTTATGTGAAGAAGAAAGTCATATACATCTGGGATGGCATGAAGGAGAGTAAATGATGAGAGAATGCTCATGTTTTGGGTGGACTATCCTCCTACTGCTTGTGTCCAGTCACTGCTTTGCTATTGCACTGCAACAGGAACTGTTCAAAGAATCATTGCATCATTTAAAATGTATATGAATTTTTTTAATGTATTCTGTATTTGTAATTGTACATTTTGTATAGTAATGTATATCATGAGAATACTGTGCATTACATGTATAGTAGGCTATGCAGTTAATGTTTTGTGGATTCTGGTCTTTCCTGTCACAACATAATTGCATCCAAGACTTTCACTTTGATACTTGTGTAAATGCTTTAGTGACAATAAAGATTGTAAATTTATTGGAATTCATATTTTCAATTACATTCATTTAACTGGTTGTAGAAGTCACAACTGAAACGGTTGATTATTGTTAAAATATATTTACAATTTTAAATGTTAGAAGATAGTATTAATTCAATGAAATAACTAAATACAATTATCAATAAATAAAAAAAGGCAACAAGAACATTCTTTGTGTGACATATGAAATGCCCTTTGAGGTCTGTATCATCTGACAGCAGGCCACGATTGTAATTTTCATATTGTTTAAATTCCTCTTATTTAAGTGATCATTAATTTTGATGGTGTAAATGTATATCATGCTAACAATGAGTAGTGTGATGGCCATGGTTGCCAACCTTGATTACCTGAAGTGAAACTTTCTTGACGGCTGAATATATCACACACGTTTGCTAGTATTCTCTTTAAATTGTAACAGCTCAACCTAATCAGAGCCTAACAAGCAGAATAATCATCAGGAATAAACAAATATTCTCTGAAAACATTGGACACTACAATGTTTTAAGTATTATATACAGTACTTTAATGTACAATTACACCTGAATAGACTGAATAGATCTTGTGCTCCTGAAAGCTTCTGTCGACAAAGTAGTAGCAGCAGGTAAATACAGATAAAATTTAAAAAACAAACATAACTTAATATCACTAAAATGAAATAGAAAGCTGCGATTACAGACGCTTAAATCCACACATGTAAACACAACACTGATGTCTTCACTTCCAGGTGAAGAAGCTGTCAGTCAAAACCTCAGTAGCCAATGAGAACACACTGCCACTAGCCCCGCCCCCACGAGAGAAATGTGTCAGAATGGCGAACGAAAACTCCAGAAGCGTAAACGAAAACTTCAGAAGCGCAAATGAAAACTCTGGAAGCGCATTTGTAAGTTCAGATCAGCGATTGAAAGATGAGAAATAGTTAGCAAAACATGTAGTGTATTAAAAACGAAGTCAAAAAATTTGCCTGCGATTTATTCTTTTTCAGTTTCAAAGATATTTTATTCAGTTTCAATTTATATTTCCATTAGTTTCTTGAAAAGCTACGTTCATTATTATTGGCACAAGAATAATTCCATAAATTGGCCCACTTTTAGTATTTTTTGTATTTGTAAGAGTAGTAAACTAAGTACACAACTAGGTTTCTCATTTGTAATACATCTGTACTACAAGTTACTTATAAGTATACTAGTAGTTTACTATTTTAATACAAGTAGTACAATTTTTTGTTTATGAAAGTATACACTGAAGTGTACTCTCAGTAAACTACTAGTTTCGTAGTTTATACTGCAAGTATACTTGTAAGCAGGCTTGGGAGGGTTACTTTAAAAATGTATTCCGTTACAGTTACAAATTACTTCATAAAAAAAGTATTCAGTAACGTAATCCAAGTACTATAATATGAAAGTAATGTAACTGATTACTTTTGGATTACTTCAAGGTACAAAAAAAAAAAAACTTTTATTTATTAAGAATTTGGCCTTAACACAGGCCTGAATATATATTTATGTAAATGGATATACAGACATCTAGTGGCTAATGTATGGTATTACAGATTATTTTGTTTTATTTTTAACAAATTTTTAACAAAAAAATAAAAAACACAACATTTTTACACAATCTACATATTAGTTTATTTTAAAATAGGCCTACATGTTGACTAAAGCCGTGATCTTTCTTAATTTGCCTGACTGAACTTGCGGCGTTGGCAGTGGGAGTTCCCCTACGTTACCTAGACAGCGAACATCCCGTTACGCGAGAAAAGATTAAGAAAGGACATTTTGGGTACTAAAAAAGCTACTCTCCTAATTTCTACAAAATAGCAGCGGAATTTCCATGAATTAAAAGCGATTTTACCCGCAGGCAGCATCATTTCTACTAGCAGCAGTGATTCAATCTGCGTCTGAGGAGATTGTAGAAAGCTGTTATTTGCGCATTCACCAGCGCGTGGCACACGTGAGTCATTACTGGCAACAGAACCAGGAACTACTGTAAGCAGCGCGCTCGGCTTAATATAGTGTTATTATGCCAAAATACTTATTTATTTCGTTTTAAATGAAACCATTGTAATCCTGAAAGTATTCCCCCTTTTTTCAAAATGTAACTATAATCTGATTACTACGTTTTTTGACGTAACTGTAACGGATTACAGTTACTGGATTTTTGTATCCTGATTACATAACGCCGTTACATGTATTCCGTTACTCCCCAACCCTGCTTGTAAGTTTTCTTTAAAGGGATAGTTCACTTTGAAATTAAATTTTGGTATGTTTTAGCTTACCTCAAGGGCATCCAAGATGTAGGTGTCTTTTTTTTCGCAGTAGTTTCAATTTTGATATTTTTAGGTCAAACCGTTCTTGTCTGTCAGTCATTTAATGCAGGTCTATGGTCACTGTCTCAAAGAGCATGCACAGAGTCCAAATTAAAACAATTCCCCGTCGTCCAAATTAAACAATTCCCCATCGTAAGTACACACTGATGGCCTGAGACACGAAACGAGCGGTTTGTGTGAGAAAACGAACAGTATTTAAATCATTTTTACCTCTTATACACAGCCACGTCCAAGTGATCTGAGGGCGCGCGCGCATCCTGGTGTGTGACGTGTACGCAGACTTGTGCATAGATATATACACTAGATGTCGCCTTAAAGACATTCGTTCCAATGAACTGCCGTAGACAAGGCGACATCTAGTGTATATATCTATGCACCAGTCTGCGTACACGTCAGATCAGATCACTTGGACATGGCTGTGTATAAGAGGTAAAAACGATATAAATACTGTTCGTTTTCTCACACAAACCACTCGTTTCGTGTCTTAGGCCATCAGTGTGTACTTACGATGGGGAATTGTTTAATTTGGACGACGGGGAATTGTTTTAATTTGGACTCTGTGCATGCTCTTTGAGACAGTGACCATAGACCTGCATTATATGACTGACAGACAAGAACGGTTTGACCTAAAAATCTCAAAATTGAAACTACTGCGGAAAAAAAGACACCTACATCTTGGATGCCCTTGAGGTAAGCTAAAACATACCAAAATTTAATTTCAAAGTGAACTATCCCTTTAATTGAACATAACATTATACTTATAGTTTCCTATTTATATATTATTTTTGCACTTGAAAAATACCTTTAACTGTACTTTATTTTTTTTAAAGGAGTCATAACCTGCAATTTTCACTTTTCCACGAGAATCAATGTATGTTATGATTGCATAATGATTATACACTGGCCGGGAAGCCGATATTTAAAAGTGAAGCGTTTGTTTACCTCAGGGTTTGTAAAATAGCCCACGTGCACGCGCACTAAAAAACGAGATTTTGATTTCTGCAGGATATACCATATATGGACACCGCAGCAGGAAGCCCGCCCTTCCCCTCTCCCCCTCATATTCAGTTGCGAAAGATGCAGAAACGTAGTGCACACGTGAGTTTCTCTGTGGTTGACTGCCAGAATCAACATGTAAATGTGTTTTCTCTACCAAGAACGGACCTAGCTATCAGGGACCAGTGGATTAAATTAATTTTTAATGACGCGGTTCCTTCAACCCTTCCCACTGGCTTATCGTTAGGTGTTTGTGCTGTGCTAAACATTGTAACTGTTACGCCGGAATCCTTCACAAATTTGGGGCAATATCAGGCGAAGTTGGCATCGAAGATCGGGAAAAGTGCCATTCCAAAAAAATTGCCTGCAACTGAAACGGTAAGACTGTGTTTTTATTGCTCTACTGTGTGTAACAAACAGCATCTAACTGCTAATGCGGCTATTGTATGCTATTGCGTCTGTCACTAAACAAATAAACGAAAGACTCGAGGTGAAGTAATTATTTATGTTCCCTGTAAACAATTTTTGACTGCATTATAATGATTTCTTAATTCAGAATATGATCAAGATTGCGTAGGTTGATGTGTTCGGGGAATTTGCCAGTTAATAGTAACATTTAAAGCCCCTTAAATGAACGAAATGACTCGAAAAAAGATTTGTTCATTTTGATGAACGAGATCGAGTTCACAGTAACCTTCATCAGGCAGTAATGTGGTACGTTCGGTTTACGTTCGCCCAAAATATGAACGAGTTCATGAACTATCGTTCAATGAACGCGTTCAGGCACAAACACTGGCGGGAGTATTAGCTTCGAGGTAAACATGGGGAATGGCTGATACTTTGCAAAAAAAACTAATGACTGAGATCATCATGAACTCGGCTATTGTATATTGATTGCCTAACGCTTATACACTGGCCGGGAAGCCGGTCGTGGCCAGGTCGGGTTCATTCACAACTTGCGCCATGATGTCATTTTGGAATGATATGCTAAAGCGTTACCTGCGGTGTCAACCCCCCTCCTTCCTGCAACCAATCAACGCACCCCTTATTTGCATTATTAAAATGACCGTCCACGACAGCCAAAATATCGCATCAAATCTCGCGAGACAATAATGCCTTCAGAAATAAGGGTCTGAGGAGCTGTGTTTATTTTTTTTCCACTTTTCTTTTTTAGAAGGGCCTGAAAGACTATAATACAGCAGTAGTAGGTATCCAAGGTAATACTAGGTTATGACTCCTTTAATATTTTATTAGCTTCATGCATCCTTTTTTAATCAACACTTGAATGTCAGTAAGTTTCATAAAGAAAGGCAACATTTTAAACAAAAAAAGTAGAATTAGAGTAAATTGCTATATATCACCAGTGGACTAGCCTACACAAGAATTCAGATATGCAGAATTAGAAACATATCTGTTCTATATCAATATTCTAATCAATATTTTTAACCCTTGTGCATTGTTCAAATTTACTACCTTTCGTTATGTTCGTGGCTGAAAACAGCCACTACTTTAAACTGCTGTAAAAATGTATCGGATAAATATTTTTTTCAATTTTTTTTGCATAAATCTATTAATCAACCTCAGTCCTGCTCAAAAATACTAAATGTTTAAAAAAAATTCAGGATTTTAACTCTTTAATTGCCAAATTCGTAAATGATGTCACCGATTTGGGGAAAAAAACACACAAAATGTCTCATTTTCAATATGAAATGTGATTGTGGACTGGATTTTTTTTTACCTTTTATCACAGTCTTGGACATGTAAAAGATTAGAAACAACATTGTTTTTGATGCATTGTAAGTTTTTCTGCAGCATCAGATTTGAACTTTTTCTCCCTCATTTACTGTTCGTGGCTGTTTTTGCCCCATTGACTTCCATTATAACCACATTTTTTGATTGCAAAGCCATGACACTATATAATCATGCATTTTTGATTGTTGGTGGTTTTCCCTGTTGGGAAGAGGTAAAATTTGTAATTTTTACTGTTGATAACCAGGTGGCACCATTAACCCTTTAGATAGGCCTGTGCAAAAAAAAGCTTAGTTTCTGGCTTTTACATGGAGTTATATGGAGTTTATATGGAGTATAATAGCATAATACAGTGTGTGTGTGTGTGTGTGTGTGTGTGTGTGTGTGTGTGTCTGTGTGTGTGTGTGTGTGTGTGTGTGTGGGAGAGAGAGAGAGAGAGTGTGTGAGAACTCACATTGATGCGTCTGAGAAAATCAAAACATGCACCTCAGCTCTCAGAACTAAACAAAAACAAAGTAAGTCTTTATGCATCTGCTGCCTTTTGATGGTGAGAAATGCAGACTAAACAAAAACAAAGCAAGTGGATTTAAACACTTGCATGCAAGCCTGCTGGTCATTTGATGGTGAGAAGAGCAGCAAGCAACATGAAAAAGAGCTTGACTTGTAGTGATGTTTTAGAAATTATTATGCAGTCTGACCACTCCAGCGAGCTGCAGGATGTATCATCTTCTCCCTCTGACACCACAGACTCAGGAGAGTCAGATCCTGATTTGGATGTGGCACCCTCATCATCCTCTCTAGCTTCCTCTGAAGGCGAGGAGGATTCAGAGGATCCTGGATCTGGGTGGATTGGGAGAAACGGTGAAGTGTGGTTTTCCACCAACGCGGAGACAATTCCCTTTCTTCAGCCTGCCAGAGGCGTGAATCCAGGGCCAACACGCTATGCCATCGCAAGGGTCCAGAACATGGATTCTGTGTTCAATCTGTTTTTTACGGAGGAGATGATTGACCTCATTGTCAGCATGACTAATTGGGCGCCGCACAATGAGAAACTGGACCGAGGTGGACTCCACAGATCTCCGTGCCTACATGGGGCTACTGATTTTGGCCGGCGTCTACAGGTCCAGAGGGGAGTCCACACGTTGCCTGTGGGATGATCGCAGTGGTCGTGCGATTTTTAGAGCCACCATGTCCCTCTCAAGATTCCATGAAATCAGCAGAGCTCTGCGTTTTGATGACAAGCTGCAGAGACCAGCTCGCCGTAGAGAGGACAAGCTTGCCCCGATCAGATCCCTGTGGGAAATGTGGACGCATCGCCTTCCCCTCCTATTCAACCCTGGAAAAGATGTCACAGTGGATGAGCAGCTTGTGCCATTCAAAGGGAGATGCAGCTTTCGGCAGTACATGCCAAAAAAACCAGCCAAATATGGACTAAAAATTTGGGTGACTGCTGATGTTGCCACATCCTATGCCTGGAGGTGTGACATTTACCTGGGTAAGACAGGTAATGCTGCAGAGGTGGGTCAGGGAAAGCGTGTTGTCATGGAGATGACAGAAGGACTCCAGGGCGTCACTGTCACTTGTGACAACTTTTTTACTTCCTACTCACTTGCTCAGGAGCTTCTGCGGCAAAAAATAGCCTTGGTCGGGACGATCAGGAAAAATAAACCAGAGCTGCCACCCAACCTGGTGCAGGCTAAAGGACGACCTGCCCTCTCCACCGTCTTCGCCTTCACGAAGAACACCACGGCTGTGAGTTACGTTCCGAAACGGGGGAGAAATGTGATCCTCATCAGTACAAGGCACCGCGAAGCCATGGTGACAGAGGGACCAAAAAAGAAGCCAGAGATAATCGCAGATTACAACCGCTGCAAGGGAGGTGTCGACAATCTAGACAAGGTATGTGCCATTACACATTTGTTACTACATGCATCCTATTCCAGTTAATTTTTACTTGAATTCATGTGCTTGTTAGAGATAAATTTAGGAGACACTGTTTGTCTTTTGACAATGTTTGCATGATTATTCTCATTGTCATATGCAGCTTCAAAAATACTTATTATGAAATCTGTACTTATTCTTTTCTTTTATTTTATTTTTGTAGGTTGTCGGCACCTACAGCTGCAGGAGGAGGACCAATCGGTGGCCACAGACGTTATTTTTTAATATGGTGGACGTCTCTGCATATAATGCATATGTCATCTTCACAGCTGTGGATCCCACCTGGAACCAGGCAAAGTTGTTTCGGAGAAGGCTTTTCCTAGAAGAGCTGGGAAATTCTATGGTCTCTGCAGCAATATTGAGGAGAAAGCACCTCCCTCGCGCACCAGTTGCTGCTGCACTGGTGAGAGAGATTCAGTCTCCTGCAGCTGTCCCTCCAGACACAAATCCACAGACACCAGCAGGCACAAGCAGCTCAGAAGGGAAGAGGGGAACATGCAAGTGGTGCACAGGACAAAAAAAGAGAACAGTCAGCACTTGCATCCGTTGTGGTGGACACACTTGCAAAGAGCACCAAGTGATATGCTGCAAGTCCTGCTGGAAAGACTGAAAACACACACACACACACACACACACACACACACACACACACACACACACACACACACACAGTTTGTGGTTCATTTAATTGTTTAGTTCTTCATCCATCCTCAACTCTTGAACCATTGTTCAGTTTATTTGAAGTTGTTGTTGCATTTTGGTTCATAATAAATTGTTCATAAATCTGATGCAGCTGCTGAGTAGTTTTGTTTTTTTTGCACAGGCCTATCTAAAGGGTTGATGGTGCCACCTGGTTATCAACAGTAAAAATTACAAATTTTACCTCTTCCCAACAGGGAAAACCACCAACAATCAAAAATGCATGATTATATGGTGTCATGGCTTTGCAATCAAAAAATGTGGTTATAATGGAAGTCAATGGGGCAAAAACAGCCACGAACAGTAAATGAGGGAGAAAAAGTTAAAATCTGATGCTGCACAAAAACTAACAATCCATCAAAACCAATGTTGTTTCTAATCTTTGACATGTCCAAGACTGTGATAAAAGGTAAAAAAAAATCCAGTCCACAATCACATTTTATATTGAAAATTAGTCATTTTGTGTGTTTTTTTTCCCAAATCGGTGACATCATTTACGAATTTGGCAATTAAAGAGTTAAAATCCTGATTTTTTTTAAAAAAATTAGTATTTTTGAGCAGGACTGAGGTTGATTAATAGATTTATGCAAAAAAAATTGAAAAAAATATTTATCTGATACATTTTTACAGCAGTTTAAAGTAGTGGCTGTTTTCAGCCACGAACATAACGAAAGGGTAGTAAATTTGCCCACGGTGTACTGTTGAGTTTTTGAAAAATTTCAAAGCATTTTCCCAAAATATGTGTCAAAATAAGATTTGTCACCAAAAATCATTCCATTTGCTGAAACACAGAGAAAGTTATGGCCAAATTAAGACTCAAAAATACCCCGTAGTGGATGAAAACATCCCCAACAGCACATAAGGGTTAAACAATGTAAGTTTCATAAGACTGTATATGAAAAACTATGTAAAAAAATATATATTTTATTGACTACTCAATCAAAAGAGTTAACACAACTACAAGACAAGTATACTTTGATTTCTTAATTATTCTTTTAAGTATATCTGGATCAAAAGATTGAGTTCAAGTACAGGCCAAATATACCTGGGCCGGGCCGTATTCATAAAGAATCTTAATGCAAAAAGTAGCTCCTAGTGACAAAACTCTAAGAAAATTCTTAGAAATGTGGGCGTTTACTCTTAAAATTAAAGAACAAATCCCAGTAAAGAAAAAAAGTACTTCAGAAAGCATCTTAACCCTTAAAAGAGGTCTTAAGGTCAAAATTGTTAGGAGCACGGACGAGGACTTTTCAGAGGCTGAAGAGATTCTTTAGCAGAGGAGATCATGGCAGAAAGACGAAGAGGGAGAAGAAAAGTGTTGCAGACAATGGGACTCAATGACAGTGAGTTAATAAGACACTATAGATGACAGATTCAGTACTGGGCTTAAATGAAAGCCTAAAAGGTCCCCTTTCCAACGATACCAATCACCATATTATAGAATATTGACAATATCCATAGCATGAGCCTAAACCAGATATACACCAGATTTCAAAAACGGAATTTATCTTAGGGGGTTAGTAACTACATGAGCTGAAAAAAGTGATTTCGCTACCACCGCTGCACTGCTATCGTGATTTTTCTAATACTAGGGGTGGTATACCTTGCCAAAAAACAATGATAGCATTTGCCCCCCCAGATGATACCGATGGACCAAATTTGGGGCCCTGGCTCATGGACTATCACCCTCCTGACTGGGAAAGCGGCATTATGGGGGACAGCGGTGTGGGAAAATCAAGACCCGTGTTGTTCCTCGTTCCAGGAGCTCTCCGCCGAAATGAAGAGAGTGTTCGACCGCGCTGTCGCCGGGAGAGAAGCCGCAAGGATGCTGGCCGATTTACGTCAAGGAGAAAGATCTGTATCAGAGTTTTCGATCGAGTTTCGAACCTTAGCGGCGGAGAGCCAGTGGAACGAGGAAGCGCAGTGGGACATGTTCCTGCATGGGCTGGCTGACCGCGTCCAAAGGGAAATCTACGCCTTGGACTTACCTCAGTCATTCAATGACCTCATCGCTCTGGCGCTACGAGTCGACGCACGGCTATCAAGAGTCGGAAGTCGCGCAACGAGCAGTCGCCCTCTGGCAGGAGCCGAGGGTCCACGTTTTGGA
Source organism: Rutilus rutilus (assembly GCF_951802725.1). NCBI lineage: Eukaryota > Metazoa > Chordata > Actinopteri > Cypriniformes > Leuciscidae > Rutilus > Rutilus rutilus. The sequence continues at coordinate 25,122,357 of NC_140223.1, forward strand.
GGCGGGGACGCGGTCAGCCCCGTCTACGATCACGAGCCCATGCAGGTGGGTCGAGCTCGGCTTTCCCGGGAGGAGAGGGAAAGGCGGAGGTCCCAGGGCCTCTGTCTGTACTGTGGAGGAGCCGGGCACTACGCTTACAACTGCCCGGTAAAAGGCCAAGCCCGATAGTAAGTATAAGGCTACTATCGGGTGGGATCTCCGCCGAGAAGACCTCATCAACATCTACCCTCCTTCCGGTAAGACTGAGATGGTCAGCACGCATTCATGATTGTCGAGCACTCTTGGACTCCGGGGCTGAAGGTAATTTTATGGACCACTCATTTGCACGTCAGTTTCAGATTCCCCTCAAACCCCTCACACATCAGATCGCTGTACACGCACTCAACGGACAAGAACTTCCTACCATCACTTTTGCTACTGAAGACATCACCCTCATCACATCAGGCAACCACACTGAAACCATCTCATTCTACATCCTGGACACTCCCCTTGCACCCATAGTACTTGGTCACCCCTGGCTCACCCGTCACAACCCTAAAGTGGACTGGCAGCTCAAGTGTGTGTCAGCGTGGAGCAGTCGATGTCATGAGTCTTGTCTAGTGTCTGCTTGTCCGTCTGTTTCTGTCCCTGTGTTTCAGGAGGAGGCAATGGATCTGTCTAACGCGCCCGCAGAGTACCTGGACCTGAAGGAGGTGTTCAGTCAGTCTCGGGCTGCTTCTCTTCCTCCACATCTATGACTGTGCTATAGACTTATTACCAGGTACGGCTCCACCTAAAGGCAAGTTATATTCACTCTCGACACCAGAGAGGGAGGCTATGGAGAAATATATTTCTGATTCTCTAGCAACGGGGTTCATCCGTCCTTCCTCTTCACCAGCGGGGGCGGGGTTCTTTTTTGTGGGGAAGAAGGATGGATCCCAGCGACCTTGTATTGACTACCGGGGGTTGAACAACATCACGGTAAAGAATACCTATCCTTTGCCGTTGATGTCTTCAGCCTTCGAGAGGTTGCAGGGAGCGTCCATCTTCACAAAATTGGATTTACGTAATGCTTATCATTTGGTCCGCATCAGGGAGGTGGATGAGTGGAAGACCGCTTTTAACACCCCCAGAGGGCACTTTGAATATTTGGTTATGCCTTTTGGGCTTTCCAACAGCCCAGCGGTCTTCCAGGCACTCGTCAATGACGTGCTGCGAGATATGATAGATCAGTTCATATATGTCTACCTGGACGACATACTGATTTTTTCTTCTTCTCTCCAGGAACACGTGCAGCACGTCCGACGAGTGCTTCAGAGGTTGCTAGAGAATGGGCTTTTTGTCAAGGCAGAGAAATGCGACTTTCATGCACAGTCTGTTCCATTTCTAGGGTACATCGTGTCGGTTGAGGGAATGCGCATGGATCCTGAGAAGATCAAGGCTGTGGTGGATTGGCCAAGCCCAGAGTCTCGTAAGGCCCTACTGAGATTTCTGGGGTTCGCCAATTTCTACCGGCGTTTTATTCGCAACTTCAGCCAACTAGCCGCACCTCTGACTGCCTTGACCTCCCCCAGAACGACGTTCAGGTGGTCAAACGCAGCTGAGGCTGCGTTTACCAAACTGAAGGGTTGCTTCGTTTCAGCCCCCATTTTGACAACCCCTGATCCTTCACGTCAGTTCGTGGTGGAGGTTGACGCGTCAGAGGTGGGGGTAGGTGCAGTGTTATCCCAGCGTTCTCTCTCAGACGACAAGATGCACCCTTGCACGTTTTTGTCTCATCGTCTATCTCCTGCCGAACGCAATTATGGCATTGGGAACAGAGAGTTGTTGGCAGTCAAGTTAGCATTGGAGGAATGGCGGCACTGGTTAGAAGGGTCGGGGGTACCTTTTATCGTCTGGACCGATCACAAGAACTTGGAATACATTCGGACTGCTAAAAGATTGAACTCCAGGCAGGCTCGGTGGGCACTTTTTTTCGGTCGTTTTGATTTTACTCTCTTGTACCGCCCGGGTTCTAAGAACATCAAACCCGATTCTTTATCGCACATTTTTGATCGTTCCGGACGCCCGTCTACTCCCGAGTGCATTTTACCGGAGACTCTATTCATCTCCACACTCGTATGGGAGGTCGAATCAAAGGTCAGGAAGGCCTTAGAAGGGGTAACGCCCCCGGTCGGTTGCCCACCGAATCGTTTATTTGTGCCTGAGAGTTTACGGTCCAGCGTTATTCAGTGGGGGCATTCTTCCAATGTGGCTTGTCATCCAGGAGTCAGTCGTACTAAATTTTTAGTTAAGCAACGATTCTGGTGGCCTCTCATGGCTCGTGACATTCACAGTTTTGTTTTGGCTTGCTCAGTTTATGCCACTGGTAAGACTTCCAATCGACCCCCAGATGGGTTACTCCAACCGCTGCCGGTCCCTTCGAGAACCTGGTCCCATATCGCACTAGATTTTGTTACCGCCCTCCCACCCTCTCAGGGTCACACGGTAGTTTTGACCGTGGTGGACCGGTTCTCGAAGGCAGCCCATTTCATTCCCTTGCCCAAATTACCCTCAGCCAAGGAGACAGCGGTGATTGTCGTTGACCACGTCTTTCGGTTACATGGCCTCCAGACAGACGTGGTTTTTGACAGAGGACCCCAGTTTGTGTCCAAATTTTGGCGAGAGTTTTGTAGATTACTTGGTGCAACTGTCAGTCTATCCTCTGGGTTTCACCCCCAGAGCAATGGCCAAACTGAGAGAGCTAACCAGGATTTGGAGAGAATGTTACGATGTTTGGTCTCCAAGAATCCTTCCTCTTGGAGTCACCAACTCTCTATGGTGGAGTACGCCCACAACACGTTGCCAGTGTCATCCACGGGCCTGTCTCCGTTTGAGTGTAGTGTAGGTTACCAGCCACCAATCTTTCCTAATCTGGAATCCGAAGTCGCGGTCCCCTCCGCTCACGCCTTCGTCCAGAGGTGTCACCGCACATGGACTAGAGCCCGCAAGACTCTACTCCAGGTGGGGTTGCGCACCAAGGCCAAAGCCGATCGCCACCGGTCTATGCCTCCCGTATACGTCGCTGGTCAAAAAGTGTGGCTTTCTAACAAGAACATTCCTCTCCGTTCCGTATCCAATAAGCTTGCTCCCAAATTCATTGGCCCGTTTACTGTCACCAAGATCATTAGTCCGGTGGCAGTCCGCCTCAACCTTCCTCCGGCGTACAGGAGGATTCACCCCGTCTTCCATGTGTCTAAAATTAAGCCCGTATTTCACTCCCGTATTAATCCGCCAGCCCCGGTTCCTCCCCCGCCGCGACTCGTAGATGGGGAACCCACTTATTCGGTCAATCGTGTGCTGGATGATTCGTCGATGATTGCAGTCGGCAGGTAAGGGGGCCTGGGAACACCAGGAGGTATTCCTAGGGAGGGGGGTACTGTCACGGTTCATAGATCCAATGTCTCTCTCTCGTCCCGTGCTTTGTTTGTTTACATGTGTGTGAGCGCGTGAGTGGGTGTGTCTGGCTTGTTATCACTGATCAGCGATCCAGCTGCAATCACTCATCTAGGGCTGTAGTCAACCAAAGAAATGCTTAGTCGACCAAAGTCCTGTCCTGCGCAACGATTAGTCGACAAAAAAAAAAAAAAAAAAAAAAACGCGATGTTTTGATTGAACATTTATTAAACAATTGTCATAGAGCATTTATAAAACAACAACGAAAAAAAATCAATAATACATAAAACCATAATAATAATACAATTCTTTGAAAATTAAGTGATTTTTTTTAACTGCAAAGTGAGGAGCTCTGTCCTAGGTCTATAGTGACAGTCACAATCGCGCACCTGACCACACCACACTACAAAACATAACTGCTAAAATTGCCAAATAATGAAAAAAAACTAACAAAAGCTCTCGTTTATACATATTCTTCTTTACTTTCAAAGCTATGGGTTAACTTTTGTCCAGCCGATCTAGGCGTTTTAAAACAAACACACAAAAAACCCAAATAGCCTAAAAAACAATCCTAATAATTGGCTGTATAGAAGGAAGGCCTATAGGTTTATTTTCGTTTTGTTTTGTAATAAATAAGAAGCAAATACGGTATAACAGACAATATAATCAGGCGCCCGCGCGGTCACATTGCACGTTAACTCGCATCTCATCCTAACTTAACGAAACTCAGTGTATGCCTCACACAGACATGAGAAATACATCAAATACACAAAGCTTGAAATGTCTTTAAACGAAATAATTCAAAAAGAAATAGGAAATAGGCTACTCTCTGATTATGATCCATTATGAGCATTTATCTCTGTAGGCTCGTTCACTACGGAGATGGCGATCGTCCACTTCATATTTGCAGCCGACACTGTCAGAAAACACTAATTTATTAATAAAAATCAATGCACTCGTCACCGGATTTACAAATGCACATTTTGCTTGTTGCACGCACACATATTATGTCGAAATAACGAGATATTATGATGTTGAAATAACATTATTATTAATAATAGCCTACATCTTTTAAAATATTTGAGTGAATGCTGAATGTTGCGCTTGTTCAATTTAATAATAATTGAAACAATTTAATATCTCCGCTTCGCGTCGTGACCGTTACCACCTCGGGTGTGCATTATTTTTCTAATAATTCAACGGCCTGTCGTCAATTATTCCTTACTTGTTCCGTTACCTCCAACCCCCGTTTTAAATCGCCGGATCCACCCTTCCTTTGCGCTCCGGGACTTCCCACTTTACAAATTAAGCACTGGTTCTAACTGAATGAATACAGCAAAACTACCTATATTCCTTACTGAGCGCGAAGCAGCGGTGCAGCCAGCCACAGGTACGGTTCCCGAGTGTACGTGATGCGCTAAACTGTGGCGCTGTTACAAAATAGCCTAAATTAAAGCATTTCAAGTTGGGGATAAAACATAGGCTAATTATATTTAGAATACAGTAATATATAACTGCTTATAAAGGAATAAATATCAAGGAGTAAATCAATGGAAATTTCTTTATTGGTAAAAAAACTGGTCGACCAATGAGAATGTCAGTCGACCAAGACGGCATCGACCGATTAGTCGACTAAACGACTAAAGTTGACAGCTCTACACTCATCATCAGCTGCAGCCCATCTCATCACAATATATAAACTCACCACTTTCTCATCTCCCCTGTCAGATCGTTGTATGAAGTCCTTGTGTTGTGTCTGATCCTGTTCCCGTTCCTGTTCATCGTCTCCGTCCTGAGTTCCTGTGTTCCGGTCTCCGTCTTGTGGATTCGCTTCATGTCAGGATTTTGTCAGCACTTCAGAGCACCCTGCACTTCTGTCTTCACCGTGTCTGGCCATTGAAGTCCCTGCGCCACAGCCTGCATCATCTCGGACTTTCATCATCATCATCATCATCATCATTACTTCATTCTAAATAAAAGAGTTTTACTTGCACATTGTTTCCTCGTTTCTGTCGTAACAAAGATACTTACGCAGTACTCGTTCCCTCTTCTAGAGAGAACCGAGGTTACATTAGTAACCGAGTACATTTTATCATGAGGATTTATTAACTTGACTCAGACTCGCAACATGAGTGTTAACTCTTCAGCAGCATAATACACACTAAACTTTTTGAGCTTATTTGCATAAACTTTACTGACAAGTGCTATAGCCAATAAGAACACAGGATACGATGTCTCTGGCATGTGATTGGTTCTTAGCAGAACGTAAGAATACTACATATACGTTATGTGTGAATATTCCCAAACTATCTGACAGTGCGATCTCTATGGGTTATGCAAAGTATTTTTTATTTAAAAAACTGAAAGAAAAAAAAAAAACATATACATATTTGCGAGATCAGCAAGGGCGTAGGTTTGGCCTCAGCTTTGGTGGGGACATCCCCCCTCCCCCTCCCCCTGAAATTGTTTTGTTGTAAGATACCAGTGCTTTAATGGCGATTTCAGACTGTTGGCAATACAGAATATCACAATACAGAAGTGAATCTACTTCATCTCATTATATTGTATCCTGACCCTAATACACCATCCTGTATACTGTCCCTAAAGAGCTAGTATAACTGTATAATCTCAAAAATGCACTCTCAAAAAATAAAAACCTGAGACTGTGTAATGCTGAACAACCAAACGTTTTATTAACATAAATTATTATGTACATTAGTATTTACACTAACAAAAAACACTGTCACAAGGAAATACTTTCAGAACTTGTGGAGCAAAACAAATCTAAATAAATAAATATAATAATCTTTTTCTATCATAAACACTATTTACTCTCCAGTACCTCAAACAAATACTCACACTTACGTTAATACCTGGGAATGTGAAATGCTGAACAACCATATGGTTTATTTTATATGAATAAAATACACACGTATCATAGTATGCATTCAACACAACAAATCCATTATTATTATCTATTATTATTATTATTATTATTATTATTATTCATGATTACAGTATTCCATTAATACTAAAATTGTATCTACTATTCTATCAAATTCTATTGATATATTCTATTCTTAAATATTAAATTCTTAGGCTACACTCACTCACAAATACATTACATAAATAGAATGTAGAAACGAAAAATGTCTCAGATCCACTGTTTATGTTGACTGCAAGATTCTAAGTTAAGGTCAGCTAATTAACATTCAGTGACTTGCTAACGTAGCATTCTATCATGATAGCGCGACTTATGAGTCTATCAGTGCTGTGCTGCACAGCCTAATCAATACTATTAACCTTAGTTGAAAGATTGCTGCTGCTAGGTTTAACTGTAACAACATCCTGGGTAACACCAGTAACGTGCGGTGAAATCTTGTCATGGGTAGGCTGTGACCTATCTATGTGGCATATGTTTATATATTCATTCAGTAATGTAGCAACCCAAGTTCATATCAGGCATCATCACTTCGCTGCCTGCATACAGCAAAGTCAGTCATATGTGAGGCTAATGCACAATCAAATCTAATAATCAAATTAATGGACACATCTATCTTATGACTTATACAACAAACAAATGTTTTGTGCGGGACACAGTAACGTTAATGGGCCTTTCACACAGGACGCGGTATGCGCGGCGCTTGCCGCTGTGTTCAGCGTTTCCCTTCAGATACAACGCGATTTGCGCTGAGCTATGACGTAGGCGGAGATTTAAAAACTTTTAGCGGGAGCTCTATTATGTCTGTTTTTGTTTCTTAGTTTCAGGTTTAATGTTTGAATAAATGTTTTATTCTAAAAAAAGAGCTGACTTCGTGATTCTTGTTTTAATTAAGATATAAAATTTTGCCGTTCATCCATTTTGATTTCCGTGCTTGTTTGGATCCCCCGATTCTATTGGCCGCGCTGGTAATCGTCACAGAGCGCAGCGGCAAAAGTTGAACTATTTTGAACTTTGACCGCGGCGTGCGCGTGAGCACGCCAATGATGCGCACTGCGGCGCTTGCGCTTTGATCGACGCAGCAACAAAACGTCCTTGCGCGGCGCAAGCCATTGAGATGAATGGGTTTTATAGCGCAGCGCCGCGCATACCGCGTCCTGTGTGAAAGGCCCATAAGAGAGGGAGGCGGCGCGGTGTCAGCGAACCGACAAGCGTAGTCACTATTGTAGTTGTATTAATGCCATTGTTCAACAAATAATGTAAAGGTTAAATAATAATTCACTTAGACTTTATAAGAAGCAATTGCGACTTTATTTCACACAATTCTGACTTTATATCTTACAATTCTGACTTTATAACATGCAATTGCGACTTTATTTCACGCAATTCTGACTTTATAACACGCAATTGCGACTTTATTTCACGCAATTCTGAGAAACAGAATTGCGAGATGTAAACTCGCAATTGTGAGATAAAAAGTCGAAATTATCTTTTAAAATGTTTTATTCTGTGGCGGAAACAAGCTTCCATACCTCCTGGCCTCTTCCTCCCATCCATCCTCCCTGACGCGTTATTGTAGGGCCGGCCCAGCTAGCTGCTATCGGTAGGCGCCGGCGGTGCCGCGGTAGCCTACTCCTGAGAAAACGTTTTGGAAAAGACGGGCTATGGACCCAACCAACTCTATAGGAGGGGAGGGGAGAACTCCCGCACATGGTACAACCCATGCTGAGGCTGCGCGCTGCGGTGTCAGAATGCGGAACGTCCGAACGTGTGTAGCCTAATGTAACTAACGTGACAAATGTGAAAAAAGAAAATCCTCGACCGGCCCAAAAGTGAAGCGGCCCACCGGGAATTCTCCCGATTACCCACCCCGGGCCTGTTGACAGCCAACGCTAGGCGCCGCTAGATCGGGAAGCGCGGATTGAGTGAGAGCGAGTGGATCACGTGACATGAAGCAAGCTCGGTCTCTGCCTCAATGTTGATAATTCAAGACAGCATGAGAACTGACTGCGCATGCGCAAACCTACGTAAACTACGTTCTATGGACCAAAGAGGCACTGCTAACCTCTGCCTCAATGGCCATGGCCTTGCATTTCCTGCATGAAACAATGGTTTTAGGAGCAAACAATGGAAAAATGAGTATATTATATGTGTATTCCTGAACATTTTTGTTACAAAAATTAATATTTGGAATAAAATAAATGCAATTAATAATGTGGTGAATTAATAAAGTTCTTGGAATTAATAAATGTAATGTCAACATTTCCTTTGGTGAGGCACTGCCTACCCTGCCTACCCTGACCGCACGTCCCTGGGTAACACATACTATCACCAATACTATTTTCCACAGTAGAATCTGCATTTGAAAGCCTGGTCAGTCACTACTACTGCTAGTTTATTTGTGTGGCTATTATTTTGCCTACTTACACTCTGATTTATGAAAAAGCTTCGTATGTCCCCTTTCTTCTTCTTGGGTGGCATAGCTGATCTATCTACAAAGTACAAAAAGTGGCAAAAAAACGGAATATTAAAATGTTTTACTCTGGCCTTTGTATGTGGCAGAGAGACAGCCCTGGTAACTTACGTCGGCGTCGTCGACACACACACACACACACACACACACACACACACCACCCGTCCCGCTCGCTGCCAGTGCAAGCACAAAAGTAGTCCCGGCCCGCGCGTGTAGCCTGTCAGATACACCGCCGCCAATCAAATTACGGCGTTTCTTGTACTGTCGTTGTTTTGGCCGTTGGAATCGATCCAAATAGCAGCGCAAAGATCCAAATAGCAGTTCAAAGGAGCTTGCTAAATATTGGTGGGGACAAATTTGTCATCTCAAAATATTGATTGGGACTAGTACCTAGCGTCCCCCCCTAAACCTACGCCCATGATTGGTACCATGATGCAGCTCATCAACTTTCTCTGTCAACTCAGGCTTTGATCCTCAAGCTATGATGATTACTCCATGCTCGCGTGCACATAAAAGAGTGACGTCGACACTGAACAACCAATCGCGGGTAGAGCGAGAGCGATATATTTTTCTGCGGAGGAGCAAGAGATAATCATTCATAATTACGATGAATTTAAATATGTATTTCAAGCTCGAAACAATTCGGTCTCTGCTACCAAAGCAAGAGAAGACTGTTGGAGAAAGATTGCTGATTGTTAATGTGTAAGTTAAACAAAAACGTTCTATATGTAAAATTATGTATATATGTGTAGCCTATACATGTAATATAGCCTATAGCCTATTTTTATAATATATTAAAATGTGCATGTACAGTACTAAGAAAGATTAATATTCATTGATTTTTAGATGCAACCCCAACTCTAAATGTTCTTGGCAGCAGATAAAGACAAAATATAAAAATATAATTCAAAGTGGTGAGTATTTACCACAACCTTTTATTATTTTTGTGAACATTTTATCACAAACACTTGTTTGCAGCAAACAGAAATAAAAAGTTAAATTCAGAAAACCAGAATACACTGTGGCGGAGGAGTTGGCTCTGAGTAGGCAATAAGGGACGGCCGATTATGGATGGGATTACAGGTGCTGTACAATCTGACCCTGGTGCTGGCTCCTCTAAGCAAGTAACACTGGGTACGTGTGCAATACATATACTACTTTTTAAAGTTTTAAATATGACTTACTGTATGTTCTGCAGAGGGAAATACAGTGTCCCTGTTGAAGCCAGCACACATACACACATTCTCCCACACAGAGGTCAGTATGCAGCAGACAGAACACCAAACATAACCTGCTTTACAACAGTTATGCTTTACATTGGCCTATTTTTATTTATTAGGGTGGAGGAAATGATGAAGACACTCTGTCTGTGTGTTCTCAGACAGTTGCTGATGTGAATGCACTGGGCTTTTTATTATGGCAAACATTTGAATGTGTGGGATAAAAAAGGGACTGGCCCTTACACATCTCTTTTATTGTAGGATTTTACACAACCTGCCCCAGAAACTGAGGCCTCTACCTCAATACCTCAGGCTTCAGAAGAAATGTGTAAGGATTTAAAACCCTTGACATAAATTACAGTCAGTCCTGTGTTTGTAGGAAGTCAAGGAACTTTTTGTGATTTGATGAGCCTCCAGAAAACTTGTAATGATCATGTTTGTGGTGGAGTTATGTTTCAGGTGGAAACAGACTCAGTCAGGGCCCTGTACAAAAGGATACTTGAACTAGACTGCACACTAAAGGAGTCTTGAACTAGACTGCACACTAAAGGAGTCTTGAACTAGACTGCACACTAAAGGAGACTTGAACTAGACTGCACACTAAAGGAGTCTTGAACTAGACTGCACACTAAAGGAGTCTTGAACTAGACTGCACACTAAAGGAGTCTTGAACTAGACTGCACACTAAAGGAGTCTTGAACTAGACTGCACACTAAAGGAGTCTTGAACTAGACTGTTCACTAAAGGAGCTGGACTGACCTGAGGAGGCTCCAAAAAAAAAATATTAAATTAAATTGGAGATCAAACAGCTGGATAAAACTGATCTCAGTATGTGAACCTTTTTAACCAAGTAACACTTTAGTATGAATATTTATTAATGCAACTTTGTCTTGCTTTCTTTCTCCCTCCCATCCCACAAAACCAATAAAACAGTTTGAGACCTATGCAGTTTCAATGTGCTTTTATTAAGTGTAATATTGTATGGTGATTGCATCTACATCTGCACCGTGGGTGGTCCGCTCTGGTGACTCTTAAGCGCCGAACACAGTTGAAACGTGCCTTTAGGAGGCCAAAGGTCATCTCTATCTTCACTCTGGTTTTACTGAGGGCCACATTTAAGCGGTGCTGTGGCCCTGTCTGAGGGTCATGATAGGGGGTTATTGTGTAGGTTTTTCTATCTCAGTTCAAATTAAGTGTTTTGTACTGTACCATATTTAACTTGCTTTCCTCAAAGCACTGACACAACAAATACTCACGGAAAATTCGTGAGTCAAGCACTGGAGCCAAGCCATTTGGCATCCAAACTTGTGATCATACGTTCATGACCACCACAAGTCGTCTGCAGATGAAATGTTTAGTAGATCATTGTTATATCTGTTAATGTTACTATTAATTTAAAGATTCATCTCACAGAAAATAATCATCTCACATATTCACATCATCTCTACCTGAACATTAAGGCTGTGATAGGACTTCCTATTAACATAATCTGCCTCATGTTCCCCTAGCAGTGGAGATTGGAGCAATAGACTGCATACATGTTGCAATGACTCTAGGGAATCCTATCATAAGATTAACAGAATAATAAAAAAGATTTAAAATGATTCTTAACATGTATTGTATAGTACATTTGTGAAATTAGCTTTTTGCAAAAAAAAAAAGTGTTTTGTTCATGTGATGTCACCCTATCAATATATCTTACCGGCAATTTTATAAAAGCCCTCTTTTATGGACATGGTCGATAAATGTCTGGGGAACACTATTAATGAAACTATTATGTAGCCTACTCGTGCAGAGCGACCTTGCAAATGGTTTGACAAACCGTGTTTTCCCCTAGCTTCTGTGCGTCATTGTGCAAGAATGTACCACTTGCAAAAAAACGCAACGCAATATTTGCGGTACAGTAAGTGCATGAATTCGACGTGTTAAATTCTTTATGTGCGGCTCAAGAAGTTCGCAAAGATAAGACATTCCTTCCGCGGAAAATCTGTATCTTTCATACAAGTAACTATCAGGAAAGGCAAGGGGATTTTGTCTGGCTAAAAACTCTTTCTCTACGAAGTGCTCGTCAAACAATTTGCGCTGAGATGTCCACCGGATTTGGAAGAAAAGGTGAAGTTATTGCAACAGACACTTGGAATAAGTTACGTCACCTATATGTTTCTTTGCTCTCAGCTGATTGGTCAAACTTCAGTCTGAGATCTTGAATCCAGACCATAACCTGCCCCGGAGCAGGTTAGCCGTGCAGCGTAAGATACCATGGCAACGAGCACCAATTAAAGCCGAGCTACTTTCATAGTACCTAAAACCCAGGGTTGGCGGAAACTAAACTGAAACATAGCTGGCTAGCCACCTAATCCGGCTTCATGGTATAGGCTCCAGGTGGGCCACCTGTGTGTGTGTGTGTTCCTTTGGAGGGTGTGGTTGTCAGGTAGGGGAGGGGGGCCCATGAGCTTCAGTGCCCAGGGGCCCCTGGGGGTACTAATCCAGTTATGCATCTTTGATCACAGGTGTCAGATCCACTGCGAGAAGACTGGTTTGCCTGCACTTTTTTCACTCCTCCCATCACTGCAGCCGCCTACTCTCGCATACATTTCAGGCGAGGAAGGCGCATCTCAAACAAGCCTATTCTGTCCCCTGTTCTGTATATTTTGTAAGTTTTTTGTAAGGGTATGGGTGTAACCGTCGGTGACGTCACGCGCATACCGACACACACACACTAACCATATTCAAGGAAATCGCCTTTGGACTATTACTTTTACAAAAACATATCTTCAAAATAATGCCTTCAAAAAATAAAATGGAGCTTGGAACTCGGGAACAACAATGTAAGCTATTTCTGAATACTTCTTGGCATTTGTTTTTCTTCATGGACATAATATAAAAATAGTCAAATAATGTAGCCTATAAATTTAATTTATGCCTTAATAATGAATTTGGTTGGTGATCAGCAAACAATTATTAAAAACAAAATAAACAAAACAAGAAAAAAGGCCAAATCCCCATAGACACTGTTTAGATTGTTGTATTATCAGTGAACCTGTGGTGATTTGCTATAGTAAACAAAAATGTTTTATACGTTTATCCATACGTAAAATATTATTTGTTTGGGGCAAAAATATTTGTGGGTGTTGATTTTTAAAATTGTATCGGTGCCACATGGCATATATCTTGCAATTTTACATTGTTGGTTTACTTAAAATAAATTAGTTCAGTCTTATTATTATTAACGCTATTTAATAATAATATTAATCATAAACATTGAATGGGTCATGTTAAGTTACAAATATGTAGCTATATTGTAGGCTAATAGAACATGGAAAACGCAATTTGTTCAGAAAAAGTAAAGGACTGTGATGACACAATGCTTTTACAGTTCACAGGGAAAGATCACATGTATGGAGGTTTTTTATGGGGTTGTGTCTGCTGGTGATCATGAGCTGTCTGGTAAGTTAATTTAGCACAACTGCATCTTTTAATCAAACTAAATAATATATATGCTACAAATGTATGGTTATATTTTTTTCCCAGTCGCATTGCTTCCCTGCTGAAAAACAAAAACAAAAAAATCACAAAATTTCACTACAAAACCATTACAAACCATCAGCCGTTAACCATTAAAACCATTAGCAATTCTGTAATGAGACTTTGCTTCTCAAATGATGATGCTAACTTCACAAGAGTGAGTTCAAATGTTAATTTCCAGAAAGATCCTTTGTCTTCTCGGGGAGTGGTCGTTCCTCAACCGCTTACAGTTTCATGCCTTGACTCTGTTGGTCAAATTCAAATAAGTCCCTGTGGAGTCACTGTTAGACATTTGTTGTAGTCTTTGAGATGTAACTCAAAAATTCACGATACGATCCGATCTGATTCCGATTCTGGGAGTCACAATCCGATTCCAGAACGATTCTTTATCTATTTTCTATTAAATTGAAAGCAGCCTTCTGTTAGTGAGGTTCATATTTTAAATATATAAGTCCACTGCATTCCAAACCACATAAATGATGACTTCGTAGAGCATTGTAAGGAAAATACCGACGGGCGAGACAGCACACTTTAAGTGTAACATCAAACAAAGCTCTCACAGCGCATCCTGTGCAATGAAGCCTGTGAATGTCCTTGTCATTCGCTTCAACCTTTCCGAACTTTAGGAAAGATTATTTTACGGAAGGTTCGAGTGGTGTATGTGTGTGAGGAATTGGAAGCAAGCAGAATATGGGTGTTTCTAACGCAAACTCAGCGTCATCGCACATCTGATTAAAAACTAAGCTCAGAATCGATTCTGAAATTCTTGATTTTTTCTCCCACCCCTAAAAAATTGTCTTTCAGATGTTGGCAGCTGTAGAAACCTTCAGAGGACTGTGTTCACCTGCAGAACACATGGGGCCTCATTTATAACCGCTGCGTACGCATAAAACAGGCCCTGAAAGAGCCGTACGCCACTTCTGACGCATATGAGTTGTGATTTATAAAAACAAACTTGACGGGAAAATTTGCGCACCTGCACGCAAACTCTGACCCATGCGTACGAACATTTTGGCGACACCGATGGTGAGCTGGAGTTAAATGTATTTTTGGTCACTTTTAGACAGAAAATCTAAAGAAAATTAAACATATACAGAAAGATAATACAAACTATAATTTCACTTGAAGCAAATATCCATCCCTTCTTAAATGTCTGCGCCAGCGAGCGCGTTGAGCCGTTTAGTGAAACTGGCGCAAATAACAGTTTAAATAAATAAAATAATGATTTAAACTATGTTTTACTTCTGGTATAAACATTTAGATTAAATATGCCATTCAAATTAATGGAGTTACACACTTAAACATGAAATCATCAGTGAGAGTTACAAATTTTTTTTTATAGCCTATTCAGTCAATAGAAATATTTGTTGTGGATGCGATGCTTCTGAACACTTTTCCTGTGGCGTGCTGTGTTTTAATGTTTAACCACAGAGAGAATTGCTTATCATGATAATACCAGATTGTCTGAGAAAATAGTTTCGTGCAAATAATGCCCAAGGCCCATCTGTTTCCATTAAAAATATAAATCAATTAAAAATACAATTTGGCCAGTGGAAAAGATTGAGAAAAACTTTCTCTGAAATGTATTTGACAGTATTTGATTTATGTATTCAAAAACAAGGCAAGGATAGGCAACTACATGATTTTTATTAATGTAATGTGTCTTGTACCGTTAAACGTTATCACGTGGATGAATAATCATATGCAAATGATATGCAGATGAGGATCTGCATAGTAAAACTACCGTAAAACTTCAAATAATAGCCGAGTCCCAAATAGACGCCTGTCTCTTTTAAACGCCTGGTGTGACGACAGGTTTGGGTAAATAAAGGCCAGTCTCAAATAGAGGCCTGGTCTGTTTTTTCTAAAACCAGTCAGATCGTCTGTTCTATGTTTTGATTAGATTTCACGTGACAGACGCAACCGTTCATGAACGACTCATCACTATTCGCGCGCGTGTGTATGTGTGTGTGAGGGAGAAAGAGGAGATAATATATTTCATTAACTTCGGGACGTTATCCTTAGGTATGTGGCCTGACTAGCTTCAGCGAGGATCACCTTATCCATTGTTTCAAAGAGGGAGAGCTGTGCGCATCTGGGCGGGAGCTGTTAGTGCAAGCAAGGCAGGCAGAGTTAGCGGAGGCCAGAGAGGGAGAAGTAGAGGAGAGCGACGTGGAGGAGGAATTCGCCAATGAACTTGTAATTGAGGATCGCGGGGATGATGATAGTGATGAATAGAGTAATTTTCTATCACATGATTGCAGTTGTTTTACAGGGTAGCCTTCATTCTTTCTTGTTGATGTGTTTCGGGCAACAAGTTCATATGCTCGATGGATTTTAGTGGTAACTTGTGTTCTGCCCATTGCTGTCACATCGTTTCGTTTTTTATGTTTTTTTTTTATGCTGCCAATAGCCAAAGACATTTCTTACATTAAATTATTTGTTACACACATTCGAATTACTTATAAATAAAACAAAATATAATGTGTTAACCTCCTACTGTCATGCTTGAATATCTCAACACTAAATTAAAGGCCTGTCTCTTATAGACGCCTCTGTCTCAAATACAAGCCGGTGCAGTTCGGCGATTTGAGTAAATAGAAGCCCGGGCTATTATTTGAAGTTTTACGGTAGGCGTTGTAAGCTGCATATATGGTTATTTCGGGGAGGAGACGCATGTGCGCACAATCTTCCGCTGACTGGGATTTATTAAGTGAATTCTGTGCAGGTTCTGGCGTACAAACGCTTTTATAAGTCTGAATATTTTTTTGCGTACGCCATTTTTGGCTTTCGGGCTCACGTACACTTTTAGTAAGGTTGGTCATTTTTTACCAATCCTGTCACCTCCAGCAGTGCGGTTGTCTGGACAGGCCTTGATGGATGAAGGGGTTCTCCTTCTTATGAAGTTCTTATGAACTTAAAGCCGTAAGGAAATGCATAGGAACACATAATGCAATAAGACAAAAAACAATAAATTGGGTTCATGACAGCAAGTGCGATTGGTACATCTGGTCTCAAGTGTTTCTCAAGGTCAGGTAGGGTGGTCCTATTTTTAACATCCAATTCTTCACTTCCACTGTGATGTAGTTAAATGGAATTTAAATATTATTGGTCTGAATTACTCAAAGGAAATGCAGCAAGAGGTCAGTGTAATCTAAACAATCAAATAGATGCATCAATAAATCCCGTAATAACAATAATAATAATATTCAATCACAATTATGAAGAAGTGCTTATATACACTCACCTAAAGGATTATTAGGAACACCTGTTCAATTTCTCATTAATGCAATTATCTAATCAACCAATCACATGGCAGTTGCTTCAATGCATTTAGGGGTGTGGTCCTGGTCAAGACAATCTCCTGAACTCCAAACTGAATGTCAGAATGGGAAAGAAAGGTGATTTAAGCAATTTTGAGCGTGGCATGGTTGTTGGTGCCAGACGGGCCGGTCTGAGTATTTCACAATCTGCTCAGTTACTGGGATTTTCACGCACAACCATTTCTAGGGTTTACAAAGAATGGTGTGAAAAGGGAAAAACATCCAGTATGCGGCAGTCCTGTGGGCGAAAATGCCTTGTTGATGCTAGAGGTCAGAGGAGAATGGGCCGACTGATTCAAGCTGATAGAAGAGCAACTTTGACTGAAATAACCACTCGTTACAACCGAGGTATGCAGCAAAGCATTTGTGAAGCCACAACACGCACAACCTTGAGGCGGATGGGCTACAACAGCAGAAGACCCCACCGGGTACCACTCATCTCCACTACAAATAGGAAAAAGAGGCTACAATTTGCACGAGCTCACCAAAATTGGACAGTTGAAGACTGGAAAAATGTTGCCTGGTCTGATGAGTCTCGATTTCTGTTGAGACATTCAGATGGTAGAGTCAGAATTTGGCATAAACAGAATGAGAACATGGATCCATCATGCCTTGTTACCACTGTGCAGGCTGGTGGTGGTGGTGTAATGGTGTGGGGGATGTTTTCTTGGCACACTTTAGGCCCCTTAGTGCCAATTGGACATCGTTTAAATGCCACGGCCTACCTGAGCATTGTTTCTGACCATGTCCATCCCTTTATGACCACCATGTACCCATCCTCTGATGGCTACTTCCAGCAGGATAATGCACCATGTCACAAAGCTCGAATCATTTCAAATTGGTTTCTTGAACATGACAATGAGTTCACTGTACTAAAATGGCCCCCACAGTCACCAGATCTCAACCCAATAGAGCATCTTTGGGATGTGGTGGAACGGGAGCTTCGTGCCCTGGATGTGCATCCCACAAATCTCCATCAACTGCAAGATGCTATCCTATCAATATGGGCCAACATTTCTAAAGAATGCTTTCAGCACCTTGTTGAATCAATGCCACGTAGAATTAAGGCAGTTCTGAAGGCGAAAGGGGGTCAAACACAGTATTAGTATGGTGTTCCTAATAATCCTTTAGGTGAGTGTATATATAATAATCACTGTGTTTGTTCAGGAATCTTCCAATGCAAGCCATGTTGATCTAAGAAGTGACTTGGAAGATAATTAGTCATGCAAAAATGTGTGTGTGTTTGTGTGTTTTGTGCTGGCTAAAGGCCTATATATACTTCTGCGTCGAACTCACGCCGTAGCTACGTCGTAGGCTGTGTGTAGCGCGCGTACCCTTCGGCGTACCCTTCGGTGTACCCTGACGTGCACCTCTCCAAAAATGTAACAACGTGTCAACTCTACACGGACGCAAGCGCTGTGATTGGTCTGCTAGGACCGCTCCCTCGGGTTTCACATGCTCCCTCTGCATGTGTAATTGTGCGTCAACGCGGACAACGACGCAGAAGTATAAATGAAAACCAACGCGTTGCCTACAGTGTAGAGGCTCCAGCGTAGGTCCGACGCATAAGTATAATGAGGCCTTAAGTCACAGTTGACGGGGTTACATTGCAAATTTTGTAATTGATTGAAGTGCTCACACTTCAGATCTATCCGTTTTTTATGATGTTTCTGTTATTAGTGGTATGTTGAAAAATCAGGGGCCCTCTGATTTTCCAACCACCCTAATAACAATCAGAAAGTTTAAACATTTTGAAATTTAATAGCAGGTCTGTCTCTGCTTTATAATTTGCATCATCGATTTGTGACTGTAGCCATTCATATGTATATTTCAGTGCATTCCCATGAGTGTTGTGAATAGTGTTTGCTATGTGTGTCTGTGTTAGACTGTCATCATGGGATCAGCTTTACCATCCTATGTGTGTGAAGCTATCTGGATCTGTTAGTGTGACGATGGATAATAGGTCTTTAGTGAAGTGACACTTTTGGACTCTATCATCTTTATCTTCTTATGATGTGTAGTGTTCAGCCTGGATAGATTTGATCTATTCCAGGTGATGATGCTGTGAGGCTGTAGTGATGGAGGTGTGTGTTCCATGTTCATGTCTAGGAGATGGGTGGAATCTAATCTATAACAATTGTGTTGCAAATTTAGTACTATACTGGGAGGCCATACTTATGCAGTGTTGCAAATTTAGTACTATACTGGGAGGCCATACTTATGCAGTGGTGTACTACTGTGAGATGTGAATGGCCTCTTTGAAGTGTCTTTTCACCCATCTCCTGTTACCCCTTTTCCACCAAAAAAGAACTGGTTCGGAACTGGTGCTGGTTCAAAGTTGGTTCAACTTGCGAACCTTCTCAGAACCTGTTTGTTTTTCCACTGACTAGAGAGCCCAGCGAACGAGGTTGTTACGTCACTCTGTACGTTGCCATACGTCTTAGCTTTCCCAGAAATGCTTGCCCCAACTTCAAGCATAACAATTACAATGGTGGACTACATCGTCATTCTGCAAATGTTTCTTCTGGCTTTGCGATCCTATATTGGGGTGGGGTCGGAAAAGGGGTATGTGAGATATGAATGGCCTCTTTGAAGTGTCTTTTCACCCAACTCCTGAATCTCAGGTTATGTTCTAACAATTCTGCTGTCCTGGCTTTGATCCAGGTGGGGTCCGACCCGTCCTAGCATCCAGCCTCCAAGGAATTGCAGCAGTAAACCTGAGACAGAACCAAATGCAGAGAGAACCGGTTAATTCTGATATTTTCAACAGCTTCAAATTCAGACATGTGGAATTATTTTACTTGTTCCATTATCATGTCTATTGCAATTTTAATTCCAGTTGTCACAAGAAACCGAGTTTCATTGACGGAAGGGGGTAGCCTACTCAAACAATGCAGAATTTTGCCGTTCATTCAATTCTACTCCACCTTAAAATAACATTAAAACATAGCATATTTCTAGCGGATAAAATGCAGTAAATAGGCTACGTGACATCCGATCAAATTACATCATCTTTTGCGGTCAAAACTGACTGCATTCACACAAGCAGCAGTGAGCATATGAGATCAGTTACTGATACATATCATATCAGAACAAATATAGACACTATACACAGATATATGTGATCTCTTTAAGATTCAAACTCTCTTCAATACAAAAGCATAACCTGTGGGAGTTCCTGTGTTTAATGTTGATCACATTATACGACTATCCACACGATTTCTAATGTGACATTGATTTTATACAACAGTTCAACAAACCTATTATACCTATTCAGGTATAATGGTACATAGTACTGTATATAATACTGAAAATATTGTATAATGTCCAATGTTTTCGGATAATATTTGTTTATTCCGGATGATTCTTTTGCATGTTAGGCTCTGTTTAGGTTGTGCTGTTACAATTTAAAGAGAATACTATTATAGCCGTCAGGAAAGTCTCACTTCAACCAGGTAATCAAGTTTGGCAACCATGGCCATCACACGACTCATTGTTAGCATATGCATTTACACCATCAAAATGAATGATCACTTAATAAGAGGAATTTATACAATATAAAAATTACAATCGTGGCTTGCTGTCAGATGATACAGACTTCTAAGTGCATTTTATTACATATTTCACACAAAGAATGTTCTTGTTGCCATTTTTTATCATGCCGATCATTTTATTTAGTCATTTAATTTAGTTAATATTATCGTCTAACATTTAAAATTGTAAGTATATTTTAACAATAATCAACAGTTTCAATTGTGAAATATAAAACCAGTTGAATGAATTCAAATAAATTTACATTCTTTATTGTCAAAAAGCATATACACAAGTATCAAAGTGAAAGTCTTGGATGCAATTATGTTGGGACAGGAAAGACCAGAATCCACAAAACATTAACTGCATACTATGCATGCAATGCACAGTATTATCATGATATACATTACTATACAAAATGCACAATTACAAATACATATTTAAAATTCATATACATGTGCAATGATGTATTGTACAATAATTTAAAACATTATACAGCAGTGTTGTCTTGATTTAACTGTTAGCCCTATCATTACATGACTTACTGTTTATCTACATACGGTTATAGTACTTGTGAACGGTGTTTGTTTTAATTTAGAGCTCCAAAGATTTAGAGATTTTTTTATATTAAAATAAAATAAATCAGGTGTCTGAAGATCAAGATCCCAGTCATTCAAAGGTGATGCAACTGAACAAAGATTCTTGTGTGATGGGGGTTGTGGTGAGAAACAACAGACAACACAAGTTAGATACGAACTGGTATGTAATTTGACTTACAGTGAAAATAATAAACAGAATTGGGGGAAAGGTAGTTACAATATAAGATAATAATACACAAAGTTCAGCATTAAAATCTCCCCTTGAGTGCACTCTTCTTTTACCCCAAAAACATACACAGACAGGTGATTGAAATGACAAAAAGAAATAAAATAAAATGCAAATAATGGAGTGGTTTCTTTCTTTCTCTAAAAAACACTTTTTTTTTCTCAACACGTCACAATTATCAATGGTTTAATCAAGCAATGATCTCAATAATCAAATTTGGTTATGGGTAACCATACACCATAAAGAGTGTTCAGTGCGCTTCAAAAAACATGGATCAGTTTCCTATCAGTCCCTGTATTTGTCAGTCAAAATCGACAGGGAACTTAATAGTCTCTAAATAGTAATTGTCTTGCTTAACAAGCAAGACTGGAGAATGAAAGAAAGGATATTGTCCTCTTCTTTATGAATTGTCCTTTCTCTGTAGCAGATTCGGGTGGCTCGCCATCAAACGTGAAATTTCAAGGGATGTTGCAGGAGATCACAATCCGTGGAACCAAGGAAAAAAATAGAAATTCAAGGAAGAAGAAAAAACCTGGCCTGTTCACAGACCAGAGCACTCATTTAGTGATTTCAGAAATAATTTCACATCAAAGATCGAAACAATCAAAACAAACAATTAAACATACAAATATCATTTTTTCAAGAAATGATAAATTACACTAATTTACCTCTAGAACAATCGCATTTGATCTTTCTCACGCAGGCGCATGTGACCAATAATGGCGCCAGTGAACTGAAATGGAGGAATAACCACGCGGTTCACTATGACCACACTTATAGTAATTTAGAATGAAATAGTAAAATTAAACAATAGAACATAGCAATATTGTTTCCACAAGAACTTTTAATCATATATTAATCATTTACCTCAATATTTATCGTCTTTTTCTTTCACCCAGGCGCGTCTCACAGGCACGCACGGCCAGCAATGGCGTCAGTGAACGAGGAACACCCACGCGGTTCACTACACCCACAGACGGTTGAAATGCGACATGAAAATGGAATTAAGCATTGTTTGATCGAACAAATTAATATTTTTTCATCGTGTTATTAAGTTTATACATGAACTTTTTCCATTTATAAGGTTATGCTGACTCACTCAGCTCCATACACTTCACGATATAAAATGAATCAAATTAATGGGTGTTTCTACTTTTCTCTTAACTATATAATGTTATCTTCGATGACGGAGATCAACTCACGTCTTCTCTCCTCTACGTTCAGTTCTCTCTTTTTTCGTTACACAGGCGCGCGCGCGTCCACAGCGCGTGATGACGGAGCATTCTCATTGGTCAATCACAAATCAACTAATAATCATTTAAAACTTCAACAGTTTTACCTAAATCGCTTTTACACATCACTTTTAAACCTTTATTAAGGAAATTAGATGTTAATAAATTGTGAATAAATTACACTTGATCTCCTTTATTTAACCTGGGTTACAAGTACTTTTTGTACTGTAGGCTACAGATACTGTACAGTAGGCTACTCTTAGCCCAATGTTGTTTGGGGTGGCTGGGGGGAAATATGATCTAATCGAAGCAAATATAATCTAATCGAAGACTGTAACCATATGTAGATAAACAAGTCATGTAATGATTGGGCTAACAATTAAAGCAAGACAACACTGCTCTATAATGTTATGGGCTCTCACTGAGCTCTAAAATGCCTCTCCACCTGAAAAAGTAAGTACTGTATTATAAATAGTATTAGTATAGTATATTTAAAAATAATAATAATAATTCAGACTTACCACGAGTATCCAGTATCCTGATAGTGACGATGACTAATGATAATGTTATCATTCGTCTGTACTATTCCTTATATAAGAAATCATCTCAACAATGTAGTGTAGCAGCAAATAAATAAAGATATAAACTTTATAGTCTAGGTCAAGAAGCTGTCAATCAAAAACTCAGTAGCCAATGAGAACACACTGCTGCTAGCCCCACCCCTGCGAGAGCTGTGTGCCAGAACGCTAACGAAAACTCAGGGAGCGTAAATAAAAACTCTGGCCCTCATTGGATCTTGTACCGACTCACAGAAAAACAAACAATTTGTGAGAAATCAAAATTACCAAAAAAAAAAAAATATATATATATATATATATATATATATATATAATCCACATCTTCTTCTCTGAGGTGAATAGTGAATAGTTGTGTTTGACATAACAAGTCGGCCTAGGCTAGTTTTCGGGCTCTCATCTCATATAAATGTACAACAAGGGAGTTCCCTTTTGCAAGCTTTTTCAGATATCTCCATTGCTCCCAGGTCAAAAAAGTCCTCCCGGTGGCCACTTCCAACCTGAGAGCATATGGAATAATTTCTAGTTCTGAGGGATTAGATGTGAAGAGAGTTGAGGTGAATGTTATAATAAACAGACCTCCTCCCCTGCCCTGTATTAGCCTTAATTTCTCCATATTCACATTGAAGTGTCGAAATCGTGGAAGTGTGTTTATTGGCTTGCATAGTGTTTACCACACAGTAAAATCATTTGGGGAGGGGGCTGTGTAACACATGAGAATGCCTCGGGTTGAGATTTGCTTGTGTGCTATCTCTCTCCAGGTTGCATTCTCTTTCGAGGTAGGGTTCCCTCAAGCATGGGACACGGTCGCACCGGTTGTACTGCCCTAATGATGGCCATTGTTGTGAAACCTTTTTCTAATGTGATAGAAATATTTATGTAATAGGTATTTTCAACATTAAATGTACTGAGAAATGCAGACAAAGGATGCTCAGGTCAAAGACCATCTATACTTACCCAAAAAGTATTTAACACTGAACTAACAGTCATATGATTAGCTTAAATCATTACAAACCAATCACCAGAACAAATCACAGTGAAAAAGACTCGAGTGACATTGATTTTTAAATACTTTTTGGGTAAGTATAGATGGTCTTTGACCTGAGCATCCTTTGTCTGCATTTCTCAGTACATTTAATGTTGAAAATACCTATTACATAAATATTTCTATCACATTAGAAAAAGGTTTCACAACAATGGCCATCATTAGGGCAGTACAACCGGTGCGACCGTGTCCCATGCTTGAGGGAACCCTACCTCGAAAGAGAATGCAACCTGGAGAGAGATAGCACACAAGCAAATCTCAACCCGAGGCATTATCATGTGTTACACAGCCCCCTCCCAAAATGATTTTACTGTGTGGTAAACACTATGCAAGCCAATAAACACACCTCCACGATTTCGACACTTCAATGTGAATATGGAGAAATTAAGGCTAATACAGGGCAGGGGAGGAGGTCTGTTTATTTTAACATTCACCTCAACTCTCTTCACGTCTAATCCCTCAGAACTAGAAATTATTCCATATGCTCTCAGGTTGGAAGTGGCCACCGGGAGGACTTTTTTGACCTGGGAGCAATGGAGATATCTGAAAAAGCTTGCAAAAGGGAACTCCCTTGTTGTACATTTATATGAGATGAGAGCCCGAAAACTAGCCTATAGGCCGACTTGTTATGTCAAACACAACTATTCACTATTCACCTCAGAGAAGAAGATGTGGATTATATATATATATATATATATATATATTTGGTAATCTTGATTTCTCACAAATTGTTTGTTTTTCACTGTAAAAAGTGAAACATTGGATTAACTTAATAAAATTGAAGTAACCATTCACAATAAAGATTTTACATTGACCTAATGTTCAGAAACCATTCAGTTCAAACTAATTTTCTGCATTTCATGCAAACTCTTTTCTGAATTTGGTGTGAATCAATATTTTAAATTGGCTTAAATAATAAAAAAAATGTTTTTAACAGACTTGATTTCATGCAAACCCTTTTCAGAATTTGGTGTAAATGAATATTTTAAATTGGCTTTAAAAAAAAAAGGTTTTTAACAGACTTGATCTAAATTTAGTTTTCTTCAATCTGAAATATGTATTCATTGCAAGTAATATGAGTCAGATCAAACGTTCTTTTAAATATTTATTAAATCTTATATGAAAATCAGTTTTTAAGATTAGACTTTTTTTGGCAAAACAGTGTTTTACAAATACGAATGTAATTCTGAGACAGTTCAAGTTATCAGTTCATTTCAAGTTGAATTTCATATATAGCAGTATTAAAATGTGAGTGTATCATAAGAACAAACTAGATGTACAAAATATGACCGCCGCTCAGGCCTGCACTGGCTTTCCACAAAAATAAATGACGTGGAGCAATTTGGCTGTATTGCGTGTTTATGTATATAAGTTGTATATTTTAAAAGACTGTCTGGAGTATTCCTGTGGATCATGGATAATTTAGAGTTTTGTCATTATTTGCTATTACTATTCAAGTTTTATATCAAAAGTCATTAGTTTAGACACTTAACATCCATAATGTGAAAATGTCATGTTCATAAGAGTGGTTTTCCCTACATAATGTATTATAAAAATGAGTTTCAAAAACACACTTACCATTTTCTGAAAGCTCTCAGGATGTGATCTAACATGGCATGAAACATGTCCCACCCACCTCATTAGTATACTGCCCAAGCATAATACATTGGGTATTGGTAAATCGGGTATATGGCTGATACCTAAAAAAAGTAGTATGTGCGTGTGTGTCTGTGTGTGTGTGTGTGTCTGTGCGTGTATGTATGCGTGCATATATGTGTGTGCGCGTATGTGTTTGTGTGTGTGTGTCTGTGCGTGTGGATGTCAGTGTGTGTGCATGCTTGCGTTTGTTTGTATTCCTGCATGTGTGTGTGTGTGACAGTATCATCCTAAACCAGCAACCCTTCGCTCAACAGCACCATCTACAGGCCGATGAGTGTACAGTCACTAAATGTGCACATAAATGAATTTATTTTATACCCCCCCATGGATGAAATTCTACGAAACTTAGCATACCCCCAGAGGATGTCAAGTTAATCATACACATGAAATATGGTGCAGTTCTGAACATCTCAACTGAAGATAGGGGCGATTAAAGCAGAATAATATTGCATTTTCATTTTTTATGGGAAGGGGCGCATCACTAATGAGTGATTATGGGCTAGGTTGATGTGGGCCCTTAAGACCAACATACCATAAAAATGTCTTCATCCTCGGTGCCACGGTTCAGGTAGTTATTTAAGGAAAACTGCATTTTTTGGGTTTGGGGGGGGGCCAGCGCGGGGGGGGGGGGGGGGGGCGGGGAGTGGCCCCCGGGGACCAAACTAAATTTTTCCGTAAAAATCTAGTGGGGCTACATGCCCACCAAATTTCATGTTCCCTGGTGTTTCGGTGTCCCTGGTATCGTTGACGAAAAATTCTGTAGATGACAAAAAAATAAAAAAAATAAACTTTGACAATCCCTATGACCGCTTTCGCTAGCTATGTTAGCGGCGGTCATAATAAGAACAAGAATAAGAAATAAGAACAAATACCTAAAAACAATTGGTCTGCTTCTCTCAGGAATTAACATTTTTGGCAGAAGAAATAAATGTAAATCAAATACAAAACATAGATATTTCCCCATCCAGTAAATAACAAACAACTACTGAACTACTATTACGATGTAGTGGAGACTGGGGTGAAGGCATTTCTGCCATCCTGTGTGTTTGTGTGTGTGTGTGTGTTCATCAAAGCACTGAAATGGAGGCTGTCAGTCAGTCATTGACTATGCAGCAGAGTGCAGAGGCGACATATTTTGGGGGTCATTTTTCTTGTGTCAAGTTCCATTAAAACTTTCTGAAAAAACTCAAAAGTGAATTTCAGTTCTTTTGGATACTTGAGGTTTAGCACATATGTCAGTCCAAATAACATTGCTACAGCAGCTGCGGTTGAGGGCACATTACTGAGGACCTCTGTGCCCTCAATGAGAACCCTGGTGTCTGTCTCACTGATTAAGACGGCCATTGGTTGCTCCAGTCCATCACCTGGCATATCCTGGCGAGACAATACATAGTAATGAATAAAGAGTGCCTAAAATCTAGTGTTCTGTAGTATTAGCATATTACTACTAATAATAGTAAAGAAGCGATTGCACCTTCTTTAGAAAGTTAACTATAGTCGCAAGTTTGCGGTAAAATGTAGTTAGGTTGTCGAGGTCAAAACACTATGTAGCAGCTTTGAATCAAATAAACGTATTATAAATAATGTTATGTCATTTTTTTACATTGATGAGAAGGGCAACAGCAGTAAATGCTGCATGAGACAAACAAGTAATGTAGCAAAAATCACCTCAGACAATGTCGCATTTATAAATCAGAATTTTAGCAGCAGTTAAAGGAACAGCTGGTTGAATTAAACACAAGGTGTTACTGGGTCGTGTTTAGTCACTATTTTATAGCCTAATCGTTTTATGTCTGACTACAGAACAGATAATATGTAAAAAATAGCATTCAGTTGTGTTATAATGCAATATAATGTGACAGATCCAAGCAAATTGCAGATTTCAGGTGCCAACAGTAATCAAACACAACGCGATGACGTCACATGTATGCTAATTAGCGCG
The DNA here is from genome assembly GCF_951802725.1 of Rutilus rutilus. Classification (NCBI taxonomy): domain Eukaryota; kingdom Metazoa; phylum Chordata; class Actinopteri; order Cypriniformes; family Leuciscidae; genus Rutilus; species Rutilus rutilus. The sequence goes on from NC_140223.1 coordinate 25,150,062, forward strand.
TGACGTCATCACCGCCAGTCTCTCAAAATCCTGTGGGAAACACTGTAATCATTTGCTCCAGCCCTGAATCAGTGCAATCAGTATTGAATATAATGCACGAATCACCTACTGACCCCAACCCCCCCCCAGGAAAATCGTTAGCTGTAAAATGGCGCCATGTTATGCTATAGCTACCGCTAATGTCAAAATTAACGTTATAATAACTTTGAATCTGCGTGTCTGTTCATTAAAATTATGACGTTAATGCTATTCAAGTATTTAAATGCTGAATGAGTTTCCCCATTACATTATGCTAGATAGGTCGCGCTAGCCTGTAAACGCTTGTGTTAACGGTCACCAGACGGAGGTCCCGACGCGAGCCTTAGCTGCGGAGATCCGCGAGAAGGGCCCGGCGCACGTCCAGAATCACTAGCATTGATACCTTACAAATGGCGACTACGCCCATAATGCATTTCGTGTTTCACGAGTGTGACCTCACCTGTCAATGACCGATACTGTGGCTCATATTAATGGGATTGCTTGCAAGTAGCAGCAGCACGAATTACGTGACCAGCAACATATTTCTGCTTCAAATATTGTGTGTAGTTAAAAGTGAGTGGTGGTTTCAGACATTATTTTATTAAAGTGCATTTGTCAGTGGCGCACTCCTACTGACTCCTATTCTGCCTGACAGAAAGAAAAGCTCGTAGCTTACTTAAGGCCAAGCGTTTTGACCAATCAGATGAAAGCGGCGTTTCAGCGCCCCCCACGTGTGCAAATGAAATATCGAACCCATAAACCGATTTGTAAACCACAAATTTTTAAATAAACGAAAAAAACAATAAACGAGCTGGTTTCATTTATCGTTATTCCATTCCGAACAGGAAATGAAATGATCAAAAAGTACACGGACCAACCACATTCTGAGGTAAACAAATCTTTATTCATTCATTATTATGTTGATATTTATCATAATCCAGGGCTCGACATTATCGCTTTTCCGGGATAAGTGAATGCATAGCCTGATTAAAACGTCAATAGCTGCGAATGATTGATTGTATTACATTCAATGTTAATGTCAACTGATAATGGATTGTGAACAGCAACAGGTCACGCCAGTTTATGCTCGCGCAGCCTGTATGTGTGAGAGACTTGTGGAGAAATCAAAACAGCACACACTATTGTATAAAATCAGTATCACTTACATTTCACAGTGTCGCAGTGACTTTTAGACCCAATGTTGTCAACGAAAGTAGTTCCAAAGCCACACCAGAGCAGCATCTCCGAGCAACACAGTATAGTTTCGTTACCGAAAAATGAAAAATAATTTTAATGACCCATTCATAAAGATTTGCACAGTCACTCGCTTTGTTTTTGAATTAAGACAGTGACTTGCATCCACCTCATGTACTGGTGGCTGAATAAAGATGTTTCAAGGACACCCAAGCAGTGTGGAAACTGCCAACTTTGCTGGAACTAAGTGGCAATTATTTGCCATTCCTCCTCAGTTTTTGGTGTCTATAAGTGAGAAAAAAAAGTAGGTACATGCTGCGTTTTCTAAATTAGTTTCACTGACTACCTAATACCCTAGTGTTTAATTGAGAAACAACCAATTAAGCATAAACTGATAAAAATATATAATTGTTTCATAAGCCTGTCATGCTTGTCCTCCGGTTATTATCGTTGAGACAATTTAGTTACCTATTCGGTTATCTATTCAGAAAGAAAAAAATAATTGTAATTGTGTTAATGTAATTTATTTAGAAGCAATATACTTATCAGTTTTCTTTTAAGCTTTTACTCATCATAAATTGATTTCCAGGGCATTTTTTTCTAACCCTATTAAACTTGTGTGTCACCATTCATGTCAAATTCTTACATTTTATCAATAATTTTAACCAATTATAAACTTTTACCAATTATATGAAATCAGTATCATCAAAAAATAAATCATAATTCTAGATATAAAACTAACCCGCCAGTAAATGGTGGCAAAATGTGAGTAAATGAGTCACTCATTCATGATTAATTTGTTCAGACAGCTGATTCATTCAAAGAAAAAGAAAGTGACTGTCTTTATGAAAGGTTTTTATTTAAACATTGATTCAAAAATGGCGATTCATTCAATAACAAAACACTGCTGTGTTGCTCGGAGATACGCAATGGTTCAGCTGTGATGTTTGTTTGTAGGCCACAATGTCCCAATGTTTACCTTTAGATAATCATCTTTAAGTAGGCTACTTTGTTCAGTGCTTCAGACAATTCTGACACTATCCTGGAGATAAGACATGCACCCATCCTATACTGAAAGCTCAGTGATTTGTAGCTTTCACCTTTGGGATTAGAAATGAATACAAGACATTTTAATAATATCAAGCATGTACATTTTTTTTTTTATTATTTTTTTTATTTTGCAACGAGGCACGTTTCTGCGCGAGTTTGTTGTGATCAGAATGATGTGCAAGTCTGGTAGTGTATGATTCTCAGTCATGTAGTGTATGATGCCCATTTTTTCTTTGTAATCATTCACAAAGTCAGCAAGTGTATGGTGCCTGCTCTTTAAAAATCTGTTCAGATTTTAAAAGTCTTGTAGTGTATTCCAGCCTTAACTTGAAGATCCATTTTTCAGATAGATGTTCTATGGCACAGGGAAAATATCAAAACTAAGGCATGAGCAACAAGGATAAGGCTCAGAAATGCAGTGCAGACACACACAAGACTTCGCTTTGAATGACTGATTGAACAGGGTTTATATAGGCTGGGCTTAGCAAGGTAATGAATAACAGCTGGAAGTAATCAGGCATAATGAGTATGGGCAATGGATTATGGGAGATGTAGTCAAGATGTAGTCAAGGGTGGGAAAGCAAGGGTCTGGGGAGGAGTTCCCTCTGGTGGATATGCAGGGCACTTCAACCGGTGATCATGACACATGTCATGTTCAATGAAAACGCATGTTCAATGTCAATTATCATTTATATTAAGCTAATAACTGTTTTTTAGACCACTGCCTTTACAATTTTCCATGTCAATAATGTAATAAAAGTCCCTAATTGACACAACATGCTTTTTTTAATGTGAAACCCAAATAGAGGCTACATGATATTATAAGACTAGGCAGAAAGAAAAACAATATAAATATATAAAATAATATATAATACATAAAATGAATATTAATAGTCTAATACTAATATTAATAATATACAGATACTAATATACTAATTTTAATCTAAATAAAATATTAATAAAATGATTATTTATAACACCTGTGGCGAGCACGACGAGGTCGAGGGCCGTGGGAGGACGGCGCGAGGCCGGTGGCGTGATTGATAATGAGCGACACGTGCGCGACGCACTGGTCTCGCATCTCTCACGGAGGAGCGGAAGCATAAAGGAGGAGCGACGACAGTGAAGAGCGAGAGAGGAACAGGCCTGTGTTTTATTTGATGTTCTGTGTTGCCAGCAGTCGTCCGTGAGGGGCTGCTGGCTTTTACTTTCATTTTGTATTTGTTTTATTTTTGTCATTAAAAGTCTTTAAATGTTCGCCGGTTCCCGCCTCCTTCTTCCCATAACATCTGAACCTCGTTACAACACCATTAAGGTTAACACTATCAAAGCTATGGAACCTTATAAAAAGGGTTCTATTTAGCACCAAAAGGGTTCTGTTATTGTTACAAGCCAAATAACCATCATTTTGTACTGTTTAGAACCATTTTCTAGGACTGCCGTCTGCCAATCAATTGCCGAGTTCCACTCTTACTTCAGACTCAGGTCGCATCTGATGGTGATCCCATAGCGTTAACGTTATGACGCATTGTCTCATTCCCTTCTCAGGGAACCAGGATAAATACATAACCTTAGATGTTTTTTGTTTAATAATCCACAAGCATGATACCTACAAATACAACACTTTTGATTAATAACAATCTTTGTATTTGCAGGTTATATGGTCTTATACAGGTAATGAAAGGAAGAAACACCCTCCACCCAGCTTTTTGTCTCTGCACTTTGCAGGAATATATACAAACTCCACTTCTCCTTCAGTACTCAGTTCAGAAGAGTCAAGCTCATTTTACTCGGAACAAGGAATCAATGTAGATGACTACTCCAGGTTACAGCAAGATGTGTACTGGGCCGGGCCTGACAGAGCAATCACAAATGTGGCCATGAGTACTAGTCCAGGCCACACCAAATTCCTCATTCAGAACCTGAAAGAGAGCTATCAAATTGGTGAGGAGCTTTATGTTACGGTGCATGCAAAGGATTTTGACAACAAATCCAAGCGTTATGGAGGCGACTTTTTTCAAGCCAAGCTATTCTGGTCTAAAACTAAGGTCAGTTATTGTACACATTAGATTTACTAAAACTACTTGCCTGATTTATTTATCTCCCTGGGTCAGAGAGAGTTGTACTGAGAATGTACTTCTGTCACAGGCCAGTGTTTTTGGGGAGGTGGTGGACCTGCTCAATGGCTCCTACTCTGTACGTTTCCTCTTGCCGTGGGTCGGCAAGGCACAGGTGGCTGTGCGTCTAATTCACTCCAGTGAAGCTGTGCAGGTCCTGAAGCATCACAGAGACACTGACTCCGACAGAGTTTTCTTTAATGGATATTATGAGGGACCAGGACCAAATAAGACCAGGCTGAGTGAAAAAGTGATGTGTAATGTAAAGTGGGACAACAATGGACTAGAGCATATGGGAACAGAAGACTGCTGCTGTGAATACAACGATTCCCGTGTTGGAGAAACTTGGCACTGTCAGAGACCCAAATCGCTGCCATGCAGTGCCCTTGTGTACCACTCTATGGGTGGTTATAGAAACCGCCTGACTAATAAGGAGAAAATGCTTATGTGAGATTAAAGAACACTTGATTGACTGTTTGTTTGATATATTTGATGCATTGATGGAAGGCAGAATGACAAACATGTTCTCTTTGGCAGGAAGCAAACTAACAAAGGTATCAATGGAGATAAAAGGATCATCAACATTTTTCATTCAAAGGGAAATGAAACTATTGGTATGTTGGTCAATGGTTTAACCCAGCAGAATAATACAGTACAAGGAGGCAGATATGTTGGGAATTGTGTTGCACATAATACATTTTTTTTTACATTTAGACAATGCAAATTAAATCAAATAAAATCTCCTGTTCAGGCAAATTTTTGAAACCTTATACCTTTGACACAGAACTTACATTTACTCGTCCTGCAGAAGTTACAGAGAAATGTCACCCTGGTTTACACACTCCAGTTCCAGCTGGCTTTTACTTGAATGATGTGTGGACGTCATTCGTCTGTAGCACCCGCCATTTTACAACCCAAACGACAACAGAGTGCCTGAAAGACAAACACATCTACATGATGGGAGACTCTACTATGAGACAGTGGTTTGAGTTCTTTGTGAAAGCAATACCAAGTGAGATAAATAGTTGCTTATTTGTTCATTAATTTTGTTCATCAATTATTTATACAGTGCATAGATGCCATTAATTGTGGGTCTGTTTTTCAGCCCTGAAGCAGATGAACCTGCATGTCCAGTATAAGTCAGGGCCGCTCATAGCAGTGGATGTGGATAACAACATTGACTTACACTGGAGGGCTCATGGCGTTCCTTTGCGCAGTCTGAAAACAGCATTTGCTGATCTGCACTACATCAGTAATGAGATCGATGACCTGGCTGGAGGACCCCACACAGTAATTGTGTTCAATCTGGGACCTCATTTCACCACGTACCCTCTGGATTTCTTCACCCATAGAGTGTTGAGGATTCGCAAAGCTGTTCTAGCATTGTTACAGCGGGCACCTGATACAACTGTTATAATCAAGACTGTCAACACTGGCTATAAGGTAACGTTATAGGCCTTCATCACACTTCAAAAGCAGACGCTTCAAATAGTAGCGTAAAATCACTTCTGCTGGAGCCTGGATTAATGGCAGTACCTGTGGCACAGGATTGTTGTGATTTATTTATGTACAGTTAATCACAGATATTTCATCAACAAATCAACTTCAGTTTACTATCATTAAGAAAAGAAAAATGGTCTCATGTTATTCCGGCACATATTTCATGATTTAAAGGGGAGCGCACAAGCCCACTGTATGTCTATGTGCAATACCTCAGAGTCTGAATACCTTTTTTTATTTGAAATAAATGCAAGAATAGAATACAAACAACATATCACATTAAAGACCATTAGAATTAGACAATGGTATACTGTACATCCCATTAAACATTAATTGCATTGCTTTCTTGCACTCTACTTTCTAATACAATAATTAAGTACTGGATTAAATTTAAGTTCAAATAAAGGAACATTTCCAGCCCAGAGTGAATTTTTCAAAAGTAACTGGTTTTGTTATCTTAAACGAGTCTTATTCTCAAGGTTTGTTTTCAATGATGGGATAGTATTGTATTTCATTCCTCCAGCAATAACTTATATCTCTATATCTCTTAAATATTTTATCTCTAATGGAAGATTGTACACATGGTAGGGTATCGTTTAAGGCTAAATAAAACATTTGAGATATTGACGTTAAATGTCAAATTGCTACTTTAATTATCTTGACAAAATTAGCTACCGTCCATCCATTGACAATAATGCAGGTGGAAAATCAATTACACTACTAATAGGAAACGGATGTGACAATATGCGGACTGTGATAAATGTCTATAGAGTAACAAGTGTTCAAATAATTAAAGCACTCTGTGATGACAAGTTTATGGATCATTTTGTGTTTCTCTCTCTTTATAATAGGATATTTTTGGCAGTGACTGGTATTCTCTACAGTTGGACAGAATTCTGCACTGGGCTTTTCAGGATGTTGGTGTTTATATTCTAGATGTGTGGCAAATGACCGCATGTCACTACAGAAGAGAGAACATTCATCCTGGCCCTATCATCATTAAAAATGAGATTGACATTTTACTCTCTTTTATTTGCCCTTACTGAATTTAAATTAAAGTATCTTGACAATTTTGTGTTCAATAACTGTTATTACAAGATTAAAAACTGTCTAAAAAAACAGAAAAATTCTGTTTGACTTCCATGAGTTGTAATTAAATTGTCCAAATTATAAACCGCTTGAATTCTCAACTACAATCATTTTTTTTTAGAGAATGGTTTAGTACTTTTTTTTTTTTTTTTTTCATCCTCAAATTGGAAAAGCAACTTCTTTAACTTACTAAATAAACCTGCTGTCAGTGTCATTACTGTTTTTCAAACAACTTTAATAATAGCTTTAATAATAATCAGTTTATTTGTAATGAATACACTAAAAACTATGCAGTGATTATTTTTACATGTTTATTACATTTCTGTATTAATTATTACTTCATACTTCTGTTAAATAGATGTAAAATTAAAGCACTGTTAATTCAGTTTGTTGCTTTCTAATATTGTATTTGTTACTGTTTGTTATTTGCAACATTACTCTTATTTTTAATAACAAAATAATTATCTATCACAGAAACTTCTGTCTGTCTGTATGTCTGTGTGTCTCTATGTCTGTGTGTGTCTGTTAACCACATATCTCTCGAACTGTTAGTCCGATGGATTTCAAATTCGACAGGTGTCTCGCCACGGGCACGAGTAAGTGCAGTGCCAAGTATGACGTTGTTTGGATGTGAAATGCTAAAGATATCGTTAAATATATATATTTTAAAAGGTTGTGGTTTAAAAATAAACATTCTGACATTATAGGGTTGTATCGGTCAAAGAAGCCCCAAGAAGGTTGTGGTTTAAAAATAAACATTCTGACAATCTGTCAGCTACACTGTTTACTTCTGAATATTATAGTTTGGTTCCAGAACGTGATAAATCCATTTTGATTAATTTGAGTAAAAATGTGTTTTCTTTACGAAGAAAGTGGCAAGATGAAAACCACTATTTTCTGTTTAAAACTTTCACATAGCATCTTTAGGTTATAATATCATAAAAAATTCAAATCCAGATTTGGATTTTCTAAAAACGGATTACTTTTCCCCAAAAATGCAATAAATTAATGACACTTTTTTTTCAAAATGCTATCAAATTGAAACTATTGAAATCAGCCATCACTAAGAAATATCTCCTGAACTTTTTTGATGGCGATCAGCTCACAAAAACAGATTTTGCACAGGCACTTTGCACTGCTCCCTGAATCGATGCGCTTATTCATTTGTGGATGTTAACTGAATCTGTAAGTCAGCTATGCTGTTTACTTCTGAATATTATATTTCATTCTGGTGCGCTTAAAGTTATCGCTACTGTGTAATAGTAGCCTATGCTACTCACCAACTAAACATATCCTATTCAATGCGTTCACAGTCTCTTACACGGGCATCATTTGTAGTAGCCTATTCACAAACTGTTTCCTCAAGCATAGCGTTTTCTCGGAGTTCACTGTGTGCTTTCTACCATGCACAAATAAAAATGTCACTGAACTTTTACTGTGTAATTGTAACAATGAGCGCTCAAACACACCAAACCAACTATTACTAAAAACTCACTCAAAAACTGATTTTGCACTAGCTCTTAGAAGGTTGTGGTATTCATAAACACTCAGTCAGCTACACTGTTTACTTCTGAATATTATAGGTTATTCACAGCCATCATTTGTAGTAACCTAGCCTGCTCCCTGAATTCAATGCGTTCACAGTCTCTTTCACGGGCACCAAACCAACAATTACTAAAAACACACACAAAAACTGATTTTGCACAGGCATTTTGCACCATTAAAGAATTAGAGGAAAAGATGAAAAGAAGAATCGTTTTATAATCAAATTGTTACTGAAGCATGGGAGTCATTCAGATCCAAGTGCAGCTTGTCTTTATTAAACAGAGTAGTCACCAGGCAAGGGTCGTGCACCAGCAAACACAGCAGAGAAGATCAGGGTCAACCAAAAAATTTTGGTCAACAAACAGGCAGGATATCAGGGCAGGCAGAAAACAAACAGGATACAGGAACCAGGCAGAAGATCAGGAACAGACAAGGTCACAACCGGCAGGTAAACACATGGAAAACGCTTGGAAATGTTCACAGCAGCAAAACAAGACTTAGCCCCGAGTGTGGTGTGAGTGTGGCTTAAATGAGTGTTTGAACATGAGGTGCAGGTGTGTGTGTGTGTAATCAGTGCAGTGCAGGTGTATGGTGTAATCAGTCCAGGGAGATGCATGATGGGAAATGGAGCCCAGGGAGTGCGTGGCTAATCGTGACAGTTACACTTTGAATCGTAATTGAATCAAATTGTGAGGCAAGATTTACACATTTTATATATTCATTTTATTTTTTGCAAAAACTGTTTCCATTTTACCATACTTCAGCTGTTGAAACTTGTGTATATATATGTGTGTGTGTGTGTGTGTGTATAAATGTGTATGTGTGTGTGTGTGTGTGTGTGTATATACACACAGGCTATACTAATTCTGAAACTTGAAATCTAAAGCTCCAAGTAAAAAAAAAAATACACTAGATCTACTCAATAAAATTGTGGCAACAGATTGCAAGCAATATTATTATTTCAATTTAACAACACTTAACAATTTAGTGATAATGAATCAAATGAGATCCTTACAAATCAAAAATGAGTAACTGCAAATTGGTTTCCTTGGACAAAACAAAACACTATGCTAATGAATACTACTAAATGGAATTGTTTTGATTTAACACAAAAACAAGTCGGTATTATTATTTTTTAATGAGTGGATTAATTAAAATAATTTCATTAAATCTCATTTCAGCTATGAATAACAGACAGACGTCAAAGATGAATTATGAACTCCTTTATTATTGCCAACAACAGTCACAAAAATAGCATCTATTAGTATTCTCATAGTGAACATTCACTACTAAATAAAATTTAATAAAATAGATATAAGAAACAAGGTTTCTAGATTTGAGCAACTAGACTTGGTTAATCTAATAATCTCATATTAAAACAGCAGTGAAGACTTGTGCAACTGGACTCCATTTGACAGCTTTGAAGTATCAAGCTCCAAGAAATTTATACTTTGACTTGTATAGCCTACTTTGCAGGTTTGCAATAACGGGGCCCAGGCCCACTGCCGCCAGCGAGCCTGTCACTGTCACTGTCGGCATCAGAGAAGGACTGGGCAGCGTCCGAACCGGACTGCCCCGACCAAGAAGGCCCTTTAGACCTCCAGGAGGAGCTCGTCAGGGTCCTCTGCAAAGCTGTCAAGGAGCTGGACTTAACGTGGAATGCTCCGGACGAGCCTAGTAAGAGCAAGCTGGACTCGAGGTATCTTCTTTCTGGATGTTCATGAGCACGTGGTGAAGTCGCTGTCTGCACCAGTGATCGGTCACCCGCAGTTACCCGCGGTTACGAGTCATCCAAAAATATTTTTAATGATATTCGGGTCGCGGTCGGTCGGGTCGTTTGAAATAAAGATGCCAATTAAACCTTTGTAATTTATACTAGACACAATTTTCTATGAAATACACTTTATTGGCTGAATAACTGGTGCGAAGATGATGCATGAGCTCAGTCTGCAGGTAGAGATGGAGGCGGCAAGAGAAAAGGTGAAGACTGGGGAGTGGAAGCTCCGCAAATACACAAATAGAAAGAGCAAAGTGTCGGAGACATTTGCCGAAATAATGAAAGATGATGACCAAAGTGCTGGCTTTGTCATGTGTACTTGCGATGCTATTTACACATTTGATAGCCACAAAACTGGCACGAGTCCACAGGCTGGATTAATGGATATTATAGGCCAGGGAGGCTGATGTGGGGCATATGGGAGGGCCACACCCCCTCCCCCCGCACCCCTAGTTCCTATGTCTCAATGACGCTACGATGAGCATTTACTACTTTAAAAAAATGCGGGTCAGGAAGCGGGTTGGGTACAATATTTTCTTTTTCTTTTTTTCCGGTCTGAGTTGCGGGTGGGTTAGTTGAAAACGTCGGTCGGGTGCGGGTTGTTTATACATTGACCCGCGCATCACTGGTCTGCACCCCAAATGGCGTGCACCCACTCTTCCACGCAGGCTATGTGCGCATGCCCCCCGTCGAGGAGACTGTCGTCGTACACCTGTGCCCGTCCTCTTCTTCTTTGAGCACGGATCTCAGCCTGCTGTCCAAGCGGAGAAGCCCGTGCCGCGAGAAAGTCAGCGCGCCATCCTCGGCTACCAAGCCTTCATCCTGACAGATCGGTCAAGAGGAGGAGAGAGTTCACTGGAGACCTCGCCCCCAAGCGCCGTGTTCTGCATCGTGTTCCCTATGTTCCTGCAGGCGACAAATGCAATGTTTGTGTAAATGCTGTGTCTGTTTGTGTGAGTTCCACAATAAAAACACTTCGAACTCAAATGAAGATATTTTTGATGAAATCTGAGAGCTGGCTCACTCCATAGGCTTCTATGGGATCGAAACTTGCCGGCCCAGAAAAGTTATTAAAAACATTGTTAAAATAGTTGAGACTGTTGAGGCAAAAACAAGTAACTAACAAAATAGCATCAGGCATAAGAGACATCAGGATTCAAATTGTCCTTAAAAGATATTTATTCTTGCAAGAATGTTCCCAGTCCATCCACAGTCCAGCTGCAGGCGGAGTGAGGGCCCGTCCACACGGAGACGCGTTTCGCTGTATACGTATACATTTTTTATCGTATTGGCGTTTCGTCCACACGGATCCGGCGTTTTGGGAGACTGAAACCGCTATTTTTTGAAACCGGGTCCCAAAGTGGATAAATCTGAAAACGACACCCTTGCGGTTTCGTGTGTACAGCCAATCCGTATATTTTGTGAAACGATGATGTCATCACATCACGTGTCGTCTGTGTCACGAGTAACAGCAACAACAATAAAGGCGGACTTATATGATCGTATTCGTGCTGCAGAAGCTGCTAAGCCTACTAGCTTTATTACAGCAAAATCTATTGCTTCTCTGCAACTGTGGTGAGCAAAAAGCGATAATCTTTGTCTTCTTCTTCTTGGTTCGTATACAGCGCGCAAGGTTATGCGCATGCTCAAAGTCTTCTTCTCCGTGTATAGTGTATCTCTGTGGCAGAATTACAGCGCCCTATACTGGTCTGGCATATATACTACACCGTTTTTAGTCGGTTTCAGTGGTTTCGTGTGTACGCAGATATTTCTTGAGACGACGCCGTGTTTACGGAATTTTTTTTTAGAACGAGGAAAAAAAAATATCGGATCGGGAACGCACCGGCTTCGTGTGGACGTGGCCTGAGACCCAGAGCAGAGGTTGGCCAGCATTTTTATAGTGTTATCTCTTGTCACCCTTCACAGCACAAGGAACAAAAGGGACCCCCCTTGACCCCTCTTGACCCCTCCCCAGCACGGGAATCTCCTTACCTCTGAAATCTCACACACACACACCCTGCAGCTGTATCAATATCATAAAAGAAACTCAAAATACAGCCAAAGAACGCATGGCATTCGTTTGTTAAATTGTTGAAAATAAAATACAAAGAAAAGATGAATTTTTCCACAACAAGACCTTGTGTGAAATTGTATTTACTGGATGTTCTTATGTCACGTTCACAAACCTCTTTCGTTTCGTTTGGTCACACCACAAAGACATGATTGACATGATTGACATGACATAGGTCTGAGGTAAAACATTAGCAAAACATAAACCCCCGCCATTAGCATAAAGATAAAGAAATGTAGAAATGAATGTATAAATAAATGTGGACATGATTCATGAATATATATATAAATAAATGTGAACATAAATAAAATGAGAAATAAATAAATGCATAAATGAAAAAAAAATTGAAAAAAAAAAGCAATTATTCATAAATAAGGTAATACAGTATACAGTGGGTACGGAAAGTATTCAGACCCCCTTAAATTTTTCACTCTTTGTTATATTGCAGCCATTTGCTAAAATCATTTAAGTTATTTTTTTTTCCTCATTATTGTACACACAGCACCCCATATTGACAGAAAAACACAGAATTGTTGACATTTTTGCGCATTTATTAAAAAAGAAAAACTGAAATATCACATGGTCCTAAGTATTCAGATCCTTTGCTGTGACACTCATATATTTAACTCAGGTGCTGTCCATTTCTTCTGATCATCCTTGAGATGGTTCTACACCTTCATTTGAGTCCAGCTGTGTTTGATTATACTGATTGGACTTGATTAGGAAAGCCACACACCTGTCTATATAAGAGCTTACAGCTCACAGTGCATGTCAGAGCAAATGAGAATCATGAGGTCAAAGGAACTGCCTGACGAGCTCAGAGACAGAATTGTGGCAAGGCACAGATCTGGCCAAGGTTACAAAAAAAGTTCTGCTGCACTTAAGGTTCCTAAGAGCACAGTGGCCTCCATAATCCTTAAATGGAAGACGTTTGGGACGACCAGAACCCTTCCTAGAGCTGGCCGTCCGGCCAAACTGAGCTATCGGGGGAGAAGAGCCTTGGTGAGAGAGGTAAAGAAGAACCCAAAGATCACTGTGACTGAGTTCCAGAGATGCAGTCGGGAGATGGGAGAAAGTTGTAGTAAGTCAACCATCACTGCAGCCATCCACTAGTCGGGGCTTTATGGCAGAGTGGCCCGACGGAAGCCTCTCCTCAGTGCAAGACACATTAAAAGCACACCTGCAGGACTCCAAGATGGTCATAAATAAGATTATATGGTCTAATGAGACCAAGATAGAACTTTTTGGCCTTAATTCTAAGTGGTATGTGTGGAGAAAATCAGGCACTGCTCATCACCTGTCCAATACAGTCTCAACAGTGAAGCATGGTGGTGGCAGCATCATGCTGTGGGGGTGTTTTTCAGCTGCAGGGACAGGACGACTGGTTGCAATCAAGGGAAAAATGAATGTGGCCAAGTACAGGGATATCCTGGACGAAAACCTTCTCCAGAGTGCTCTGGACCTCAGACTGGGCCGAAGGTTCACCTTCCAACAAGACAATGACCCTAAGCACACAGCTAAAATAACGAAGGAGTGGCTTCACATCAACTCCGTGACTGTTCTTGAATGGCCCAGCCAGAGCCCTGACTTAAACCCAATTTAGCATCTCTGGAGAGACCTGAAAATGGCTGTCCACCAACGTTTACCATCCAACCTGACAGAACTGGAGAGGATCTGCAAGGAGGAATGGCAGAGGATACCCAAATCCAGGTGTGAAAAACTTGTTGCATCTTTCCCAAAAAGACTCATGGCTGTATTAGATCAAAAGGGTGCTTCTACTAAATACTGAGCAAAGGGTCTGAATACTTGGGACCATGTGATATTTCAGTATTTCTTTTTTAATAAATGTGCAAAAATGTCAACAATTCTGTGTTTTTCTGTCAATATGGGGTGCTGTGTGTACAATAATGAGGAAAAAAAAATAACTTAAATGATTTTAGCAAATGGCTGCAATATAACAAAGAGTGAAAAATTTAAGGGGGTCTGAATACTTTCCGTACCCACTGTAAATACATTTTCTTTTCTTTTTTTTTGTATATTTATGTTTATTTATTGATTATGTCAACTTTGGCATTCCATACAGACGCAATAACACATTGGCGTTCCCAAAGCATAATTGACGCAGCATCTCATTTCCCTTGTTCTCTGGGAACGAGGTTTACAGTCGTAACCAGAGACGTTTTTGAAATGTTCTCAAAATTGGACTGAATTCCATTTAAAAAAATACACATTATGACCAATAAATCAGTAGTTTGCTTTGCATTGAGTCCTCTAAAAGAAAATCTCACTTATCTCAAAGGTTTAATTCATCGCTGGAATAATGGGCTTTTAATAAAACTTGCGTGCCTATACAGTAAATAGTCAAATAAATGTTTTTAACTAGGTGCTACCTGACTAGAGAAAACGTGAATTTCTCAGGTAATATGGGGAGCGAGTAAACATTGTTAATTTACACATACTACTGACATTGTAACGGTGGGTTGAAATTCAGCTAAAGTTACACTGTTCTTTTGATACCAAAAGTAATGACAATGATTTCCACACAAAAAAGTAACAACTATGGTGACCATGCACCTATCCCACATTTTGCAGGACAATCCGAAATAGAGAGCTTTGTCTCGCGCCTTGCAAGGTGTAAGTAGTGTCCCTTTCATTTATGTCTGTATTATTTTTTTATTATACAAAAAATAATAATAATAATTTGCACAGCCGTCATGTTCTAGCTAGAGCTGGAAAATAACCGACCAATGCATTCGTAAAGAGGGTTTTTTATTCTTAAATACAGCTGCACCAGCCAGGACTTCTTCTAGACATACACTGGATAACATCCTGATTAAACCTGATGCATCCAAAATACTGTTGGAAAACACTTGCATCAGAATAATTTCTGTCAAGCTTGTGTATATTTTTGTTAAAGCTGTTATTAAGCAATGTCTCCTGTGTTTTATATGAGGTGCCCTTGGAGGTTCTCTACGCACATGTTTACTGGTTTTCCCTAAATAAATATACGTTGTTGTTAAAAATGAAAGTAAAAAAAGTGATGAAAGTTTTCACAGTGAAATGAGAGTTCCTTGTTTTTATTAAAATCAACAAATACAAGTTCAAGATGCACTGAATCCAGTAAATGCATTTAATGATTACATAATATAATAAAGGAAAATAAACTTGCCACTACTTAAGGGAATTTATTTTAGAATAAAAAGCTATTTTTACCAACTAGCCTTTTATTCAGTTCATTATATTTAGAACTAGTATAGATTGAATAGGTCCCATAGACTAAATTACATCGTATCACTCGAACCTGGGCAAATTAAGTGCCAGTCAAGTTTATTTGGTGATTTAAAACGTTATTATCCAAATTGATGGCAAATAGGCTTTACAACTAATGTAAAAAATATCAGTATATTTGTATGGTAAAATAGCAGTGAACTTACACACATGTCCCACATTCACTCGAAATCACATCTACTGTTCTGCAACAGAGCAATAACCAGGTGGTCACCAGATTAACGGCTAATAGACCCTATTCAGAGCAGCTCCATGACAGGTATGAAAGCGAGGCTTACCATGTTTTCAATGGCATCCACTGTAAAAAAACAAAAAAACCTCCTTGATCACTTATAATTTTCCACACCTCATGTTGTCTGGAGTTTGTTGTCTACTGAATTTTTTTGGGGAAAAATATGTTTAGAGAACAATCCCAAAACATTAAATAACAGTACAACCCATTGAAGAGATGTATGTCTATCCCTCACAGCATCGCTTTCCTTCCCGTTAAAAGATGGCGCTGCTGTGAATGAGGTCTATTGTGTAACGTCAAAGAAACGCAACAAGGCAAAATCATTTGATCATTTCCCCCAACATTTTATCTGACTTATAATACACTATGATACAGTTTTACACAGTAAGTGTAGATACAAAATAAAAATAACACCATGCAAACTTATTGACCATAAATACGTAAAATACAGAAAAGGAATAGACTACTAATGTACTGTTGTTTTGCTTGATAATAGCAAAGGTTAGTTTGAAAGCTAGTTTGATGTTACTGAAGTTATTGTACTACAGTATATTTATTTTGCAAAGTAGAAATAGCAGTGGGAAAACAACACACATAAATGTAATAAAAAAATGATGTCATGGATGGATCACCCATCCAGTATATAGTACAATTCATTCATCCATATAATAATAACAAGCCAATAAAAATGATCAGTGACTTAAAACCACCTGTATTTATACAATATCAATACCGTTCTTTCATCTAGCACCTTTGGATATAAAAGTAAAACTTTCATTTGGATGAATATCAATGCCATCAAGCAGAAGTAACAGTAGCAGTAGTATACAAGACTCTCTCGGCAAAAGATTCAGACTTCAAACAATTATTAAAGCAGTGACAACAGAAGTGCTTCTGAAATTCAAGTACACTTTCGGACTGTCAAAATCCCGAGGAGAGGTAGAGAGCAACCACTCCGAGTCACTATGTGTCTTTGCGTGCCCAAGCAAATAAACAAAAAGAGGCACTTGCAAACAAAAAGTGATTTGAATAGAGGGGTCCACTGTTGGGAAATCAAACCTCTGAACTGTTGTTGCTATCGAGGCATTGCGTCATCATGGGCTCTGTGCTGTTGGAGCTTTTGGGGGGCTCCGTGATGTTCTTCTCCCGCCTAGATCGCACCACCAGAACGGCGAGAACGACAAGGAGGATGGTGAAGAGAAGACCTACCAAGATTCCTATGATCAAGACAAGCCGGTCGTCACTAGAGTCCCTGTGATTCAGTTCTCTGGGAACGACACCCTCCGCTTGGGATTCCTTGTTAAGGTTGGGTTGTTTTTGAGTGCTGCGGTCCAGCGCTATATGCAAGATGTTTGTGCCACGATTATTTTCTGCTCCAATATCCTGAGCCAAATCTGGAACGCTGCTGGCTGACCTTTTGGAAATTGAATGGCTGTGTGTCACAGAATGATAGTCAAGGCTCCTTTTCCCAATGCCCCGATTTGCGTTGTCTCTGGACCGGACGGTGTAGATGGTGTGAATGTACCACTCTCTGCCTGCCGACACCTGGGAGGAGTGTTACAGTGTTAGCATCAGAACATGATCGCAACGTTTCTTAATGTGCCGGCTGTTGTGTGCATCTCACCTGAAACAAAGCTGTGGAATCCATCCTAAAGCCATCAGAGCCTGGCTGCCTTACCAGCACCAGCGCTTGAGGATCATCTACAGCGAGGAAAGCATTGAAACTAATGCTACCAAATGTTCTCGCCTGAGTCTCTGGCTGAGCTTTGTCCTGTAAAGCAGATTAAGTTCAAACTTATATGTTACACTGTCAAATGATCCTGAAATCAACGCAAAGCCAATGTTGTTCTCCATGCATGTTGTTCTCCATGCTCAATCCTGAACAGTGGTATAGTTAATTAAAACTAAAACGATTAACTCTTTCCCCAACATTGGCAATTTTCTGGCAATCCATGTTTTCAGTGTTATACGGTAGGGGGCGCAATTACGTATCTTCTATAAGAGTACAGAAGCTCCAGATCCCAAAACAAGCGAAGAAGCATTGGGAAAAGTAGCCTAACACAAACGTTAAACAGCATAAAAATCAAATCTGCCTAATATTACCGAATGAAATGTCGACCCAGGAAAAGGTATAGGACTTGAAGGTATAGGTGTTGATGGACTCAGTATATGTTTTGATCATCGTTCTGAGGCCGATCTGGATGTAGTCTTTGTCTCAAGTCTAGTCTCACGATTTTCTCAGCTTTTTGTTCAAAATGTTGCTTTTTTATGAAACTTGCCCACATTCAAGTGTTGATTAAAAAAATGCATGGTTCTGGGGGCCATGATTGTTTTGTGAAAATTATCAAAAATGCAGGTGCTGGCTGGCAACGTTTTTAAAAAAGCTGGCGAAGAAAGAGTTAAACAACATTTATGATGTTCTAAATATGATTAATTGTAACTACAATTAGCTGTTTGTATGTATTTCTTTAATGCAACTGCATGTAAGTGTTTTTTAGTTTTAGTTTTTTCTCAAAAACCTACTAAAAAGTAAATATTCATTTATATTAATGAATATTTTTTACAATTGATTTAAAGTTTAAAAGTAAATATTCAAATAAAAAATTCCAACTGTTTATGCAAAGTTTGTGTCAGTACTTACAATGATCTTGAATCGGTACAAAAGAGATGGTGAATCAGCTAAGCAGCCGTACTCAAAGTTGTCAGGGCTGTACTTTGGGATGTATCCATCCGCCCCTGTGCAAAGGAACACCTTCTCGATGTTACAGATGAACGAGTCTCCAAGATTCTGAACAGGATCTACCATTACACGGCCGTAGATGACATCTCCTAGAGAAATGCAACAGCCCTGAATTAGTGATAGGTGTCATACTTCAGTTCTCATAATCTTTACTTTGGTCACAGGATCAAATCACATATATGAATAATGTTGTTTTTAGCATTTTACCCTCTGAGAAAGCAGTATCACTCTCCTGACCAAAGCCCATGGAGCCGTCTGACAACCAGAGAGTCCTCTTTGAAAGTAGGAGCATCTGTGTGTTAAGACTGAACTCTGCTGGCACTGGATCACTCACCTAAAGGGAATAACATGCACATTACTTTTAACTAAACTTAATTTAACACAAAATTATAGTATCATTATATATTATATAATTAGAATTTTACTAGATTTTGAAATAGAGTTTGATGTACTATGAAAAATGACTGTAAATACTAAGTCCAAAAAGACAATTTATTGAACATAAGTTGCAAATATACGTAAGTTTCACTTATGAATGAATGATTGAATGGAGGCATTTACATAGCACTTTTACTGTGTATTGTTGTACACCCAAAGCACTTCACAATCATAACAGGGGTCTCCCCTCAACCACCACCAGTATGCAGCATCCACTTGGATGATACGATGGCAGCCACAGTACAACGGCGCCAGTGCGCTCACTACACACCAGCTATAGGTGGAGAGAGGTAGATAAAGCCAATTCAGTAGATGGGGATTCTTATGACTTTATCTTGTTGGCAGTGTTGCCAGACTGGGCAGTTTTGAATTTGATTGTGCGGGTAAAATTTGGTTTGGGTGGGTGGACAATTTTTTTGCTGGTTTAGGGTCAGCTCGGCGGTTTTCAAACTTCTAAATGTTATAGTCTACTTGGTTAATAAAAAAAACCTAAATCATGACGTTACTAAACACATGGTACTTGTAGCTGGATATTCAAGTGATTGCTATGCCAAAGTGGCATAAATATACAGTAAGTTGTATCTACAGTAAAGACTGGGAAAGTAACCCAACTCTCAAAATGTGGATTATACCTGTGGTGGGAGACGACTCAAAGGCTCTTTGTAAATATAACTAACTGTGAGAGCCAGGCCCAGAATGGCCATCGGGAGCACCGGGAGAATTCCCGGTGGCCTGGCGACTAATTTGGCCTGCTGCCCGTTTTTTATTTTTTATTTTTTTATATTACTACCTTTACCAGTGATCATTTTCAAATTCAAATTCACATTCAATAAAATTATTATTATAAAATAAAATCATGAATCTGTTAGTCTTGACTTGCAAGGCTACGATTCGACTTTAAGCCTCAGCCAAACGGTTAAACAGAAAATGTGAGCAGCACCCGATGATGGACAGAAAACGGCCAGGTGGAGCAGAGAGGGAAAGGACAAAGAAAAAGAAAGCACTCCAAGAACAAGCAGCAAAATGTTGCAAAATTAATTACCTGTTCAGGGCTTCAAGTGCAGGTCAGTTTCATCTTGTAAATACTGTATTATTTTCCTCGTTAACTTAGTATTGAACTGCTAGCAAATGTAAGCGGTATATATATATATATATATATATCGATAGATATAGATGGTCATGTTTTAGTTTAAATTTCCAATAACACTAGTACTCCACTTTACTTAGTGTATGAGGCTGATGATCCTGGTGGAAGGGAGAGATGGAGAGATATTAGGGAAAATGAAGAGAAGGAAAAGAGAAGTGAGGGTACCGTTTAAGAGAAAGTCTTTAATTATTTTTCACGCCTAAGGACAGCCTAAGGATTTAGACCAGGGGTGTCACACTCAGTTCCTGGAGGGCCACTGTCCTGCAGAGTTTAGCTCCGACCAGCTCCAAAAACACCTGCCTGGAAGTTTCTAGTAATCCTGAAGACCTTGATTAGCTGGATCAGGTGTGTTTAATTAGTCTTTAAAACTCTGCAGGGTTGTGGCCCTCCAGGAACTGAGTTTGACACCCCTGATTTAGACCAATAAATGTAATTTAGGAAAAAATAGGGTTGTCTGTGTTTCTGAATTTTATTTGGGTGCATAGGATGGCCTGGATGGCTGTAGGATTTCCCGGCCTGAAATTGTGTCCCAGTCCGGCCCTGGTGAGAGCACAGCTGAATGACTTAATTGAAATCGATTATGGGACAACTCCTGTCCATCGTCATGTGTACACTGGCTTGACCAGGACATCTGCCATTTTAAAACCATCGAGACTGCACTCTACTCATCCCCGACAGCTGCTGAAAGAGGTTTGAATCAACAATTAATCAGTTTTGACTGTGCTAAGTTCTGCTTTTTAGAACTGATTGTATTGTAAACCTGTTAGACTGTAATGCAGGCTTTGCAGTATGTATGATGTGGTCCCTGCAAGCTTTAAGTGCCCTAGACACACACAGGAAAACTCGGCTATACAGCCACTGACGTGAACCCTTTGATGAGTGCTTGTGATTCAGTACTGACCTGTTGGAAGCGTATGTCCAGATCAAAGGTAATTGGCTCTCTGGGATGGCACACAGGGCGGAAGCTATACTCGACACTGGGAGGAGCCGTGCAGGGAACCAGTTTCACTGTGTAAGTTCCTGAGTAATCCCTCACCTGGAGGAAAGTATTTCAACACTTATCAGGAAAGACAGTAAAGGACCCAATAATGACAAATACAATCATGAACATTATGGGCCTTATCATACATCCGGTGCAATGCAGCGCCAGGCGCGATGCAAGTGTTTTTTGCTAGTTTCAGACTGACGCAGTCATCATTTTCATGTACTGCGCCACGTTGTTTAAATAGAAAATGCATTTGCGCCCATCTGTGCGCCCACATGGGCGTGCTGGTCTGAAAAAGAGGTGTGTTCAGGTGCATTGATGGCACATTGCTATTTTGAGGCAAATGAAATAGACTGTGCCATTGACCAACTTAAAGGGCACCTATTATGACTCTTATAACAAGACGTAAAATAAGTCTCTGATGTCCCCAGAGTATGTATGTGAAGTTTAAGCTCAAAATACCCAACAGATAATTTTTTACAGCATGTTTAAATTGTCATTTTTTGGAGCTCAGAAAAACGTTTTAGTGTGTATCCCTTTAAAAGCAAATGAACTGCTGCTGCCGGCCCAGGGGGCGGAGCATCACGAGCTCGCGCTCAGAGCCAGGACAATCTCATCTGATAATATCAGAACAGAAACTCTCACTTGCGGTGTTCATTTCGACTCGGAGTCGGACAATAATGCCCACAGAGCCAGAGAATATATGCTGTATGGAGATAGAACAGGTAGCCTGACGTCGTCATACTCATATTCTAGTCAGAATGTGAGTCTGATACTGCTCCATAGGACTTTAATTATGGGGCGTGTCTCAACTGAACCAGGAAAAAAAAAACTCTGCACTCAATTGAATAGACCTACAACCAATCAGAGCAACGGAGTAAATGACGCATGTTCTTCATTCATATTTTCAACCAACAAAATGTCGCGGCTCTCTGTTCCTCTTTTAAAATGAATGCGCTGTGGATATCTTCTATAACAGACGCGATGGCGGAATCTACACGATTCCGGAGGAAGTTCGGGAGGAACACGTACAAATAATCAATCCAATATCAACTTGTCATCAAACAATACCATGACTAACGTTACCCTATATCAGCATGAGGAAGCATATTCACTCAGTCAACTTACCTAACACTCCTTGACAGTTTTTCAGCATCCCTCCACCACCCCGAATCCTCACTCTTGTCTTGGCTTGTTCTCTCACAACCAGGAATACCGGGGGGAGTATGGCTACCGAGCCCACAGCCCTCTCCTCGGACAGCACGTCATATACGCATCTGACTTATTTGTGTGAACTCATGAAATCTAATATACGCATTTATTCTATTTGACTTATTTGCAAGTGTGAACTCGTGAAATCTCAATTCTCCAGCGGCAGTCTTCTTTGTTATAAACTAATTCAAATCAAGCGCTCTTTGGTGACGTGGGTGATTACGTAACCGCAGATCTTCTGTCCATCATCGATTAAAGCCCGCCCTGGCAATTTGATTGGCCCGGCCTTCTGGGAGCCGAGCATAATTACTCCTCAACGGATCGAGTCCAGACCGAACTTCCCGACCAAAAAAATGTTGTGGGTGGGGTTCGGGCTGGCACCCAGGCTATAGAACAGGTATAGTTTAGTTTAATTACGGTTATAACTTATTTGTCATCTGCTTTTATCCACTATTAATGCAAGCCTGCTGTAGCAAACCCCGTCTGAATGATGACCAAAATATACTGACGAGTTCAGTGAAGTTTACTGTACATCACACAAAAGATGAGCGTTAGTTTTACTCCAGAGAATCACTGTAAGAGCTGAATAAACACAGTATAAGAAGTGCGCATTAAAGTCTTATCCATAAACTCTCTCTCTCTCTCCCTTTCATTATCATCAACATACACAGCGAAGTACACAAAACACTCGTTACAACTAACAGTAAACAAATATATACACACCTTTTCAGTGGGTGCTTAATAAACTGGTAAACCTTATATCCGTAAATTGACTCGATGAGCTGTCATAAAGTGCGTGCTCTCACTTTCATTTCTGCCGTGGTCAGTAACATTAGGCCTGTCGCTCCGGAGACCGTAAGCTGGATCACAAACAGTACAGAGCCATCCTCGAGTAACAACGAGAGTAAATGAAGACTGCTATGTTCATTCTTACATCCAACAACAAAACACCTCAATCGCTTAGGAGACATTCTTGTCTACAGCTGCTCAAGCGTCGAAACAATGGCAGACTTTGTGTCCAGCTCACTCAGGGCGGGTCTATGCTCAAACTGCAGTGTCAATCAACAGTCGTGGGAGGGGCCTGTGCAAAGTGACGTCACATTGCCCCGAATCTGAGAACAGCTCGTTCTGAGACAGTGCTTATGATTTATGGGGATATAAAAAAAGCACTGGGTGGATTTTTTATCATTATAGGGTGGTTGTGTACACACACTGCCAACACACATTTATGTTCAAACACCATGTAAAAGTGAATTTTGCAAAATAGGTGCCCTTTAAATCTGGTCTAAAGTCAATGGCGCAATTTTGTTATTTAAAGAGCGCGTTGGTAATGTGCGCTTATAGGTGGGTCCACAACGTGCGTACACTCTGCTTATTAAACACACAGGGCACACAAACATGCCAAATATGAAAAATAAAAGGATTACAATGTAAAAGATTATTATTGTGTACATAAAGATATGGTGGAATCCGGCTTGTCCCGTATGTAGATGGTCTGCTCACACGCTTTAACCTTGCGCATGAGCATATCTGTTTGCGCTCTGGAGACGCATTCGGTCTTTCCACTACCAAATTCCTTCATGTAAATAGCGAATCTGCCATGGCGCGAGCACAACTGTCATTTACAGGGAATGGAAGATGAGACTCTGATTGGCTTATTGCACGTAAAGCCCAAAACACACCCATTACTCAAGAGAATAGACACAACCCTTTTAAACTATGCGCCTGATGCGCCGACCATTTTTCCCGTCGTTAAACTAGCAGAAATGGATTCCGACACGGCCTAAGTGAACTTGCGCCGTGCACTTTAGACCATGCGCTTAGATCGTTAAAATAGGGCCCATAGTATCAAGAGCAGATTTTGATTTGAATGCAGAAAAATCAGACACCCTAAAGACTTACAGCAAAATCAGAGATGAAGGTCCATTGCTGCATTGGCTGGTTGTATGTTGGCTCACTTCTCACCAAGCTAAGGTTAAAAGTCAGCCCAGGGTGATCCGCACACATGACCATGGAAGTCATAAGGGAGGCTGTGTTAACAGAAATGTTATTATTCAGACTGAACACAAGTAAGTTCACATGACACTGCCTCATCGTTACAAGTTTCAATGAAATGACCCATTAAATGAACAAATTTCACAAGAAAGGTCTCTTAATTCACCCCCAAATAATTGTTTTTATATATATTAATTTATAATAATTTGAAAACACTCAAACATTACATTTGGCATTAACTGTTATTTACAAAGATACTTTAAAATATCTTTAATTGAATTACAGTTATAAGAATAGAGTTATAACAAGAGCTGGTTCTAGAAATAAGCTTAATTTTCTATATTCAAAATACATTTTATTTTCATCCAGTTGTATAATTGCTTTCATGAAGCTGTGAGCAAAATAAAAAATAAAAGCAAAGGAAAAACAATTATTAGAACCAGATGAAATCATTTACAGGTACCTTTTATATATATAATATGCTTAATAAGTTATAACACACCTGAATGTGCAGTAACAAAGAGCCCCCGAAAACGTGCTTCTGTACGGAAGTTGACAACCAAGCGACCTTGTTCGTTTATGCGCATGCTTGTAGGATAGAGGGCCCCTAAAAAATAAATTTCACATAATGAAAAAATCCATATAAACTACTGTTCAAAAGGTTTGGATTAGTAAGAATTTTTTTAAGTAACAATAACAACTTGTACATTGTTACAAAGGAATTCTATTTCAAATAGAATGCTTTTTTTTTTCTTCTGTTTTTCTATTCATCAAAGAATCTTGCAACAAAATGTATCACAGTTTTCAAAAAAAAAAAAAAAACCACATTAAAAACACAAACGTTTTCACCATAAATAAATGTTTCTTGAGCATCAAATCAGCATAGAATGATTTCTGAAGGATCATGTGACACTGAAGACTGGATTAATGATCACAGGAATAAATTACATTTTAAAAATATATTCAAATAGAAAATTGTGCTGTCTTGCCTTGTAATTCAGCCTCTGGTGGACTACCAATGCCATCTCTCCACAAGATGGCAGTATCATAAACAAAAGTGAGACGCAGCTCCGACTGCAGGTCAAAGTGCTGCCAACCACCAGCACCAACGGGTGAATGGAACACGTATGACACGTGCAGGGGCACACGCAGGGTCACATAAGACTGCACCAGGTTCAGCACCTACACAGGACAGAAAGGTCAATACTATAGTAACTACCCAGATAACAGTTTTTGGAACATACCTGGAAACCTGCCCAGAATGAACATACTAACGTTCTCTATTAATTAGTCAGAAACGCTTTCTTTACGTAAATAGAATGTTCCCTTTAGGTTTGGAGAAGGTTTAGATTTGTTTCATTTATAATTATAAAAATCACTTTTAGTTAAAGATCCATAAAGGTTATCTTTAGGTTGTCACCAAAAAAAACCTGCCCGCAACATTATGGGAAGATCTGTTTATGTTGTCAAAAAAAAAAAAAAAAAAAAAACTCCTCCAATGTTCTGGAAAGGTC
The DNA here is from genome assembly GCF_951802725.1 of Rutilus rutilus. NCBI lineage: Eukaryota > Metazoa > Chordata > Actinopteri > Cypriniformes > Leuciscidae > Rutilus > Rutilus rutilus. Next base: position 25,175,974 of record NC_140223.1, read on the forward strand.
AATTTATGGTTATAAAAATAAAACCTACAGTTCTTTATAGGTTCTGTACAGGTTGTCACAAAAACCTCCCTGAAACTTTCTTAAAATATATTTTTGTTTACAAAAAAGAACCTACATATTTTTTAGTCCTGAAAAAAAAACCAAAAAAAAAACATGTCATTATAAGGTTGTTCTGTGTTTGCTGGGTAGACAGTCTCAAATAATTTAGCACATGAGAATTAGACTTCTAACCTCATGATTATTACACATATCCATTGGTTGACTATATTAAGAGAAGCAAAAAGCTTTTGGAAAAACTGCATGTACATATGTGCAACCAGCAGATGGTGCTGTTGCTTTTACTTTACGTTAACTCTGCAAGCCTCATCAGTTTACCCCATAGACTGATTTAAGAAATTATAAATGAATTGAAATAAAAAACTTAAACTCTTAAAATTACATTGACAGTCAGAATCACACATTTCTAATAGAAAAATGTATCCTTAAAGATTTGCAGTAAACTCAAATTAAAAGTACTTTAGCTGTGAAGCACTGCAGCATAGTCCACTAACTGCTAACTCTTTAAGAAAGTGTTTTGGATAACTTCACAGATCGACTTCACTGAACTTGAATGTGGCCTGTACACCCGTCCATCCCTGTTTAATGACACTAGTCCACTTTAATTAACTGCAGAGTAAACCAACAGAGCCTGTGTCCATGGTGAAGATGAACAACTGCCTCAAACAGGTATGTAAACAGTTGTCTTCCAAGCTTGTTTTAAGGTCTACCCTTTCCAAGCTAGTTGTTAAAAGGGAAGAACAGAAAAAAAAGAGAAGATTTTTTATAATCTAAAGGTCAGTTTTGACTCATTGTTGGCAAAAGACAAATAGTGGGCTGCTTAAACTTGAGGTACATAAAGCAAATGCCTTTGCCAATAATCTAAAACGGATAGCCACAACATAATGGTTTGATGTGATCTCACAACTGTGAAATAAGTTTAATATGTTTGGCATAGACTGGAAATCCATATATCAAGAGCAGGAGTCTAAACCTTGAAATTAATTAAATACATTCCTGAATTGACACTGAAACAAAACAGTTAGCCGCTTTTAAGGGCACAAAATACATTCTTACACTACCGTTCAAAGGAAGTCTCTTTTTCAAAGTCTTAATCAAAGGCTGCAGTTATTGGATAAAACTTACAGTAAAAAAATAACTGTTCCCTTTCAGTCGCTCGACTGAATGGGATCACGCTAGGGAGCCTGTCATCTTCGAGTACTATTGAATGAGCCAATGCAATTGGCGTGCATGATTCGCATCACACACTCCGCCACCGCGGCACGGGTATAAATACGGAAGTGGTGGCACGCACTAGTGGCCTCGGAGCCGATCGTTTTTTTTTGTCTCTGAAGAGTATTGTTGTATACAACGAGTGAGTGTGTCGGTGTTCTTCTAGGAAGACTCTCCCAGTTGCTGGTGGTTCTACAGTGCGAGTGTAGCGGTGATCGCGAGCATTGAGCTCTCGACTGCTGTTTCAACAGCATCAAATTTCTGTGTTTGTTGACGGCTGGTTATTGGGGGCGGAAAAATGTTTCAGTTTACTGTTCATTGTTGCCGTGGTCATTCCCCTGTGTGCTTCGGCACTGGTGATGGGTCCCATTCCCTGAAAGAACAACACGGGTGCGTTTGCGTCTTTTTCAAGATGCCATTCCACCCGTGCGTTTCTGGATGCGATTGTTCCCTGTCCCCCCAAATGGACGGTCACAATAGTTGTATCACGTGTTTGAAGAATGTGTATATATATATCTCTATCACATCACAGCCGGTGGAGCCCCCCGTTGACCAGCCGTTTTATTTGGGGCCTCTCCAGAGGACAGAATGCCGATTGCAACATCGGAGGGTGAGCTGACCTCTGGAAATGATGACTTGGCTCCCTCTGGGAGTGTAATGTTGCCCGAGTCAGATCCAGAAGCATCAGCTATGCTGAATTGGGCCGCCGAGGCTGTCGGGCTCGAGTGGAATCCTCCACCATATCCCGAATGGTTGGATGATTGGTATCTTGGGACAGGCCGCGCTGGTTCTCAGCTCGCTGCCCCAGTGACTTTCTTTCCGAAGTGCATGGAGAGCTTGCCAGGTCGTAGACGACACCTTTCTCTGCCAGAAACTGCCCGAATAAGCTTCCCCCCCCAACTACCCTTGACGGAGGAGCAGTGAAGGGTTGCGAGGCTGTCCCTCCAATAGAGCGGTCTGGCGCGACACAGGTGCACCTGTGTCCGGCGGCCGCTGCTTTTTGGACTGGGCCCCTTGTCTCCCCCCTAAAGCCTGTGAGTTCTCGCCCGTTCTGACGGGCAGAGCTTACAAGGCCTGTGGGCTAGCCACCTCCTCTTGCATGCCATGGCGCTGCTGCAGGTCTAGCAGGCCCGGGCACTCATGGACATGCACAGGGGTAGCCCAGACCATGTGCTCATAGGTGAGCTCCGCACCGCATCAGACCTTGCCCTCTGGGGCACGAGTGTCGTGGCGTGCGTGATTGGTCTGGCGATGTCCACGTTAGTGGTCCAGGAGCACCATCGTTGGCTCAATCTGGTTGTTATGGCGGATGCGGACAAGGTTCGGTTCCTGGTCACTTCATTCCACTAATTACTGCTGGCCTGCTCAATCGTGCCGCTGACAAGCCTCACGACAGCCTCTGGTCCAGATAGAGTGGAGACTCCTTCCCCAGCTGGTCAGCTGTTTGGGACCACTTCGGGGCCGCACAGTTACGTCTGTTGCCCCTCCGGACTCGTCCCTCCACCAGTTGTTTCTTCTCCTGTCTTAGTGGATATCCCTCGACACAGAAAAAACTCTGGCCACAGCTGGCCCAAGGGCCCCCGCAGAAATGCGTTCCCCAGTGAGCCTTCTTGCACTACGCTGCTAAAATCAGGAAGAGATGGAGCAGGTCCTGATAGTTGCCCCTTATTGGCCCAACCGACCTCTTCTCTCTACAGCCTTCCTGACTCATTCCTCTGAGTACGTTCTCAGGGATGGGGCATGGTGGCACCCGCGTCTAGACCTTGGAGAGTTCCAGGTCTGGTTCTAAAAAGAACAGGACGCAAAGGTTCTGGTTACTACCGCAATAATTTTTTTATGCCGTAGAGACCATCGCTTCTGTGAGACAACCTCTTAAAAAAAGAGGCTCGCTTCCCCTTAGAAGTGGAACCTATTCGTTGAATTGAGTCTTCTCTCCGTGAGGAGATCCCGAAGGTGTTCGATCACTTCAGTGCTTCCTTTCTGCTAAAGGTTGGAGTGAGGGCTGTCTCCTCCACCTCAAAATGTTGTGGCCTCAGTATTGACGCACATCATGATGCAGTAGATACAAATCCGTGGGAAGTACGACTGGATCTTCAGGATCCTGAGGGGAGCAAGGAGAAAAGAAATAACCTCCTTGCATCCCTTCTTTACCCTCTTGGGACTTATCTCTGGTGCTACTGCACTGCAGAGACCTCCCCTGAGCCCTACAGGCAGTGAGTTAAAAATTCTGTTTTTAAAGAAACAGTTCTCCTGGGACCAGGTGGTGAGCCTGCAAGCGCTGCCCCGGAGGAGGCAGACCCAGCCCTGGCTTTTTCTCTGTCCGTCCGCTCCAGTGCGGTTATACGTGATCAGAATGCAAAGCCTAGACCTTAGACCAGCTCTGTCTGTTACAGAAACCAGCAGAAGGGAAGGCTGTTTCTGGACGGTGAGCTCCTCCTAAGCGAGGGTATTGCTCCATCCTAGGCATTGACACAGAGTGCCTCGCTGAACAGATTTTAAATAGAGTTGGGGGCTGGGCGACACCTATACACATTCACTAGAGAACTAGTCCTCTCTGCCGTCACTGTTCGGTTGATCTGAAGTCCCTGTTATAGGCTGTAGTCATCCCAGTGACATTTCAATATGTTGTACTGCCGGTCATTCGCTCAGTCCATATGTGTATTCTCCACATGTTACCTCCCTTTGGGCAGGATGTGGTTTCCGCAGCGTCCCTTCCTTCCTTGATAGGGTACGCTCTTCCAGTGGTCCTGTGGAACAGCAGTTGACTTCCCTGGCCTAAGCCTTGCCCTTCTCCGCCTCAAAATTGCGGGGGGTCAGGAGGCTTTCGTCCAGGCACTGGAAGGTGGCAGCTCTAGTGGCGCTTTCCATAGTAGATCCCGTTCAGTCGAACGTCGACTACGTCGAACGTGAACGACTGAAGGAGGGAACGGAGATGTAGTCCCTTAGCCACTATAGCTGGACCACGGCTGACTCCGAGTTACTCTCGGCTCCTCAGCGAAAAGCAACTAGTGCGTGCATCCACTTCCGTATTTATACACGCGCCGCAGGGGCGGAGTGTGTGATGCCAATTGCATTGGCTCGTTCAATAGTACTCGAAGATGACAAGCTCCCTAGCGTGATCCCATTCAGTCGAACGTTGACTACGTTTTCTATTTTATGTTATTTATTCTTGTGATGCAAAACTGAATTTTCAGCATCATTACTCCAGTCTTCAGTGTCACATAATCCTTCAGAAATCATTATAATATGCTGATTTGGTGCTCAAGAAACATATCTTACTGTTATCATTGTTAAAAAACAGTTGTGCAGCTTCATATTTTTGTGGAAACCATGATATTTTTTTTCAGAATTCTTTGATGAATAGAAAGTTTAAAAGAAGAGCATTTATTTATATAAATCTTTGTCTTTACTGTCAATTTGATCAATTTAATGCATCCTTGCTCAATAAAATAATTTCTTATAAAAAAACACTTTTGAACGGTAGTGTATTTGACTTTTTATTTGCCTGATGCTAAAGGCATGATGAAATGTAATTAAATAGTTTTCTTCTCTTTCCTCACCTGTCCATCAGTCCCGATGTTCCCTCCACAATCGTTGAGCAGTTCAGACATGTCATAGTAGCTGACAAACTCCCACAAGCATGCCTCCAGATGCAGGTTTCGGTAGAATCGTAGGGTATTTTGGCCCCTGAGGGTCGTGCTATACTGGTAGGGCGCAGTCCCGCCAATGGCATCTGGATTACGGGTGGCGTTGGAGATGAAACCGTAGCGTGTCCGCACCTCTGTGAAGTCCAGCAGGTTTGAGCAGCGATGGTTTCCAACACGCGTGCCATCTGGACTCAGGGTCAGTTCAAAGTTGGAGAGCGGCCGAGTGGAGACTACAGGTAACATACCTAACAATGGAATGAGGCAGATGATGTAACATGGATGTATCTGTTGTTATTGTTAAGTAAAAGTCAAACTAAAAATATTGAAAATATTTTTTGACATTGGAATAAAACATGCAGGCATAAATAAATAAATGAATAACTGTTTGAAGTTCCAAAATAACTAAAACTGAAACAAAAATCAATTTAAGCTAAATAGAAATATAAAAAACTCAAAACACTAATAAAAAATTACAAAACTACATAAAAAGTTTTAAAACCTAAACTAAAATTACAATGAAAATGGAAAATCTAAAAATAAAAGCTAATTCACAATATTATATAATTTATAATAACTATAAAAGTACAGAAATAATACTAAAATAACACTGATCTGATCTGACAGACATTTATCAAACTCTTTTAAACAGCATTTAAATATATATATATATATGTGTGTGTGTGTGTGTGTATGTATATATATTATATATAACATTTTAAAGAAAAGTCATTGTGATTTATCAATGTATATGATTTCCTATATGCTGGACAGTCTGATAAGCAAAATCTGCTTACACTACGGTAGGTGTACTGACCATCAATATGGGGCATGGTGACAGTCAGTTTAATGAGGTTTGGATGGTCTGGATCTTCTGCTCCAGTGTAGCGCAGTCTGGCAGAGAAAGGTTCAGCTCCAACTGTGCCAACAACCCGAGGCTGGCACATACCTGATGCCAAAAGGAAGAAAAATGAAACAGCAGCAGATTAAAGGGGCATGAAAAAAAATGTGCAACCCATTTTACTTCCATATATTTCTGAGTGAAATAGTAAATTTGCTAAATTTGTAAGACGGGACTTAATGTTTTCTACTGGAAACCGATTGGATCACAATAAGTGGGTGTGAATTATGCACATTAAGCAAATACGTTTTTTTATGCCCTTTTATGCAAACTTCCCTCCGTCTCATTCACTTGGATGTATGTCATTGCTTACGTTGCACGAGTGCCCACTACTGGTGGAACAGTCGTAAGCCCTTAATCACTTAGAATCTGCTATGGTTATGCTTTATTATTTGAAGTTTTTCAGTTCACTTATGAATTTGTTTAAGCTCCATTCTTTAGGCCTTTGAAGGCCCAAGAAAAAGTGCTTAGGTAAGTTTGTGAGTCTATGTCTAAAGGTGGAGTTAAATGCAGCCCAGCAAAGTGTAATTCTGACTTTTTTTCTCAGATTTGCTAGATATAAACTCGCAATTGAAAGTTATAATGTCAGAATTTCCAGTTAGAAAGTCAGAATTGTGAGATATAAACTCGCAATTCTGACGGTTTTTCTTGCAATTCTGACTTTTTTTTCTTGCAATTGCAAATTTATATCTCACAATTCTAACTATATAAACTGGCAAGTCCAATTCTAAGGGAAAAAAGACTTGCGAGTTTATATCTCGGAATTCAGAATTTTTCGAACAATTCAGACTTTTTGTCTCACAATTGCAAGTTTATATCAGACAATTCTGACTTTATATCATGCAATTCTAAAGGAAAAAAAGTCAAGAGTTATGAGATAAAGTCATAATTACCTTTTTTTTTTATTTAGTGGCGGAAACAAGCTTCCACAGGTTTTAAACTATGGTCATGGGAAACTACATTTTCCCATTGACTAACATTATAAGTGGACATTTTATGGAAATAAACTTTTAAATATTATCATAGAGATTACTTTCAAATGTACTGTGGAAATTACAAATCCTAAACAATACTGTAGCATAGCAAGGCTAAAATTTAATCAAGATCAAATGATGCAGAGCTCAAAAAAAAAAAAAAAAAAAAAAATTATTCAGAAAATTAAATCAGACAATCACTTGTCTTTTCATCTTATTTTATTTATTTATTTTTGTCCCAGAAATGGTCTAAAACTAGTGCTAATTCTGTAATGCACTAAACTCACCATCTTCCTGGCTGATGGAAACTATGGGGCTGGTGAGCTCCAGGCCTTCATCCCCATTTGAGTTGACAGCCCGGGCTGCACACTGCACACGCGAGCCTGCCTGGAAATACACTGAGTCTAATGTGATTGTTTTGGAGGAGGTGAAGAAGGTGTCAAAATCCACCTCCTTCATGGGGCTGGTCACACCGTCAGGTCCTGTAGGGGCACTGACCAGCCAGCGGTACCGGGTCAGGGTGTTATTGATGTGCTCCGAAACACAGATGGAGCCCGTCCGGTCAAAGTCAGGATACTTGGAGTTGCATGACTATAATAAATATAGAAATAAATTAACATACTGTATATCCCGTATATATACTGTATGTATGTATACATGTGTGTGTATATATATATATACATACTGTATATACTGTATGATGGAGACAGAATATATAAATAGTATATATATACAGTAGGAGACAGTATATACAGTATATATATAAATATATATATATATATATATATATATATATAGTAGGAGACAGTATATATACAGTATATATATAAAACTAAATACTGTATGATGGAGACAGATGGATGGAGACAGACAGACAGACAGACAGACAGACAGACAGACAGACAGACAGATAGATAGATAGATAGATAGATAGATAGATAGATAGATAGATAGATAGATAGATAGATAGATAGATAGATAGATAGATAGATAGATAGATAGATAGATAGATAGATAGATAGATAGATAGATAGATCTTTTATGTTCATTGTTTCCCTATATAGTGAACCTACCGTGACACAGAGTACGGGATATCCTGCGGCTGGCTGAGTATCTCTCATCCTGCTTGTATCATCGTACTGCAACAGAGACACCACCACTGGCACAGAGGGGAAGGTCACGTCAGCCATACTGTTCGCCTCTTCAATGTAGATGATGGCTTTGGTGACCTGAAGGTTTGGAAGAGAAGCTATAATGTACACAATGTGGGTCTAATAGACAGCAAGATTATATACCTTGTTTCCATACTCCAGGGCAAGCATATTTTGGAGTACCTGAATTTCTGCTACCATGTTCTCATCAGGTTTGAGGTGGACCGTGAAGGCCTCTCTCATCTCTCGCACACCATCATACAGGATTTCCACCTCTACAATGTGCTCTGTCTCTCCCTCTTTAAACTCCACATCTGCAGTTGGGAAATTGCCATATTAACAATTATATTCTTGGTAGTATTTATTATATTTAAATCAACATAAATTATGTTAATATAACAAATACTATTAGGAATACAATTGGCTTTGTGGAATCTTTGTTTCTGATTGGTCAATAGTGCTATCCAGTGTTATGTTATTCCCAGATAACAACCACTTAAAACAGATGACACAGGCTCATCTGGGTTACTAATGTCAGCAGCGTAAGGAACGTTTTTTCTTTGTGGATGTTTTGCGTTTGGTGAGCTAATAAAATATTAAAACACAGTCGAATCAATATTTTGTGTACAGTTATTTAATTATGCCATCCAGTATTGTGGACTCGCTCTCTCTTGTTTCATACAAACGCAGCTGCTGCCATTTTGTGACTATTGTATTGTAAAATAAAACAGTTTATCGATTTTATCGATTTATCGATTAACAGTATCGATTTTAAAACAGTTTAATCTGAAATCAATATATCTAATCCCATTATTTATGTGGCGAAATGCTATGTAATAAGTGGTATGACTGTATACTGTATTTCTTAAATGTCCGTTTAGTTTGAACTTGCTGCGTTGCAATGGCTCTCTCTGCGAAACTTTGCGTTTAAAGACAAAATTTTTTTTTTTTAACTCAGACCAATATTTCGTGTCTAATTATTTACTTATGTGGCAAGTAGCCGTGTAATAAGCGGGACAATGTACATCCAGCCGGTTGTTCTTAAAATAACCCCCTTCAGGCTGATTAAGATCCTCATCACCCTGTCGGGGGTTATTCTGAGAGAACCACCAGCTGGATGTACATCATCCCTTACATAATTTATGCTGATTTAAAGGAAAAACTGTTGTTTTCATAGTAGTATTTGTTTTAAATCAGAATAAATTAGGTAAATATAACAGATGCAACTATGAATAATTTTTTTTAAATCAGCATACATTAGGTACATATAACATACTACTATGATGAATACTAAAAACTTTTTTTACAGTAATGAAAATTCTTTTTTTATTCTATCTTATTCAATTTATTCTTTTGTATAAGGTTACTGTGAATGTGGGTTGGCAATGTTTTTATTGTTATGAAAATGCTTAATGTTCTTTGATCAGCATCATTTGAAAGTTAAAATTATGATTTTGGGGTAAAACATGTTCTTGTGAAATTCCCCAGTGAGTTGTCTTACAAAACTGTGCTATGATGTTGTGTTTGAACCCACCTTCAGAGATGGGATGGTAATCTTCTCCAGAGGAAGCTGAGCCGTCCTTTGTGTGGACCCGAACCACTGACACTTTGGACGTGTCTCCTGTCCTCTGGACCGGGATCCTCACCACTGAGATTTGCCCTGACTCACTGGGTTCACTGACACTGAACTTGGTTGCTCCAAACCTGATAATGGCCTCTGGGGAAGGAGGGTTGTGGGAAAGTTGATATGTATGTCAGCACCGCATTATCACTTCAGTCAGTACTAATATCGACCAATCAGCTTGACCAGACTGATGATTAAAGATCTTTAAAGATTTAAAGGGATAGTTCACCCAAAAATGTCAATTCTGTCATCATTTACTTACCCTCAATTTATTCTAAACCTATATAAATTTCTTTATTCTGCTGTAACACAAAAGAAGATTTTGAAGAATGTCGGTAGCCAAACATTTGATGGACCCCATTGATTTCCATAGTATTTTTTCCCATACTTTGGAAGTCAATGGGGCCCATCAACTGTTTAGTTACCCATATTCTTCAAAACATATTCTTTTGTGTTCAGCAGAACAAATAAATTCATACAGGTTTGGAACAACTTTAGGGTGAGTAAATGATGACAGAATTTTTGGGAGAAGTATCCCTTTAAGCAATCTATTTGCAAGTGAACTCATAAATGTTGACAAAATCATACATTTATCTTTAAAATTGTCTATCTGATAAGTGCATTTAAATTCTACATTCATTCTTTTTGATCCTGTTTGAAATATTTATTATGAAATACTATTATACTAACGGTTTTCCTCTTTCCACATCTCCTATACATCTTTAAAATCAACATTTCTGAATTTCTGAAAAAAACCTCACAGCCTTACAGTACATTTTCTGCTCTTAGGCCAATTAAGTACTTTCTAGGACAGAGATTAAAGAAATTGCAAGTGAACATAAGTGGGTACAGAAATGTGGGAAAGTAAGAGATAAAAGCCTTACTGTCAGCATCATCCTTTATCTTGATGAGTGTCTCATTCTGAGCCCCTATGGAGGCCCCAAACGGAGACTCACTTTTGGGGCTTCCTAGCACCAATCTCAGCTCCTCATCTTCCTCATGTTCAGTGTCATCCACGAGGATGAGGACACAAGGCTTCTCCACCTCACCTACACAAGTAATCATTTCAAGAGAGAGTTGTTGTTAAGAACGCATAAAATATGTCAGCACATCAAACAGCAAAATAATTATTTAGGAAAAATCAATGGATTTTCTTTTAGAATAAGTCATTTTTATAGCTTAAACACACTTAATAATACCTGGTAAAAAGACAATGGTGGAGACGTCTATGTTTGGCCTCTCATTGAAGTCCATCATGACTTGGGCTGTGCCTTGACGACTGTAGCATCGCACGCTTGACTTGTAGCTCAGATCTCCGCTCCGGTACACAATAGCAGAAATCTGTCCATCATTCTCATTACCCGTGTACGTAGGATCCCGGAACTGCACCTTGGGCACTAAAAAACAAAAGTCTCAAATTTAACCAAATCCTGTTTATCGTAATTGCTTTGGCCTTGTTTTTGCATACTTTAATTTGCCTTTTTAAGGTTTACTATAAGACCGCTCACAATCTGAGATTGAGTCGTTGATGTAGATTGTAGCTTTTCCTGGTTCTCCCAATATGCCATTCATGGGCATACGGAGAACCAGCTCAAACTTCTCTGGCCCTTCTAGCACCGGCTGTCCCAGGTCATCCAGGATCGTAACCTTGAACGTCTGCATGTTGACGCCCGGGGAAAAGTCCAGGTTCTTACTAATCCCAACATAGTCCACACCAGCTGTATTAAAGATTTGAAGAAAGTCAGTGGGTCAATGGAGAAACAAATTAAGAAAGTTCAATGACAAAATAACAATTTCCTCTCACAGGTAAATTAACAGTGGGAAAATAAATGCCTCTCTCAGTATCACAGGACTGCAGGAATGGCCAACCTTTTTGGCCCGAATAAAGCAAAATAAATAAAGAACTGATATTATGCAAAGATGCAAAGAGAATAGCTACAAACCTCACAAATGCACTAACCAAAGTTCAAAACTGGTTAAGTCAAATTTGTCTCATTCTTAACACGAAAAAGACTGTTGTAATGATGTTTACAAAAAAACCTGTGAAGCAGGTCTAAATACTGTAAAACTTGATTGTAAGACACCCACTGAACAACCACCAACAAGAAGCAGATCTACTGTGTTTTTGGGAGGAGAGGAATTGGAGCTGGTAACTCAGTTTAAGTACCTTGGGGTTATACTAGATTTGAACCTCACTTTCACAAAACACATAAAAAAGGTAACTATTGCTATAAAATTGTATTTACATAATTACAAACAAATCAGGTCTTTCATTACAACCGAGGCTGCTAAATCCTATCTCCATTGTATGATTTTTTCTCACATTGAACACTGCTTTACAGTATGGTCATTTGCTGGTGTCACTGCACTAAAACCCATTGATCAACTCTACAAAAAAGCAGTTAAGGTATTTGATAGGAAATGTCTCGGTTACGTATGTAACCCTCTTTCCCTGAGTAGGGAACGGAGACGTTACGTCAGTGACGACGAATGGGGTTTCGCTTAGAAAGCCTATCACCTTCAAGTATATAAAACGAGCCAATGGCAAAGAAATGCCATGGGTCTGCGGAATTTGCATAGTGTAACTCTGCCCCACCTCGTGGGTATATAAGGTATATAAAGTACGCCGGCAACATGCAGATATGTCTTCGCTGAGGAGCCGAGACTGAACTCAGGCATTCCAGCGGTACAGCGGAAGTGGCAGGGTTACATACATAACTGAGACGTTCCCTTTCGTGGTCACTACGAGTTACGTCAGTGATGACGAATGGGGTTCCCAGTCTAATCACGCCACCTCGGCTGTCTTCCAGTGCTCTGCTTAAGTCTGAGATCCCTTTCATGAGACTAGCACGGACGAAGGACTCCTACTTAACACAGGAATACCAAGGTACACTGGGAAGCATATCTCAGCGGAAATATGCAATCAGTGCCAGCCCGAGGGGGCGGGAATTTAAGAATACACATATGACCCGGGAGGGAGCTGCATATGGAGTATCACTGGGGTGTCCAGCCGCAGGTGGAATATTTCAACCCCAGGGGTGGCAAGGTGGCTTGCCAAGGGAAAGACACATGCTCAGAGAGGCTTACAGTGGAAATACACATGTGGGGGTAGCCCGGATGGGGAACCATGCACATGGAGGCACCTAGCCAAGCGCGAAAGCTGCCGGTGGCATAACTCTGGCGTTGACGTCGACAGTGCTGGAGGAACTCAGGGCCTGCGGGGAGGCTACCTGAGGAGAAAATCGCGCGTATCCCGTCCGTGGAGAGGAATGGCGGAATGTCTAGTACTGGCTGGTTGAAGCGAGTACATGAGAAGAAACTGGCTCCACTCGGAGATTGTAGAATCTCGCGAATGTGTTGGGTGTCGCCCAGCCTGCAGCTCTGCAGATGTCTGTTAGCGAGGCGCCATGCGCTAGAGCCAAAGAGGAGGCCACACTCCGGGTGGAGTGGGCCTTCACACCTAGGGGGCACGGTCGGCCTTGCTGCTGGTATGCCAAAGCAATGGCGTCCACTATCCAGTGAGACAACCTTTGCTTGGAGAGAGCCTTTCCCTTCAGCTTCCCACCATAACAGACAAAGAGCTGGTCTGAGGTCCTGAAACACTGCATTCTGTCTACGTAAGCACGGAGGGCGCGTACTGGACAGAGCAGTGCCAAGGCTGGGTATGCCTCCTCCAAAGGCAGCGCTTGCAGGTTCACCACCTGATCTCGAAAGGGAGTGGTGGGAACCTTGGGCACATATCCAGGCCGGGGTCTCAGGATCACGTGAGAGTTAGCCGGCCCGAATTCCAGGCACGCTTCGACAACCGAAAATGCCTGCAGGTCCGCTACCCTCTTAATGGAGGCCAATGCAACCAGGAGCGCTGTCTTCATTGACAGGAACTTAAGCTCCACTGATTGCAGAGGCTCAAAGGGAGCACTCTGCAGGGCAGTTAACACCACTGAGAGGTCCCAAGAGGGTACGAGAGGAGGGCGGGGAGGATTCAGTCTCCTCGCTCCTCTCAGGAACCTGATGATCAGGTCGTGCTTTCCCAGAGACTTACCTTCAACTGCATCGTGATGTGCGGCAATGGCGGCAACATACACTTTCAGGGTGGAGGGAGACAGCCTTTGCTCCAACCCTTCTTGCAGGAAGGAAAGCACGACACTGACCCGTGGGGTCTTCATGACGGGAAGAACACCAGTTGACGAAGAGGTTCCACTTCAACGCATAGGCATGTCTCGTGGACGATGCTCTAGCGGAAGTGATGGTAGCCACCACCGCTGGTGGTAGGGTACTCAAACCTGCCTCGTCCCGTCCAGGAGCCACACATGGAGGTTCCAAAGATCGGGGCGAGGGTGCCCTGTCTCTGAGAAAGGGGGTCCTTCCTCAGAGGAATTGGCCAGGGAGGTGCTGTCGCGAGGAGAACTAGTTCGGAGAACCAGGTCCGGTTGTGCCAATAAGGGGCAACCAAAATGACCTGCTCCTCGTCCTCCCTGATCTTGCACAGGGTCTGTGCAAGACGGCTCACTGGGGGAAACGCATACTTACGGAGGCCGGAGCACTAGGTGCCGGAGCACTAGGTCCCTGTGTTCTCAAACCTGGTCTCGAGAGTGAGCTAGGATCAGCCAGTCGTCGAGATAGTTCAGGATGTGAACCCCGTGTTCCCGTAGAGGAAGAAGGGCTGCCTCGACGACCTTCGTGAAGACGCGAGGAGACAGGCGTAGCCCGAATGGGACAACCGCGTACTGGTATGCCTGCCCCTCGAAAGCAAACCGTAGGAACGGTCTGTGTCGAGGTAGAATGGAGACATGGAAGTAGGCGTCCTTCAGGTTGATCGCTGCAAACCAATCCTGTGGCCGCACACATTCGAAGATGTATTTGGCTGTGAGCATCTTGAACGGCATCCTGTGAAGGGAGCGGTTCAAGACGCGCAGGTCCAGGATTGGTCGTAACCCACCGGATTTCTTGGGTACAATGACTACGTTTACATGCAGCCAATAACCCGTTCAAAACCGGGATATTAGCAATAACCCGGTCGCGCACGGCCATGTAAACACCGGCAAAAACCCGGATATGCTCATATCCCGGTTTTTAAAAACCCGGATATTACCCCTGGGGTACCCCTTTTCTAACCCGAATATTTGGTCATGTAAACGTGTATCGGCATATCCCCATCAAAAGGAACATTGATTTGTGTTCTGCGCATGTTCTATTCGCAAGGAATCTTGGTCTTTTGAGTAGAGACGGCGCATAAAAAAACCCGCGTGCAGTATACCGGAAGTAAACAAGAAGTAGAGGTAAACATTGCGAGACGCAGCACAGCAACACACTTTTGGAGCGAGAAGGAAAGCGCAAACAAGGCGATCGCTATCTGCCCCGAACTATTCATTATCCGGGTGCTGCTGCTGTTGTTGTTGTCTTTGGATACAGGAAGAAGAATTGGAAATGACGCATATTGCGTCTTAAGGTTGTCCGTACGTCCTGACGCTAACCGTGCGTCGCCGTTTACATCGGGATATTCCCAACTGATTACAAATTCCATGTATACAGGAGTAACTGTCTCTGCTCACGCATGTAAACGGGTTATTCCGAATGTTTCAGAAACCCAAATAGTGACCCTAACCCGACCATAACCCGGATATTGGCTGCATGTAAACGTAGTCAATGAAGTAGGGGCTGTAGAAGTCGGACTTCATTTCGGCTGGAGGGACGCACCTTCTCGATCGCACCCTTCGCCAGTAGGGTGGTGATCTCCGCTCTCATGACAGGGGCATTGCCACCGACCATAGTGAAGCGGACTCCCCTGAAGTGGGGAGGAGACCGCGCGAACTGAATCGCGTAGCCGAGCCTGATGGTTCTCGCGACCCAGCGGGACAGTCTGGGAAGCTCTAGCCAGGCTCCCAAGAACTGTACCAGCAGGGTCATGTGAACCACAGACGTACCCTCGGTGGTGCAGCGAGGCGGAATGACCGGCCCAGACGTGGGCAACGTAGCGACCCGGTGTGGGGGCACGGTCATTAGCCGCGGGGGCGTGCTCTGGCAGGGGTCTGGTGACAGAGGGGGACGAGAGTGGCGAGGCTCGTGAGCGGCGCGCACTGTCATCCGAGAACTCTGTGTGCTCAGAGATGGGTGTATCAGTTCTTTCTTCGACCAAATTAGGGTGCTGCTCAGCGTGGAACGAGCAGCGGGGTCGGGAAAACCAAGGATTCTGGCCCTCCCCCACCGGGGGAAGGAGTGGCCCTGCTACCATCTCCTGGGAAGAACTGATCGCCATCTCTGAGCAGCCTGTCTCAGGACCGCCGCTTAGCCTGGAGTTTAGAGGGGCGCAGGGCGGGAGAGGGCTGTGGCGCCTTCCTGCGGCTTCCTCCACAACGCGGCCCGGGTGAAGGCTGCTGCCAGAGCCGTGCGGGAGGGGCGGGAGGGCGCCCTCGGCGGTGAGCAGACTGAGGATTCTGTGCCGACGGCTGGGTGGAGGCAGCAGCGGGCTGTCGAGGCAGAATATGCTTAATCGACAGTGCTGGAGGAACTCAGGGCCTGCGGGGAGGCTACCTGAGGAGAAAATCGCGCGTATCCCGTCCGTGGAGAGGAATGGCGGAATGTCTAGTACTGGCTGGTTGAAGCAAGTACATGAGAAGAAACTGGCTCCACTCGGAGATTGTAGAATCTCGCGAATGTGTTGGGTGTCGCCCAGCCTGCAGCTCTGCAGATGTCTGTTAGCGAGGCGCCATGCGCTAGAGCCAAAGAGGAGGCCACACTCCGGGTGGAGTGGGCCTTCACACCTAGGGGGCACGGTCGGCCTTGCTGCTGGTATGCCAAAGCAATGGCGTCCACTATCCAGTGAGACAACCTTTGCTTGGAGAGAGCCTTTCCCTTCAGCTTCCCACCATAACAGACAAAGAGCTGGTCTGAGGTCCTGAAACACTGCATTCTGTCTACGTAAGCACGGAGGGCGCGTACTGGACAGAGCAGTGCCAAGGCTGGGTATGCCTCCTCCAAAGGCAGCGCTTGCAGGTTCACCACCTGATCTCGAAAGGGAGTGGTGGGAACCTTGGGCACATATCCAGGCCGGGGTCTCAGGATCACGTGAGAGTTAGCCGGCCCGAATTCCAGGCACGCTTCGACAACCGAAAATGCCTGCAGGTCCGCTACCCTCTTAATGGAGGCCAATGCAACCAGGAGCGCTGTCTTCATTGACAGGAACTTAAGCTCCACTGATTGCAGAGGCTCAAAGGGAGCACTCTGCAGGGCAGTTAACACCACTGAGAGGTCCCAAGAGGGTACGAGAGGAGGGCGAGGAGGATTCAGTCTCCTCGCTCCTCTCAGGAACCTGATGATCAGGTCGTGCTTTCCCAGAGACTTACCTTCAACTGCATCGTGATGTGCGGCAATGGCGGCAACATACACTTTCAGGGTGGAGGGAGACAGCCTTTGCTCCAACCCTTCTTGCAGGAAGGAAAGCACGACACTGACCCGTGGGGTCTTCATGACGGGAAGAACACCAGTTGACGAAGAGGTTCCACTTCAACGCATAGGCATGTCTCGTGGACGATGCTCTAGCGGAAGTGATGGTAGCCACCACCGCTGGTGGTAGGGTACTCAAACCTGCCTCGTCCCGTCCAGGAGCCACACATGGAGGTTCCAAAGATCGGGGCGAGGGTGCCCTGTCTCTGAGAAAGGGGGTCCTTCCTCAGAGGAATTGGCCAGGGAGGTGCTGTCGCGAGGAGAACTAGTTCGGAGAACCAGGTCCGGTTGTGCCAATAAGGGGCAACCAAAATGACCTGCTCCTCGTCCTCCCTGATCTTGCACAGGGTCTGTGCAAGACGGCTCACTGGGGGAAACGCATACTTACGGAGGCCGGAGCACTAGGTGCCGGAGCACTAGGTCCCTGTGTTCTCAAACCTGGTCTCGAGAGTGAGCTAGGATCAGCCAGTCGTCGAGATAGTTCAGGATGTGAACCCCGTGTTCCCGTAGAGGAAGAAGGGCTGCCTCGACGACCTTCGTGAAGACGCGAGGAGACAGGCGTAGCCCGAATGGGACAACCGCGTACTGGTATGCCTGCCCCTCGAAAGCAAACCGTAGGAACGGTCTGTGTCGAGGTAGAATGGAGACATGGAAGTAGGCGTCCTTCAGGTTGATCGCTGCAAACCAATCCTGTGGCCGCACACATTCGAAGATGTATTTGGCTGTGAGCATCTTGAACGGCATCCTGTGAAGGGAGCGGTTCAAGACGCGCAGGTCCAGGATTGGTCGTAACCCACCGGATTTCTTGGGTACAATGACTACGTTTACATGCAGCCAATAACCCGTTCAAAACCGGGATATTAGCAATAACCCGGTCGCGCACGGCCATGTAAACACCGGCAAAAACCCGGATATGCTCATATCCCGGTTTTTAAAAACCCGGATATTACCCCTGGGGTACCCCTTTTCTAACCCGAATATTTGGTCATGTAAACGTGTATCGGCATATCCCCATCAAAAGGAACATTGATTTGTGTTCTGCGCATGTTCTATTCGCAAGGAATCTTGGTCTTTTGAGTAGAGACGGCGCATAAAAAAACCCGCGTGCAGTATACCGGAAGTAAACAAGAAGTAGAGGTAAACATTGCGAGACGCAGCACAGCAACACACTTTTGGAGCGAGAAGGAAAGCGCAAACAAAGGCGATCGCTATCTGCCCCGAACTATTCATTATCCGGGTGCTGCTGCTGTTGTTGTTGTCTTTGGATACAGGAAGAAGAATTGGAAATGACGCATATTGCGTCTTAAGGTTGTCCGTACGTCCTGACGCTAACCGTGCGTCGCCGTTTACATCGGGATATTCCCAACTGATTACAAATTCCATGTATACAGGAGTAACTGTCTCTGCTCACGCATGTAAACGGGTTATTCCGAATGTTTCAGAAACCCAAATAGTGACCCTAACCCGACCATAACCCGGATATTGGCTGCATGTAAACGTAGTCAATGAAGTAGGGGCTGTAGAAGTCGGACTTCATTTCGGCTGGAGGGACGCACCTTCTCGATCGCACCCTTCGCCAGTAGGGTGGTGATCTCCGCTCTCATGACAGGGGCATTGCCACCGACCATAGTGAAGCGGACTCCCCTGAAGTGGGGAGGAGACCGCGCGAACTGAATCGCGTAGCCGAGCCTGATGGTTCTCGCGACCCAGCGGGACAGTCTGGGAAGCTCTAGCCAGGCTCCCAAGAACTGTACCAGCAGGGTCATGTGAACCACAGACGTACCCTCGGTGGTGCAGCGAGGCGGAATGACCGGCCCAGACGTGGGCAACGTAGCGACCCGGTGTGGGGGCACGGTCATTAGCCGCGGGGGCGTGCTCTGGCAGGGGTCTGGTGACAGAGGGGGACGAGAGTGGCGAGGCTCGAGAGTGGCGAGGCTCGTGAGCGGCGCGCACTGTCATCCGAGAACTCTGTGTGCTCAGAGATGGGTGTATCAGTTCTTTCTTCGACCAAATTAGGGTGCTGCTCATCGTGGAACGAGCAGCGGGGTCGGGAAAACCAAGGATTCTGGCCCTCCCCCACCGGGGGAAGGAGTGGCCCTGCTACCATCTCCTGGGAAGAACTGATCGCCATCTCTGAGCAGCCTGTCTCAGGACCGCCGCTTAGCCTGGAGTTTAGAGGGGCGCAGGGCGGGAGAGGGCTGTGGCGCCTTCCTGCGGCTTCCTCCACAACGCGGCCCGGGTGAAGGCTGCTGCCAGAGCCGTGCGGGAGGGGCGGGAGGGCGCCCTCGGCGGTGAGCAGACTGAGGATTCTGTGCCGACGGCTGGGTGGAGGCAGCAGCGGGCTGTCGAGGCAGAATATGCTTAATCGCCTCAGTCTGCTTCTGGACAGTCGAGAACTGCTGGGCAAAGTCCTCGACTGCTCTGCCGAAGAGGCCAGCCTGGGATATGGGGGTGTCGAGGAAACGGGTCCGCTCGGCCTCCCGCATATTGGCCAGGTTTAGCCACAGGTGTCTCTCCTGGACCACACATTTCACTTTCGTCGCTCAGAGAGTAAGGTCAGTGGCGGCACACAGCTCATCAAAGAGCCCTGGGTCAGTCCTCCCCTCGTGCATGTCCTTGAGCATCTGGGCCTTGTAGACCTGCAGAGTGGCCATGGCATGCAGTGAGGCGGCTGCCTGCCCCACGGCTCTATAGGCCTTTGCCACGAAAGTGGAGGAGAACTTACAGGGCCTTGCAGGGGTGCCTTTGGTTGCCACGGGAAGAAGCACTCTGCGGACACAGTTCCATCGCAACAGAGCGTTCAACCTGGGGAACCCCAGTGTACCCTTTGGCAGCTGCCTGATCAAGAGGAGGAAAGGCGGAGGAGGTCGCCGCGTATTGCGGTTGGACGGTGACGGGGGTCAGCGGCCGCACCCAAAAAACAATCGTCCAGCCGCGAACGCACAGGGCCGGGTGGCGGGGACCACTCGAGCCCAATGGCCGTGGCTGCCCGGGAAAGCATGGCCGTCAGCTCGGGATTAGACTTGGGCAATGCTGGCACGCCTGAAGGCGGCAGCACAGCCGAATCGTCATCTCCCGAGGACTCCTGCCCACATTGTGATGCAGCGATCGACATCGTATCATCCTCTGGAGCGCCGAAAGAGACCCGTGGCACGCCGAAAGACGATGCCGCAGGCTCAGTCGGGACGCTCTCGGGTTGCATTGCTTGAGAGGGGGGTGTGGAGCATGGAATAGTCGGCGCTTTATTCCACACCGTCACCCTCAGGTCACCCTGGCCACCAGCCGAAGTACCAGCTCTCGTGGAGGAGGTAGATTGGGGTGTGGATGAGGGGACTCTCCCTCGAACGAGATCAATGAGTCTTGACCGAAGCAATGCAATGGCTTACGCTGCCTTAGCGTGGTCAACGCCCAGACAAGCAAGACAGCGATTGTGCCCATCAGAGTCGGATATAACGCGACACAGAGTGTTGAAGTGACCAGGGAGATGAACACAGAAACACTGGCAGATCACTGCACAGATCAGCAGGGAATGTGCACTTGCTGGAACTCGCTGTCACACCAACACCTGGAAAGAAGCTCGTCTCGAAGAGTGAAGAGAAGATCTCAGATTTGGCTTGTGGAGTGAAGTGAATACTTGGCTCCGAAGTGAAAACATATCTGCATGTTGCCGGCGTACTTCCTTATATACCCATGAGGTGGGGCGGAGTTACGCTATGCAAATTCCGCAGACCCATGGCATTTCTTTGCCATTGGCTCGTTTTATATACTCGAAGTTGATAGGCTTTCTAAGCGAAACCCCATTCGTCGTCACTGACGTAACTCGTAGTGACCACGAAAGGGAACCACAGTCGTTTCACCTTTGTTCAATTTTAGTCAACTCCTAAGTTTTGAAAATCTCGAAGTATTTAAAAGTAGCTGTGGAATGGCCCCACCACCCTGGGGGATTTTATCAAAAAAGAGAAACAGTGAGACTAGTACTAGGTCAATTACTCGGGGGGGATTGTTAAGTACAATTTAGAAAATCTACTTTTGGACAAAACGTCCTTTCTATTAAAGGCTGCACAAATTGGAACAGTATGCCAACGGAAATTAGAGGTAGCCCCACTTTTGTTTCGTTTAAGAAACAGCTTAAAAGATGGCTGAATAACAATCAAAACTGTGAACATTAGGTAAGAACTATGCATAGGCTCTTTAAAATATGTAACCCTGGATCACAAAACCAGTCACAAGTCGCACAGGTAAATTTGTGGCAATAGCCAACAATACATTGTATTGGTCAAAATTATCGCTTTTTCAAATAGTCGTTTCTCGGCCAAATATTGTCCTATCATAACAAACAATTCATCAATGGAAAGCTTATTTATTTAGCTTTCAGAAATCTCAATTTTGAAAAATTGACCCATGTGACTGGTTTTGTGGTCCAGGGTCATATATGCACTTGCAGATAGGTAGATTTATATATTTATAACAACCACTTTGGGAAAAATACGCGCTCTATATGTCTATTAGTTGTTATGTATGTTTTTTTTTTCTATGTCTGGGACTACGGATGGAAATCAGCATTGTGCTAAATCCGGCGTATTTACGTCAACTTATATTGTACGTTCATCAATATGCACTGTCCCATCCAAATAAAGAAAGAATGAAATGAAATATTAGACTGATAAAAGAATACATTTGTGGTTAGCCGTGTTGGGTGTAATTAATTACTAAATAATCTATTAACTGTCATTTAATTACTTTTCCCTTGAAAAGAAGGTCCCCGGTTCAAGCCCCGGCTCAGCCAGGAGTCCTTTCTGTGTGGAATTTGCACATTCTCCCAGTGTCAGCATGGGTTTCCTCCGGGTGCTCCGGTTTCCCCCACAGTCCAAAGACATGCAGGTTAGGTGAATTGTACATGCCAAATTGTTGTAGGAGTGTGTGTAAGTGTGAATGTGTCTCAGTGCTCGGTTGTGTCAGAAAGGGCATTTGGTGCCCATCTAATGTATTATATTAACCGAACATGTTGACAGTAATTATATATAAATGCGTCTGCACAAAGAACTGCCATACATGTGTCTGTCTGATACATACCTTCGGCTGAAACAGGGTCAGTCTTTCGAGACCGCACTGTAACCGTTCCGGTTTTGGAAAGATCACTTCCTGTTCTCCAAACCCGGACTTCGACATAACCGTCACTCTCATCTACATGGTACTCCATTTCTCCGAAATAAAATACTGGTGCTGTTAGAAAATAAAGAGAGATGTTTAATGGAAGGAACAATCTAGATATAAGCATGATCACTACACGAGTAATGTCATAAGATAAAATAAAATATTTAGAAGAACTGTTATTGTTCATTTTATGAAAGTCAGTGGGGTCCAAAACAACACTGGACCCCTGTGAATTTAATTATACGGACAAAGAAACCCAAATATATTTTGTGTTCCATAGAAGAAGGAAAGTCATACAGGTTTGTATTGAGGGTGAATAAATTATGACAAATTATCCCTTTAAGAATGAGGAACTGTCTGAGGCAGCTTTGACAAAAGGTACAGGGATGAGAGAGACGGGCTAGCATGGACCTGTCTGTCTGCAATTAACACTTTACCCATCTTAGAATTCAGTGCCAAATCCTTGTTCATAGCTCACAAACACCTTATCTGCTGGTGAAAGGTCTATGTCACACTCAGCTTCCAAATGTGTTTTCTTGGAAAACACAGTGTCATGTCCTGAATCTGATTGAGAGTAAGACATTGAGGGTGTTGAAGGAGTTTAAGCCACTATCCGTCCATATAGGAAGTGCATCTAAGCCCAAGGAAAATAAACAAAAAGTGTGCTAGACTCTTTTCCTCCCGTTTTATTCTTGTGTGGCATTGAGGACTCACACGACGTGATAAAAAAAAACCCAGCAGGTAAATTTTTTACCCCTAAACCAGCACTGAACTGTTGATGCATTAGGATGGAGTGCATTGATGAGGTCATGCGGGGTGTTTGGAGGGTTTTTTTCCATTAAAAAGCTTAAAATAGAACCACTTCAGCATTTGAGCTTTTGTTAGGGCCCATCATAGAATGGTTTTACCAGTCAAAGAGTTATTCAAGCTCCAACTCTTACATTATGAGGAAATACTGACAGGGACAAAGTAAAAGTTGAGTGACAGAAATAGTTCACGGAAAAATGAAATTTCTGTCAAATTTTCCATGCCACATTATGCCAAGTTTGACATCTGAATGCATGTCTTTTGATTGATTACCAAGTGATGCATTCTAACGTTTAGTTTAGAATGTAGAGTTAGTTTAGAAGAAAACACAAGTTTGGAAGTTAATGTGACAGAATTACATTTTTTGGTTTAAAAAAATCCTCAAAAATGAATAAATACTCAGAATGAATTCTGAAGGATCAAGTGACAATGATGCCATCACAGAAATCATTTACATTTTAAAATATATTCAAATAGAAACCAGCTATATTGAATTGTAATAATATTTCACATTATTACTGTTTTTGTTCTGTATTTTTTATCAAATAAATGCAGCCTTGGTAAGCATAAGATACTTTTTATAAACATAAGTGGTGCTTTTCTATTCCAAACTTGCCGTCGCAATACAGCTGATTACTATTGCTTAATTATGAGCACTAGTAAAAATTTTGTATTTCACATTTCCTTTTTAATGTGCTGAAACTACTAAATTAACGACTTGCATTAATGATCAAAGGCTAAACTTAAACTCACAAAAAAGTTGACATGCTTCACCTGCAATAAAACGCTCATAACAATCGTGTGAAGTTGCGTAAAAGCTCACAGGGGGCTAATATGTCTTTAGGCACTGCCTAGAGTTTTGTGTCCAAGGGCGAAAATTGTTCATGATGTGAAAATCCCATTATAAAATGTAGAGTTCAGAAAAACAGAGAGGCAGTTATCTCCAGCTTTATCTAGGTCTTGGAGACACATTAAATATAATTGCATGATGTGCCTTGGCACTGCCAGAGCCTGTCCCTGCAGAGACATAAAGTACTGTGGGCGATCGGAAGGTGATATAAAATGAGTGCTTTGGTTTTGCTAGTTGTGTGGGTGCGTTTTGGTGTGTGTCTCACTGCTCCCACAATCAGATAAGGTTCATTTGTAAAAGGTACAAACAGTGAGCTTCAAAGCACCACAGTCCATTAACTGAAAGGCAAGCCATTGGCTCCTACACGACCCAAACCCAAACTCAGGCGCATCAAAGGGTGGATCAGGTTACCCATGTGGCAGTCTGCCTTGGTGCTAGTGGGCTAAATTTGGACAACTGAGGGTTTTCTTTTCTGCAGTTAGGTACACTAATGCATTATCTTTCCAAAACTTGAATTATCTGGCCTGTAGCCTATAGTGCACTCTGACATTCACTCTTAACTGGCATTTTACTTCACTGCACATTTGACCGCTTTGGTCAAAAGCTGCTCTTTAAAGTAACTCCAGCCAACAACCTTTTCACAAGGACAGAGCCAGAAGACATTAATGCACAGCTCCTTCTCACCTCATTTCAACTCTCTGTAATTAAACCTTCAGGTGGAAAAAGCTGAAACAAACCAGGGAAATGCAATCATTTCAAAGACTATGATTTCTGAAACATAAAATATTTCTTCCTATTTCTAAAATATTGTTTAGTGTGACATGGCCGACGATAGCATCTTTATTTATTTATTACTAAATTACTAAATCAGTCATTTTACTTAAATGACAATTAATAGCTAATTTGAAATGACTGAACTTAAATATACGAGCTTGATAAAAAATATATATATGTATATAGCACAGTTTACATCTGAAAAAGACTTGGCATTAGCCTGGGGAGAGAGGCAGAAAGAACCCAGGGAGTCTGGTGTGCGGTTCACACATCTAGGCACAGACACGTTTGTGCGCTTGAACTTTCCTTAGCATTCCCACCGAGCGACAGCATTTATAAAAAGCAAAGACCTCTGGGTGCAAGAAAATGGCAGAACACATTAGCACAGCGCTAAGTGTTTTTCAGAGAGAACACATTGTACACCTTTCCACAGGAGCTCTCAAATGAGTCTGAATTGATTTAAGGTAATTTTCTTGCAAAAAGCACCAGGACAGGTAATTTTTGTGCAAAAAAGCAGGTCACATTTACTTCAACCGCATGTAATATGGAGACCAAACGAATGATTTCAGTCACAATTGCAAGTTCTATATGCTCAAAAGTCCAAAAACTGATGATTACGTAATGAATATGAGATTTAGATTCCTTTTAAATTTAAACATCTGATGAATGGTTATTTAACATTTTTAATTATTTCAAATTTTCATTTGAATCAAAGAATCATTAAATGCTGTTATTGTTGATAAAATCTTTCTTTAACTAACCAGGAATAAACAAACAGTTTCACAACAGGACTTCACCACAGGACATCTGCCTCGTCTCCCCCAGGCTGACCCAGAATCGGAAGACTGAATCTTAATAATAGGCTCCAGACAGACAGCCACCTACACTCATTTTGCTCCCTCCGGATACTCCCTTCCATCTCTCTCTCCAAGTGGTTCATAATCATAGCTTTATTAGCCCAACACACATTCACTGCCTGACATCAAGCAGCATATTAGTGAGCCCGATCCTTAGGTACAAGTATCCTCTTGTTTTACAGTTACAACAACTCGCGCAGTTCTTTCTCTACGCTTCCGAGAGTGATTTTTGTCAAATCCAGCGGCAGTTACTGCAGCGTGCGAGAACACGTCCCCAACACACTCATAATCAACAAACAGATTTTCTACATGTGATGTTGCCAGCTGATTTCTGTTACCAATACAATTAAAGAAGGCTTCTGAGAACCAAATGTTTCTGTTTATTCTAAGTACGTGCTTGTCTGTCACTCTAAATGCTCGAGCTTGTTACAACAGGATGGATTCTGATTGGCTGTCATTGTTTTTATTGTTCTTAAGCTGGATAAAATCGTTCTGAAAGTGATTTCAACGATATTGTTTCTCTGTGCCCCTAATAGATGTGGTGTGAACTCTGCTATTCTTTAATATTAAGAACGATTTTTAGAACTATATCTTTATCGTTATCTTTATAGTTATCGTCCTTGGTGTGAACGGGCCTTAAAAGGTTCAGAGGTAAAGGTAGAAAAATGAAAATACGGCTTTCTCACTATAAGCTAAAACAACAGAAATCAATAGAAAGTCCCAACCTGGAGAGTAAAACAAACGTGTGTGAAAAACTCAGTACAGACAGAATAGAGTATAGTACTACCTGTATAAAGCCTATAAGAGAGGTTTGTCTATCTATCTTTCTATCTGTCATTCTATCTATCTATCTATCTATCTATCTATCTATCTATCTATCTATCTATCTATCTATCTATCTATCTATCTATCTATCTATCTATCTATCTATCTGTCCGTCCGTCCGTCACATATTTTTTTAAATAAAAAAAAAACTACCAAATAAAAAAAAAGTCCAGTGTAAGCAGACTATTTTTACCCGGTGTTGCTGCTGTCTGTGCGTGCTTTGAGTACTCTAAGTAGGTGGCACTCAATAAGCTGACACGGAGCTGTCTTTTCTAAAAACAGTCGATCAGGTTTCAGGTGTATGCGTCATTTGCAAAGGCGAACGAGCACTGCTGTCAGACAGTAGCTCCAGGCGATGTTTTCGTTCTTTCTTTCTTTTTTTTTTTCCTCTCCTTCTTGCGGAAATTCTTGACATCAGCCAAGAATCTGGACTGGAAAACAAAATAACAATGAAGATACAAACAAAGCCAGTTTCTACAAGGCAGTGTTGTCCTCCACCCTGTGTATTTATCCTTGACAAATCACCCGTAAGAAACAGGATCAACCTGCGAACTGATATGCGTAAGAGACTTCCAAATGTCATTTACGTCACCTTGAAAATCAAGAGCAGTTTTAAAACTGAAAAAGTGCTGAACAAAATATCTTTAGTGAAATTTGTTAGCTCAAATATCTATCTATCTATCTATCTATCTATCTATCTATCTATCTATCTATCTATCTATCTATCTATCTATCTATCTAGTATAAAGTTTACAACATCGGATAAAATAAATACAAGCAAAAGCAGTAGAAAACTAATTTCACAAATAAAATCAGTGACAATTTTCAAACTAAATAGCAAAAGAAAATCAAAATACTAACAGAAGTCAGATACAAAAATAATCATCAAGGAAAATTAAGCAATGGAATAATATTGAGTTTTAAGCAAAGATTTAAAAACCTGTAATGTGCAAATCTAATGTGAACTGACAACCTGTTCCAGAGTTAAGGGCCCGCAACAGCAAAGGCACGTTCTCCTCTTTGTTTTAATCTGGCTCAGGAAACAGTGAGCAATCTATGACTACCGGTGCGAAGAGCTCGAGAAGGGTTATGTAGAGATATAAGTTCAGATAGATATGAGGGTGCTAAGTTGTTTAGGGACTTAAAAACAAAAAATAGGGTTTTCAACTCCACTCTAAACCGCACAGGAAGCCAATGCAATGATGCTAACACAAGAGTAATGTGAGTGAATTTACAGAGGCCCAATAAAAGACTTGCTGCACGCAATTTGGACCAACTTGAGACGGACCAAGGAAGTAGCGTTCATTCCACAATACAGTGAGTTACAGTAGTCTAAACGTGATGATATAAAAAAAATGAATTACTCTGTCAAAGTCTTGAAAAGAGAGAAAAGGCTTGATTTTGGAAAGAAGACAGAGATGAAAGAAACAAGATCTAACCACTGAGTTCACTTGTTTGTCAAGTTTCAACTCCCTGTCAAGCCAAACGCCTAAGTTTTTAACAAGAGTTTTGGCTTGAGATGCTTGAGATGTGACATAATGATCATTTACAAACTTTGTGTGACATCCAGATTTACATCCTCCAAACTCCTATCTATCTATCTATCTATCTATCTATCTATCTATCTATCTATCTATCTATCTATCTATCTGCAAACACAGTCAATTATCACCTAAAAGTCAGCAAAGCAGCTGTAATGAAACGGTCACCATTGATCACAGTCACAGTCACTTGATCTCCCACACTACCTCAAATGCTTCCTGTCAATGTTTCACTTTCCTTACATTTGGAATGGCTTGGTGACATTCTGGACAGAGTTACAGATTGAAAAATATTCTCTGAAGCTGACCCTCATAAAAATCCTGACAGAGACATCAACGTGGCACCACAGTTGTGCTGACGCCTCCAGAGCTGACCCTGGAGTCTCAAACACGGCGTTTCAACACGCAACGGTTTAAATTACATCACAACGACCAACTGTTGGGAATTTCAGGCATGTAACCTCTGTCCTCTAAAAATAAGGACACTTTAAACACCATAAAATGTTTCCATAAATAGTAATAAAATCAGTCTTATCCACAATTCAATTGCCCAGAGATAGGGGAGCTTTGGCAAAGGCAGGCTGTCTATCGCCTGATTTCCCTGCTGTTTTGTTTTCCATGAGATTTTTTAATGAAAGATTTGCTTGTATAAACCAAATTATTTCAAAAGATGTTATACATCAAACACAAACTGAATAAATTTAATTTGCTGAAGTTTTACCTTCTGGTGTGTGTGTGTGTGTGTGTGTGTGTGTGTGTGTGTGTGTGTGTGTGTGTGTGTGTGTGAATGCAAATAGATTTCAGACCTCCCACAAACTTGAGGGCTCCTTTTTTCCCAACAGAATCCAAGTTTCATGTAGGTAGAAATTAAAAATCAGCGTTTTTTGTTGGATCTTTTACTTCCAGTGTACCCCATCTGTGTAGGATAAGCATCGGTCTCAGGAGATAGCCAGGCAGCTGGGAGGGGAGGGGAGGCCCGGAGGTGTTGCTGAACAAAGAGGCACCGTGGGGAGATATGATAGAGAACAGCACCTGTAACTACGCCTGGAGATGAGCGATAAGGTGCTTTCTGGGGCACAGACGCACGTGTGCACACGACTGAACACTGCTTTCTACTTCATATTGGATAGTCTTGTTTTCGGTGCACATTTAGGGCCAGATTTACTAACAGCTTGCGCCAGCGCCAACCTTCTTTTGGTGTTAGAAAACCACTGTCAGGATTTACTAACGACAGGCAGTGAAAAATTTGCGCTGAAAAGGTGTTGACAGGGTTACTTTTGTGGCTGACCTTATTGCATATGCATTTGTAGGAGTTTCCCTTTCAGATGCAACATTTATGAGAGGAGAGTATTGAAATGAATCACGCAAGGTGATTTACTAAGGTTTGCGCTAGTCGATTTACTGGTATTCGCGCCATTATTTAAAGACCAAAAAAAGCATGTCTTAAACCAGACGCTAATTTGCGCTGCTCTTGGTAGATTGTGTTGGTCATAATGAAAATGATCCGGCTGTGTCTGTGTTCTTTAATTTGCGTGTCGTCAGTAGATCATGCACAGAACTTTCCACTCCAGTCGACTCTTTTTTTGGAATTGCACTCTCACGCTTATTTGCCCTGTTTAGTAAATCTGTCCCATAATGTAATTGTAAATCAAATTGAATTTAAAGGATCAAATATACACAACAGGATCTGTTATATATGTTTTGTTTATCAATAAAAACTTCTACTTTCTAAATGGGTAGTTTATCTAAAAAGGGAAATTAATTATGCTCACCCAATGTCAGTTCTTCGCACATAGCTTTAGTATTTATTATAAAAGTCGAATAATTCAATGATAATTGCACTGTATGAAAAAATATATATACACGTTTTGAGCAACATGAAGATGAGTAAATGATAACGGAATTTTTATTTTATTATGAATTAAACTATATTAAATTAAAATTAATTATAATTAAATAAAAATTTCATCACAAAAATCTTTTTTTTTCCAAGCACAGCTTCACTTTGAAAAGTTCAGACAGGTTGCTCTTTGAAGCACCAAAAAGAAAGAAAGAAAGAAATCCAAAAC
Organism: Rutilus rutilus; assembly: GCF_951802725.1. NCBI lineage: Eukaryota > Metazoa > Chordata > Actinopteri > Cypriniformes > Leuciscidae > Rutilus > Rutilus rutilus. Next base: position 25,205,857 of record NC_140223.1, read on the forward strand.
ACCATATTGGAATAATAACAATCTCTCTACAGACAAAATAATCAATTCTCCCCACTTTAAGGTGAGGCTGCACCCTTCTATGCTTTCATACTTCAGGAATTATGGCTGGAAAATCGTTTCAAGGTTTGCTGTGGTGTTCAATAAATCCTATGAATTTAGATTAAACATTCAGTGTGATCTTGCCTTCAGATTTCTGCGCTAGATCGCTACGGGACTGTGTTAAAACAAAGCCTCCGACAGCTTCCCAGACTGCTGCCTCGTATGGAAGCACCTGTCAAGACATTTTTTTCAAACGTCTGAGCCTGCAAGTGCCCCAAAGATTTAAAAGAACAGTTTGTTTTATAAGATGCCCTGCCTAAAAATTCAGAGCGCTCATAAATTATTTAAGAATTCTCCAGTCTTTGTGTGCATTGCTTAAGCAGTGTAAAACACTACTGATTACGTGAAGTCCCACTCAAAAGGCCCTGCAACTGTTACAAAGTCGTACTGCAGAACTTAATCCCACAGGATAATTTATATATATTTTTTAATGCCTCTGATCATCAACCTCAAACTACTCTCTTTTGGTGAAACGATATTACGAAACTGAAATATAAACAGCAAGCATGCCAAACAAATCAAACACATCCAACACAGTGAAGATTCTCACCATCATCTGCATCGGGCAGGATGGTCACTCTGGTGGTGGGGAACTCCTGACCCAGACGGCCGCCCATGGGCATGCTTAGGGTGACATTAAAGCTTTCCTCTGCCTCGTAGAGGGAGTCATCGATGACGACGACACGGCAGTGCCTCTCTGTCTCGCCCTTATCGAAACGCAGCACACTGTGGTGTTCCTCGGGTCGGGAAATGTAGTCAGAGTAGGAAAGCACTGTGGTGGGAACCGTGCCCTTGGCTGTACCTGCACGGAATAGGATAAAGGGAAGATTAGAGGAAGTTTTGAGCATTCATATTTAATCTCACAGGTTTAGTCAGGGACAAACGCCACTTTAAAGTCTAAACATGTAGTTGAAGAATTCTGATAAGTTTAAAAGTTCACGAAGTTTGATTTGGTTAGTAAAGAATGGAAATACCTTTAAGTTAAGTTTCATTCAGTTCCAATCATAATTCACCTTGTTGTGTGAAGCAGACCACCATGAGCTCTTGACTGACATCTCCAGATCTTCGCACAGGAATCAGAAGTTCTCCGATATCTTCCTCAATCGAGTATGTAGCCAAGGGGATGAACACTGTGCATTCTAGGGCAAAAAGCAACTATCACATTTAGTATAAATGCACATAAAACTTTATAGACAAAGAAAGAAAAGAGTTACTGAAATCATCATTCTGTGAGGAGCTTCATCGGTTCAGATGGATTCGGTTGTGTTTCAGACCTATAGTTCTGTCAAAGCTTGAAATTGATGTTTTCAAACAAACACCAAAGTTTCTAACCTTGTGTAACTTAAGTTTCTGTTTCTGTATTTTTAATGTGGGATTGATCTCTCACAACTGCTGTCAAAAGGTTTCGAATTTCATAATAATTTAACAAACCCAAGATTCATAAGTAATCGTAGTGGGAGAGATACAAATAACAACTCTTATCAGAAGAGTTGGGAATGGATAAAAAAATAACAGGAATAGGAGTAGCACCGAAGAAAACAGAATATAGCATGAAAGTTAATACTATGGTGTGTTAAGCTTCATATATTCATGGGTTAAAAACCTTTGGCAACTTCACGGTCACCATTTCAATTACATTAAACCCCTTTATCCGTATAAAACTTGACTTTCAGGTTGTTTGCATATGACGTCACGTTACTGCGTTGCCATGGCGCGAAATGCAGATGGAGGGCAGGAAGTGATTTGCTACATTTAGGAAGCACTATAACAAACTCAAAATGCCTATGTTTTGCGTCATTTATGGTTGCTCAAATTGATCAAACCATGAGGAGTTTTTATCGTGTACCAAAAGTTGTTGTTCATAAGGGGGGAAATGCAAGAAATTGACCGCAAACCTACGTCTGCGGTCGGGAGGAGCCGAATCGGAAAATGCCCGTGTGTGTGTGTAGTGATCACTTCATAAAAAGGTAAGTTAATACAACTTATGTGGCTATGTTTGTGTAATGTACCAGTTTCCGAACTTTGTAAAGTCAAAGTGATTGTTTCTTCTTTTCTCTGAGTTTGTAAGTTACCCCTGTAACTGAAGACAAACCCGTAACGTTGGCAAAGCTACCTACAAAGTGTTTTGAGGGTGCAGCCTTCAGTGGTTTAGTGGTGTTTCGGCGGACCTTTGAGAGTGGTTAACCTAATAACGTAAAGTAAACAGCCGTAAAAGTAACGTTGAGAAGCGCCGCAACGTTGAATGGTTGTTAGGGTTAACGTTACGGATTAACGTTAATCCACAGGACAAAAAAGAATGACAGGCAAATCTTTCAATTCAGTTGAAAAATCACTCCTCTTCATAACGCAAGGATCACATCCAACATATGTTTAGATTTTTTGTCTATATCTTTCTCTTGTAATAGCGCCTAAAGTAGTACAGTACAGACTTTCCTCCATCTCGTCCATTCTTCACTTCCTGCCCTCCATTTGAATTTCGCGCGTCATCACAATCACTTGACTGCAAATCACCTATTGGGACAATATATGGCTGAGCAGCTCTCTAAGGACACTAACTGGGTTTTCGTTCAGAAAACAACATTAAAAACTTGATTATATGCTTTGTAATCAAGAATAAAAGAAAAAAGGAAAAAAAGAAAACATAATACTAAGGTTATTTTGTAAGTGTAATAGCAGTAAAGAGCACAAGATATTTTAGGGACATCAGGCGTGAAATTCGCCATCTTAAGAACAGCAGCGTAAGTGTAAGATCTATGGAGAAAGCTCATTCAGTCAGATAAGAGAACAAAGGGACTTGCTCCTGCTAAATCAGCCGTAGATCCTGTCATCAGAGGCTTGGCTGCTCTGTTTTGAAGAGGAGGAACCAGGATGTTATTCAGATGTTCAGGAGATATTATGCTACGATTACAATGCACAGAAGGGTGACCGCTGTGATGTCTGCCCCCACCGACACTCTTTCTCCATATTTTTTCTCTTACCCTTTGCCTGGTTGGATTGTTTTTCTTATACACAAATGATCGTATTGCCTTCAAGTAACACTCACTCAGAAAATGAAATATAAAATGTAATATTTCTCATTTCATTAATTGAATGTACTATTAAAGTTTCATAAACTGACCCTGTTTACTGTCTTAATACACATTATGAGTATTTCAATGTTGATTCCACCCAAAAAAATAAATGGTCTTCGTAGCCTTTCCTTTTTTTTTTTTTTTTTACTGACATTTTTTCTCTTTTTTTCATCAATCCCTCTTAATTTTTTAACCCACCTCCTCAGACCACTTAAAAAAAAAATCCAATTCATTTCATTTCTAATTGATAAAATCAGTCCTGGCCAACATTTTGATTTTAATTTCACTCAGCAATAATTAATCCTACAGCAGTAAAATAGGTTGCAAATGACATTTTGTGTTGACGTTAATGTTGTCATTTGATTTGCCAGTTCAGATATTTGCCTGATATAAGAAAAAAAAAAAAAAAAATATATATATATATATATATATATATATGCATTACTGTTCAAAAATTTGGGGTAAGATTTAGAAATAATTTATTTTATTCAGCAAGAATGTATGATTAAATTGTTCCAATAAAATATATTTCAAATAAATGCTGTTCTTTGGAACTTTCTATTTATCAAAGAATATTATTATAATATTAGATATACAATATCATTTAGAATCCAGAAAAAAAAAAAAAAATATATATATATATATATATATATAGGCTATATAGCAATATATACAGCAAATATATATGTATACAGTGGGTACGGAAAGTATTCAGACCCCCTTAAATTTTTCACGCTTTGTTATATTGCAGCCATTTGCTAAAATAATTTAAGTTCTTTTTTTTTCCTCATTATTGTACACACAGCACCCCATATTGACAGAAAAACACAGAATTGTTGACATTTTTGCACATTTATTAAAAAAGAAAAACTGAAATATCACATGGTCCTATGTATTCAGACCCTTTGCTCAGTATTTAGTCGAAGCACCCTTTTGATCTTATACAGCCATGAGTCTTTTTGGGAAAGATGCAACAAGTTTTTCACACCTGGATTTGGGTATCCTCTGCCATTCCTCCTTGCAGATCCTCTCCAGTTCTGTCAGGTTGGATGGTAAACGTAGGTGGACAGCCATTTTCAGGTCTCTCCAGAGATGCTCAATTGGGTTTAAGTCAGGGCTCTGGCTGGGCCATTCAAGAACAGTCACGGAGTTGTTGTGAAGCCACTCCTTCACGTGAAGCCAGTGAACCTTCGACCCAGTCTGAGGTCCAGAGCACTCTGGAGAAGGTTTTCGTCCAGGATATCCCTGTACTTGGCCGCATTCATCTTTCCCTCGATTGCAACCAGTCGTCCTGTCCCTGCAGCTGAAAAACACCCCCACAGCATGATGCTGCCACCACCATGCTTCACTGTTGAGACTGTATTGGACAGGTGATGAGCAGTGCCTGGTTTTCTCCACACATACCGCTTAGAATTAAGGCCAAAAAGTTATATCTTAGTCTCATCAGACCAGAGAATCTTATTTATCACCATCTTGGAGTCCTTCAGGTGTGCTTTCATGTGTCTTGCACTGAGGAGAGGCTTCCGTCGGGCCACTCTGCCATAAAGCCCCGACTGGTGGATGGCTGTAGTGATGGTTGACTTACTACAACTTTCTCCCATCTCCCGACTGCATCTCTGGAGCTCAGACACAGTAATCTTTGGGTTCTTCTTTACCTCTCTCACCAAGGCTCTTCTCCCCCGATTGCTCAGTTTGGCTGGACGGCCAGCTCTAGGAAGGGTTCTGGTCGTCCCAAACGTCTTCCATTTAAGGATTATGGAGGCCACTGTGCTCTTAGGAACCTTAAGTGCAGCAGACTTTTTTTTTTTGTAACCTTGGCCAGATCTGTGCCTTGCCACAATTCTGTCTCTGAGCTCTTCAGGCAGTTCCTTTGACCTCATGATTCTCATTTGCTCTGACATGCACTGTGAGCTGTAAGGTCTTATATAGACAGCTGTGTGGCTTTCCTAATCAAGTCCAATCAGTATAATCAAACACAGCTGGACTCAAATGAAGGTATAGAACCATCTCAAGGATGATCAGAAGAAATGGACAGCACCTGAGTTAAATATATGAGTGTCACAGCAAAGGGTCTGAATACTTAGGACCATGTGATATTTCAGTTTTTCTTTTTTAATAAATGTGCAAAAATGTCAACAATTCTGTGTTTTTCTGTCAATATGGGGTGCTGTGTGTACAATAATGAGGAAATTTTTTTTTTAATGATTTTAGCAAATGTCTGCAATATAACAAAGAGTGAAAAATTTAAGGGGGTCTGAATACTTTCCGTACCCACTGTATATATACAGCCTTGGTGAGCATAAGAAACTTAAAAAATCTTACCATTCCCAAACTTTTGAACAGTTGAAATGTCCTTAGATCGAATACCTAAGACTGAGTAACAGACTAAACACATAACCTATGTCCAAACATAGTTCATGTTAAATCAACATTTCTAATGACTGGCTGAAGTTTGAGATAGTTTGTTTAAAGTTGAAATTAGTTTGAAAAAGTCTGGCTTTTGAACCCCCATACTGATCTTTGCTTTTGTTTTTGTTTTTTGTGAGCTCACCATCTCCGGGGTCAACGATTTCCACCGTTGCTGCTTCTGGGAACTCCAGTGCTCCCATGACAGGCTCTGACAGGACAATCTGGAAGGTCTCGGACTGCTCGTACAGGCTGTCCGACAAGATGCGCACCTTCCAAGTAGCAGTGGTCTGACCTGGGTTAAACTGGACTTGTTTCTGGGCCTTTCCTCGAAAATCTTTGTCCTTTTCAGCCGTACCATCTTTGGTGCCGATACCTTAAGAATGTAAGAGTAAATCAACTTTAAATCAAGCATATAAAGCATAATCCAAGCTGATAGGGACACAAGTTGTTGAAGCTCCACCCTCTGTGCCGGGAGCACCAGCTGATTTGCATTTAAAGGGACAGACACAAAAACTGAGCGTTTTTGCTCACCCTCAAAAGTGACAACTTTAACAAGCTATATAAAAATATCTGTGGGGTATTTTGAGCTAAAACTTCACAGACACACTCTGGGGACATCAGAGATTTATTTTACATGTTGTGTAAAGGGCATTATACCACCCCTTTAAGACTTTTATATACAATATTTTTTTATTATTATTATTATTTAATTTTTTTTGTTTCTGTAATTTTGCTTAGATATTCTTTCTGGAACTATACAAACAAAAAAATAAATGCAGTTTTTTCCAGTGCTTTGGAGTACTAAGAACATACAATTTTACGAAGGTACTTTGACAAAAACGTCTGCAAGGAATTGGCAACATATTTTTATTGGCAAAATATGTTTATATCACATCTTCTGTGTTTCTATAAATCACAGCAGAGTTTTGTTAACAGCCCAATGTAGAGAAGTTGCAGCATGTGTGACGCAACCATTCGGTAATAAAAAGACTCAAAGGGTGAGGTGTGTAGTTCTTTGAAAAGAGAATAAGATTAAGACTCAGAAGGCTAGTCCATCAACATCCCTCAAAAGATCAGATACTCATAGTCCCGCTGGTGGATTTCTGTCCACTTGGGTTGAAAAGGGTTTTACAATGCCAGGAGCTTCACAGCAGGTGTGCCATGGGCATTGTTAGCTCGTGAGCAACTGTGCGGCAAGGAGAACACTAACTTTCCAACACAGAAATCTCAAAGGTCACCAACAAAATAAGATATTAATATAACCCACAAATAAATAAATAAATAAATAAATAAACACAGAAAGAAGAAGAATTTCCAGGGAAAACTGCCAGGGGAAAGGCCAGACTAGAAGTGTTATGATGGACGCATAATGATGAGCTTTGGCAAAGAAGGAGAAATTGAGCTGCCGAAAGAAGAAAGACTACTTTGAAGCAAACTTAGAAAGAATCGCTTTGATATTAAGGTACATCACATAAAAAGGAGGGGTCCTGTCATGTCCTGCCTTTGCATGTGCCAGCAATAAACGAAATTATTCATAGAACATCAGCCCTTGAAGAGAAACTGAGGGAAGGAGTGAAAAATCTAAATAATAATTGAATAAAAATCATCATTTCAAAGACTTCCTCATCTCCTCGCTTCAGTACAGGAAGGTATGTGATCCAGGCCCAGCGAGTGGCAGACGAACAGCAGGACAGCAGCCCGTCTCACCGAGAGGCCCTGGACCGGAACCGAGGTGAGTTGTGGAATGGTGGTCAAGCTCGGCATGTGGATGGAATATTCATCTGTGTGATGAGAACTTGTGGAGGTCTGTCAGTGTGATCCTGCAAGTCTCATGCAGAGATCTAACCCTTGTTTTTACAGTCTTTTCCATCCATGCCAGTTTTGTTTTGGCCAGAGGTGAACACTCCACTGTTTTACAGCAGAATTGAATTATGTTTGCATCACTGATCATTATTTACCTGTTTATCATTGTAAAGCTGATTTGAAACAATCTGTATTGTGACTGTTGCGTTGACTACCGTTCATCGCCGCCCGCTGGCGGTAGTATGCATTTTCACGGGCGCTCAGGTGGGATTAATCTGTAATCAGCTGAGCGCGTGCAACGGCTTCTTCCTAGTATGTGCTGTCGGTATTTAGTAAGGGCAAACGAGCACCACAAACAGTTTGGAAACTCTACAGGTTGCACTGCACAAAACAACAAACCCGCAAAACTCTGGAAGACTGCCGGTTTTTCACTGTCAAGTGTTGTAGCTTTCCTGCACGTCCTCATCCTCAGAGTCCCTCCAAAGGAATCGGTGGAGGTGTACTTCTTGGTCCTCGAGCCAGACTGAATTGTACATCTTTTTAATGTCCCCAAGTGCGACCTTTTCGAAAGCGAAGGAGGACGGCGCGGATGCTGTTGAGGACGTCCGGGCCCTTTACAAGGACATCATTCAGGCTCTGGCCCTGGAACTTTTGACTGCTGTTCCATACGAGGCGGACTGGCGTGGTGAATGAATGGGGGTTGGGAGCAACCAGGTGGCTAATATACCATACAGGACCAATCCAGTTTCTCAGTACGTCTTTGGAAAGTTTGACAGCAGCATTTCTCTCAAGCATGTCATGGACTTGTGTTTTGTAGGCCTCTTTCCACTCCTTCTCCTTCGACAGTTGCTTTTCAGTTCTGAAGAACGTAGCTTCTACAGCTCTTCGATTGTTTGACAGAGTGGCCGGATTCTCCGTCCAGGGGTATTTTGCGTGCCAGTGTGGCTCGTCACTGTGCTGATCTCTGACTACATATGTCAAGCCACTCTTTATTTGCTCCAGCTCTCGCTCCTCAGAAAATGTTTTTTTTTTTAAATGTCATGGTTTTGTACACTGGTGATTTCTCCTTTTTCTATTTGAAGGTTTTTCACCTGCTATTTTAAAAAGAAAGAAAAGTCAAAATAAACGGACCAAATGGATCCAAAAGGACTTTGCTGAGTGGAATCCTGTTCTTTTAATATTCAGAGGCGAGGTTTTTCCTTTTCAAGTGTGGGAAATTGTGCAGGAAAGCTACAACACTTGACAGTGACTGTATTGGCACCTTGGTGTTGCTAGTGCCATGCTCTACCAGTTGGGCTACAGAAATAGATTTAGATTAAAATCTGATAAACATTCATTCCAGAATCTAACATTTTCTATTGAGGAGTAACATTTGCCCTTAGGAACTGACTTTCAGAGTTTTTTTTTTTTTTTTTTTTTTTTTTTTACATTAATAAGAATGATTTCTCCAAAGCACATAAAAACATTTTGTCCAAATAATTAAACCAATTCATAACTAGATCCTAAACTATTCTAGACTTAGAATAAAATATTATGAAATATATCAAAGATAACATAAAATACCTGGGAAAATATAATACTTTGGGAAATTTTTTGCTGTCATGCTTCTATGGCATTTTGGTTCATTTCTTTCCCTGATTCCCACACAAGCTCAATCTTTCACAAATTCATAAAATTTTGTTGTTCTTCTAAAATTCTTAAATTTGAGATACATATATCTGACAACCATAGTATTGTTCAAAGGTTTGGATAAATAAGATTTTTTTAATGCTTTTGAAAGCAGTCACTTATGTTCACCAAGGCTACATTTATTTTACCAAAAAAAAAAACCAGTAAAAACTGTACATACTTTTAAATATTCCTAATTTAAAATAACTATTTCCCAATTGAATATATTTTAAAACATAATTTATTCCTGTAATGGCAAAGCTGAATTTTCAGCATCATTACTCCACTCGTCAGTGTCACATGATCCTTCAGAAATCATTCTAATATGCTGATTTGGTGCTCAAAAAACATTACTTATTATTATCAATGTTGAATGTTTTGATCAATTTAATGTGTCCTTGGTGAATCTTCTTTCAAAAAAAGTAAAATCATACTGACCCCAAATTTTTGAACAATAATGAATAGTAGTGATTTGAAAATTAGCGCAGCATAGTTTGAAATCTATAGGGTTTAAAGTTTGTCGATCGTGTGTGTCTAATGACAGCTGAAATCTCCTGTCTGCATTTCGCATTGCTGGCACAGAGTAAAATGTTTTTATGCAGTCTACAAATGCACAAATCAGAAGATCTTACCGCTGATTTAGTCTGCAAGGTTAGTGAAATTAAGGTACATCTGTCAAACAGAAAAACTTATCGGCCGATACAGATAATTAAAAAATGCCAAATATTGGCAGATATATCGGCCTTGGCGACCACTAGTAATGAATGTACAGTCAGCTGGTAAATTAATACAAAATAAACCCTAACAGGGTGATCATAACCCCAAAACAAAGCTGAATGTACCACTTAATCAATAAATACTTGATGTTTTACGGTTCAATATAGGCAGTAATATAAAGCTGTAGTCCATTATTTTCTGCATAACATAGCAAATGATAATATCAATTGATATTCTCCAATACAACAAAAATGCATCTCTATGTGGCCTCCTCCCTTTAATTAACTGCTTCTTGCAGTTATGGTAATCCAACAACTAAACTTTGATCTTTGACCCTTCCCATGTGAGGTTCCTGTTTATAGGGATTTAATGGGTTTTTTTTTTCCTGCTGATTATGGAGACTCAACTTTGCCCTTAGGGGACCAGCAATGAAGAGATCTGTGGGAGGGTTTCTGACTTAAAACCAAGCCGTGCCTTGATGCAAAGCAAGTAGCCAAATCTGATGACATGAGGAGCAACATCTACAGAGGTTCAAAGAAACCAAAATAGTGATGTTATAAAGAGACTCCTATCAGCAAATTAGAGGTCACGGTTATTTCACACAACAAAAAGGCTTTTTTCCTTCATAAAATCTTATCAGTAGTGCATGATGGGAAATTAAGTACTATCTTAACATCACTTACTAACAAATGAGGTCTCCCCGAGGTAACCTCTACGTCTCAAGACCACCTCCAGAAACTTAGCCTCTTCATCAACCTGGTAGTACTCTTTCTCCAAGGATATCCATGCCCAGTTTAGCCGGAAATGTTGGTTCTTCAGCTTGTTGCCCCCTACAGAAAAACAGAGGAAACATATTGAACATACAATCAGCTAAAGATTAGTATCAAAGGTGTAGTAATGATTTGGAAAGGATCAATCTTACAGGGTATGAATTGTTTGCTGCTGTGCACTGATTGTATCAATCCATGTACAAACGTACAAAAGTTAGACTCTATACATTTTTGTTAGAAGCATGCAAAGGCTTTCTCTTTGAAGTAATAGCTTTAATATGGCCCACTGAGGTTTAATGGAGCTGAATTCTCTAATTCATAAAGGGTACCTTATTCATCTCAACAAGAACAGTGTGATCTCAGTCAAAAATCTCTGATGCAGCGGTGAGGGAAAGTGCAGGTTTAATTACTTCGTTTCTAATTAAAATAAAAAAGGTTTGTCTGTTTTCTATCTGTGTTAGTCTGTTTTATCGTCAGCGTTTGAAGTGCGATTCAAAGTGAGGGCTCGCTCCTGGAGGCCATCCCTACCAGTTACAATCTGCACACAAAGACAGCCACACACACAGACATCAAACACACACAATAAAAATGTAGGAATGCAAATAATGGAAAAATGTAATATGTCTAGTCCATCTATATTAATTTAAATATGCACTATTCAGATACAATTATGTAAATACATTATATAAATATGTGGTTTAATAAAAATTTGCTTTTTGTGTTTTTTTTTTACCTTGTCTGTAAGCTTTGGTTACCATTTTGTGCACAAAATGTAGGACACAAATATTATAGAACATAACTACATATATATATATATATATATATATATATATATATATATATATATATATATATATATATATATATATATAGTATGTCTATTCAATCTATGTTAAATTAAATATTCATACTTCAGATAGAATTAGAAATCAAATTTCTTCAGATAGAAATTTGTATTACACAATATGGTTTAATAAAATGTAAAAAATAAAAATTGTGGCTTTTTGTTCTTGTCTGTAAGTTTCCATAACCATTTTGTGCACAAAATGTGGGACACAGCTATTATACAAAATAACTACATTTTTACATAAATATTATTATTATTATGTTTTTAATTAAAATTGTAATAACTAAGTTAATAACTAAACAGTGATTAAAAATGGTTTACATTAAAAATGAAACCTGATAAATCATAATTATCAATTAAAAATAATGAATAGATTTAATGTCAAATCAACAGATTATGGCCAAAATTACTACTTTAAAGGGGGGAGTAGATTTGATGTCTTTGACATTTTTCATAGTAAGTTAATTTTGTGTTACATAATAGTCTAACATATATAAGAGACCTCATAAGAAAAACACCGTAGAAGGACACCAAAGTTACCATAATTGTGAAATGTGCCAAAAGTTATTTAATATAAGGACAAACCCTGATAAGTACCACCTAATGTCCTGTTTCATCAGGAAATGGAAAATTGTGAGTCTTACACACACACTGCACACAAAAAAAAACTTTCTTCGTATAACAAAGAGAAAGATTGATCTGTCTGACAGACCCATCCAATCAGCATTTGGGATCGTTTGTCCAGTCCAGTCCAGCTGGCATGTTAAGAGAAAATAAGAGATAGAGAGGAAGTGAGCAAGGGAGAGAGAGAGAGAGACTTCAATCCATAGGTCTGTTCTGCTCTGGCTTCTTTGTACTGAGCTATCAGTGGACTGTGGTTTGTTTGCTTTTGGCAACACTACACAGGCCGTACCCACCCTGCACACTCCTTTTCTCCTTCCTCCTCTGTTCAGTTGTCACGCTCTGCAAACCCGTCACGTCCAACTATCTCCGTTTCCCTTTCATGCAAAGGGCGAGACGCACAAGTCTGGATGTTTTACAGTTAACGCCAATGTGCATGTGTGTAAAGCTTGCTAGTAGCACCTGTTAAGCTTTCATGTATTTTTACAGCTACAATTGTCGAAAAAATCCCATCAATCAAAATATCTAGCATGATCAATGAGGAAGATTCACAATGTTAAACCATTACAGCACAGACACACATCCTATAAAAGTGTGTCACCTCTGATTATTCAAAAACCAACCTTGCACAAATATAGATCAACAACTAGAAGACACTTTTCCAATGATTCGGGGCCCTATCTTGCACCCAGCGCAATTGACTTCGTACACCGACGCATGTATCATTCCTATTTTGCACCCGCGCACAGCAGACTTTTCCCTCCACAGACGCACGTCAGTAAATTAGGGAAGGAACTTGCGCTCCCGAGGGTGGTTCAGTGAAAAGAGGAGGCGTGTTCCGGCGCAAACGTTCCCTGGTGCTGTTTTGCAGTTTCAGAAAACAATTCCGCCACAGACCAGGAAAAACCTACTCTAAAGTCAGTGGCGCGTTATTCAGATGCTATTTTAAGGGCGCATGCTTGGCCATAATGTAGTGTGTGCACAATGTGCATACACTTTGCTTCTCTCATCTACACAGACGCAGCAGTTCCCATTTTTGCAAACCATACATAATTACAAGGAAAAATATTACCACACAAAGGAAATCATTGTGGTGTCCATGAAGATGTGAACAAATAGGTATAAATTAGGGCTGCACGATTAATCGCAATTTCCATGTAATCGCACTTAAATCGAGATCGCTTATCGCGATTTTAAAATCGCAAAGGCTGCGATTATTTTTTATGCGCAGTTTGTCATTGATGTACGGCTCTGTAAACGCTGCTCCATCTGAAAGCACTGTGAGTTTGAGTCACTTATAACGTGCATTTGAAAAAAACAACACGAGTCAAATATCTTTCCAAACACGAGAATCATTTATGAACCTCGTTTTAATAACATGCAACATTTAATAACATGCATTTACTCCAAACTCACTTCATAAGGACAGTTGAGCTCCTCCTTCTGTGAGATGATGAGCTTCTGACACAGAATAAGGCAGTCGTGCATTTATAAGTCATGTTTAATCAAAGCGTTTCAATCTTCTGACTATTCAGCTACAGCGACAGGGATTTCCTGGAATGATGCGCCGTTATTGTACTTCTGCGGCGGGGCATATTTAGCGTGTTTGCGTGAGAGCGCCCTCTGGTGTTCAAATGGGGCAGTGTTTACTACCGATCAGCCGCACTCCACTGACAAGCTGCGCTTAAAATAATCGCAGCCTTTGCCAAATCGCGTGCGGTTTTATTGCGATTAATCGTGCAGCCCTAGTATAAATCTAGTTTACACATTTACCCAAATCATAATATGTCTGTTTAACTGAAAGTAATTCGGATGGGTTTCTCCCATCCCCATACAATCTCACTTCTCTGTATTTTATGGTCCTGAAGAGAACGTTGGTCTCCTTGGCTGCTAACCGCTCCTGCCGTGCGCCTGGCAAATACGCCGTTATAATAGCAATCCGCCATGGAACAAGCGCGCCTGCTTTTAAAGGGAATGTGAGATGACGTTCTGATTGGTTTATTTCACGTTACGCACAAACCACACCTATGAGTAATGTAGCTACTTCAGACCAACCCATTTTAGATTTGCGCTGGGCACAAGTGTCATTTATCCTGCAGGTATAATAGCAACAGCGCCCGAGATCCGCCCACAAAGATCGTTAAAATAGGGCCCTCGGTTTCATTTGAAGGATTTGTGAAAGCTGCTTTTATGAAACGTAACAAGCGAAGAAAGCGTCTTCAAACTGCAAGATGAAGCCCTGTCAGAGTAAAGAATTTAACCAACAATGACAGAAGATTCAGATCTGAGCTGAAGTACCTGCCTCATCTTCAAAGTCCGACATTTTGCAGAATAATTGGCTGTGTCAACACGCTTTTGATGAAAGAGAATTCGAGATTCGCAGAATACAAAGATTTTTGGACTTCAACAAAGCCTGCTCTCTGTGACAAGCGAATAAACAGGATCCACTTTACTTTTGAGGAAAGAAGTGAGGTGAATTTTCATTCTGTTTCTAGAGATTTGCCCCCTAAAGACAACATACAGTAACTATGTCAAAGTAACAACTCTAAACGATTCTAATTCTCCTCAGTGCAAAAACTGAGAAATCAAAGGGACCTTCGGTTGCACAAAATGACCTCTGTATAAGAGTTTATTTTGTGTGTGGGTGAGATCACTTAGCAAGTTCATATGCTATAGGAAGTTGATTTAGTTAAACATTCAATAGTTTCTGATAAAACAAGAAAATTCAACAAGTTCATTCACTTGACCTTATCTGGAAAAACCCTTCAAAGAGCATTTTCCAGAGTCAACCCGTACAACAGCTGTTTCCCACAGAAAGACCACATCAAGCTTTGACTTTGATGCGCATATATGCACATCATTTTAAATGCAATATGATAAGTCATGTTTAACTAACATATGATAGGCCTAGCATTGTTCTAGATCCGGCCCACAGTTCAGGTATTAGAGGTGAGGTTGTGTTTCAGCTGGATCAACCAACTTCAAAGAGTTCAAGGAAAACCTCACAGTTAATCTATAACTGTAGGTTAAAGGGGTGGTTCAGGATTTTCAACATCGGACCTCATTTTCAAGTGAGCCTGTTTGTCATTCATCAGTGGAGACAGTTTTCAAAAAAATTCATCCAGTCCTTACTTTTGGATAGTTCGCTGGTGCTAGGCTAGCGCGAGTCAACGGTAGATGCGTTAGCCTGCCATTAAAAACAGTTTTACCCACTCCACAGTACACCAAAAGCAAATAAATTATATAACGCCAGACTATCGATGTAAATGTATGTTGAGAGAATAATGTTAGAATTCAAACTACACTTGCATCTCAATGATCGCATTACATTTACAGGAACTAGTTTCTCAGCAGTGGCGGAATTTTACTTTGCTCCAGTTAGTACTGCGCCGAAAAGTAAACACAGAAAAGAAGCGCACTACAGTCGGGACGTCTAGCCTTTGGTCTAGCTAGCTAGTAGGAGTCTCGGTTGCCTAGGTAACTTAATATCACTCCGCCGCTGCTGTAGACTGTGCTAATAAACACAGGGAACAAAGTATAACTATTGCAATGCGATGAAAGGGTAGTTTGATTTCTAACATTATTCTCTCAACAGACATTTATATCGGTAGTCTGGCGTTATAACTGATTTGCTTTTGATGTACTGTGGAGTGGGTAAAACTGTTTTTAATGGCAGGCTAACGCATCTACCGTTGACTCGCGCTAGCCTAGCACCAGCGAACTATCCAAAAGTAAGGACTGGATGAATTTTTTTGAAAACGGTCTCCACTGATGAATGACAAACAGGCTCACTTGAAAATGAGGTCCGATGTTGAAAATCCTGAACCACCCCTTTAAGATTGCTGAGTAGGGGTTTTGTTAACACTGATGTTTTCTCAAAGTCCCGCTTTCTAGGTCACGTTCTAGTGCATTTTCAGAACCCCCTTTGAAAAGACAATGCTTTGAAAAACAACTTCAAAAATGTATTTTCCTCATTTCTTTGATGATATGCTGCTTGCTGCAAGCAATATGTTACGAAAACCAAACCATTATTGTAATTAATTATTTGTATTGTAAAACATAATTTTGTAAGCAAGCACATTCTACTTCACCTCTTTAAAAACACATAGGCAATACGTGCTGACATCGAATCTTTTTGCCTGTTATTCAGCATATTTTGGGGAATAAAATAAAATAAATTATCGAATGGTTTTGTTCAAGTTAAATATCAACCTGATTATAGTGGATTCTTTCGTATTGTGATGTACATGCAAGTTAAGCGGATTATCGAAAAAGAAAAGAAGAGACTTGGTTCATCTATTTGTTGTTAACTGGAAGGAAGCAGATCTGAATGTGAGCCAGCAGTCAAAAAAGTTTAAAGTGGACGAAATTATTGGAGAAGTCTGGCATATGTCACCAGAAAGAAGTCTGTTGTTTCACTGGAAGATCGAGTTACAATATTTTATTTAAAAATGACTATGTCTAAATGTAAAAAAAAAAAAAAAAACGTATGCATGGAAGATCAATAAGATGCACAGTACAGGGTGAATTTCCATTTCACGAACCAGCCCATCATTTTATACATTACAGAAATGATGATGTCACTGATTAATGCTCTGGGCAGAGCTAATATAGATTTAGTAGTCACTACAGTCCTAACATAGCATGTCCTGTCTCTCACCACAAGATAATAAGCATGACATCGGCTTTTGATGGACAGATTTGTTATGAATGAGACCGGAGGCTCCGCTCAGCCTGAGCTGTGCCAACTCTGTGCCCCCTGTCTCCTCCATAAGCACTGAGTCTGCAGACTACCCTTATTTGGTCACTGAGAGAGCGATCGAGGGGCCCACGGTGCCCACCATCATTCTCCCTCCATCAGACAAACCCGCCTGTTAGGCATCACTGCTAAACACTGACTTCTCAGCGCCTAAAAAAAAGACCAGCTTGGAGCAAAATGGAAAGTCTGCATCTATAGTTAGTGGATAAAAAAATAAAAAAATAAGACCCAATATTCCAGGTTTTTTTCTTTTTTTTTTTTTTTTTTTTACAAACATGAGACATTAATTTAGCTTTCTTTACTATTTTCACGTGATTACAAAAAGCTTTTCAAAGGTTTGGGGTTGATATGATTTTTTAAGGTTTTTAAAGAAGATTTGATCAGATCTGTAATCTGTTATAATTATATTTAATTATATTTTTAATTTGAAATAACAGTTTTCTAATTGAATATGTTTCAAAATGTTATTTTTTCCTGTGATGCAAAGCTGTATTTTCAGCATAATTACGCCTGTCTTCAGTGTCACATGATCCTTCAGAAGTTATTATAATATAATATGATGATTTAATGCTCATGAAACTGTTGTTGTTATTATCAATGTTAAAAACTGTTTTGCTGCTTATTATTTTATTATAAATTGTGATGGTTCAAAAGAACAGCATTACTTACGTACATTTAATCAATGTAATGCATCTAAGAAGAATAAAAGTATTAATAAAAAGCATACCAACCCTAAACTTTTGAATGTATATATATATATAATTTTTAAAAATGTAATATAAACGAGGGTCTTTTCCTCCAGAGGAAAAAACAAACAAAAAAACAACAAGACAAATGTTTCAAGGAGACCCATGCCAGTGTAGGAGAAAGAACTGAGACATTAAATAGATCTAATTTGTAATTTTTCCAAACGCATAAAGAAAACGTCACTCTTTCACTCTCTTTTTTTCTTTTTGATTCGACAGAGTTTTTGTTGAAACCATTCTGAAGCTCACTTCCTGGGTCACAAAAGCAGGATTCCCACGCACTCTTGAGAGGAGGAGCTGCCTGGAATTCACTGAAGTCAGCGCAGCTCATTTACGTGTGTCTCAAGGAGACTGGGAGTGAGAAATAAAGTTTGTTAGAGCCTAAAGGTCAAACTGAACCTTGGGAGTTGCACCATGCTCTAGTGACTTCCCTTGCAATCACTACTGAGGTCAGTTCCCTCACACACCGTCTTAAGTCCCCTGCCAACCCAACCCCCCATACACACATACAGACAGAGGACTCTGAAAATACCTTGCTTGTCTTTTCATTGCAAAATGCCTTTCACTATGCACTTTTCCAAATGGAAAAAGGACAAGCTAAGAGGATGTAGAAGCTTCTAAGAGCACCAAATTCTGTGACAGTCCAGGATGACGGGGGCTTCACGTTGTCAATAAAATGATACGGCCTTCCACCAAACCTGTCAGTGAAAGCTTCTCACCCATAAAGCCTGTCTGCATTTGTCTCTCACCTCTCAGCTTTCCGGAGATGTTGGTTGTGCAAGGTGTTTTAACATTCTTTGAACGTTTTAAAGTGCAATAGGCATTTCTTTCGTTTAGCACACCGCATTCGTATTGTGGTTCGCTGTGCACGCACTCTGCTATCACACTGGGCAGGGGGATTTTATGAAGGTCACTCTATATGCTTGGAAAACACTGGCACACAAAAACTAAATCCTGTAATTTGGAGTCTAATCCTATTAGCACTAGTTCATTCACACAAGTTCATGCTAGACTCTGAACCAAAAGCACAAACCAGTGCCTCTCTCAGGTTTTTATATGCAGAACTAGATTTCAATATTATTATTATTTCAAAAAGTTATTTTGTAATAATAGTAAGAAGAAGAAGAAGAAATGTCTGAACAGCAAATCAGTATATTAGAATGATTTCCAAAGGATCATGTGACACTGAAGACTGGAGTAATGATTTGCCATCAAAGGAATAAAATACATTTGAAAAGATATATGAAAATACAAAACAGTTATTTTAAATCATAATAATATTTCACAATTTTACTGTTTTCAGCCTTGGTGAGCAGAAGAGACTTCTTTTATTACTCACCAAGCATCTTACCGACTCTGTTTGAGACCGAGCTTTATTCATTAAACATTAAAGGAATAGTTCACTTCAAAATGAAAATTCTGTCATCATTTACTCACCCTCAAGTTATTTCAACCCCGTATTAAGTTCTTTCTTCTGCTGAACACAAAGGAAGATATTTTGAAGAATGTTGTAACCAGACAGTTGATAGACCCCATTGACGTCCATCGTAGGAAAAAATACGATGGACGTCAATGGGGTCCATCAACTGTTTGGTTACAACATTCTTCAAAATATCCTCACTTGAGGGTGAGTAAATAATGACAGAATTTTCATTTTGAAGTGAACATGTAGCTGATGCACCATTTCCAATGTAAACAAATTAAAAGCTATTTAAAGGTTCTCCTCATACAAAACTATAATCTAAGTGGAAGAAACGTTCTCTCTCCCTTCTCTGTGATCTCCTTTAAAGGCAGAGAAAGGCAGAATGTCATTCCAAAGCACCAAGGTCGGGTCTTATCCTTGACCGCTGCTCATTAAAAAAAAAGAGGATTAGAGCGCAGACTTGGATGGACACACGATTATTTAACAGTGCTTTCTTTCACTGCTTTTTGATTGAATGGCCTCCTCTGAAACAGTTTCTTGAGGATCAAGCAAGTGTTTGAATACAAGTAAGTGATAGTAGGTGTAATCCACAATATTGAGCCTGTTCTAATGTAAACTCTCCTCCCCCCCCAAAAAAAGACCAACTACAACCATGGACCAAGTCAATGTGAGAGTCTCTACTTTCTTCAGTTTCAGGATAGATAACATAACCTCTCCAGGATAATCCAACCCTTTTCTTTTTCTATGGCAAGGAAAGAAATAGCAATTAATAGCACAAATACATTCCCAATCCCTGCGACTTTGAAAAGTGGACATAATTGTATTCATAACTCGCTGTAATGCCACTGTGGATCCACTGATTGGCTAATGGGAAACTGCAGCAGAAATAGAACAAGGGAATTATCAGGCAGTCAGTAAAGGCGCTTCATGATGAGAGACTTGTTCATTTATGGCAGCTATTATATCCATAGGAAAGTTCTCTCCACCCACTGAGTGGTTTAATTACCACCTTTGTTGTGATGTTAAGATCAGGAATTCATGGCGGCACTGGAAGCAACAACAAAGTCTTTTAGCATGGCAAAATCTCTAGTGTGCACACATAAAGGTCACTGACGATTAAATATTGAAAGTAGCAATTATGCACAGGCACTGAGCACTCAAAAAGGACATCTCTACTGAGGTGAGATTAATTAAACGTTTCAGAAATACTGCGTGAGCTGATGCTGGCATGCCAAATGCAAATGCATGGACATTTTTGCAGGTTTGCATTTACATTTATGAATTTGGCAGACGCTTTTATACAAAGCAACTTACATTGCATTTCAAGGTACACATTTACATTCTTAACAATTCTTGCGTTCCCTGAGAATCAAGCCCATGACCTTGGCGTTGCAAGTACCAGCGCTCTACTGTTTGATCTACTGATATTATATTATATTATATTATATTATATTATATTATATTATATTTAAATATAAAATAATAAAATATTTTTTCCAAAAAAAAAAAACGTAATTAATTAAGCAACACAACTATTTTCAATATTGATAATAATAATAAATGTTTAAAATCAGCATTTTAGAATGATTTCTGCTTTGCCATCACAGGAATAAATTACATTTTAAAATATATTCAAATATAAAAGTAATTTTAAACTAATAATTTCACAATATTACTGTTTTTACATTTTTAATGATAGTGTATTATTGAAGAATTTTGTACCTAAAAAACCACTTGAAAATAGTAAAGAAAATCAATATCTGTATCTATCTGCCTGTAAGACAAATAAACATTTAAACGTGTTTGTCTTCTTCAGAAATTACAGTAATATGAATTTCTTTAAATTTCAATTATTTGTAACTTCTATTCCTTTAAATCTGAATTGGTATTTAGCATCTTGTTTGCTACCCCAATTTAAATAGTTGCAATGCAACTGACAACATTCCCCTAAAGTAAAAGATTTGTTATTACTTAAGTCATGCATGGTAGCATGTCATTTCAAGTGGACAAGTTTGGCAAAGTCTAGACTAACATGTCAACTGGCTGAAAGGAGCATTATATACCAAACTTCGAAAAGCAGTAGTGCGTTTCTCCTTACTGTTGGACCAGTGAAAACCTCAATGACTTGAAGAGGAGGCGGCGAAAGGGCCAGAGTGAAAACACTGGAAGCAGAAAGGAAAAAACAACACAGGCATATAATGATTCAGGATGAGAGGGACGTGACAATGAGAGAGTGACTGTGGTTTTTCTTGACCCTCAATGCCCAGTGTTTGCTGGCTCATCAGGCAGAATAATGGCAGCTTGTTTGCTGAATGGCTTCAGCGCAAGGACACGGCGAGTAAAAGCTGGGCCCCCTGACTGTCGAGCTCCATGCTAATAGCTCTCAGGTTGTTTGTGGCGAGTCTATTCTCCCCTCTGGGAGAGTTTCCAATTGAGCTGCTTCTTTTGGAAGGACATGTTTGAACAGTAGGCTATTAGTCACTTGTAACTTTTTTTGAGTGGCTTGCCACATCTTTTCCCAAAAACAGGGATCTCTTCTGCAAATTCAAGCAGAGAGAGAATGCCAATTTGCACTGCCTGAAACAATTGCTTTCGAACTGTCAAAAAGGTAACATGGGGAGTTAGTGGGAAAAGACTTATAGCTACTGAAATGCAGCATATGATGTAAGAATACATTTTGGGAAGATAAAAACACAGAACACTTCAAAAACACAAAGATTTTGAAGATCTCTTTAAAGGGAGATTCTGTGTTGTGGGAGTGATTAAAAGGAGAAACATTTGATTCTTTTGCATAAAATGTAGGAGATGAAAAAGATGAAAAATAATGGTGCATAAGCATACTGGGTTAGAGGTACTGCCTTAAATCAATTGGGTGGTGGAAGCTAGTGCTTTTCACAAGTGGGGAAACATGAGCACAAGATAATGCACACTATTGTTGAAAAAGTTGTTTGAACAATAACACATTATTGTTCAAAATCAGAAAGATTTATTTTTAAGAATCTTTAATTCAGCAAGGATGTATTAAATTGATCAAAAGTGGCAGTAATGACATGTTACAATTTCTATTAGATTTCCATTTCTATGCAAAAAAAAATCTATTCATCAAAGAATCCTGAAAAAAAAAAACGTTTTCCCCAAACATATTAAGCAGCAAAAAAAAAAAATTCATCATTGAAAATAATAATAATAAATGTTTTTTTGAGCAGCAAATCAGCATATTAGAATGATTTCTGATGGATCATGTGTGTCACTGAAGACTGGAGTAATGATAAAATAAAATATATTAAAATAGAAAACAGTTATTAAGTAAAAAATATATATATAAAAATATTAGCTTAAAGCTACACTGTGTAATTTTTTTAAGTTGATTCTTAGCAAAAAAACCACTTTGTTCTTTCAAAATGATATGTGCTCATTAATGTGTAATTACTTCTACCAACTAATCAAGCATTCTCGTAAGCGTAGAATCTGCCATTTAGAATACATACGAGCGAGTCGTTCGAATGGCGGCAGCCATGTTGCGCCTCCATCTTGAAAATACATTAGCCAAAGTGGGACATACCTGGAAATTCAAGCTTCGCCTTTCGCGTATTTACACTCAGTGGCACCGTGACGAATGCGAGGGGGAGATTACTCGCGACTGCCGGCAGATTTGAATTAATACGGCCACCGTAGGAGTTAAAACGCCCTCGGAATGGGAGGGGCTAGAAAGTAATATTCAGTTGGTAGTCATAAACAATTTCACCGCTAGATGGGAGAAAATCCTATAAAGTGTAGCTTTAAAACATAATGTATACAGACATGTTCCTCTGGTCAACACTGCTTTATGTAACGGTCAATTGGTATATGCAATGAAATGTTTCATTAGTGTTATTGACTAGCACTAATCTGCCAATGCAGTCAAAACACATATTTATGCTTTTATACACTGTTCTTTCATCGCAGTTAATTAAATGCAACCATTTCACTGCTTATCAGCAAAGACATTAAGTACTGAGTTTTTTTAGTACTGAGCAGCAAACAGAGGCTTTACTTTAAATAAGCCTATTTGGAGTTCAAGCACACCACAAAAACCTCTAAACAATGTGCTCTAATCATGGTTTCCAAATGCCCAACATGTCCTTTTCAGTCTATCTCCAGAGGCTAAGAACAACTTTTTAATAGGTCTGACAAAGTCCGAGTTAATTCAGTATAAGCCTAGTTTATTCCCTGTCTGCCCTGAAACTCTACCCCATTCATCCTTGATGTCCAACGACTTTCGTTTCGAGACCAAACTGAAATCTAAAACCGTAGTGGCCATACATACAATTAAAGTAACACTAAGTAACTTTTCAACCTTCATAATATATTTCCAAAATCCTTGTGATGGTACATCGACTTAAAATAGGTTGAATGACACGTCTGCCATAGCCTGACGGGGTTTACTTTGTATAGTTTTTAATCGTACTTTTAAACTTAGGGGTTCGGGTAGTACCCCCGCGCACAAAAAGAACTACAAAATTCGACTGCTTTACGGCATAGGCTACCTCACTTCTCCCAACACGTCCTCACATGCTGTTGGACTTGTAAGTATATTGCTTATATTGTATATCACTCGGACAAGCACCTGGCGTTCTTGTTGATGGATTAGTAGACATCTTTCGGAGGCTAGCTGTGCTTGTTCGATGTCCGACGATTTGTAACGCGTTGTGTTTATTCCCCAATCGAACTCGTGTAACTGTCTGTCACACGTTCTACCGTCCACAGCATTACTTGATAGACAAAAATAGGACAAGAATGAGCGTCAAACAGAAACAACCCGCTTACGGGGTGTTCGAGGCGCACATACAATACAGACTGCCGAAAGTTAAACAGAGCGCACGCAGCTCTTAAAGGGGCCACACCTTATTTCCACTCGTTACAGCTTCTATCCGACTGAACGGGGATCGGTATACAGGGGGGAGGGAATCAGGCCGTGAGTGAAGAGACGGCTCTGCGTGAGTGGTATTTACGACAGTAACGTTAAATACAAGTAGTCCACAGCGACGGGTCGTTGTTTGACCAAAACGGAAATCCTACATAGTGGGGCTTTAAGAAAAAAAGTATAGGATAACATCCCTGGATGTGTAAAAGTTTCATTGTGGTTCATACTAAAAAAGAAGCATAAATAAATAAATAAATAAATAAATACATACAATAAATACAATAAATATAGAAGACAGGTAGAAAACTAGCAAATCAGCAATGACAATTATTATAAAGATGAACACTGGTTTGAAGTAACAAAACATGACATAGTGAGCATCATACCTGAGTAGGCTGACAGATGTGACATACACAGACCCGAAGAGTGCCTAAAAATGAACATTGCCCTTAACTTTCTCGGTGCACGAGCACGAAAGGCCACTACCATGTTCTGGAGTGGCGTGCTGATGCATTCTCGACAGTCAGTGACCTTTTCACTGAAAAGTGGTATTTAGAGTGCCATTTCTAAGAGATCTTCACTTAAGAGGCTGTGCAAAGCAGAATAGCAACACAGCTGAAAGGAGGAACTGACAATCAAATGCGCTGCGAATAAGAGGAAGATACTTCCGAATCAGATACAGGAAAAAGGTGATTTACATGGATAAATCGGCCATGAAATTCAAATAAATCACAATTAGAGACACACAAAATAAATATCAGACTATATTAGAGATTTCTTAGTAGGCTATTTTTACATTTAGATTACATTTGCCATAACCAAACTCTCACTTAACACACAAGTTAATCTTTAAAAATTCTAATATTTAATCTGTAACACAAGTAATTTGCTATAGCAAATCTTAAAATGAATATCCATTTCTCACACTGTAAATTATAATATTGTGATACAGCATCAGTGTTTTGGTTTTGATTTATGTAGACAATTTATTGTTATCAGCCATGAAAATGAATAAATTATGTAAATTATTTATACTGTATGTACATATATGGAAATGTATGCATCGCATCTGCTTTAATAACGAATAAATTTTTTTTTATATCAGTGCCTCCTTAGTCACTATAACAGACAAGAACAGTGTGCTCCAAATAATAACAAACAATTTCATGTCTTCAATGAACACGCCATGTAAAAAATTCACAGTACAGGGTGGAAACAGTATATAAATCTCTGAGCCAATGACTGCAAAAGCTAACTAAAGTCAGGGGTCAGTTAACCAGCAGGTCAAACAATAAGACAAGATGGGAGGTGATTGGCTCTGACCTATAAAAACACTCACAGATTTGCTATTGACAAGAAATGAATCCAAAGGGTTCACATACTACAACTGTATTTGCAACTCAATGCTTTGGAGTAATGAAAAATCCAAGTCGCTGGAATCGGAATATAAATAAATCTTATGGCTATGTAAACATACATTGCTAAACGCTGGCCATTTTCAGGCCCCTGGGCAAGTTCCCAAACAGAATAAAGTCCCAACGCCATGTAAAAACACATAAATCAAGTGATTTACTTTATTTAGTAGGGCAAAAAAGGCATGCTGAAGCTTGTGCATAAGTACAGTGCTATGATGAAGAGCAGTGAATAGGAAATGCATAGCAGCTTTTACAGACTAAGGTGCTCATGCTGCTGTCCCGAGGCTTAAAGAGGCGGTCAGCATGCGTGTCATTGATTTACAGGACGAAGGTTACACTCACAGCCGGGACAGATTGACTTTCATCCCCAGGGATTGGGCTGTACTTGTTGATGGCTCTTTCACAGTCTGCAACATGCGCTTGTAAAACTCAAGGTTATGAGGACAGCGGTGAAAAGTGCTACATCTTGGCCAAAGGCGTTGACTTGATGATTAGACAAGTGCTAAAGACATGCAGTGTTAATGACATCTATTGACAATGAATATCTATGACAACCATGAATAAATGAATAAATGAATTGACTGAATGAAGGAAAAAGGGGCTTCACTTTACTGGTGCAAAGCCTGTCCTTTCATTAGCTTTATCCCTCATGGTCCATAAAGCCGTTCAGTCACAGTGCTCCTCTTTCATGTTATGAGTACTGGTGTCATCCAGAAAACTAGGAAATTATGCTTTTAAACACTTTTTCAGATATTGATTAGTTTTCAATCATCTTCCTCTACAGTGAGCTGTTAACCTCACCAAATGGATGAACTTGAGAATCAGTCTGATTCATGAACAAATCATTCAGACCTGCTGAACTGAATGACCTGATTAATTGAAAAGATCCCATTCAAAAGAATGGGTCAGACATAACACACAAAAGAGTGCTAAGGCAAATAACAATTTTAATTTTTTTGTATTATTTTTAATTTACTTACTTATTTTGGTCTGTTTCTTGATGGTTTCTTTATAAGACTTTGAATATAAGGTCATATGAATTATTTTAACTATTGCTTTTGATAAAAAACAAAACAAAAAAACAGTACAATTCTTTAAAATGTTGTTCAACAGGGAAAAAAATGAAGTCATACAGATTTGCAACGACATGAGGGCAAGTAAATGATGACAGAATTTTCCTTTTGGGGCAAACTATTCCTTTAAGAAAATTCTGTGCTTTTCTTTTCAACTGAATGCTTTTTCAGAAGAGCCACGTAACAATAAATAGCTAGAAGTCAGAAATTAGAATTTATTTGAGGCAACAGAATGAAAGAATGGCGTGACAAGGCTCAGGGCTTTAGGAAGTTGCTCATAACCACTCTAAGGGATTGAGCCACCTCTCTATCTTTCATCTCCCCCTGCACTTCCTCCCAGTCATTACACAGATCTAAAAATTCCCTTATCCCGAGGGGAGGGGGAGGTGGAGGTGGGGGCAGGTGGGTAGTGCTTCACAGGTTATCTCCCAGGAGGAGATGCTCAACAGCACCGGCTGCTCACACCTCCCTCCCCTGAGATACTTGCATCTGACTATCAGCACAATGCCAGAACATACAAGGCAGCTTGCATGCATTAGTGTGGGCTATAGTGGGATCCAAAAGTCTCATAATGAAATAAATAAATAAATGATCAAATAAAAATTACACCACAGTCAAAGATCGTGCAGTCCAAAACCAACATTTTAAACACATTATTCCATACTGGACAGCACCACAAAATACCTACATCTTTATATCAAGAATTTGGACGGGATCTCATTTCTCTCTCATTTCATCTCAAGACGGTACACTGTTCTGATGGAGCTCTACGATGAGGTGAACTATCAATTTCACACTGTGTCAGTGAGTAGGAGGGTGAGAGAGAGAAAAAGGAAGCTAGAGGGAGAGATGGGTAGGGGTGGAGGAGGAAAGCTTGTCAGATTCAAGTCAAGACACCCAGGCCCTGCGGGAAGGGACTGCGAGTCTGCAGCTTGGCCCTCGCTGTCAGCAGATCCTCAAAGACAGAAGCAGGAAGGAGGCGGTGAGAAAGCGAAGGCCAAGGAAGAATTATGCAGCCTGATGTGATAGAGATACTGCCAGACTTACAGATGCAGAGTGACAGCGTGTCTGCAGCACTGGGGTATCCGGAAGAACAGCAAACAAGGTCTTTTTGTTTGCAGGATATTACCTTTGAAACCCATGACTGAGGCCCACAAAAAATAAGATGAAAGATTGGCTTTACCATGAAGAGCATTCATCCTTACATTGCCAACATGAAAACTGTATCACTGGCTTGACAATGTATCGTATACTGTGTCACAGTTGTCATTCTGTGATTTGTATAGTCTATTTTAGTGCTTATAGCCTAAACATGTTTGGAAATGTTACCAATTATGATTGGATATTTAACTATATATATATATATATATATAGTTGTGGTCAGAATTATTGGCACCCCTGTAAATATGAACAAAGATGGCTCAGTGACACATTTGTGTTGATTTTGACATTTGTTTTGAATTGTTGTCCTGATGGAAGATCCAACCATTATACAATTTCTAGCAGAGGTCACCAGATTTAGATTTTTTATCTTTTGGTATTTGCTAGAATCCATGATACCATGTATCTGAACAAGATGTCCAGGACCTCCAGCAAAAAAATAGGGCCACAACATTAAAGATCCAGTGGTATATTTACCCGTGGGCATGGCATACTTTTTTTCCCTGTTTGCACCCAACCCATCTGCTGGGTTTGCTGCCAAAAAGCTCTTTTTTGGGGCGTTTTCACACCTATAGATAGTTTGTTTTGTTCCGAAACAGGGAATTAATTTGTTGCAATGCCTTTTCTTCTTGGTTCGTTCACTTTCACAAGGCAACCTTTCAAAGTATCCCAAAATGGGTTTATGCAAGTCAAGAGTTTCCTCTGCGTCATCCATCAAAATGATTGAGAAGTTAGCTCCATGAGCTTATTGTGGCTTTATTTGTAACTGTGAGAAACACGCAAACACTATACAAATGTAGCCGTCATTCCCACTGTTAAATTATATACTACATTCGTAATAATACTACAGCAAATTCAAACACGCTCTCTCTGGATCTCCCAGCGCTGTCTAGAGGTTAACAGTGTCAAGACATATGCAAACACTATACGAATGTTATAATGCAACTAGAGCAGGAATCAAGGCTTCAAAGCATCATCAAGACAGCATTCATCAAGACAGCATTCTCAAACGGATAAGCTCAATTACACAACATTTTAGGTGAGAAAAACGGGGAGAAAACGCACCAGGTTCCGAGACAAACGCTCAGGTGTGAAAGCTAGGGTCTTTGGCCACTCAAACTCTCCTCCTCACTGTGCATTAGGACGATAGAGACACATTTCCTCTTCAAGGCAGATTTGTAACATCTTTAGTTGATTGGAACTTCTTAATTATTGCCCTGATGGTGGAAATGGGTATTTTCAGTGCATTAGCTACTTTCCAGTCCCTCCAGATTTTCGCAATTCCGCGATCGCTGAATACAACGCAAAATCAACAAAATGTCGCATTTTTTTGCGATCCTGCATAATTCCTAATTTAACCGCAAAATAATCACAAAAATGAAAAAGACCTCACAAAACGTTAAATTCTAATCACCCAATTGAAATATTTCTAGTTTAATTAAAGTTTCAATGCATTTTTACGTGGATACAGATGTTGCGGGAAAAGGGGAAACTCCTTTTCCTCGATTTACTGAAGCCTATAATGTAAAACGCATTTTGCAGCTGCACAGCTAGCACAGTGAGTGTCTGGCTCACTCATTGGCTGTGCTGCGGCAACTGCACATCCAATGGCGCGGGCGCCTCTGACGTGTGCGCCAATGAGTTAGCATCACGCCATTACACCTCAGAGCCCACCAAGGGGGCGCAGCCTTAGCCTATATTATTATTTTACTGTCTATGATATTAGTCCCCGAAAAACGCCATTTTAGCAGGTTTAACGACTGAAGCGACAACTTGCCAGGTTACTATAGTGCGGCCGGCTACGCAATACTCGTTCCCTACTCTCAGGGAACTGAGGTTACGATAGTAACGAGTAGTTCCCTTTCGAACGGTCACTTCGTCTTGCGTAGCTATACACAATGGAGACGCCATGCAAAACGCCGCACTGTAAGTAACTGGTTGCCTTCTGCAGCTCAGGACCCCTCAACTCAGGATTTACACACAGTTCTACAGTATAAATTACTACACCTGCTGTTAATATTTACATAGGTCAGGTAGAAAAATTGCCCATAGGTTGTTTTAAAGTTAATTTGATGAGAATTTGATTAGACCAAAATAAACAAGCTTTATGCATTTTGTTTGTGATTTGTGTCATGTATGACTATTGTGCATCTGACACAATACTATTATGGAAAATGTGATGTCCTAATTATAAAATATAAAAATCGCAATTTTTTCTGGATATTACCACCACAAAATCAGTCATTTTGATTGCAAAAATCACACACAAAAAAATCGCGAAATCCTGGAGGGACTGACCTTCTATTTTGTGAGGCTCAACAATCTTTTGCTGCACATCAGAACTATATTCTTTGGTTTTACTCATTGTGATAAATGATTAAAATGAAAGAAGAAGTCATGGCTGGACAATTTTATGGCGTGCTAAAAATAAAAAAGTAAATATTAATGGGAATATACTTCAGAGATATTTTACTCATAAAACATTCTAGGGGTGCCAATAATTGTGGGCAATGTGTTTTGGAGAAAAACAATTATTTTACTTTAATGAAAGGTTAGATTTTCACAAATGTTTTGAATGAAAGATCAAAAGGATAAACAATGCAGATTTATTTTTACAGCCATCTTTGATCATATTTGCCAGTCATTCTGACTGTATATAGTTGCAATTTAGCAGATATTCATTTGATGATAATTTTGATGATATTAAATTAATCTTGTATATTATTTTAATATTCTTTAATACGTTTTAAACACCAAATCAGTGTCACGATCACTACATTTCCCATCATCCTCCCTGGCCCTCACCTGCATGCTCTTCCTCTGTTCATTGTCAGCTGTATCTTGTTAGTTTCCATGGTCACAGTCATTGAGTTAATTTGCCCCAGCTGTGTCTCGTTTCCCTGATCTGTTCTCTATTTAAGCCCTATGCTCTGTTTCTCCCTGTTCCTTGTCTTGTATCATTTACTTTAGTTATAGTTGATGTGTGGTTATGCTTCCTAATCTTTTTATTTATTTTTTATTAAAGTCTCCAATTGAATCTCATTTGTCGTGTGCTTGATCTCAACCACCTCATCTGTGACAATCAGTAGATCATTAGAATGATTTCTGAAAGATCATGTGACACTGTAGCCTGGGAAAACCCAGAGAACTTACGGCAAATTTAGATTTAAGGCCATTGTACACTGAGTACGAAATTCGCATCCGAAATTTTCGCACGTAAAAAAAAAAATTCGACCTCACGTTATGTCAATCACGCTTGCACACTGTCTACGAAACTTTCGTCCGTAATAAAAAAATTCGGATTGGGTTCGATTTTCTGCGTTTTTCGCATCCACAGCCAGTATTTTGAGAGTTTTTTTGACAATTCAGAGCCACCTCCCCTTTCAATCAGATCAAAATTTCGGAAAATATAACCTGTATACAGCTATTCTGTCTGCCCAGCGCTTCCGCCGGCCGTACGTGTGTGTCCATACCATAGACTGTAAAAAGGGTCCATAGCCTACCTAGACATACTGCCAGTCTCTGTTCAGGATCGATTGGTTCACGGAAATTGGTGGTCTTCTTTTTAATATGTGGCTCCAGTATCGCTAGCAAAGCATCAAACTGTTCCACTGACATTCTGAGGTAAATTTTGAATTGCTCGGGATAATTTCGCAACTCCTTGATAAGGAGGTGAAACTCTCCTTCCTCTCGGCGCAATCTCAGGATTGGATGGACCCAATATTTCCTCTTTTTATTTTTCTCTTTTTAAGAAGAAAGAGGGCAACAAAATCATCCTCACTGCTTGACGAATCCATTTTGTATTTTTTGCGTTTTTTTCCGCAAAGGTTTAATAAATACGCATCGGACTCAGTGTGCAAGGTTTCTGTGCGTGACGAATTTTAAGGCTGACGAACACGAAAAAACGCATACGAAAATTTCGGACAATGGCCTTTTTTACTCTGCAAGTAGTCTGGCAAAGAGCTCATTCAAGCCCATTTCTAATCCGTCGAAATCGCGGCACCAATCAGAAACGTTGAGGCGGGCTTTACACAATGACGATCGCTCTGATTGGTTTTAGGTCTATCCAATTGCGCCCAGAGGCATTTGAGCGACGTCCGTTGGTGAAGCGCACCAACTTTTAAATGCATTATTATATTCAAATAGCAAACACATGAGGACAGTCTCCATGAAAGACCCACTGGCTGATGAACGTGCTACTACATTTCTCTCCGAAAAGGTAGGAAATAAAATTAGATTTAATAGAGGATTTTAACTGTGACAAGATGATTGACGGCAGTTTACGTGACAGGATGCACACGACAGATCCGTCCGATAAAGATGACAAAGTAGTATGTCCCAAAGCTTGCCTACTTTTTTGCTGCACATTCAAAAGTAAATACCTTTTCTTCACAAAAAGAGTACATACTTTTATGGCGTAGTGTAACTTAGGCTTTACACGATGACGATCGCTCTGATTGGTTTTAGGTCTATCCAATTGCGCCCAGAGGCATTTGAGCGACGTCCGTCGGTGACGCCCCTTTGGAAATGAGTTATTAATGAAGGTTTGCCAGACCATAACTCAGTTACTACTGAGAATGGTCTGGTTTTAACCAGGCTAGTGACACTGAAGACTGGAGTACTGATGCTGAAAATTCTGTGCAAATTTTGCACAGGAATGAATTACATGTCAATAAATATTAAAATAGAAAACAGTTATTTTTAAATTGTAATAATATTTGTATAAAAAATATGCAATAAAAATAAATATATAATCGCACTTTAAGGTAACAATTGCAGGTTAGAGATTACCACATTTTAGAGTGCATAAATGATAAGAAGATATTTATTTATTAACACTGCCCTACTCCATACTTCAATTCCCGTGGCAGAACAGGTCTTGAGGTGCACTGACATGGATAAACTGACCCAGTTTAATAGCTGGTTTTCTGTAAACTTTTGGAATGGAATGTGTAGCCTGGTAAAAACTCGTCTTCAAATCCTCACTGCAAGAGCAACATCCTGAGGGAGGGAATGACGACACTCAAATAATCCGGTGGGGCAAGCCTGGACAGAATGGGGAGAATGTGTGTCGGGCACGTGAACCCGGACAGAAATCTAGCTACTGCCAATACATACACGACACGCTGCTGTGAGCAAGTAAGACATGCTGCTGCTGCACAATATAGCATACATGAATTACCTGTAGCAGATCTAGGTGGAGCTGGGGGAGGTGGAGGATGTCTGAAAACGCCCTACAACTGGTACAGAAAATGCTGACCAGTATTTTGAAGGTTACGCAGCGAGCTCATTGGCTACTGATACAGCAGGAACCAATCAGCTGTTCCCTATAGATAATTATGTGATTGCAAGAAGATTGAGATAAGGACTTATCAGCCTGCACTATGTAGAGTTTCATGACATAACTTTGTATATCCAATATCAGCAATAAAAATAAAAACCCTCTAATTACTGCAAATGCCTGATATGGTCCCAATATATTGTGTCATTAACATTACCATGGCTGTCAGCAGCAAAACCTCTAACTCACAATAGTGCTGGGCTGTATACCGGGGTGTTTATTTTTGTTATGATATGAATTTTTAATATTGCAATACCGGTGTATGTCGCTTTAACATCGTTCGGAACGCGATACGGCGCGACACTGTTTGAGAGGGCCCCTTTCCTTTTGCACTGTGGTGAGGGCATGTTCAAATTCAAGTTCAAGTTCAAATTTATTTGTATAGCACATTTAAAGACAACCCCAGTTGACAAAAGTGCTTAACAATGTCAAGATACACACAAATAAGTATGTGTTAAGGATGACGGTGAAGATGGATAGGTTAAACTATAATTGATAGCTGTCAAATTATATTAAAGTGTTTCCCATACATTGGTTTACAATATCAACACAGCCTTTTGGAAAATCTATTTGTGGTTAGCATTGATATCGTTGAATAAACATGAGCACTGCACGTTTCAAAGTCAAAACGGAGCGGGTGTTTTTATATGAATGTATCTGAAGTGAACTGACAGTCTTTAGAAAAGTTTCGATGTTATTTGAATTGAATCTTTCTTTATCTTTCCTGATAAAGCAGCATTTATGAACGCTACGCTGCTTTGTTTACAGCCGTTACCGGGGAAACCGCTATTTCTGCCGCTCCTAAAGCACCTCCTACTATCATCTCTTTGTAAACAGCCTTGTAAACCTGTAATAATACTAGTGTGGATTTTTTCTACAATATTCACTCATGACAGTAAAATAGGGCATTCTAAGTCAATCTACTGCAGTATTTCCTCTCTCAGTCAGTAGAAAATGTGGTTAACACCCAGTCATTCTTTGAAAAAAAAAAAAAAAAAAATAGCGACATATACCGTGAAACCGTTATAATTTTGAAAAATACCATGATATGGATTTTTGGTCATACAGCCCAGCACTAACTCACAATCAACATTACATTGACTGTTACACTACTTGTCAAGATCCTACTTGAGATGCGCTATATCCCCCAGTGTTAAAGTATTCAATTCATGGAGAGGCTAAAGAACAAATAAGTTTGGCAGTGGAGTTCAACCAATGCTTTCATGACCTGCTAACCTCATGTATTTGTAAGCAAGCTCCACTGAAACATAACTCCCACTCAAGAGTACTGAAGTTACTGCTGTGCAGAAGAAGTGTGCAGAGGAGGATGAGGGAGTGCTTGTTACATCAACAAGTGCAGTGCTTGTTACTTCTGTAACTATTTTACTTTCTAACTATAAGCCTATATTTCCAAACAGTGGACATGAAAATGAAAGGGATATTAAAATCAAACCACTTCACATTTTCCTGTGAAACACTGATGTGCCGATCCAGGAAAATAATAATGACACCCTTGTGGGCAGCAGATGTTACCTGTATATGGTCTATAATCTACAACCAGATGGTTTATGTGAATCTGTGTCTATAATGTCAAAATCACTACTTACACGGCCAGCCGTAAACGAATGTGCTGAATAGCACATGTTTTTGTCTACGGCCCAAAATAGGCTGCAGCGATTTATGATTGTGCTTATCCTGTAATTATGAACGACTTTGCTCTAATCGCTGGAAGATCTGTACCTAAAGCACCATTCTGCAAAGCCAAAGGTGGTATTTTCATTAATAATGGAATGTGAACAGATGAGAGAGTGGAAAAAATATGCTGATCTATGCACATCCGTTGTGAAGATGAAGGATAAAGCCTGTAAGAGACTCTCTGACCTGACCGGTGCATGTATGAGCTTGTTGTCTTTGTAGCACTTCATGGCATGTGGTGAAACATAATCCTTTTGCTAACCTGAGATTGGAGTGAGGTGGTGCTTCAGAGATGAGCTGGAAAGAGACCCCCTCAATGTCAATGGTTATGAATGAACACAAAAGTTTTGTGTTGAGCGACCAACGCCTGAGCAGGTTTTGGAAGTCAACGTAACCTAAACAATTCCTTTACAATGAAATAATAAAGTGGGAGGAATTCACTAAGAATGAATGTAGTGTAGTAGATTATTTGCATACAGTATGCTTTCTGCATCCAATTCATATTATCATATCATATCATATCATATCATATCATATCATATCATATCATATCATATCATATCATATCATATTATTATAGTCACGATTTTGGTTCTTGTGTTATTTCTTTCAGTTTTTCCTGGTTTCCCTTTTCCTGTTAGTTTATTTTTAATTGGTCATCATGGGTTTTAAGTATGTTCTTATTTCTTTTATGACAGTAAACAGAATCAATGCTATTTTTATACTTACAAAATTGGATTCTCAAAAGGCCTTATGTAGCCAGATGTTCCCCTTTCCTGCTGTAAAAGTTGAAAGTAAAGTAATGAAATAATTGAGGAAGCAGCCATGCAAACTTTTTGCATTGTTGGATTGTAACTTATACTTCTTTGTCTTGAAAAAGAATGGTTAAAACATCTTCACTGGCTGCTCACATTTAAAATAGCATGAATTTAGTGAGCACCTAAATTCAATGCACCGCAGCTCTTATAATCAAATAAACAACAAAGTTGCAGTCTTAATTCATACTTTATGGGCATATTACACAAACAGAGAAAACAAGCCTCCCTGGACACAGGAGGTGCAAGCAAGACGGTTAAGTGAGAGAGAGACAACAAGACGGCAAGGTAAGAGAGAGAGGGAGAGAGAAAGAAAGAAAAGGCAGGAACTGAAAACAAAGAGCAAGGTGCAGGCGGGAATCTGTCAGTGGGGACGTCTCCTCCACTGACTGACTGAGTGGATTAGAGGTTGGAGGCAGACAGCTTCTCTAAAGCTCCACAAACAAACCCACAGGCAGTGCTAGAACTTGTGTGTGCTCAGGTAAGCTCAATTTCCAGGGGAGGAGGAGAAGAAGCAGACGAGAAAATGAAAGGAGGGGTAAAGGTGGCTACACAGAACAATTAAGTGAACAAACATGCCAAAAACTGGCCCTTAGGCCTCCATGTCATCTAATAAACAAAAACCAGACAATGTATCTTCATCCACACAGTCTTGACCACTGCCGAGGGGAATCTTTATAGGTTGAAAGGTGAGAGAGTTTGCTGGGTTCAGCCAAAGAAAAGCACAAGTTTCCACTCTCTGTTAATCTCCATTCAGCAACCTGACAGGTCTCACAAATAACAATTATTGCCACATTCGTCTCCTATTTATTCTTCCATTTCTCTACCATTTTTCAAGCTTAGCACTTGCCTTTATTCAAACTAATGCAAAAACAAGATGTGGTAAAGAATGTCGTACCTGATAAAGAGAGTATTATTTCTCAAAAAGGAGGAAACCAGGCTTTTGAAGTCTACCTCAATAAGATTAAATGAACCGCTAGATTGTGTTTCTGAAGTGTGTGACAAAAAAAAAAAAAAAAAAAACATTGCTGAGAATTTTCATGAGGTGCCTTCAGGTAACTGCTATTTCAGCCTGTATTTGGAAGCATGACAAGTAATGTTCATCTATTCCTTGTTGAGCAGTGTTCAGTCTAAAACTGTATACACACAGAGGGAATTGAACAAGGCAGAACAATGCTTCTCTTTTTAAGTGAAGTAATTTTGTTTAAATCAGAATCACCTTTCTATTTTTTTCCACATTGAGGGCTGTGAGATTAAACTGTAGTTACTTCTGTGTAACTGTGTAGGACTTCTGTAGTTAAAGGCATTGGCAATTTCGGAGAGGCTAGCAGTATGCTAGCTTTGAAAGAGTAAGATCCCACCCCTTCAGAGCATCTCCAAAGCCATGCCTTCTCTAAAAGACATGAAAGTACACCGCAGAGTCTAAATTACCGGCGTTAAATTACCTCATGTCTCAAAGCACATAACATTATAATAATAATGAACGTAAACAACTCACAGAGCTCTTACTTGTACCACCTGACTGCTGCAGATTCATGTCCTCGTTGATAGTGTTGTTGACATAGAAAGGCATCTGAGTATGAGGACCTAAACAGCTTCGGGTATAACGTCACGGGTTGCCATATCGTAATTACGGTTACGACATGGCATGAACGTAGCATAAGCTTTTGTTTTGGTTCAGGAGGAACATTCACTGCCCACATTGTAAGAACATGAACTTTGTATTAGTCTCATATTTAAACTTAAATAAAAGCTTTATTAAACTTTAATAGCAATAAAAAGTAATATTATAAAACGTATTAAATAGGAAAAAAAAATCTAAATCAAATGAAATAAAACGTGTATTTTTATAACGTAATGCACCACTGGTGGTAAAGACGGAATTACACAAAAACATCTATAAAATTATATTTTGCTGTATTTTATAATAATCATTTTTTTGTTTTTTGTTTTCAGTGTATCTTGTTTCATCATCTAAAGCATAATATCTACTAGCATCTTCATTTTATAGCGTACAATTTCTGGCATGTTTTTGGTAATGTAACCACTTCCACTAAGATCTGGATTCACCCAAAAACCATCTTTGGATCCTTTAGTAACCACCTGTTGATATTTGTGTCAAAGTTTGCAAACTTAATCATCCTTTGGGAGACCAATTATATTAATCATTGGGAACATCAGCCAAAGGGACAACTAAACTGAAGAATCTGCCAGCAAATAACAGCATAATTGTAAAAAAGGGCAATTTCCAACTCCTCTCATAAAATTATGTTAATTAATTACTTGTAATAGATGATTTGGCCTCCATTAGAATAGGAGAAGGGCAAAGGTTATTGGCAACAAAAACATTTTAACAACAATTAAAATAAAATTATTCTTAAAACAAATGCTGATGCAGTGGGCATACGCATGTAAATATAAGGTATTCAATAAGAAAGACATAATGCATTGCATTTACTGGATTTATTCACTTATACACCCCATATGTATTGTATATACATCTATATGTAATGGCATGTTATGAGTAGCCTACTTGATATGGCATGTTTTACCATATTCTTTTGAGCCAAATTCCCATATGTGCAACTTATTTGGCTAATAGACATGAAATCTGATTATGATTCTGAAAGCAAGCCCTCAGACGAATTGACTGAGAATACTGATGTTTTTTTCCACTACGACTGCCTAAATTTCCCAACAGCTCAAGCCTATGATTAAAATATTTTTTATCTGAGAAGACAGATACACTTTTAAACACAGCAATGCCTCATAAAACAAACTGCTTAATCTGACCACACATCTAGTAGCATTTTCTCGACTTTATTCAGCTTAGCCTAAATAAACCCTATATAAACCCAATTCAATCTCTACAAGCAACAAAAATGCCCTGTTTTACAACCTGTATGAGCTGTACTGCAGTTCACTCACCTTCTATTGCATTAATATAAAGAATAAACAGTCTTTTAGATTCATCTCCATTTTTCCCCCTCTTACTATACAACCTGCAGAGTGATTTTGGCTGCTGGAACATGACAGGATACAGCTGTATATGAGCACTCACAATCCAGTTCGGTTGCCTGATACACTGCCTGTGAAACAGCCGCAGGGGTACCTGGGGAATTTAGTTTGACTGCCACAGTGGCTCTGATGCGTACAAATAACATCAGCAGCCTGGCGGACTTGCTACCAATGATCCAGTATTAGAGTTTCATAAGCACACAATTCACAAATTAAATCCTCAAAACTGACCCTGCATCTGAATGTGTGTACTTTCACTGCTACACAGTATGAAAAGAGCCTCAAAATAAGTCAAATAAGTAGGGAATTGGGATGCATCTAATGACTAACACTAATGAATGGTTAATGAAAAAAGTCAAATATGATTAAGGTAGCAATTTCCACTATAGGTGAGAAAAGGTGACCACACTGAAGCAAAGCCCTGTGCTGGTTTGGAGATTTGAAGCCTTCAACATGTCTTTATGCTTATCGGTTCACCTGGTGGGTAC
This sequence comes from Rutilus rutilus, assembly GCF_951802725.1. Taxonomy (NCBI): domain Eukaryota; kingdom Metazoa; phylum Chordata; class Actinopteri; order Cypriniformes; family Leuciscidae; genus Rutilus; species Rutilus rutilus. Next base: position 25,244,699 of record NC_140223.1, read on the forward strand.
AATTTTAAACATGTAAGGCACTCTCTTTCATGGGGAGGAACATGAACAACTCACCAATAAGCAAATGTTAATGCATACTTGAACTGCACAAGGGTTTAGGGGAGCCTCTAGATCTTATCAAGTCAATTTCACAAACGTTTCATGAAGGTGAGGACAAATTCTGTCCATTTAAGGAGATGTACATATATCATTATAGGTGCACACTGCACATATGGATTAAATTGTTCAAAAGTGACTTTAATATATTTTTTATACATTTATGTAAAATAATTATACCATTTCAAATAAATGCTGTTCCTTTAATCTTTCTATTTATCAAAGAATCCAGAAATTAGTTTTAACACAAAAAATAAGCAGCACAACCGTTTTTAACATTAATAAAAATAATAATAAATGTTTCTTGAGCAGCAAATCAGCATATTAGAGTAAATGCTGAAGGATTATGAAGACTGGAGTAACACTGAAGACTGGAGTAATGATGCTGAAAATTCAGCTTTGCCATCACAGGAATACATTACTTTTAAAATGTTAAAACAGAAAACAATCATTTTAAATTGCAAAAATATTTTCAAAATATTACTGTTTTTACTGTATTTTAAAAGAGATGCAATCTTTATGAGCATAAGCAACACGATCTCATGAAAGTGCGTATCTATAGCACGAATGATATTTCTCGTATCATTTATACGCCAAAACGAGTTTTTGTAAACTCCTTGGGTAGGATTAGGGATGAGGAGGGCGTGCATATTACACGCCATAAAGTGCGTATCATATGCACGCGAAAACTGCGTATCATATGTACGCAAAAACTAATTTTGGCGTATAAATGATACGAGAAATATCATTCGTGCTATAGATACGCACTTTCATGAGATCGGGCTCGCATAAGAGACTTTCATAAAAATCGTACAAATCCCAAACTTTTGAATGGTCTTTATCTTTATCTTAAAATGTTCGTCCAATTATTGCATTCAGTCCGAATGCAATGATATGATGTCCTGTCAGTGAATGTATTTCTATTCCTCCGGCCCGTAAGGCCATGCAGAGTTGTAGACAGACAGTCACCGAGCGCCACAAACAAAAGCAGCCACTATTATTGTAATGTTATGTGCTTTAAGACTTGAGGTAATTTAATGCCATGTCTCGTGATTAGGGTTGCAAAATTCTGGGAATTTTCAAAGATGGAAACTTTCCATGGGAATTAATGGGAATTTAAGGGAATTAACAGGAATTTATGGGTATAAACGGGAATAAACTGGGAATTTTCAAAGTTGAGGGTTTGCTCTTCATAGGGAACTTAAATATAGTTGAGGAAAGTATATTTTAGCATAATCTTGACTAAAACATACATATGCCATTCAAATACACTTGAATATCCATGCCATTCCTCAATCACATGCACATAGCACACTGCTTACTGCATGGCTATTGAGACCACACCCCCTACTGGCACTGTGCATGCCTCCATCACATGTACAGAAGCCCAAAGCACAAGACTATTGAAGGCACACATTTAAGCCTGTGGACTAAACAAAGTGAAGTAAGTTTTGATGATATTATGGGAAATATATTTATTAAATGTTTAAACTGCAAATATCACATACAAATGTATTCATCTAGTAGATAGCAAGCTGATAAGTTAGATGCTAAATAAGCTAGCATAACTTTATTTACCACATAAGTAGGGCTGGGCGGTATGACGGTATATATCTTTACCGCGGAAGAAAATGTCAACCGTAACAGATTTTTTTATTCCGTGTATACCGCGACATGTAAATAAGTAGGCGTGGTTAACTCACGTGCAGCGTGCGTGAGACTGAGACACTGATATTTGTCAAAGAAACATTAAGAATGACCAAGAGGATCCACAAAAGGAATTACGTTTTATTTTCGGGGGGGAGGGTGCAGAAGTCAACTAGAGCAGTGCAGCACACTGAAAGTTTAGAGAGACGCACATGCTCGCAACGGGGCTTACTTGACAACAAGTTCATATATCAATATTCTAACGAATAGAAATAACCTTAAATAATGTATCTATCCGTCTCTTATGTGTACAGTTACTTTCAGAGTGGATGCGCAAGCGGTTGCCGTGGTAATGAATATTTCCAAAATTCCCCAGCTTAACTTCCCATGGAAATTTACTGTAAACTTTCCGGAAATTTACCGAAAATTTTTCGCCCCTTTGCAACCCTACTCGTGATGCTTTGCAGACTCTGCTCTGGCTGTGAGCGTTCATGTGTTTTGGAGGAGGCATGGCTTTGGAGAGAGCGCTCTGATGGAAGGGTGTTATCTTATGCTTTCAAATGTATAGCTTGCTATTGCTAGCCTCTTCGAAATTGCCTACCCTACCTTTAACCTTAGGGAGACAATGGAGTAATTTCCATCAACATAATTTCCACTACAGAATGGAACTTAAACAAAATACATAATTAAACATAGTTGTGATGCAGTGGAAATGATCATGATGTTTCAGAAAATGACAAAATTCTCCTGCAATTTGTGAATATACACTGTCGAGATGAGATAATGTTTCAGAGTTTATATAGTAAACTTATATAGTAAACTCAGCGCTTATAACTGAAGAAGCACAAAATTCCTCAATCTTTTGACAAGGCTTAAAATGAAAGGAGAAATCTTCATTTAGAAAACAAACAGCCATAAGACAAAATGAGGGATTCTTGAGCCCTTTCTGAAAGGAGTGTATGACAACATTCAGCAGAATCCCATTGTACAATTGCCAAACTTCAGAAGACACACACACCTCGTGCCAACTTCTGATAGACAAAGGCTCTTTGTGCCAGTTAATTGTGCCAGTCAATTGACTCAGCAAATGAGTAATCTAATTAGCATGCACACAGAACAACAGCAGAGAACGTCAAATTCATAAAAAAATAAGTCAGTCTTCATCTTTTATGCTTTTATGATACAAAGCAAATGATTAACAAATTAACCTACTCATGAAGAGTTCAAACTCATTCTGCAGATCCGAAGTAAACCACGCGAAACGCTCTGATTTAGTCTTCTCCCAACCTCTTTAAATATTCATATATCTACATTCCACATACAGAACCATGCAAAATGACGCTGGTTTTCACCAGATGATTCCACTGTGGCTACAGAAGATTGGGAGTTGGAGGTAAGAGCATTTCTGGGGGAAAAAGAGAAATTGCACCATCACAATACAGCATGTTTCTCTATAGCCATGGCGAAGGAGAACAATGAGCAGGCAGTCAGGAGGGTCTCGAAACGTAAAGCGTCCTCAAAAGCCCACTAAAACAAGCAATCAGCATTTGCATATGTAAAAGTGGAAGCCTTTAATGTTTTCAAGTGGGCTGTGTGTACAAAAACGAATTAGGGAAGACAGGTAGGACCATACATTTACAAGAAAATCAAATAATGAAGGCATGGATTAGCTTTGTAAAAATGTATCAGAGTTTCAAACAAAACTATCATACAACTTACTCAGCATTACCTAATTAGCCCGAAAATGGCAGTCATTAAGACAGACAGTCATCCTTCTCAAATGATATTATGGTGGCTAAATTTAGATGAAAGCTTTCATCGCACAAGTGATCTTCAAAGTGGAACACTTGTTTCTAACATATGAGCTCTAATTTTATTTGGCAGTCAAGCAATAAGTCCTTAATTGCATTCTGGGACTTCTACCTCACTGGGTACTAAGTGCACTTGGTGGGCTTATAATTGGACAGTTTCATTCAATCCATGAGTGAGAGTCTGAGACTAAATTTTTTTTCCCATTTTTCAATAAAATTATTAAAACCCAACCAAAGTTTTCCAGCCCAATATGCCAATGTGTCAATCAAAAGACATTCCAGACAGAACTAAATCGTACAGATTCTAGTTATTGCTGTTGCAGTCACACCATCGCAAGCACTTCGTGAGCACACAAAGAAATGAAGGATGATGCAGATAGGAATGCACACTTCTGTAATCCAACTAGTCCTATTTTAAACATCCTGGGGCAAAAATAATAAATAAAAGTTGAAATGGCTTACCATTGTCTTCAATGGAAAAGTGGAATGCGTCGCTTGTGGCATTGTCTCCGTCTCGAAGCACGTAGCATATATGCATGTCATCAATGTCAGCTGAAGGAGAAAACATTCAAACAGATAAGTAACTTTTTTAAACTATATTAATAAACTAAGTTGTGATGCACTTTATTGCTTTATATAGATACTAAATAGATCAATATCCATTGTATTATACATTTCAAACATTTTTCAAAACCTATTCCAGTAATATATTTTTATAATGATCAAATACTCAGATGCAAACATTTCTATGCAGAATGATATATAGAAATTATATTATATTGCATGGGAAATTATATTATGTTGCAAGGAATTTATATATATATATATATATATATATATATATATATATATATATATATATATATATATATATATATATATATATATATATATATATTATATAATCAGCTGTACATTAAGTATCTTTTCTATACCTAAAAAATACATATTAGTACAGGAGGCAGGAGTTTTCAAACTTTTTAAAGTCAAGGACCCCCAAATATAGGAAATCACAAAAATATAAAGGCAGCTATATATATGTATATTTTAAGACTAATTTGGACTGATATAGTAATGTGTGATATTAAAAACTAAACAATTGACATATATGTTGCCATTTACTCCTGTCCTAATGTAATAATATGTACTCCTTATAGGTACTAATGCACTGCACACACTTTAGGGGGTAGAAAAGGCACAGAGAAGAACTCCTAAATGTAAAATCTTTGCACATTTTTCCTACAAGTGTAGCCATCCCAAATGGCCCACATGATGTGAACTCCACAGGAACTATTACCTAACAGCCAACAACCCATGTGTCAAAGTATAGACTTTGAAAAGGTGAAAAGGACCATGAGGGAGCAGGGTTCCATTTAGGACAGGGTCTATATGAACCAGGTTGAAAAACACTTTCAAATAAGGGCATATTGTTCATCTGCTCCTGCACAGAGGGTTGCAGGCACCAGACTGCATTATGTCTGAGATTCGTCAGCTGGGCAGTTTTTAATATAGAGTGAAAAAATATATATGGCACAAAAGCCAAGGTACATCAATTCCCTTCTGAGTGAAAGGAGCCACAGAGCAGCAGGTCTCCAGCTGGCACCCATCTATTAATTTCTCCATCACCCTCTCTTTTGCTCAAACTTTAGAGTGCATTTAATGTATTTGTTTTCTCTGAGAGGGTGTTACATCAACAGCACTAGCCTATCTTCAATATTTGATGTCAAAACATTTCTCTTCAAAGCGGTCAGCTCATAAAAATGTAAACCCATCATTTTCAAATGCCCGCAAGGGAGCAGAAACTTTATTTACTGTCAGTAGCCCACACCAACATCCCCCACCCCCAACTGTGCTAAATTCCCTTGAAATATTCAAAGAGAATCCTCAAAAAGGAGCTTATTTAGAAAGGGGAAGCACAGTGGCAAGTTGAGCATGTCCCCTGCTAGTTTTGACATTTACAACTTTGTACAACTATACTAAGGCTTTCCTGATACGCCTGAAAGCTGAAACTGAAAGCCCTTTATTGTAACTCTTTGACTTGTGTAACACGGTTGTATAACTGTTTGCTTTGTACTATCTATTGGTGAAAAAAGACTTGTAAATTATTGGTCTTAATTGATGCCAAACACATCTTACAATAGATACTGATGCCATTCTTTTGATTCATTCTTCAATGTGGGCACTTTTCCAGACAGGCTTTTCAGGACAATCATGCCTCATAACACGGTTCAGAAAATGGTGAGACAGTGTACAGTATAACGGTTCACCCAAAAAGAAAAATTGTCATCATTTATTAACCCTCCTACCCAGGCTGCTCTTCTCCAAATAATAAAAATGGAAGAAACTTGAGGCTGTCAAGCTCCAAAAAAAAAAAAAAAAAAAAAAACGCCATAAAAGGGATTTATACTGTGAAACTATACTGTGTTTTCATAGTGATGAACAGACTTTTTCACTAAAAATCCTCTGCAATCTGCAGTAGCTCTCAAATCAAACTTAAACCATTGACGTCAATGTTGTTTGGTAGTGAGACAATCCAAAGCAGTGCTGATGCACCATTTTTCTCATCCATATAGACTTACTCACAAAGTGAGGTTTTGTTTTTGGGGGACAAACTGATTAAATTTAAGTCTGCTCCTACTATTTTTATGATCATTTTTTTGTGCCTTTTTGTAATTTTGTAACTCCCCCCAAAAAACAACCTGAGCTGATTTTTGCTTCCAGGGTTGCTGGTCTGTTGGTTTTAGAGGGGTTGTGGGCATTTTTCTTCTAGTCAAGCCGGTATATATATATATATATATATATATATATATATATATATATATATATATATTCAAGAAGGGGTTGACAGACTCATTCCCGATTCACTTTTATTATATGGAAATGAGCAGCCAAGATATTCTTCAAAAACTTCACCTTTTGTGTTGCATGGAAGAAAGAACATATTTTGGGTCTGGGACAGCATGAGGGTAAACAAATGATCACAGCATTTTCCCTTTAATATAGTATTCTCAAATTTATGTTAATCCAGTATTCTCTCACATACTATTCTGATGCATTAAACATTAATCTACCATTAATATTAATCCATTTAAATGTTTTAAATTAATATAACCTATTGCATTAAATTAACATCACAAAACTTACCTTGGGTAAATGTGGTGACAGTTGCATTGCCTTTTCCCAAGTTAATAAGATAGCCATGTTCAGCACCCACAGTAATTTTAAAAGTCACTGCTCCTTGAGGGCTGTCTCTATCCTCTGCCTTTAATGTTTTACTAGTGATTAGGAACCCAAGGTGACCAGTAGGGAGAATTCTTACTGTTGTACCACCCTTATTAGTCACAACCTGCGGAACTCCGTTGTCCACCGAAAAAATTAGGATTTTCATCATCTGGGGTTTGCGAGTTGCATAAACAGTGTCAGGGAACACGTAAAAGTCTGTGTGAGTTCCGTCGGTGACCGTAAAGGAGAAGCTGTCAGAAGAAGACTCGGTTCCATCGTGCTTGTAGCGGATCATGTTTTCATTTAGGTCCTGCTTGGTGAAGAAAGTGACAGGTCGGGTGTTGTTAAACAGCAACTTGCCATGAACAGGCACCTGGGTGATTGTGAACTTTAAAAGCTGGTCGGCTGTATCACGGTCCTCCACCGTCAGCTCAAAAGGAGTGATTAACTTATTTTCGCCTTCATTAACAACCAGTCCGTGAATGGTGACCACGGGCTTTTTGTTGTCAACATCCGTAATGGACACACGAAAGGTGCGGAACACAGGGTTGTAACCATCAGTCACCTCAAACTCGAAGCTGTCCATCTTCACCTCGTCATCAGCAGTGTGGATGTAGTATATTTTATTCCCAGCTAGTTGAAGCTGACTGAACGTACTAATGGGCATCCCTGGTACATCAGTGCACTCTAAGTGTCCTCGTATAGGGGCACGAGTGATGGTGAACACCAAATGCTCATCGGGGCTGTTATGATCACTGGTGCTGAGCAGGTCTGTGGTTAAAGTCACCCTTCCTCCTTCTTTCAGAGAAACACCTTTGCTGATCACATCAGGGAACACCATGTCTATTCCACCCACAGTTACATAGAAGTACCTGTCAATCAAGGGGTTAATGCCATCAGTAACATCAAATTTGATAAGGTCACGAACTCCCTCTTGTCCGTTGTGAATGTACATGATCATATCTTGGTCAACATCGTTTTGTGTGAAATTCATTCCAACGGTTATGTTTTCAAGTGTTCCAAATGGTGTTCGCTTTTGTAAAAATCCTTGATTTGGACCATAACGGATGATGTAGGTCAGAATGCTGTCTTCTGTATCCAGATCAGTTGCTTTTAAAACTTTATTGTTGATTATTTTCACCTCTCCTATCTCTATTTCAAGGCCATCATTAATCGCCATCCTTGGCGTTTCATCATCAACCAAAATGACCATAATCATGACGGTTTTCTCCACCGTGAATTTTCCATCAGTAAGAAGAACTTCAAAACTATCCTCTGTGTTTTCTGAATCATCATGCTCGTAGACAATACTTGAAGCCTCTCGTATCTGATCAAGAGTGAAATTTGTGACAGGAATAGTGCCTGAGGTTAACTGATTGAGGATATATCCATGTTTCGGAGGTTTTGAAATAATAAACGTGAGCTCACCCGCTGGAACATCAGCATCAGCGCCATTTAATATTGGAGTGTCAATCACAATGTTCATGCCTTCCATCACAACAAACTCTCTCATATGGATCTCTGGCTTTTCGTCATTGGATGGGATTATCACGATTGGAAAAAAGTGTCTCTCTGAAAAATTGATCCCATCTGAACACCTGAAAGTAAACCTGTCCTCAACTGGCTCGACACCTTTATGAATACTTTGCACATAATAAATGTGGTTTTCCCGAATGTCTTTGATGGTGAAAGCACTAATTGCAGTCCCTGATCTGGATTTCTCAGAGCCTGGTGCAGGGGAGATGTTTTCTACGTATCCTGAGGTGGGCTGCACAATAATTGTGCAAAGGAGGTCATCATTAGGGGTGTCAATGTCATTAGCACTAATATGTGAAATTTCGATTACGTTTTTCTCACCCTCCACGACAATGAATCGGGGGCCCACAAAGACCTCAGGGGCCTGACTATCCAACGGCAGAATGGTGACCTGCACACAAACCCCTTTGATTTTATTTCCCCCAACTGTCCATTCATCAGACATATCAGTGAGCGTCAAATTGAAGAAGTCGAGTTTTGTTGTCAAGCCAATTTCTCCAGTACTATGTGTATACATTACCAATCCACTAATGATGTCTGCTTGAGTGAACGTATTGGACGGCACACCATTCACTAATATTTCACCAAACACTGGGGGTTCCTCCACGATAAAGGTCAACCTGAGGTCATCAGTGTCCTCGTCTCGACCCTGAATGACATTGGTGGTGATCTCAGTTGCTCCGTTCTCCAAAACATCTATGTAAGAACCGATAGTGCCCTCTGGAAGACTGATGGTTGGTGTTTCGTCATCAATAGGCTTCACATTGATCCTGACTGTGATTGTGACAACGTGGACACCGTCGCTGACATCAAGCTGGAAGAAATCACTGGTTGACTCATCACCGTTATGTATGTAAGATATTCTGCCATTAGATATATCGTCCAAATTGAATGAATTCCCTTTAGTCATATCAGTGAATGTGTACTTAACCTGACCGTGTTTTGGAGGCTGGGTAATTGTAAACAGAATCTGTGAGCTGTCTGTGTCTGCATCTGTGGTGTCCAGCTCAGCACGAGTGATGACATGCATCCCTCGTTCTTGCAGGGTAAAGCCTGTGTTGGTGATCTGGGGAGGCTTGTTGTCAACAGGCTGTAAAAATATAGTAAAAATTCCATTGGCACTGTTTCCCGACATGTCCTCGACTTTGTAATGGAACTGCACTACATGTGGAGTTATTCCGAGCTCTAGATCAGGAGGCTTGTAGGCTATCTTGTGATGGTTTATCTGTGCCTGAGTGAACTCGGTGACCTCTGAGTTTGGACTCTCAGTTAGAACGATGCTTCCCAGAATCCCAGGGCTGTTCTCATCTGTGTCAGTGGGTGGCTGGGTAATTGTGTACTTCAGGTCCCTGTCTTCCGAGTCCAAGTCTGTGTAGCGCAAGAATTTCTTTCGAAAATGGGTAAGCTGGTACTCGTGGACGGTCACTTGCAGGGTGGTCCCGGGGTACAACTCTGGGGGGATATCATCAATGGGGAGAACTTTGATGATGAAAGAGTTCTCACCTGATTGGTTCGGTGGGTCATTGTCATCTTGCACACGGAAAACAAACTGATCCATGATGGTTTTTGTATTATGTGGTCCGACATGCCTGTAAAACAGCTTTCCTTCTGTGATGTCATACTGGAACCACTCGGTCACTACTTTCTCATACATCTCGTCCTCAGCATTGAACCTCCATGTGGATGGATCCTCTGGTGCATCTGATTGACGAAGTATCACTTCTCCGATATTAGAGAAGGGAGGTACAATGATGAATTTGATAGTTGAATCCTCAGAGTCTATATCTGCCGCACTAAGCATTAAAGGAGAAATGGGCATCATTTGGTTTTTAAACAAAACTAAACCTGTGTTGGCATTGATTATGGGAGGTTCATCATCAGTTGGCACCACTGTAATGGGAAATAGAAACTCAACTTCATTTTTGCCATCTGTCATTCTGAAAATGATATTATCGCTGTACGTATCGCTGCCATCATGCTGGTAGATGACGCTACCTACATCAAGATCTGCTGGGGTGAAAAATTTTCGCCTGGACCCCAGAACTGTGAGCTCTCCATGGCGGAGCCCATTAATTACTGTGATTTGGACGTTGTCTAAATTGTCCTCATCGCTAATTTGTAGGTTTTGTGAGCTGGACAGTGGCCTGGACTGACCCTCATAAAGCAGTTGTCCAGTGTTACGGGTCACAACCGGTGCTAGAGTGTTCATGGGCTTCACCACTATCATGAACGCAAAAGGGTCTGATATAGCCCCCTCAGTGTCTACAACTTCAAATTCAATTTGGAAAATTCTCTCTGCATCTGAATCAACAGAGGGAGGCTTGTAGGCTATTTTAAGATCTTTCAGGTCTGCTTGATAAAAAGACGTGATGGGCAAATTCCTGTCATCTGTGCTTACAATGTAACCCTCCTCAAAGGACAGCGGAGAAGTGATGTTAAAGATTAAATCATCAGGATTAGATTCCACATCCTCAGCGGCAAGCATGTCGTGGGTTATAGCTGTCATTACGAACTGGTCGACTTCCATCATCATCATTGCTACAAAACTCGGTTTAGGAGCAGTGTTTTCCTCACCCTCTTTTATAAGCACCACAATTTGGAAAAACTCTTGTTTCAGTACATTCACTTCTTTGTCTTGTAACTCTAAATACATGGGAATATAATCTCGGTTTGGAGAACGATGTGCAAAAGTGTGCTGATAGCGAATGTCCATTCTGACAAATTCATCACAGTTCACTGGTTTGCCTAATTTTCCATTATCAACCAGCTTTCCATACCTGGGTAATGAGCTGCCACTGGCCAGAGATGTAACTTTACACAAATGAGCATTTCTATCATAAGTAAACTCCAGGATTTTCTTATCAATAGGATTACTCATTCCAAACTGTTTCTCTACAACTACAGGCATGTGTTTGGTGAGAATCTCAAGCTGAGTGAAAATCACCTCCACTTCCATCATAAAGGGAATGATGACTGTATCAGTCTGAGTATCATATCTGAGCTGAAGTCTTACTCTGTCTTTTGAGGGGCTCCTGGATCCGAAATGCGAGTACTTTACATCATTGGGACCAAATTCACAAGGAAACTTTTTCGGGGACAGCTGTCCCGGTCTCTGTGACAGTGGGTCATTATCCAGAACTGTTATGGTGCACTTGTCTCCGGGCTGAACTTGGATAACCAGATCATTGATTGGATCAATATAAACAGATCTGCCGAAGGGAACCCGTATTCCATTATTGGCAACAAGAATAGCATCCTCTGAAAGTTCAGATCTTAAACCGTAGGTTAATCCAAAACTCTCAAATCCCTGTGTAGATGCATGGCGAATCAAAGTCAATATAAAGATAAACAAGTGCACATGACAAGCTCTACGTTGCCGCTGATCTGTTATACTCCAAGCCATTTGTAATGTGAGCCAGAATTACTCATTCACGTTCGGCACAATCCGTGGCAAGATGAGAAAGTGGGAAAAGTTAAAGCGCACAACAGAAAAATCTCCCATTCGCATCCGCGCAAAGGTGCATCATTCTCCCTGAGCAGCTCGCACTCTGAATAAACTTCATGCCTCGCGGAGCCGTGCGGGGGAAACCACGCCCCGCTCTCACGCTATTGACTGAACTTTACGATGGAATTCGTTCGGAGAGCTCTGATTGGTCGCACGCACTGTCACACAAAGGCAAGCGGGGACAGATCGGCATTCAGAAAGAGTGACTTGGTGTGGCAAGCCGTATTAGCATTCCTTCCTTTAAACTAACTAATATCTGTTATTATTGTAGCCAAGTTTAAGTTTTTCATCTGGGTATATTTTGAGCAAAAACTTTTTTTTTTTTGTTCCCTCTTTTCTTTTTCACGATCTCCTGTCGAAACGAAAACCTGTCAGAATAAACAACGTGTAATAGTAAGCCTATTTTGAGAATGTATAGTTTTGAACCTGTGCTATAAGCTTTGAAATGAAATAACAATGACATGAAATCCAGCACTTCTGAATTTCCTAATAGCCTGTAATCTAAAATGTTATTTATGCATGACTACTTCAATAGCCTACACATTTTACCACAGTGTAGCCTTCTTGACAGAATTTGGCACAGTCATCACCATTTGTAGCCTACTGAACAGGTAACCTATAATTCCCATCATAAGAGTGTTCAGACAATCAGTGGTGATGTATTCCGTAATTCTGAAATTATTTATTCTTTGGTTCCATGAAATAATCAGAACAAAGCAATAACATTCTTATTACCAAATAACATTGGTAACACTTTACAATAAGGTTTCATATTACATTAGTTAACATTAACTAATAATGAACAATACTGCATTTACTATCTTAGTTGTTGTTCATGTTCATTTCTGTCAACATTTATTAATACATTATTAAAATAAAAAGTTGTATTTGTTAACATAAGTTAATGCACTGTGGACTAACATACAAAACAATGAACAACTATTTTTTTATTAACTAACACTAACAAAGATTGATGAATGTTAAGAAATATATTTCACACTGTTAATTCATGTTAGATAATACATTAACTAATGTTAAATGTGACCTTATTGTAAGTGTTACCATAACATTTTAATTCTGGAACAATTGAAAGGGATAGATGGATAAAAACCTGGTGTTCTTCATTTTGAAGCAATGCAGTTTGCTTTGACAGCTATGACAAAGAAAGTGAAAAATAGTCAGAAAGCATAAAACAAATGATGTAAAAAAAAATTAATGTCTATAATGCTCTAAAATGCATTACATCTGCTGTGCATTGTGTCAGCTCTCTCTGGTGGTGAAAAATAAAATCATGAACTTCATTGTGCAGTAGATCTTTTGAGCTTCTACACTTATTGCAACAATTGTTCTGTTCTTTGCAATATATTCAGTTGAGGTGAGTTTTATTCTAACATTTATCTAATATGGGAAAGAAAAAGACACCCTATTGATTTAATACAAAATAAATATTTTCCACATATTATTTAAATATATTTTAAATAAAAGGCAATCATTCTGTAACCTTGAAAACAACATGTTGTCTTTACAAAAATATCCTCTTTACAAAACTATAGAATGCCTGCCGCTTCTTACACAGCACAAATGGGTCTGAATTTATTAAAATATTTAGCTGCTTTTATATTTTAAGAATGGGGTCTCTTACATTTGGGGTCCTTAACATAAAAAAAAACATAAAAAAAATTGTAGTGATATATTCTGTCATTCAAACTTCTTTATGTTGAGTTTATATACAAACTCAATTTTATTTATATAGCGCTTTTACAATGCAGATTGTATCAAAGTAGCTTCAAAGTGATAACATGAAAATAATACAACAAAGTTTGTTTCTAGAAGAAAATTGCATCATCGTCCACCTTAAGTAAGGCAGATCAATAATAATGTTGAATATTAAATGTCCCCACCTAAACAAGCCAAAAGCCAAGGCAACAGTGGCAAGGAACCAAAACTCCATCAGGTAACAGAATGGAGAAAAATACCTTCTAAAAGAAACCAGGCTCAGTCTGGGGCCAGTTCTCCTCTGGCCAACGAACGAACAGTGTATGATTATGATTCAGGCAGCATTACAGGTCAGAAGTCAGATTAGATCAGAACATTCAGAATATTTATCCAGTTCCATCTGATTGGAAGTTGGAGTCTTCACGCCGGTATGGAGACGAGTTAGTTGAGGATCAGTGCCGATGGCTGTCGTGTCGATGAGGCCTTGGCCTTCACAGGGCTGATGAGGCTGGCACCTCAGGGATGCGTCATGGATGGGTCCAGGCGCTGTTTCCACCATCTGACCTGGATACGGCCAAGATCCGGCTGACTTCAGTAAACCTCGGAATAAACAGAAAGACTAACATTAGCGTAGATGCTATTCTTCTTATGATGTAACAAGTACATCAGGTGTTATAGGAAGTATCCCAGGTTCCAGCTGACCTAATTTATGCAGCCTAATAATCATTTAACTAATCTGAATAATAGAAATGTATAATGTTCTATATGAATGCCAGGTAAAAGAGATGCGTTTTTAGTCTAGATTTAAACTAACAGAGTGTGTCTGCTTCCTGGACAATGTTAGGAAGACTGTTCCAAAGTTTAGGTTCTACTGTAAATAGGAGAAGGATCTACCGCCAGCAGTTGATTTTGATATTCTAGGTATTATCAACCTAGAACCTATTGAGTAGACAGTAGACGCGAAGGACTATAATGCGTTAAGAGCTCTCTCAAGTACTGGGGAACTAAACCATTTAGTGCTTTGTAAGTAGTCAGCAATATTTTAACATTTACGATGTTTAATAGGGAGCCAATGCAGTGTTAATACGGGGCTAATACGGTCATACTTTCTAGCTTCTGCGTTTTGGACCAACTGGACTTTGTTTATTAAGCATGCAGGGCAACCACCCAGTAAAGCATTACAATAATCTAGCCTTGAGGTCATGAACGCATTAACTAACTGTATTCTGGGTTAATACGTGCAGAGGTTTTTTGCCCAATAATTAGAAACTCTGTTTTTTCAGAATTAAGTAGTAGGAAATTACTAGTCATCCAAATTTTTATATCAGCTATGCATTCCGTTATTATTGTGAATTGGTGTGTTTCGTCAGGCACAAAGAAATATAGAGCTGAGTATCATCAGCATAACAGTGAAAACTAATTCCATGCTTCCTAATGTTATCTCCCAAGGGTAGCATGTACATGCAATTGGAACGGAAGAACGGCGTTTTGTCCCGCGACTACAGCATCTCACGGTCACCCAGTTGTCCTGCTGCACAGGCTCTACAGCTATTTGATGATTAAAGTTTGATGCGTGTCTCTAGTTCTGAAATCTTCTCCGTCAGGCTGACTATCTCCCTGCATTTTTATCACATGTAAAGCCCTCGGTGCTGACAGAGAAGGCTATACTATACTTGTGACATGAAGTGAAAGTGGCAATAATAGGAGAAGACATGACTCACCGTGTTTGTTGACTGATCAACACAGTTGTTTAATGAACTCGAAAAGGTGCAAGAGAAAAAAAGACGGCAAACACTGATGGCAGATTAACAGGCTAGCGGAAGGCTAGCGCGTTTTGCGAGCGATAGTGATTTAGATTAAAGCTAGCGAAGTCAGATCAATGTGACAGACAAAATTAGATAATATCAGATATCTGGTTGATGAGTACGATATATTTAGCAACAAAAACAACAAGGAATGATAATAAATAGAGATTCAAAACCGAAAGTTGAACGGAGCTTACAGACCACACGGCGGCGAGGCAGACCGGAGCAATCGATCCTCAGCGATTGAGGATCGATAGCTATTCCAGTTATGATACCATCTAAATAAGACTCTAAATCAGGCATGTCAGTTATTTAGGTCAAATGCTCCTTGGGACTGTAGCTGTATTTCACACATGCGATGGGTTTTATTGACTGATAAGTCATGCACATCTTTCTGTGCAGCTGCCAAAGGATGTGAGAGAACAGAGCAGGTGTTGGGGAGAGAGGAAGAGAAGAGAACATAATACACTCAACAGCGGTCTTAAGTCATAGCATTATATTTTATTCAATAAATGCGATACAGTTTGTAATACAATAATGCTTGCATGGTAAATTATATAGACATTTGAAGTGCTTACATTTAACCCCTAAATGCATGAATGTTTCGCCAATCATTATTACATATTCGAATCCACCCGGATCGATATCTAACACGGATGGATTTCTACCTGTCGCGATAATATAAAACAAACTATTAAAAATATTTGATTTCGTTCAGTACTTGCTCTGCAGTAAATCGCTCAGCCATTTCTTGCTGATGATATTTCATATTCTTTTGTTTTCTGCCTGCGGTAACTATAAGTGAAACGTCACTTCATCATTGTGTATCAGACATCGCCACCTTGTAGGATAAAGGTGAAATTGCACTTATTCAGGCATCAAAGATTAAATTATTGTTGTGCAGAAAAAATATACTTACACTGTTACTCACCTCAGGTCATTAGCAACCCTATGCAATTTATCCAAAAAATGAAAGGGAAAACAGGCATTCTTTTATAATTGTATTATTTTTTTCTTGTAATATTGCTCATAATGAATTGATTGAGGAATACTAAGAAGGTTGATGTCTAACTTTAAAAAAATGAATGAGGAGGAGGGTAGTGAATGACGTCCCGGGTCACTAAAGACCTGAGGTTTGCGTTTAAGGGTTAAGATAGTTTCTTTAGCGGACATAAACAGGGTTATATAAAATGTCTACATACACTTTATATGATATACACTTTTACAATTTATCCAACCAGGACTTGTGCAAAATCATCCATGAAAAATTCTGCATAAATGATACCATGAAACCAATTTTAATTAATTATATGTATAAACATCCCTGCCATAAATGCACAAATAAATCTCCATCTACACATAAAGTCACACAAAATCACACAGCCAACTATTCTGGCATCCTGCTGTTTGGCTGATGTTTCCAGAAAGGCTTAAAATTATCACAGAGGAATTCAGCCCTGTCAACACCCCCAGTGTGAATCAGACAGATCAGATTAGAGGTGCCTAGTGCTGATTTATGGACCTATTGCCCATTCTTGAGCTATTTGCAATTTTCTGTTTCTAATGCACAATCAGAGGAACTTAAAGGGTCTTAATTGTATGACGCATTACCAGACTTAATCTGGCATAGTGTTTTCTCATATGTGTCTTGCATGAAGAATGAAAAAGGTTTTCCCAACTCTGACTTCAGGGAAATGGTCAAAGTGAAAGCTCTTTTTTCATCGCCTGGCTGCTGCCCTGTATTTAACATAATGGTTATTTTGGTTTTATTGGATGTGTAGGAAGCTGCAGATGTTCACAAAAGATGAAAGGCAGCAGTGAAACAGTCAGCAGTTTGAGTGTTAGTCAGACTATATTTTCACGTGCATTTAAAACAGATTTGATCATTTTTCATTAAATGCACTCTTAATATTTCATATATTTTGCTTTTACATGGTTATAAAGTCATGTTACAGAAAAATAATCTGTAAGAGACTTTGAAACCTCTTACATCCTCTTGCATGAGCCCATATTATTGTCATTACCTCAGTCTGATCCTGCTCGAAAATTACAGCATGAGCTCTCTACATCTCTATTGATAGAGTATAAACCCAGTATTACCTGGGTTTCAATTCAAATCCATTTATTTTCTAAAGCACTTCCTCTAGGGGACTTTCCACTTAGGATTGTATGTTCTCTTCGAGGCTTGATTTAAGCATATACCCTTCCTTGCTATTATGAGTAATGCACTTTTGACGCCAGACAGTACAGTGGTTCGTCTTCTTTTTGATGCATAGTTTTTCCAGAACATCACGTGGTTGTGTGCCCAGACTTGACATGTTGGTCAGGGAATTTGTTCCCTGAGGGTGTACTTACACCTGGTCACTTTAGATCAATTTTACTGCAATCTGACTCTGCACATTACATTTGGCCACATACAATATACTGTTCAAAAGATTGGGTTCAGATTTTAGTTTTCTTTATGAAATAAATGTTTTATTCAGCACTGATGCATTAAATTGATCAAAAGTGAGAGTAAAGACATTTATGTTTGAAAATACTATATATGTCTGCATCAGGTTCTGTCTTGTTGATGTATGACAAATTATGACACACAAACTTTACCTTGCATCATTCATAACTGGGTGTTGGAATAAAATGTTGAAGAATTAAAGCAGAAACTTGTCTTGTCTTACATTTGAAATCATTAGCCTATAGTTTAAAATTGCTTAACAGGAGAATTGAATAGCTATGACATCATATGGATAATCACAGAAAACATGGTGTGCTCTTGGATGCTGTTGATTTTCCATTTGGAATTCAACGTTCATAGCTGCCTAGCCTCGCAGTTGTCAGTCTGCCTTTCCACTGCAACAATTGCTGAGCTTATCGGGTCTATTTTTTGCTCGAAATGCACTCGGTTGTGTCTCATTACTGCTATTTTAGTTCACTACTGCATTATGTCTTTGATTGGACATGCTTTCCATCCGGAAGAGGGAAGCTTGTTGTAAAAACATGTCAAGGCAATTTTATGGCAGACGAGTTTAGGTCGGCAAACAGAGGTCAAAACAGAATATGTCAGCGGTGCATTTGTCTGGGCTTGTCTTTGAGTCTATAAGGAAAGGGTTGAGAAAACTGATTTTGAGAGAAAACATCAAAGAAAGTATCATCTATAATTATGAAGATAGTTTTAGATCTACAATCAAGACATATTGTTCATATGCGTTTGCATGACATGGTTTTAAGATTACTTTAATGAGTTGTTCTGTGATTTTCCATAATTATGCAACATTCCAACACATTCTTCTAGGCTTAGCTAGATAGAACTCATATGCTCATCTACATCTGCATCTTGTCTAAACAACCATTACATGCACTTAGAGGTAATACTATGGTTCCAAACTTTGAGGTCGGTAAGATTTTTTTTTAATGTATTTGAAAGAACTCTCTAATGCTCACCAAGGCTGCATTTATTTGATCAATTGTTTTTTTTACAGTAATAATGTGAAATATTTATAAATACAAATGACCGTTTTCTATTTTAATATATTTTTAAAAAGTAATTTATTCCTGTGATGGCAAAGCTTTATTTTCAGTGTCACATGATCCTTCAGAAATCATTCTAATATGCTGACTTGCTGTTTTAGAAACATTTCTTAATATTTTCAATTTTGAAAACAGTTGTGCTTCTGTAACATTAAATGTCTTAACTGTCTTTTATAATCAAGTTAATCAAAATTATACCAATATTTGAATGATCGTGTCACACATTTCAAGTTTTTTAAAGTTAAATCTGTCTCTAATTAACACCGTTACCATAATCAAAGTGGTTCACTTTTATTATATTATACCCAATGTGATTTATCTACGATATCTTGTTTTGAAACTTTCAAATTTGGCCTAAAACTATATTTGCATGAGATGAGTATAACTGATGCTGAAATAGTAATGAGCAGAAAGATAAATTCATATTAAAGTTGCGCCGGTGGCGCTTAGAAATAAATTAGTCGTAGATAATTAACATCAGAAGTTACTCAGTTATTAAACAAGCTCGCTCAGGAGAAACCCCTCAGACCCTAAACTTTTAAACAGTTGTTAATAAGTCTCAGGACCTCCAGCTGTTCAGTGGTCAGTAAGGCACATTAGGGGTCATTTGTTCTAATCCTGCTTTGGGCCAAATCTACATCCACACCCAGCATGATACAATTTCTGCCTGATGGACCCTCATGCCTGTCTACACCCACTCTCCACTGCTGCACACTGTAGAGAGAAAAATGTTTTAGCAGAAATATGTTTCGTATAATAGCGTTTTGAAAGCCTACAAGGTCTTTTAACACATAAATATTGAATTTATTTCACATTGTATAATAGTGATTTTTGCTTCTCTGTAAAACATTTTCTTTCTTGTTACATTTTGCAAATGCCATCATCCCTTTCACTTAACACGTTTATTTGAGTAACCAAGGTCTGTAGGTGTTGTTTGGAATTACAGTTTTTCTTAATTGCTAAAACACATTTCTTGAAACCATCACTCATTTTCTAAAAACCTTAAGCACAAAACCAAATTTTGGTTGAAATTCTTGCAACTCTTCTGGCAAAATCAAACAATTGCCTCAAAACCATTTTATCTGTGCTCAAAATCAAACAAGGCTTTCAGATAATACATACATGAGTCAATATTATAAACGCTACACATCATTCATTAGACACTACATCAAAAAATGGAGAACACAGCATCCAAAGCATGCAGTTAGTTACAGAACAAAAGTATATTGTAACAAAGTTAATCAATTTGGCAATTACGTAAAAAAGTATAGTAATGACATCTTACAGTAAGGTGAATGAATTGTATGCTGT
Organism: Rutilus rutilus; assembly: GCF_951802725.1. Taxonomy (NCBI): domain Eukaryota; kingdom Metazoa; phylum Chordata; class Actinopteri; order Cypriniformes; family Leuciscidae; genus Rutilus; species Rutilus rutilus. The sequence continues at coordinate 25,264,873 of NC_140223.1, forward strand.
ATGTACTGTAAGTATAGTATTGTACTGAATATTGTATTGAATGTCTGTATATTCAGCACTTGCATACTGCAAAAATACAGTGACCCAACTGCAAAAGCCAAAAAGGTTACAGTAATAAATTCTAAATGAAAAGCATGTTACAGTACACTCAGAAGAGTTGTGCAACTGAAAAAAAAAATCAAGGTCAGTGAGAGAGATTGATTCTGCTTCAGCATCATGTCTTCATGTTGGTCTGGCCAGAGGACTTTGTCCACATCACAGACAATATAATCTCTACAGACAAAGGGAAAAACCCTAAAGCCAGATCCAGCCTTGGCAACATTCTCCACACCTTGCTCTCCCTCGTCCTCATCCTCTTCGTTCACCACCTCTTATACTCATACTCTTCCTCCTCTTGCTCTTACAGTATATTGTCACATCCATTGTTGGTATCAACATTCAGTGCAACATTTTGAGTCAATTTTGGCACTCAGAACTTACTTGTATCATGTACTGTTGGTTTGGACACATCATTAGAAATAAGTGTGAACTATTTTGAGTCGTTGTGTGTAAACGATGACAACTGTGTTGTAGTTGTGTTTAACTTTTGCCTGCCTGTGTTTAGCTTTTTGAAACATAAGTACACCACAGTGTGAAATATGTTTTAGCGAGTGAGAATGAGTTTAGAGTTTTGCATGAGATTTTTTAACTACCTGAACTTGTTTAATGTTTTACAGAAAGAGTGATTTATTCGACAAATTGCTTTAGGCTATTGAGAATTTGGTTCAGAGAATGGGGTTTAGTGTTTTAGCAATTCAGAAACACTGTAATTACAAATTTTGAAGGAAGAGTAAATAACACTGCATTAGACATAATATTGCACACTGCATCCGTTTAAAAAAAAGAAGGTGTCTGATTTATGTTCCTTAAAGTGTATCATCCTACAAATGAATCTATATGTAACAATATACTGTATGACATTCATAACAGTTTTAATACTAAGAGCACAAAGAAGAAATACTCTGGTTTCTTCCAATTTCATTATTTCAGAGTCCTGTCAAACTGCCTGCTAAAGGTTAACATCAATGGCAGCTAATGCTTCTTTGTTTTGGGGTTGACAAAAATATTTTCACTGTTCCCTGCTTGGCATTAATTAAGTGCAACATTAATCTTTCATTGAGCATCTCAAAAGTTCCAAAAGTTAAGCTTTTTCCACTAGACTTAACAGCAGGTATGACACTATACAGTTCAAAATATCTGCCTCAAGGGATTGATTTTTTATGTTGAGTGGATGAACCGGCATTATTACCGGTCTCTCATGTTGTACGGAACTATTCAGAACACCTTACACCCTCAATTGAAATTCACTGTTTCAGAATCAACATAAACTCCCATTACTTTTTAACCAGGGCTAATCATGTCAGGTTAATGTAAGTCTGGTTTGTTAACATATGATTGTTCATTCCCGGGTATACGTTGACAGAAAGTCAAGTCAGAGAGATTTCCTCAGTTCTCAGTCCTGCTCCATCACTAATGTGTTCTTGAAAAAGTAACTTATAAGAATGTTTAAGCCTACGAAATGGTAAAAAGTATAAACTTTATACACAAATCCAAGAATTGCACACACAAAATGAAAATTGCCTCACATCTCATGCAAAATGAAGCACTGCATTCAAAATATCACAAAAACATCTCAAAAGCAAACATTTGTCTTATGTTGCAAACACCTTTGCCATAATATGATATATTTTGGATATATCATACACAGTTATTCAAAACCTAAAGCTCTTCTTTTACGAGCTTCTATGTACATTTCTGTACAAGATTGAAAGTAATTGGCAGAGAGATGTTAAAAAAAAAAATCACGGTAAACACAAAAGCAAGATTGAAACCAAACTATTTATTTTTTTACTGTAAGCGTTTGTGGTTGTGAATACAGTATTACACAGTCCGAAAAACCTATAACTTGACCTTTGGCCTATTTGTAGGCCTATTTTAAAGCCATGATTGGTTGGTGTTAAGTAAAGCAATGAGTGTTTGCACATGTTCACACATGTTTGTGTGAGGCACTGATGAATTAGCGTGGCATTTTGATAGGTTGTGTTTGAAAAAGGAAATCAAGTTATTTCCTGTTCGATTTTTGTGTGTTACGTAGAGAATTGTGTGTTGTGGTTTGCAAAAAAATGTCGAAGGCCAAGAATTGGTGTATGGTTTTGCAGATCTGGTGTGTGGTTATGGTGTCTGAGTGTCAGGTTTCAGGAACTGTGTGACAAGTAAGGATTTTGTGTGTAAGCAGTTGAAAAAAAACTGTAAAACAGTGTTCTATGACCCACTAGCAGTTAGTCAGGAGCAGTCAGGCTAGGGGTGTGCGATAAAAATGCACATGATATGTGCATAACTATACTATACTATATGAAGGAATATAGTATGGTGCTACAGTGCATTCCATCAGTTGCATTTCTGGCACCTTCATCCCAACATACTGTACAATGCGACACACATTCACATCACATGTTAACACAGAGGTCGAGTTACACTCACGGGATACTGCAATTCACAAAAGTTCATTATTTATATGTGCTTTAAAGCCTTGTCGGTTAAACATTTCATTCACGTGCTGATGCGCTGTTCTAATGTAACGGAGGCCAGTTAGTAGTCGCTGTCCGAGTAAACCTCACTCCTCTGATCTCAATAGGCGCTCTAGGACCTGGGTGGGGGGTTACACTAACACACGCTTTTCATACACACGAAGCGCACATGTCCTTAAATGCCTGTCAAACAGCGCCTGGTTACTGGACTAAGTTATCTTTCGAGTCTTATTGGGTTAATACTGGCAAATACACACAATGTGTACATAAACACAGTTGGTTATGTCTAAAGCAAAAGCAAACATTTGAGAGAAAATCCTGTCTAACTACAGGCCTATATCTATTCTTCCTTTTTTGGCAAAGGTTCTGGAGTTTCAAACCCAGTTTGTTGTTTTAGAAAACAATAAATCTAATGTCGGAGAGGTATGTCATGGTGTTCCTCAGGGGTCTGTCCTCCACCCAATACTTTTTAATATAGGGCAGATTATTAGAAAGCATGATTTGGGGTTTCCACTTCTATGCTAATGATACCCACATCTATATTAGCACAAAAACTAATATCACAGGTATCTCGGCAACACTTTCTGACTGTTTGCAGGAAATTAAATTATAGATGTACCACAATTTTCTTAAATTGAATGGTACAAAGTCAGAGGTACTTTTAGTTGGTACCCTTGCAGTCACCTGCAATGGAAGAGATTTCAGTTTGCACCTTGAAAATAATGTAGTATTTCCATCCTCTCAAGTTCGTAATCTTGGTATTATTTTTGACTCTCATTTGACACTTGATTCACATATCAAGAGCATTTCAAAATTGCCTTTTTTCATCTCAGAAATATTGCCAGGATTAGGCCTTTTCTTTCATTACCTGATGCAGAAAGGCTTGTCCATGCTCGTTACCTCTAGGGTTGATTATTGTAATGCCCTTTATCTTGGCCTACCTGGCAGAGTCTATTAAGTGCCTGCAACACATTCAGAACTCGGCTGCACGTGTTCTTACACATACTCCTTCTCGTCAGCATATCTCTGGGGTGCTTAGGAACCTGCATAGGTTTCCGGTCCATGCCCACATTGATTTTAAAACTCTTATTTTAACATGCAAAGCTGTACAAGGAACTGCATCATCATATACAGTGAGGAAAATAAATATTTGAACACCCTGCTATTTTGCAAGTTCTCCCACTTAGAAATCATGGAGGGGTCTGAAATTGTCATCGTAGGTGCATATCCACTGTGAGAGACATAATCTAAAAAAAAAAATCCAGAAATCACAATGTATGATTTTTTAACTATTTATTTGTAAGATACAGCTGCAAATAAGTATTTGAACTCCTGAGAAAAACAATGTTAATATTTGGTACAGTAGCCTTTGTTTGCAATTACAGAGGTCAAACGTTTCCTGTAGTTTTTCACCAGGTTTGCACACACTGCAGGAGGGATTTTGGCCCACTCCTCCACACAGATCTTCTCTAGATCAGTCAGGTTTCTGTGCTGTCGCTTAGAAACACAGAGCTCCCTCCAAAGATTCTCTATTGGGTTTAGGTCTGGAGACTGGCTAGGCCACGCCAGAACCTTGATATGCTTCTTACAGAGCCACTCCTTGGTTATCCTGGCTGTGTGCTTCGGGTCATTGTCATGTTGGAAGACCCAGCCTCGACCCATCTTCAATGCTCTAACTGAGGGAAGGAGGTTGTTCCCCAAAATCTCGCAATACATGGCCCCGGTCATCCTCTCCTTAATACAGTGCAGTCGCCCTGTCCCATGTGCAGAAAAACACCCCCAAAGCATGATGCTACCACCCCCATGCTTCACAGTAGGGATGGTGTTCTTGGGATGGTACTCATCATTCTTCTTCCTCCAAACACGTTTAGTGGAATTATGACCAAAAAGTTATATTTTGGTCTCATCTGACCACATGACTTTCTCCCATGACTCCTCTGGATCATCCAAATGGTCATTGGCAAACTTAAGACGGGCCTTGACATGTGCTGGTTTAAGCAGGGGAACCTTCCGTGCCATGCATGATTTCAAACCATGACGTCTTAGTGTATTACCAACAGTAACCTTGGAAACGGTGGTCCCAGCTCTTTTCAGGTCATTGACCAGCTCCTCCCGTGTAGTTCTGGGATGATTTCTCACCTTTCTTAGGATCATTGAGACCCCACGAGGTGAGATCTTGCATGGAGCCCCAGTCCGAGGGAGATTGACAGTCATGTTTAGCTTCTTCCATTTTCTAATGATTGCTCCAACAGTGGACCTTTTTTCACGAAGCTGCTTGGCAATTTCCCCGTAGCCCTTTCCAGCCTTGTGGAGGTGTACAATTTTGTCTCTAGTGTCTTTGGACAGCTCTTTGGTCTTGGCCATGTTAGTAGTTGGATTCTTACTGATTGTATGGGGTGGACAGGTGTCTTTATGCAGCTAACGACCTCAAACAGGTGCATCTAATTTAGGATAATAAATGGAGTGGAGGTGGACATTTTAAAGGCAGACTAACAGGTCTTTGAGGGTCAGAATTCTAGCTGATAGACAGGTGTTCAAATACTTATTTGCAGCTGTATCATACAAATAAATAGTTAAAAAATCATATATTGTGATTTCTGGATTTTTTTTTTAAGATTATGTCTCTCACAGTGGACATGCACCTACGATGACAATTTCAGACCCCTCCATGATTTCCAAGTGGGAGAACTTGCAAAATAGCAGGGTGTTTAAATACTTATTTTCCTCACTGTATATGTGATTACATCACGCTATATATGCCCTCTGTGGTCAGCCACCACATTTTCCTCACTCTTCTCTCCTTCCTCCGCCATCGTATTTGCTAACGGCACAGTGTCGCAACTAAATTGACACCTAACAAATATTTCTGAGCGTAGCTGACACTTCCTGGGGCTTCACCTGATTGGCCAAATAGCATGAACGCGCCAACCATGTCTTCAGGGCTAAACGTCAAACGTTTATTACATGCATGTAATAAACTGCTTTCCCTCCATCGTGTCAGGCTGTCTGTTGCGATGTGTTCATCGCGCGAGTTCATATCGCGATGACGATGAAAATTCGATGTATCGTTCAGCCCTAGTTGCCAGTGTCCGTCTCCATGTTGGTGTCTGTGCCAGTGTCCATGTTGGTCTCCGTGTCGGTGCCGGTGTCGATGTCAGTGCTCCATGTCGGTGTCCGTGTTGATGCCTGTTCCGGTGTCTATGTCGGTGTCCGTGCCAGTGTGTCCGTGTCGGTATTCGTGCCGGAGTCCGTGCCCATGTTGCTGTGCCTGTGCCGGTGTCGGTGCCAGTGTCGGTGTGTCCGTGTCGATGTGCCGGTGCCCGTGCCCGTGCCGGTGTTCATGTCAGTGTGCCTGTGTCGGTGTTCGTGCCGGTGGTCCATGTCGGTGTCTGTGCCAGTGTCCATGTCGGTGCCTGTTCCAGTGCCGGTATCAATGCTGGTGTGTCCGTGTCGGTGTTCGTGCCGGAGTCCGTGCCAGTGTCTGTGTCGATGTCAGTGTCCGTTTCATGCGGGTGTCCGTGCCGGTGCCTGTGTCCGTGCCGGTATTAGATCTACACCACCGTTCAAAAGTTTGGGGTCAATAAGATAAAACAATTTTTTAAAGTAATTAATACTTTTTTTTTACCAAGAATGCAATAATTTGATCAAAAGTGATGGTAAAGGCCTTTAGCTTTTACAAATACATTTCAAATAAATGCTGTTCTTTTGCTCTTTACATTCATCAAAGAATCCTGTAAAAAAAAAAGAAAAAAAAGAAACAGTTTCCACAAAAATGTCCCAAAATCAGCATTTCTGAAGGATCATGTGACACTGAAGACTGGAGTAATAGATCCTGAATATTCCGCTTTGCCGTCACAGGAATAAATTACATTTTTACATTATATAAATATATTAAAATAGAAAACAGTTATTTTAATTTGCAATAATATTGTCACATTTAGTTTTGTTTAATGTTCATGTTTCATGTCTATTATTTTGAAATGCTCATGTTTCCTGTTTGTAATGTGTTTCCCTTGCCATCATGTGATTATGTCTTGTGCTCCCCTAGTCTTATGTGTCATATTCTTATTGGTTGACTGTCTTGTCTGTCCTTTTATTTTTAACAGAAGAAAGAAACTTATTTGGGTTTAAAACAACTTGAGAGAGTAAATGATGACAATTTTCATTTTTGGGGGTACTATTTTATTTTTAGATTTTTTCATTTAATTCTTTCTTGAATGTTTCTGTTAAATACACCTTCTGTAGCTGAAAAAAACAAAGCACTGTTTATTTCATTTGCATATTATATGTTGTGTATATGTAATGTTTCTTTGTTCTTATCTTTTAATAAGAAAATAATGACAAAGATTTTTATCTTCGCCACTTTGTCCAAATGTCTGCCATTATTTTTTATTTTATATTTTATTGCCTTGTAAGGCTTTGTTTTGAAAACTAGGACATAAGTTTGGCTGTAATGCTCAGTCACTTTAAAGAAGAAAAAAAATCGATGTCTAACTTGTAAGGCTAGTCTTAGAGGTTTATGCAACCGGCCCCAGGTCTATATTTGCTATAAATCTGTAAGAAAAAGATTCGGGGCATGCAAACATAAATGCAATAATACATGGTCCCTCTCCATTTTGTTACTCTATATAGGTCTGAACTGCCCCCTTGTGCCACTTTACAGGTATGCAACCGATTACAAGTCATTATTTACAGCCCCTGTTCTAATGCATCTGTTTTAATGATGTGAAACAAAATGAAATCTAATAAACCCATAAAGCATATACTATCATCTTCATCCAGGATAGCTCTCTTTTATTCAAAACAATACCAAGAAAAAGAAAGAATTTAGGATTGTGCCACTAGATGGCGCTCTAATAAAAAGTGGAACATTCCCCACTGCTTATACATCACAAAACATTGCATTAAAAGAAGAAAAAATACATAGATTTTTAACTTGGTCACCTTTAAAAACAGGACATGGGATTGTTATGGATATTATGGATATTAGCTTGCAATTGAAAATACAATAAAAGTGGCATACAAACACCAGTTCTAACCTCATTCATATTTCATGTCAGATTGGATGTAATTCAATCTGCTCTGTTTACATCTGCTGGTTTTAAATTGCTGTTCTGAACAACAATGGTAATGAAAGCGTTAACTGAACAATTTATAAAACAACCACCGCCTGAATTCATATCACCATGACTCACAAGCAACTCAGACAAACTAAACAGTATTTGACCACAAGCAAACTGCCCAAACAGCAGCTTAATGAGCAGCAGATGACTGTCACTGTTCATGGGATAGTCTTCCTGTCCATTTCCATCCTCCAGTGATGATGACTAATCTACTGTATATATCAGCGTTTCAACTTTTAATCAACTAGTAATGAAATTCTGAATGGTTGAAAAGGTGGAATGAACTTCAATGCAATAAGTGTCATTTAAATTTTAGTTAGTTGATTTTTATTTATTTTTTCTTTAGGGAAAACAATGGCGTATAGTGCAAAACATGACCAAAACTGTTTGACACTTCCATCTTTATACATGGTGACATTTACATCAGCAGAATTAACAACAACGTTCTCTTTACAGGAAACCGAATGTTTAAGGTCAATGGCCTTAGCCATCCTTCAAACTGAGCCCTATTTCTTTATGTAATCTTAAGGACTACGTTTTGTTTTTAAACAAGTAGCGTAATGACATCTGAATGATCATTGAGGGAAAAGATCAGTGGCATGCAGATCAGTCCTCAATGAAACTGATTTGGTTTACTGTCTGTTTAACAGTTTTATTGGCTCTTTGTAAACAGCAGTGATGTGAGAACAGGAGCCGTGCTGCACATTACCACTTATTATGAAACATTAGGAATGCTTTGTTATTTTCAACAAAGGAATATCTAAACACAGACTTATCTACAGATGTACGTATGAATTTTACTGGTACAGTGGCCAGGTCAGAGGTTTTGATTTATAAAATGAAGGTGGTTTGTTTTACTCTGTCTTTTTAAGCAACCTTATCAGGCAGTGTAAGCAGGAAAGTACAATGTCAAAGCGGTAACATGTCAACGTTTCCTTGTAAAGAGAGTTCTCTGTCTAACAACAGAAATAGAAATCTAGCAATAAGGCATAGCAAATGATAATTAGCTACAGGATCCCACTTATTACAACACTAAATAAAGAAATGGAAATAAAAAATGTAATTTGTTACAATTATTTTAGAATTGTACCTACATTATCTTAAAACTTCTGCCAAAAAAAAAAAAAAACTCAATTAAATGTACAAAACAATCATCCCAACAACAAGATGAACACTGCAACAATATCACTGTAATATTAATCATGAAGTTCTCTGAGCTAATTTTCACTAAAATCTATTGCTGAGATGCAAGATGACGACAGCTGTGTGATACGAGAGAGTGCAACAGTTGGGTTACGCAAGTAAAAATCCCATCTTCCCCATAGGGGAATAGATCTTTTTTTTCTTTTTTTTTTTATAAACAACAATCAGCAAAAAACATATTCACACATCAACACACCCAACAACACAGCACACATACAGACATTATGTATATATTTATAAAGGGAAGTTCTTCCACTTATAGTTAATTGATTTTGAAGATAATTTATGAAAGGACGCCACATGACAGTGAATTTAGATCTGGAGCCCCTTACATTAAGTCTTATTTTTTCTAAACTTCGGAATTGTAAAACATCTCTAGCCCACTGTTTAAAAGAAGGAGGAAAGGACTGTTTCCAATAAATTAAAGCTACACTGTGTAATTTTTTTAGTTGATTCTTAGCAAAAAACACTTAATACTTTCAAAAATATATGTGCTCATTAATGTATATTTACTTCTTTCAAGTAATAAAGTATTCTCGTAAGTTTATAATCTGCCATTGAAAGTACGTACGGGTGAGGGGTTCGAATGCCGGTCGCCATGTTGCCCCTCCATCTTGAAACTACATTAGCCAAAGAGGGACATACCTGTAAATTCAAGCTTCGCCTTTCGTGCTTTACACTCAGTGACACAGAGACGAATGCGAGGGGGAGATTACTCGCGACTGCCGGCAGATTTGAAAGATTGCTGATGGAGGATCACGCCTGTTTTCGAGGACATGTAGCAGAGTCGCCAAGGAAGTGAAAAAGAGAATTAAAACGTCAACGCGACAGGCAAATCAGCAAAACCAAAGTCAATACTGGAGTAACTTTTCCCAGATGGAAAGAGCTCATGAGGAGCAAAGATGTTAAAACGGACGCCGAAGTTGCCTGCTTTCTTCTCGACAGGTAATTCAGCCTATTTGTGTAAATTCGAAGTTTTATAGTTGCTTGTCCATGGTTGTGCATAACGCCAGTACGACCTCTAGTATAACTTGCGTTACTTTTCCTCAAGTCAATGGTGAAAAAGTATTGTTTACCTTGTAACATAAATCTGTGCTGCGACGGATCACAGGTGATAGTTTTAAAGGCGCAATTGGACGAAGTCGAACTGGAAGCCATGTTAATCTTGGAATAATACGGCCACCGTAGGAGTTAAAACGCCCTCGAAATTGAAAGGAACAGAAACTAATATTCACTGGGTAGTCATATACAATTTCACCGCTAGATGGTGGAAAATATTACACAGTGTAGCTTTAAAATGAAGCGCCTTGCCAACAATGAAGTAAGAATATACAGTCCAATTCACTTTCTGACAAAGTATTTTTTTCACACACAATGCCAAAGATAGCAGTTAAAGGATTTGCACAAACATCTTTACTAAATATTCTAGAATAAGATACAAAAATCTACGTCCAAAAAAAAAACCCGATAGACAAGGACATAACCAAAACATATGGGCTATTGGCTAATGTAGCAGGGGATTGCTTACATCTTGTAAAGGTGGTGTCAACAGAGGAATGCATCTTTGCCAGCTTGGCCTTAGATAGATGAAGTCTATGTACCACTTTGAATTGAATAAGGCTGTGGCTAGCACAGATATAAGAGCCATGGATTCTACACTGAACAAAATTATAAACGTAACACTTTTGTTTTTGCTAAAAAATAAATTAAAAAAAGGTTGTTGATTGTGGCCTGTGGAATGTTAGTCCACTCCTCTTCAATGGCTATGTGAAGTTGCTGGATATTGGCGGGACCTGTAGATATCTGAAAAAGTGGGCTTTATTTAAATTGAGATTCTAATTGCGCAAAAGACAAGAAGCTACCATCATCAAAAAGATCTTTCAATGTTAAGATACCCTTTTCTTGCCAAAGCAAGATTGCCTGGTCATTTAGAGGCTGAGTGAATCTATGATTTCTGGCAACTGGGGCACAGATTGAACCCCTCTGCCATCCAAAATATTTTCGCATTTGGGCCCAAATCTGGACGGAGTTCCATACCATGCAACGAGTCTAGACCTAGTGGTAAGGGTGAGAATAGGAGGGCTGAGAGTGAGAAAGAAGGCAGGCTGAGGATTCTATCCGGACCCAGTCTGGTGAGTGGTTTAAGAAATGTGAACCTTGCCAGTAAGTCAGAGCTCTTAGGTTACAAGCCCAATAATACAACTGAAAATGTTTTATTTGAAAAAGAGTCTGGGAGGGTTCTTGTTTCAAAGATAAGAGGAGATTATCTTGTTTAAATAAGCAAAGTGCGGTCATAACATGAGGGAGAGAATTATGTGGGTTTGCAATAAATAGTAGCAGAATGTGAGCTTGGAGCGATAGTTTGTGCTCACTGCCCCCAAAATATTTGTATTCTTTCCTTTTTAATGTCATGCCAGCTTCTATGGCTATGTTCATGGCGAGATTCAGTTTTAGTTATTCAAAAATAAAAATAAATAAGATGCTTAAGATATATATTTTTTCTAAAAACCTTAAGACTAAATTTTAATTTCTTTTTCAAAAGTATCAACAGAATAAAAAGTTTCTCAAAGGGGTAGATGTATTACAGTCCAATAAAATAAACGTAACAAAGGTAAAATATATTGTTTCATTATACATAATAAACATGTTTAAATCAATAGTTCTATATTTATCCATCTTTTTTATTTTGGTCATGCCATTTGCAATGCTTCACGGGATTGTAGTTCTTTCCCTCACTAAAGCCATTAAACACACAGTCTTGTACCTTAGTCCTTTTGTCTGATTTTTAAATACTTTTTGGCTTCAAATCAAAGTTTGTAATGTTGTGATTCCCCTCGTAGCTGGTTGGTTTTTGGTCAATTTTCGGAAACAAGACGACTGTAATAATGGGTGGGCACTGTGGAGCACCGGTTAGTCACGTGGATAAGCGGGCTGATACACAATTGCCATGGGCGACAATAATACCCAACATCTGACAGCTGGATGGCACAACTGACCAATCAGAACTAGTCTTCACATAATAACTCAATTCATTAACTTGGTACTGGTTAAACTTTGACACAGAATCAGTGTTAAATAACTGTAATTTCTTAAAGTCCCCCTGTATAATAATTGTATCCCTTAAAACTCATCTTTGACCACCAAAATGACATATTGCCTCATTTACTATGGGTGGTTATATGAATATGCTAATTAGTCCCAGCTCAACTCACTCACTCCAACTCAGAGATCCACTCGTTGACGATCACATGTTGACGTGATTGGTTGCAAGGTATTTAGTGATGTCAGAAACACCAGTGATTTCAAACAGCGTTCTGAGACTGTCTTTGGTTCACTGCAGTTTTAAGGAGAAAATACTCAGCAATGGTGTTGACTTATGAATTTGCACATGGTTTGTCTTTAAAGCGGGGCTCAGTAGTTTCGGGATTTCTTCGCTGTATTCTCGCTTTTTGCTCGCAGGTTTCTCTCTAGAGCTCCCCCCACAGCTTCGGAATAGATATTTGACAACACTGTTGTAAAAACTCGTTGGCTATTCTCAGACACCAGAGGCTAGTAGATCAACGACATCAAAGCAGATGGGATATTCTTTAAAACGTCTTCTTCATTCGGGTTCGAACAGCGTGAGGGAGCGCAATAATGACAGCATTTTAGCAAATTTCTTTTGGGCGTAAAGCAATTGTTTACATCGCGAGACCTGATATCACGCGATACTTCCTGACGCGGCGGCCGGTGGCCCGCCGCCCCAAAGTTGCAAGTGCGTATTTTCCGCTCACGGGCACCAGGGGGGTGCGAAACAACCACCATTCAACCCGAAATAAGTAATATAACCATTCCAATGACTCCGAAGCTGTTCAGTTAAGGTATAAAAAGTTACTTAGTTTACCTTTAAAGCATATTAAAAAACACCACATAGAGATATAAACAACATTAAAATTTAGATTTTCACCACAGGGGGACTTTAAAACATGCTTGACACCATTTTATAGCATACAACATTATGCTGAAGTTGCTCTATCCATAAACATGATTGAAACTATATAGGTTATACTACATAACTGAACCTTCAAAATCTCTCTTCTTGTTCCTGAGATACTCTCATCTGTTTGAATGATTGAATCATAAAACAACCTGCAGCAGGAGATTCCTTTCAGATGATGCTACCCAGAGACTGCACTGTAAAATAAACTAGCAGATTATTAAAAAACAGTTGCTGCTGTATGTTGCTCTCCCACATTCTGAACAGCTTTGAGATCTCATAATTGTAAGGTGGGAATGCTTTGGTCTTGTTACACTGTTTGCATTAAACGGACACGTATACAATCTGTTGTTTTCCAGAACGTTGCGTCATTTTACATCAGATACAATATCTGTTCACTTTATATTATCTGTTTTTCTCAGTCACAAACCAGTCATTGGTGACTATAGCTGCAGTAACACATATCAAACAGGAAATGACACGGACTGAAGCGTTAGTGCTCAGAGTTCACACATTGGGGATCAGAGACTGTGTGGAGAAGTTGAAATGTCTCACTTCGTGGTTAGAGGGATCTGCTCCCTAAAGTGCCATCAGTGAATGATGAAACTCTGGGACACACAAACTCCTACACCAACTATCTGAGGAACAGAACTGAATGTAGAAAGATGTTCCATGAGGAGAAGTCCAAAGTCTTGCAAGCTGGCGATTTACTCAACCAAAGAAAATATTTGTATAGCTCTGAGCGCAAATGTCGAATACCATGACCAAAGAATTTAGCAAATAAGCTTCATAAACCACAAAAGAACAAAAATACCTTCCAAGAAAGCCCTTCAAATTGTGTCTGAAAGTCAAATAATTTACTTATGTGTGTCATTTTGTGTCTCAAGATCAAATAAAGTCAATTTAAAAAACAAATCAAATGCATACATTTATTTAATATAGCTAAAGATCCCCACTACACTATAAAGATATATTCTGTTTTATCATACAAAGTCTATATAGTGTAATGTAAATGTAATATAAAAGTCAATGCTATCAACAAGAGACATTTTATTTTAAAGATTTTGACTTCTACAAACAAAAAGTTATTTTAGTCACACAAAGTCCATGGATCTGCTTTATCTGTCCCTGCCAATCTAATGATAACAAAGCCCATCAGCAATCTGTCTTCTCAGTCTCAAAACTAAAGTTTAATCAAATGGTCAATCACTCACCAAAATATAATTTATCACACAAATGCACATTGCTGATACGAGATCTGATTCCATCCATTACTATGAACCAATACTAATAACTATGAGTCTACCTTAGGAAAGAATCATCTGCAGTGGCTGTCACAATAAATTACCACATGGAGAACTAAACGATCATTCATTCAGGTCTGAAAGAAATATCTTACTAACACTATAAAAATGCAAAGCACATCTATTTTGTTGAGGTGAACAACCCACTCCGTCTGTGGGAATGATAAAGGATGGTATGTGCTTCAGAAGTACCTCTCTCCTATAGGAACAGGTAAACCCACGCCAAGCACAGAAACAGATTTATCTCTGTCCAGAAAAAGTGCTGCCCACACTGACTGAGACTAGACAGGTGGTTGAGCCTCTCTCTAAATGTCAGCTATTTAGCTTTCAGAAAGAGCACTTCAGTTATTCTGATGGATTAATTGTTTATGTATCAATCGTTATACAAAGAGCTCTACCATGCAGCTGAAAAGGCGTTTAAAACCGGATGAACTGCCATGCTTGTTCAGTTTATCCTGGTCACCATGAAATCAAATATTTTTTACATAATATTGCAGTATTTATTATAAATGATTTATTTGTGCACACCATTATTATTATTTTTTTAATTTCATGTGCTCTCATCATCTTTAATCAACATAACTTCCCCACCCTCTTGCAGTAACATCTCTTCTCTGATGATGTGTTTACTGGCGCGAGGGCGGGACAACCTGTCACTCACAAGAGATCGACCAATAGCAAACCACAACCATCCAATCAATTTCCGATGGACAAAATCAAATCCCACCCTACACTTTGTCTTGTTTGAGAAGCCGTTTCACTCGGATATATGTCACAATAGGCAAAAACACACAATCAGAACATCTGTTTCATGCCGACTTTAAGATTTAAAAAAGACGTCTTAATGGTATAGTTAAGCTAGTTAAGACTGGGGGAAGCAGTATTTAAAGCATGGTGCTTTAGCAAGGGCCATCTGGATTTATTTATTAAAAACATTTTTATTAACTTATATGTTAGGTTGTGGAGGGGAAAAAAAGGTTGCGAGAATATAAACATCTAAAAGTAATATCAAAATATGAACATCTAGACTAACTGATATAAATGTTTATTGTTCCTTCAGAATATTTGACTCTTCTCAAGGTGCGAAAGAAAAGGCAATAAAACTCTAATTTTCAAATATCAAAGGCTGACATTTTTCACACATCAAATGGGACGCACTATAAAAAGACATAAAAAAACAATCCTAATGTGCTTTGTTCGAAACAAGACACTTCAAAATGAAGGAAAAAAATCCTCCTCTGATCTGTCACCACCATCATCACAATTTCGATTTAATTCTGTTCTAACTGTGCTTACTGTCATTATGCTGCTTTTTTCCTACTGTGTGTGTGTGTGTGTGTGTGTGTGTGTGTGTGTGTGTGTGTGTGTGTGTGTGTGTGTGTGTGTGTGTGTGTGTGTGTGTGTGTGTGTGTGTGTGTGTGTGTGTGTGTGTGTGTGTGTGTGTGATCCAGGTACAGGGACAAAATGTCCCCACATCTATGGCAATATCCGAAATCCTTGTACTTGTGGGAACATTTTTTGGTCCCCATGAGGAAAACATCTTATAAATCACACTAAATTATGTTTTTTGATAATATAAACATTCAGAAAGTTTTCTGTGATGGTTAGGATTAGTGTACGTGGATAGAATATACAGCTTGTACAGTGTAAAAGTCATTATGTCTGTGGAATGTCCCCATAAAACATATGGAAACCCAACATACGTGTGTGTGTGTGTGTGTGTGTGTGTGTGTGTGTGTGTTGTATATGAATGAAAGGGACAGATCACCCTTTTCTCTTGTCTGGGTTTCATCCAGTTCCATCAGCAATGAGAAAAGCTGCTCACTCCCCTTTATAGAGGAATATGCAAATCAGAGAATGAAAAGCTGCAATTAATCCACATTTTACACACTGGCATGGCAGCAGCTGCAATCAATGTGTCGAGACAGCATTGTATTTACAGAGGTGGATTTTGTGTTTTCTAGGACCTAGATCAATGGTTTCATCATGAAATAGCTGAAGCGATCAGCTTTAAAAAAAATAAAAAAATAGTCCACACACACGCACACACAAAAGGAGTGACAGTGTATTATATTTAGAGTGATCATTCACCCCAAAATCTCATGCCATTCCATACTTGTGTGACTTTCCTACTTCTGTAGAACACAAAAGGAGACTTTTTTTACTGGTCAAATTCGACTTAAATTTTGGTCTGTTCCTTAAAGAATGTCACCAATTTCATATATGGTTAATTTCAAGCTTGAAAGCCTCAGTCCCCACTTTTGTCATTGCATGGAAAAGATCGGGACATTATTCAAAATGTCTCCTGCAGTGTTCCAAAGATGTAAGAAAAACTTTATGCCTGAGACAGAAGCTATTTTGTAATGGAAACAAAGCTACAGAGCTGCATGGTTTGGTCAGACAACCAAAGCCGGAGTGAATTGATTACAGTAGTAAAGTAAACATTATCCAGACGCCAGTTTACAAAAGTTATTTTGCTTACATAACACACGCCAAGGTCTGTCTCCGGACTGCCGCCCTGTATCTAGGATCTGATGCACAACACAAGCAACAGGAAATGTGGCACTAAACTACACTCCAGTAAAATTACATCCCCACAGCTGAATTCCCAAGCCACATTTTTGAACATTCGCCAATAAGCCATGCTTTCTAAAATAGGCTATTTCTAGACTTAAAGGGATACTCCACTTTTTTCGGAAATATGCTCATTTTACAACTCCCCCAGAGTTAAACAGATGAGTTTTACCGTTTTAGAATCCATTCAGCCGAACTCCGGGTCTGACGGTACCACTTTTAGCATAGCTTAGCATAGATCATTGATTCAGACGAGTCCAGTAGCATTTCTTTCAAAATGACCAAAGAGTTTCAATATTTTTCCTATTTAAAACTTGACTCTTCTGTAGTTAAACCGTGTACTAAGATCGACGGAAAATGAAAAGTTGCGATTTTCTAAGCCTATATGGCTAGGAACTACTCTCATTCCGGCGTAATAATCAAGAAACTTTTCTGCCGTACCATGAGTCCAGCAGGCGTAATGATATGACGCAGCGCCTGAAAATAGGTCTAATAGGTTAGACAAACTTAGTCCCGGTCACGTTGGAAGAAGTTACCGAGCTGGGGACTATTTTTAGGCGCTGCGTCATATCATTACGCCTGCTGCACCCATGGTACGGCCGCACAGTTCCTTGATTATTACGCCGGAATGAGAGTAGTTCCTAGCCATATAGGCTTAGAAAATCGCAACTTTTCATTTTCCGTCGATCTTAGTACACGGTTTAACTACAGAAGAGTCAAGTTTTAAATAGGAAAAATATTGAAACTCTTTGGTCATTTTGAAAGAAATGCTACTGGACTCGTCTGAATCAATGATCTATGCTAAGCTATGCTAAAAGTGGTACCGTCAGACCCGGAGTTCGGCTGAATGGATTCTAAAACGGTAAAACTCAACTGTTTAACTCTGGGGGAGTTGTAAAATGAGCATATTTCCGAAAAAAGTGGAGTAACCCTTTAAGACTACTCTCTCTTTTTAACACTTGAAATAAACATCACAAATTAGTGTTAAACGCTTTAAATTTAACTTGTTTCTGGCTTGACATAGACATTTTGCTCTGTGCCAAAACAAGAAGATTATGATTTGTTCATCACAACTAAATGACACATTGATTAATTATTCAAATGCTACAAAGTCCCATGTGACTATATTACAACATTATAAAATTAAAAGCTTGACATGCCTCCTAATCTCACATGCAGAAATGTCAGCTGTCTGCAAAGTTTTAAGCAAGTTTATTAGTTTATTAATAGCTGATAATGAGCAATCTCTATGTTTTAGACAGAGGAATCGTTGTAACAAATTTTATTCTCCTTTCAAAGAATTGCATAAACTTGCATAATGCACTGTGGGTTAAAAGAGCATTCTCTCTGCCCCAAGGGTTCAGAGATGAAACACTCCACCAGATATCTGAAGAGCTTACAAGTGGAAAGTCCTCTGGTAACAATCAGACATCATTATTTGCATCATTAATTGTGTAGTGCTATCAGAGCAGAGCTTCTGTGAAATACTTTGAGCTATTTATATGTTTATTTAATTTACTTTGAGCCATTTATATATGTAAATAGAGACCTCACTGCTTCAACATTATTCACCCCATGTTTTACCAAAGCCATATGCAACGTGGAGCACAAATGGAGAAGTTTAGACGAATATTCACTCTGCTTTCCCACCCCCAGTGGACTAATGTAGAGAATAGATAATGAGGGTATAGTGGGCGATTTCGGACACAGCATAAAAGTACATGAACATGAAATTGAAACAATAAGAGATTGTGACATAGTCAAGCATAGTCAAAATTATTGTTTCAACTTAAACTAAGTATTCATGCTGCCTTAAAATTTTAAGTTTAGTCAACTTGTGACAACTTGGATATTTGAGTTGACTAAACTTAAAATATTAAGGCAGCACGAATACTTACTTTTTTAAGTTAAAACAACAATTTTTTACAGTGTATAATGAAAGTAGTCCTTTTGACTCGTGCTCGAATCCAAGTCTTCTGAATCTATATGATAGTTTAAAGGAAAAGATTGAAAAAGTTCAATCATATGTAAAAGATCTTCATGCCCAATCGGTTTAACTTACCCTACAGGCTAAACCTTAATTACACACACTACTGTTTAAAAGTTTGGGGTCAGTATGACTTGACTGAATAATTGTATTCATCAAGGATGCATTAAACTAACCAAAAGTGAGTAAAGACCTTTTACATTGTAACAAACAAATTCCATCTCAAATGCTGTTCTTTTGAATGTTCTATTCATCAAAGAATATGAAAATAAATTATCAAAGTTTCCACAAAAACATTAAAAAGCTGTTTTCAGCATTGATAATCATTATAAATGTTTCTTGAGCCCCAAATCAGCATATACTATAAGAATGATTTCTAAAGGATGGCACTGAAGACTGGAGAAATGATGCTGAAAATGTAGCTTTGCCATTACAGTGATTTTAAAATATATTAAATAAAAACAGTTATTTTAAATTGTACTAATATTTCACAATATTGCTGTTTTTACTGAATTTTTGATCAAATAAAGCCTTGATGCGCACAAGAGACATCTTTCAAATCTTACTGACACCAAAATTTTATCCATTGAAAAACAACCACAACAAAAATCAATATTAGGCAACAGGTGACAATCTAATGCTAATGACAATTTATTTGTGAATTAAACAAAGCTGGGCGACACAGCTAGCTGGAAACATAAGAAATCTTATGTCTTAAAAATCTCAGTTAAGGTGACAAGCAAACATCAGTTTGTTGTGGCTGATGCATTCTCACCTAGTTAACACTATAACTCTCACAGACTTATTAAACATCATCTTGTTATCCAACTGGTCAAATGTAGTTATGTGCATGCTGAGTCATACTGGTCTTCTGTATTGGAGAATGACATCTCTAGAAGGGGTTAAATTGGATATCAAGGACCAGGTCTTGTCGACCCATAGAATACTGTAGATGGTCATACCCACTAAACACTTCTAGATCATTCACACAATCTATCCATCCATCTATCTATTAATCTATCTGTTTTCAGAATCGAACGTCAATAATCTATATAGCACTTGGAAGGCTTGTATGCTGTTATGCAAATATTCATGTGCACATCTCAAAATAGTCTGATTTATGTTCACCCCAGTTTGCTGTAAACACATCATGCTCGAGGGTTCGACTTATTTTGAAGCTCACTGAAAACAACCTTGATTGTTGAATATTACCATTCTTGATCTTGCTAAAAATGCTGCATGTTTTACATAGAAATAGATAAAACTAAAGATATGTTTGCAAATATTAAATTGGGAAGAAAGACATTTTATGAGTATTCACAGATATGGCGCCAGCGTGAAGGAAGTGTCAGGACTGGGACGTGCTGACAGGCTGTACAAAGTGACACTGATTTCACTAGAAGTGACATATATGCCTTTTGGTTCCCAGATGGGCCCACTTGTCTGTGGAATCAGCTTTCAGAATTAGAGTACTTTGTTATTTTGCATTATTTAAAGATAATCTCCACATAGGTCTAGCACTGAACAATACTTTTGCAGGAGAATCAAAGACACAGGGTGAACGACGATCTTTTAATTAACCAACACGATCTCATTATTAACTGAAGGTTATAGCCAAGATAATAGAACTGCTCTCTCTTAATTGGTTCAAGGAAGAATTAAAACCGTGCCCTTTCACCTTCTTGCAATCTTGTTCCTCATGACAGAATGCAAGTCAGACCGTCTCATGGGAGTAACGTCTATAGACAACACAACAAAACATTTCGAGAAACTTTTCCTCCTCCCCAAGTGCTGTCTGGCAAGCAACAAACTTACTGAAATGACTGAGTGATGACTTATGAATATGATGAATTTAATTACAGTGCACTCTCTTTTCATAGAATATAAGCTACCCTAAAAACAGCAGGCAAGATAGTCATTATGTTTTCTGAAAAGAGGACTATTAATATTCATTGAAAAGTAACTAATGATACTGACAAACAAGTAACTGATATTTATGTTTTTGTATTCATCAAATTAGCTTAATTTTATGGGAATATACTAGACATTCTAACAGATATTGACATGGTCATGGAAAGCTAATTTAATTTTTGTTGTAATTATATTTTAAGAAAAAGTTGAATCCCCCAATTTCCCAATCTGAGCTGTATACCAAATCTGTGGTGTTGCAGTAATGGATGTTGCCCGAAAAAAGGGGAACTGTCTGTGGTGTTACACTGATCACTCACAGATTTGTACAGATTTCCACCTAAATTTTGATATATTTTTTGATTATTATGTCTAAAATATCCCCATCCGTGGAAGCCATCATGATGGCAGCCTTCATTTTAGAAAAGTCCCCCGGTTTCACAGACAAGTCTTAAGTCTAGTCCCAGGCTAAAATGCATGTTTGAGCTGTTTTAACTGAAAGCAACTTGCATTGACTATCTTAAAATATGTCACTGCCATTGTTTTGTCTCAAGACACACCAGTAAAAAAAAATTCTAAGACACATTTATAAAAGCTACTTAAACGCCCTAATTAAAAGGCATATATTAACTCCACAGACAATAAATAAAATGAGGCATTTATTGTGATGGTATGAATAGAGCGGACAATGTACAACCAGGGATATTTTATTTTTTCTAAAAAACATAGAATTTGCTTTAGGACATTCATAATCGTATTTTATCACTCTTGTCAGGTATGGCAAAATTATCCGCTGCTGAACAGCAGGGTCTTTATAGACAGCATATAGTAGATGTAGACCTTGTTGTAATGGGTTTATATTTCATCTGTGGTGAAACCCCTTAAAGTTTATTAGACTAAAGAGAATTACACAAACAACATTATGCAATATAATTACTTTTATTTCTAGTTATTTGAAATAGGTATAAAGAACCCAACTGCCAGCATTAAATTACATGAAATGATCACGTTGCTTCTTGAAACCACCTGAGGAAACTGGTAAATGGGAGACTGGGAGGGTGTAAACAACTCTGTAACTTTTTTGCTTTATGAAGTAAATTTCAAACTTTATATAATATTTGCTACACATTAAAGTGGTTTAGTTATTAAGTCTACAACATATCCTTAAACTGTGTAAATAGATGTTGAATACAAAGAACTAAGAGTTTCGTGTTGATTAAGCAGGAGGAAACATGTATTGTTTGTACTGAGTAAACTGAATTTGATGAATAACATTTTTGAGGTATGCAGATGTGTATGAATATGTATACATCTGACTGCCTTCTCCATTTTTCTTCTGACCCATTGATGGTAAACTATGAAAGAGAGAATAATTTGGTCCGGGAATTGTAATGTAAAACTTTGTTGCAATTGCCGTTTTACAAGGGCTCACAGTTCTCTAGCCTTTTAACCTGAATCTACAGTGCGAAACATGCAGTCTAAAAACAGCCTACAACGCAACCAGGTCGATTCCTGTCATTTAGTTATTTTCAGTGAATTAAAAATATACTGTACAGTGCGACCAGTGTAGTCCAGCTCTCGGAAAATGTTAGCTCATGAGTCTGTTCTTACTGAATAAAACTAGAAAATGTGTATCGCAATTCACGATTCTTGAACGAATGATGGTCATCATGAGCCAATTATTTTTGTCTGAATTAAAACCATAATGAACTGCTTCTTCTTAGTGAAGGAAGAACACAATTGGCCTGTCCAAATATCCACACTTGCGGCCTTTGCACTTGACCACTTGTCTGCTTAAATGACGTACTTCCTGTATTTGGCCCAAGTGTTCAAGGCATGAAGACTGCAAGTGTGTGTAGAACTTTTAATTACCTGATGGGACAAACTTAAGTTGCTTTCAGTTGAAACAGCTCAAACATGCATTTTAGTCTGGGACTAGGTTTAAGAGATTGTGTGAAGTAAATTTCAAACTTTATATAATATTTGCTACACATTAAAGTGGTTTAGTTATTAAGTCTACAACATATCCTTAAACTGTGTAAATAGATGTTGAATACAAAGAACTAAGAGTATTTCGTGTTGATTAAGCAGGAGGTGTGTATTAAGTGCACACCTCCTGCTTAATAATAAATTGGCTACTTAATTTAACTTACAGTATGTTTTCCTTGACATCTCATGATTCCTGAACACGATGCATGATGTCCAGCGCTTTAGGACAGCCTTGCGCGCTTACTTCCTGTTGCGTGCACGCGCCCTCAACATGATTCCCAAACAAATTACCCTTATGAGTCGGTTAGTGTGACTATTGTCGTCAGATTCCCGAGCTAATGATTCATATGAGTCGGTTCTTTTTTACTGAATCAAAATACAGCGCGACCAACATACACATCTTTTCAGTAACTGTTTTAAATATGTTTATCTGTTCGTTGAAATCTGTAAATTGAATCCAGAATTCTGTACAATCCACACCTCTACCGGTCTCCCTAACATTTTAACAGGTATGGCAGTCTTTCAAGTTTAGTAATGTTTACTGTTTAGCTAAAATGCCCCTCCTTTGTAGTTGCAGTCTCTTTCAAAGAAAAAAAAAAAAACACCGAGCGCACAATACGCCGCTATGTGATTTACGAAAAAGGACAACTTTTTTTCTCGGATTGTAAGAGTGCATTAATTATTTTCTCTGACGAAGCACGTGCATTACGTAATTCACTAATTTGGTTATTATAATTTGGTTACCATTGTCAGCATCATCTACGTCAGACTAGGGCTCAGCTGAACTGAAATAACAGAGAGGAAACGTTATGTTAATACAATGCTCTGTGGACTATGACAGACGTGGGGCGTAATGAATTTGCAATTCCAGCATGATTCCAGCGGTGCGTCGGTGCCGTGGCAGCACAACACAGTCACCATGCGCAACATTCCTCGTGTGGTCGTAGGAATACTCCTCCAAAAGTATTTTCTGTGATGAATCGGGTAAGTTGACCGCATAAACTAAATAAATCTGAGAATCAAAGTTGAGACAGCAAGGTGAGTTTTAGGGTTTTGTAGCGCATTGAGCTTAGTAGAACAGTACAGCATTATTTCCCAAAGCCTTGAACTGTGCATTGTTTATTTGACCGCATGTGTATAATGGGAATTGTGATGTTAACGCATCCACCTCCACATGATCTTTTAAAGTTGAGTCGTGATCCTTGATGAAATTGAAGCCGTATAAAGCGGTGAAGTTTATGATGCTATCGGCGTAAGCGTGCGTAATTTTGAGATTGGTGTGTTGTTTTGGCAGGTTTGCGTGGTTTTCTGTTCAAACCAAGAACCGTTTCGTTTTTAATCTCTAAAACATGAGCTGGGAAGGTCTGCGTAAAATATGCGTAATTTGAAGAGTAAAGCTTCCTATTAGTATTTATTGCTTTATTTCACACCACCAGGGACTAATGGTTGTACTTTGATATTGAAGTTTCTTTCATTTTTACTTCCTTTTTATTCTTACAATTTAATAACTTTTTATAATAACGATTATTGTTGTGGTTTATGTAAATATGTGCCAAGCCTTTTGCAGGACTTCCTATCAATCAGCTACAATGTTAAAACATAAAATAAAATAAAAATAACGGGTAGATGTTTTATTGCTGGTTAGTGTGCTCTACCACCTTGTACTTGCTATACTTAGAACAGCTTAAAACGGATTTTGAACAGAATGTCATTATAAAACATTTCACGAATGTGTTTGTCTTTAGGTTGCTTCTACTTCTCGCTCTCCACCTGTTTTGTGATGGATTGAGCCACAATGTCGCAGCTGTACTACCGCAGAACGGATAACTCCTCGTACCGGGATCGCATTCCGCTGCGTATAGTGCGCGCCGAGTCGGAGCTCTCGGGGCAGGAGAAGTCCTACCTCAGCGCCGTGGAGAAGGGCGATTACGCCAGCGTGAAACTATCGCTGGAGGAGGCGGAGATCTACTTCAAGATCAACATCAATTGCATCGATCCTCTGGGGCGCACGGCGCTGCTCATTGCCATTGAGAATGAGAACTTGGAGATCATCGAGCTGCTCCTCAGCTTCAACGTGTATGTCGGTGACGCTCTGCTCCATGCCATCCGTAAAGAGGTGGTGGGGGCCGTGGAGCTCCTGCTGAACCACAAGAAGCCCAGTGGAGAGAAACAGGTTTGCGTAAAGTACTTGTTTGCTAACTCACAGACCTATCTATCTAAAACTGACAAATAAATTAATGTTCCAGAAAAACTATAACAATATTTCATAACATAACTTAATAAAGTCTTTGAAGTGGTTACTGTTTTAGATGCATGGTTTTCTGTGTTTACTGATTGGCTGACCCTAACCCTATAAGTGCCCAAACTCCTTAAAAACCTTCAAACTAGACTAGCCTGACTAGTGTAAACCAGGTTGACTCAAAACTTATTGTTAAGAAAAGTCAAATGTCTTTAAAATAAAACATATAATTTTATTTTAACTATGCAACAACAATAATATGCAAAATATTAACATGAACAGGAAAACACATTGACAATTTTGGTTTTGATAAATGATTTTGAATTTTAATATCATGCTGTCTGCACAAAACAATTAATTGCCAAATTAAGCAGGTGCCAAGAAATTGTTTTTTTTTTTATTTGGTTAACTTCTGCCAAGTGATGGATGAATTTCTGGCAAAATAGTTCTATCAGGCACACTACCTGTGATGTCAACAATAACAGAAAGTGGAGGCGTTTTCTTCTCCCTGCAGTTTAATACGCTTATTTATTTTGCTATCCTAACTGTGCATTATTATATGAGTAGTTTCGTTTTGTTATTTGCTTTTTGCATGTTTTTTTCCCTTCTCTCTGTGACCCAGAACATGCATGTGGTCATTTTTAGTCCTGAAAAGAAACCCTCAAAACGACAGAACTTGTACAGTTGGTCTGAATTTAGATGTTGCTATTGGGTCTCTCTGAAAGTGAAACCCTCAAAACATCTCTTATCAACTTCTCATGTAAAGTAAACAACCCATTATTGCAGATAGGAGTGCTTTTAGGGCTAAAAAAGGAATTACGTCTTCAACTGTCAATGCTGATATATGAACTTTTTTTCAGAGGACAAAACTGCCTGCTATAAAAAGCTCTGTGTTCAGACACTCAGGCATGTGAATTAATAACTGTTGTTCTAAAATTTAGTTTTTCAACTTTGCTCGGCCTTACTTGTATGTCCTCTCCTCTTAACTTTGATTTAATTGTCCTTTATTGGCTAGTAGGAATATACTGGATGCTGAGGCACTGATTCAGAGAAGTGATGGCATGGATGCACCAGAGCAGCTGCGCATCTGATCTTTCCTTCCGCAATCCCTGAGCGCTTTTTCTTTTCCTCTGTCTCTGTGTCTCTGTGTCTCTTCATGTCTATGTCTATTAATGTCACATTTATTAAATGTTTTGATATGCAAATAACTAAATCAGCATATCTAAAGACCACAAGAGGGCGAGTGAGTACACAGGCACGGGTTGTTGGCTTTGATTTCCTAAATTATGATTCTGATGACGAAACTATGATATTATGGCATGTGATCTTTATCATATTAGCAGGTTGTTTACGGAACTAGTCATTTCTGAACAAGTATTAAATAAGCAAACTGGATATTATGTGGGCAGAAAAAAAACTTGTTCTCTTTTGTTCTTAAGGAGAACGGAGTAATTTATTATTATTATTTTGCACAAAGGTCTTATACTGATACTGACAGCTGTCTTGATGCAGTTTCAGGCAAAATAAAAGTCTTTCAACCTGAAGTCTATTTTGCATTCATATTGTCATCCATGATTAATTATTCCACAACTGAAAGCATCTGATAATAGGTCCAATTATTTTAAAATGGAAATGACATTTTTAGCATTCTTTCCAGTTTGGGAATGAGTTGCACTGCTCAGATCAGGTGTCATTAAAAATTATACTCCGGTAAAGGGTCTTTTTTCTTTAGAAGTTAAAGAAAAAAAATCCTGTCTCTCAGCTTTGTTGGAAATGTAAGTAATGAATCATGAGAATGGCTTCTTTTCACTTATTAAACACAAAGCTCACTTGAACTGTCATCTTACTGACATTTCAAGTCAAGCCCTCTACTTTTCCAATTCGTTTCCTTCCCCTTTCCGTTCTAGGATGAGCTTCAAAGCGTCATATTGCAGTAGATAATCAGTGTGGCTGCCAGCCTGAACACGTCTCTCCAACTGGAGCCTTCATTATCTTCCTCAAATAGTCAAGCTTTTGCTGTTGTCACTGTGGGCTTGGAGCTCTTGTGAAAAGGAGGGAGATATCAGTCGAAATGTGCTAATCACCCCCTTCCTTCAAATCGCACCTTTTCTTCGCATATGGCTTTCATTTATAAACTCTCAACTAATTTTCTCTCACTTCACTCCTTCCTAACTCATTATTTTTTCTCACTTTTAGTCATTTTTTTTTAGCACATGCTGCTTGGTTTTCTCTTTCATGCTCTTTCTTTGTCTCTCACAGTTTTTTTTTTTTTTTTATCCATCTCCCCCAAATGTTGTGTGATCACAGAACTTCATGTATTAGTGTATATCTTACAGCTCCCCATTTAAATTGCATCAACACTTGCCACTAAAGGATTAGATATTATCCACTTCACTGTTTTAAAGCAGTGGATATAAGCTGGTTTTACAGATTTTACTTTAAAGGGATAGTCCCCCCAAAAATGAAAATTCTGTCAGCATTTTATTTTTGATCCCACCGAATTTCAGTCTAAACATTTTCTAAACTGTGACCCTGGCTCACAAAACCAGTCTTATGTTGCACGTGTATATTTGTGGCAATAGCCAACAAAACATTGTATGGGTCAAAATTATAGATTTTACTTTTATGCCAAAAATCATTAGGATATTAAGTAAAGATCATGTTCCATAAAGATATTTTGTAAATTTCCCACCTTAAATATATAAAACATTTATTTTTGTGAATGGATGCAGCACTAACGCCAATACAAATGGACAACTTTAAAGGCGATTTTCTCAATATTTCGATTTTTCTGTACCCTCAGATTCCAGATTTTCAAATAGTTGTCTCGGCCAAATGTTGTCCTATCCTAACAAACCATACATCAATGGAAAGATTATGTATTCAGCTTTCAGATGCTGTATGAATCTAAATTTTTAAAAAATTACACATAAGACTGGTTTTGTGGTCCAGGGTCACATATATGTTCTTTTGTGTCCTGACCTTGAAATGAATTTTATTAATATAACCATGAATTGCAAATTTTGTAAATGCATATATTTTGTAATTGCTTTCAATACATAATTGCTGGGCAATAATAAAACACCATCCAGACATTTAAGAATGTAGCTGAGATTTATGCTAATAGCATAATCAATAGGGGATTTGCAGTCATTCAATTCCCTTCATGTGCCTGGTGTATGTTTAGAATGTTCACACACTGTAGTCTTTTCATTATGTGTAAAATATTAATTGCAACACCTCAGTGTTTTCTCCAAGCCCCGTTTAAGTTTCATAAGAAATCAGGTTGATACATCTGTGAAAAGTGTAACTCTTTGGTGCTATAGTTTGAGCATTTCAATAAATCATTATGGCTTAACCAGTGGCATGAGTTTGGCGGTGGGACTAGCTGGTGCTGCCTGACCAATGGCAGGTGGGGGGAGTTTTCACCAAACCTGTTGGAAAATTATTATTATTATATTTTTTTATTTTTTTATTTTTGTGAGGGTGTGTTTACACGCGAACAATGTACTAAAAACGGAAAAGCTTTTTTTGCACTTTTCTTTGTACAGATGACAACTTTGTCAAAATGATCCCTATTCACACAGATCCGCGAAAACGAATAAAAATGCTGTATTATTCATGCCAGGCCAGTAGTTGGCGACATAGACATAATATAGAGACTATGGTTGGCGAGGTCACTTTGTATAAAGAAACACTACGCACCTTAAAGGGATATTTCACCGCTGGAAAGATGAATGTGTATTTAAATTGGGTCATTTATGTAGTAGAAATGTGAAATTATTTTAGAAGTTGGTGCTTTCTAGACTGATTTTCATAAACTTGCACTTTGAACTTTCAAAAGTTTGCATTTTCAGGCACCCAAAATGCCGCTGTCGTGTAAATGTACTGCCAAAACATATAAAGTTTTCTGTTTTTGGTTGAAAACCGAGTCGTGTAAATGGCCCCTGAGTTTGTTTGTTTCATGATGTTATCGGTGCAGCAATTAAACGACATATTTAACCAAAGGAGTCATAACCTGCAATTTTCACTTTTCCACGAGAATCAATGTATGTTATGATCGACTAACGATTATACACTGGCCGGGAAGCCGATATTTAAAAGTGAAGCGTTTGTTTACCTCAGGGTAAATAAACCAGCGCGCGTGCACGTGCACTCAAATACAAGATTTTGATTTCAGCTCCCTCTTGACGTCATGAGGTAGTAGGATATACCATATATGGACACCGCAGCAGGAAGCCCGCACTTCCCCTCTCCCCCTCATATTCAGTTCAGTCGAGAAAGATGGAGAAACCGAGTGCACACCGGACTTGCTCTGTGGTTGATTGCCATAAAAAACATGTAAATGTGTTTTATCTCCCAAAATCGGACGAAACTATCAGGGACCAGTGGATGAAATT
The DNA here is from genome assembly GCF_951802725.1 of Rutilus rutilus. NCBI lineage: Eukaryota > Metazoa > Chordata > Actinopteri > Cypriniformes > Leuciscidae > Rutilus > Rutilus rutilus. The sequence continues at coordinate 25,294,143 of NC_140223.1, forward strand.
CATTTTTAATGACGCTGTCCCAACAACCCTTTCAACTGGCGTATCGTAATGTGTGTGCGCTTTATTGTATATTATATAACTATATATGACAACATATCATTGTATTGATTTTTTATAGAATACATAACGATACATAGATAAATAAAACAAACAGTCAAGTAATAATAAACATAAAGAAAAACAACACGTTACCTGTCTAAAGAAGAAAAATATTGAATGTCTAAATAACGTGAAACAAGGCAAAAACAGCACATGATAGTAAACGTCTCATCTCAATAACCACTGTAAGCTGATAAAATAAGTAGACTACATCTCCGTTAATGTAATTGACATTAAATAAAAGATAAACCTATGTGGGAGAAAATAGCAACAAACGTACTCGGTTACTAACGTAACCTCGGTTCTCTCTAGAAGAGGGAACGAGTACTGCGTAAGATATCTTACGCTAGGGGAAAATCCTTTTCCGCGAGATATTGAAGCCAAAAATTATCCTTAATTTTGTAATAATGCAAAACGCGTTGCAGCAGCAATGCAGACATAGGCGAGACAGCTCGCGCGCCTATTGGCTGCTCTGCGGCAACTGCAGCAGCCTATCGAGCGAGGCCTGGCGTGACGTCAGACCCAATCAGGGCACTTCGCGCCCGCTGCGTCACGTCCCGCCGAAATGGGCGTGGTCTAGGCCTATAAATATCGCTCGCAGGCAGCTATTATCTGGTTTTTCATCATCGAAGCAACCAGAGCGTGTGCATGCACGGCAAGATACGCAGTACTCGTTCCCTCTTCTAGAGAGAACCGAGGTTACGTTAGTAACCGAGTACGTTCTCTTACGAGAGGTCTCTCGTACTGCGTAAGATATCTTACGCTAGGGGACCCAATGTAAAACGCCGTGCATGCTGAGATCTGACACCAAAGACCCAAGGGCGAAAGTCCGGGGTACATATAGTGCACAATCACTCAGGGAACTCACAGGGAGTCCGGGAAGAGGGAGGGGTGCAGCCTCACTCTTCCACATATAGCAGCGTCGATGGGACGCGAATTTCATCATACAGACAGGGCGGGGTACGGCCTGAACTGATGGGGAAATGTGGGTCTTACACAGTTTGCCCAGCTTTATACTGTCGAACATTGAGCTGTGCTCAGCAGACGCAGCATTCTGAGCTGATCGCATCAGGTCAGATAATACTGGTAAATCTAGACCGACAGCAGCCTGGCCTGCAGGGCGGGAACCTCTAGGTTATTAAACCTTATAAATGTAGACGGGGAGGCCCAGCCTGCCGCCATACAAATATCTTGCAAGGCAATCCCACTTGACCAGGCCCACGAAGAGGCCATACCTCTCGTGGAGTGCGCTCTGACACCCAATGGGCACTGCATGCCCTTGGAGGCGTATGCCAGCGCTATAGCATCAACTATCCATCTGGATAGGCTCTGTTTCGACGCGGCTAGTCCCTTAGAACGTCCGCTAAACAAAACAAAAAGCTGCTCCGTCTGTCTGAAAACAGACAAGCGAGACACATAAGCTCGTAATGCCCTGACTGGGCAAAGGAGGCTCGCGTCTTTTTCCTCATCAGGGACCGGTAGGGCTGACAGGGAGATAACCTGCGCCCTAAACGGTGTGTTGAGGGATTTTGGAACATAACCGTGCTTAGGTTTGAGTATAACTTTTGAGTCATTGGGCCCAAACTCCATGCACGCCGCGCTCACAGAGAGCGCGTGCAGATCCCCTATGCGCTTCACTGAAGCGAGAGCCAGCAAAAACACCTTCTTGAAAGACAGGTGTTTCAAATCGATTGACTGTAAAGGCTCAAATGGCGCACCTTTCATGGCTTCCAGAACCGTAGAAAGGTCCCATACGGGGACTGAGGGAGGTCTGGGAGGATTCAGTCTCTTAGCCCCTCTAAGGAAGCGGATGACTAAATCGTTCCTTCCTATTGACTGACCAAGCGTTGTTTCTGAGAACGCTGCTATAGCCGCCACATAAACTTTGAGCGTGGAGGGGGCCCTGCCCCCATCCAACAGCTCTTGTAGGAAGGAAAAGCACCTCCGTCACACCACAGTTTGTGGGTGACACACCACGGGCTGTGCACCAGCCCGAAAACACCGACCATTTCGAAGAATAGAGTCGTCTTGTAGACGGAGCTCTAGCCTGCGTGATCGTGTTTAATACTCCTTTAGGGAGTCCAACATGTACCCGTTGATGGCCCAGACATGAAGGGACCATAGTTCCGGGTGAGGATGCCAGATCGAGCCGCGGGCCTGTGAGAGGAGATCTCTCCTCATTGGTACTGGCCACGGGGCAGTACTTGCTAACTGCATCACGACTGGGAACCAAGGTTGGTTTTTCCAGAACGGTGCTACCAGCAGTACTGAGCATCCTTCTTCCCTGATCCGTTCTATCACCTGAGGCAGGAGAGAGACGGGGGGAAAAGCATAGAGCGGGCGGCGGGGCCACACATGGGCCAGCGCGCTCCTGCTCTTGGAGAATTTTTTTTGACAGTGAGCGTTTTCTTGAGACGCAAACAGGTCCACTTCCGCTCTGCCAAATTTCTTCCACAGCAGATGGACTGTCTGTGGGTGTAGAGACCACTCGCCTGCCGGAACATTGTTCCTGGACAGTCTGTCCAGTCCTATATTCAAGATCCCTGGCACGTGCGCTGCTCTGAGCGAGCGCAGGTTGCACTGAGCCCATACCAGGAGGCGTTCTGCCAGCCTGTACAGTTTCTCGGATCTGATGCCGCCCTGGCGATTTATGTAGGACACCACAGACATGTTGTCCGAACGGACCAAGACGTGGTGACCTTTTATTTGGGGACAAAAACGCGTCAGCGCGTTGTCTACTGCCAGCCTTTCGAGGCAGTTTATGTGCAGGAGCTTCTCCCGTTCTGACCATTGGCCGAAGAACAGTCTGCCCTCGAGCAGCGCTCCCCATCCCGAGGTGGACGCGTCCGTGGACACCACTTTCACCCTCGAGGAAGTCCCCAGGCTTACACCTGATTGGTACCAGTCGTTCGCTTTCCAGGGTTTCAGAGCTGTGACGCACTTCTGATTGACCCTGAGGCGAAGCAAACCGGGTGCCCACGCTTCGCGTGGGACTCGCGCTTTCAGCCAAAACTGCAGCGGGCGCATGCGGAGCAGGCCCAGCTGGAGCACTGACGATGCTGAGGCCATGAGACCTAGCATCTTCTGAAATCTCTTGAGCGGGACAGACGCGCCGCAGCGAAAAGAGTTCGAAAGAATGTCTACCGCGCGCTGTTGTGATAGTCGCGCTATCATGGATAGTGAGTCCAGTTCTGTGCCCAGGAAAGATATTTTCTGACTGGGTGACGGAGCTCTTCGCCCAATTGACACTCAGACCCAAATCCTCGAGGTGATCGAGTAAAATGGTCGTGTGTTCTATGAGCACTGCGCGAGATTGCGCTAGAATCAGCCAATCGTCCAAATAGTTTAGCACTCGCATGCCTCTCATTCTGAGGGGTGCGAGCGCCGCATCCATGCACTTCGTAAATGTACGGGGTGCCAGGGACAAGCCGAACGGCAGGACTGTGTACTGATATGCCTGGCCCTCGAAGGCGAATCTCAAATATCGCCTGTGACGTGACGCTATCTGTATTTGAAAATACGCGTCTTTCAGATCTATTGACACAAACCAATCTCCTTGGCGAATCTGCACAAGGATTTGCCTGGTCGTGAGCATCCTGAACTGTCGCTTCACAAGCACTTTGTTCAGTTGCCTTAGATCTAGTATGGGTCTGAGACCCCCGTCTTTTTTCGGTACCAGGAAGTATCTGCTGTATAGCCCTCCTTCGCTCTGAACTTGAGAGAGAGGCTCTATGGCCCCTTTGCTCAATAGTTTCGTCACTTCGGCTCGAAGTAGATGTGCTACTTCTGTTTTTGCCGTGGTCTCGACGCGCGCCACATAGCGGCGAGGGCGTCGGCGAAACTGCAGCGAATAGCCTCTTTCTATAATGTTCAGCACCCACTTCGAAACCCCGGGTAGCTTTGCCCATGCGTCTGCATGGATAGCTAGGGGTTGCGTTGAATACGAAGCGCGCTCCGCTCGCTCAGCGATGGAGAAGCTTCGGCGTGCTGTAACACAAGCATGGCGCTCGTGACATTTGAGGCATGGGGCGCGCTGATAACAGCGGGCAGATTGCCCGTGCTCGACTCCTCTGCGGTGGTCAACCGCAAGGGGGAGGGCTGGGCGGTTCCCGTAGGAACTGTCATGTCTATGTGTGAATGTGGGCGCGGGACAGCGGGCACATATCACACCGAAAGCATCGTTCGCTTGAGTGAAGCGAGTGCACGTTGGTTTTGTTTTTACAGAAACCGTGAGACATGCATAACGTGGTGTTAGTGGGCACTGGGTAGTGGGCACATTCACCATGTTTGAAGCGCAATCGGTCTGAGTCGATTCATGTGCGCAAGCCCTGTGTGACGGGCTGTGCTTGTGTGTAGAGATGGGCACTGGGCAGTGGGCATTCTTTCTACACATAAAGCACCATCGGCCGTGGCCGAGACACCAGAAAAATTCATGCTTATGGGATTTATCTGGGTAGCCGTAAAAACGGCGTTTGTGTGCAGGCAAGCGGGTGACAGAACCGACTTGTTTACTGCAGGATACACTGGAACAGTCACATTTACTGGAACTGAACGAGCGAGAAGTTGCCATAGAAACAGAGAGCGTCAACATGCTGGCGTTTATCACAGGCCTGCGTGCATTACAACAGGCTTGTTCACTGCAATATTGACATTTCCAGTCGCCTGAGTTCCAGAGGGGAATGGGAAATGTATAGGAAAAAGGAGGTTGGTCCGTCCGCAGCGGGACCAGAAAAACTCCCTTTTTTTTTCCTTACGCCAGTGACGCACGGAACACCATAGAAACGGTGTTTGGGTGCAGGCGAGCGAGTTGTACAACGCGCTCGTTGGCTGCAAAATACACATCTGCAGTCGCCTTTTCAGGGAACTGACAGAGCGAGCATTGACGGCATAATTTTATCTGCCGGTAGACCCGGGGATCGAACGCGGGTCTCTCGCGTGCAAAACCAGAGTGTCTGCCACTGGGCCACAGGGGGAGACACATTATAACTCAGTTAGCGCGAGTATTATAAGTCTCGGAGAAGGATGCCAGGTGAGTCCTCAGAGTCACCATAGGCAGTAACTAGCTCGCAGTGAGGGCAGTCGCCGTCAGCGAGCGCGAGAGCTGCGTGATCAGGAAAAGAGTGCAATGGGAGTGTGTGTCGCGGCGGCGAGCACACACACATACATAAACACAGTAGCAGAGAAAGGATATAACGCCGGATAGCGCAGCAGGAAGGCAAGGAAGGCGGCGCGGCCAGCGACTTCAGTGACTCGTCCCGCTGAAGGTGCTCTCTTTCAGACGGCGCAGCTTCTTATCCAGCTCCAGCGATGCGTGTGCTTCGCTTGAAGGATGAAAAATCAGATAATAGCTGCCTGCGAGCGATATTTATAGGCCTAGACCACGGCCATTTCGGCGGGACGTGACGCAGCGGGCGCGAAGTGCCCTGATTGGGTCTGACGTCACGCCAGGCCTCGCTCGATAGGCTGCTGCAGTTGCCGCAGAGCAGCCAATAGGCGCGCGAGCTGTCTCGCCTTTGTCTGCATTGCTGCTGCAACGCGTTTTGCATTATTACAAAATTAAGGATAATTTTTGGCTTCAATATCTCGCGGAAAAGGATTTTCCCCTAGCGTAAGATATCTTACGCAGTACGAGAGACCTCTCGTAAGAGAACGTTTTAGCTCGTTACCGATGTTAATGTATGTCTCAGTCAAAATGCCGAAGTTACCTGCGTGTCAACCCCCCTCCTTCCTTCAACCAATCAACGCGCCCCTCATTTGCATTATTAAAATGAGCGTCCACGACAGCCAAAACATCGCATTGATCTCGCGAGACAATAATGCCTTCAGAAATAAGGGTAAAAGTAGGTCTGTGTTTATTTTTTTTTCCACTTTTCTTTTTTAGAAGGGCCTGAAAGACTATAATACAGCAGTAGGTATCCAATGTAATACTAGGTTATGACTCCTTTAACCAACTCTCTCATTGTAGTGCATTAAAAGTCCTTTATTAGATGGTTTGATCTATGTAATATTTTAAGTTAAAGCTAGATATGGTTATATATATATATATAGTTAAAGCTAAAACACTGTAATAGGCTGATTATTTTTGTTTTATAGGTTATTATAATCTTTTTTTAGTGTTGCATTTGACAAGGATGACATCTTCAAGTCTTTAATGTCAGTCCATGCATTTCACATATGATTTTGGCCAGGCTTCTTGGCAGATTTTTCTTAGGATAATGGATTATTCTTGAGCACCAGGATTAAAATACTGCATGTACTTCATGGTTGGATGAGTCGTATGGATTAGTTTTTAAACTGTAGCATTTTAGGACAGTCAGTATCTTTTTCTTAAGATGCTAATGATGTTAATTTATCCTTGCCCTTGTCCATTGTCCTGAAAATAAGCTTCTATTTCTATAATAAGTATTTCCTTCCATATTGTGCTGTTCATGATTGTCCTCTATTTTAATAAGGTGTGCCATCCTTGCTGATGAATAGCATCTCTACAGCGTTGTGCTTCAACCAACATCATTGTATTGGAGGTATTGTTGTTTGTTGTTGTGGGCACTTTTAGATTTGCCACACATATTGTTTTGGCTAGAAAAGCTTCTCCCTTTGCAACTGGGTCACTATTATGCTTTTCGAGCAAAAACCTTGCCAAACTCCAGAAAGGATTTCACACGGTTCTTCTCTGCTACTGAAGCTCTGTAGCTACTTCAAAGTGATCATAGGCCTCTCTGTAGCCTCTCTCCCAAGCGTTTTTCCTCGTGCTCAGAGGATTTTCAGGAAAGACCTTTTCCTCGACAATGTCTGGGTCATTTGATGTAGCTTCCATTTCATCATGATTGAACCAACAGCGGATGCTCCTATTGTTTTATACCCTTCTTCATGATTTATGCATTTGTTTTTCTCTCCCAATTGGAATATTCTTTAGTGTTTATTCTCATAGCTGTCCTTCACATTTGAGATCTGAATAATAACAAGGGCTTAATTGTGTGGTTTCTATTCGGCAAGTGTGGCTATTTCAGCTATTCACAGTGAGATGGCAATTGGAAAGCAAATGCATTCTCATTAAGACAATTGTTTTCATCACGAAACGCTTGTCAACACAGGCTCTGAATACCAGTGTTATTTTAGTTGTATTACAATAAATAAACTTTTATCCCAGTACTTCTTGCTGTCATTTAGGAATAAGATTGCATGGGTGTTTGAATCGAGATTGTGATCTTTTATCGATTAATTGTGCAGCTCTACTATTATGGTTATTATTAATGTATTGAATTTGATTTTTAGATTTTCTGTTTTTATTTTAATTTCAGTTAAAGTTTTAGTAATTTTGTTGTGTGTTTTGGTACCTTTTAATTTTTTTTAATGTCTATAGTTTTTATAAATTTTTAGTAGGCCTATATCTTTCATGTTGCTTTGGCTACTAGCTGAAATAAAATACTTTTTTCATATTTTATTTTATTTTTTTATTTTATTTTATTTATTAGTTAACGTTTATTTTATTAAATATTATTTTAGTTTTCTGTTGTAGTTATAATAATAATAATAACCCTGTTGAATACTCATTCAATGTTATGCATAGTAATTTATTTTTTAGTTCATCAAATTAAATTAATTTCTAGCTGAATTTCTAGCTGAAATTAAAAAAAGTTGTAATTTTTTTTTTTTTTTTTGTTAACAATATTTTATTAAATATTGTTTTAATTATTATAATAATAATAACCCTGTTGAATACTTATTCAAGTGTATGCATTTTTACAAATATTTCATAGCATAGAACAATGTCACTAATTCAGTATTTCAGTAAACTGTGAAAATGTGTAACTTTTTATTTAAGTTAAATAAAAATATTGTTGGAGTAGGTTATAAAAGAAAATACCATTTCAGTCTTTCTATTTCAAAATGTCATGTTTAATTCAGTGTGTTACTTTGCAATAATTTGTGAAATTTATAAAAATGGTTTCAAATTCAATCCTATATCAAATATATACAGTGTACAGCAATATTTGGACACTTAATTCACAATTAAACATTTTATGACAAAATATCAAATAAAGCGGCATTTATTTTAAAGAATTGTAGCATATTTAATACTATAATTTGTTATTTCATTTGTAATGCAATGATATTCAGATATTTTTGGTGACTTTTGTGTCATTCATTTTTTGGGCCGCTGTATAGTGAAATGCAGTGTACCGGTATATATGTTTCATCAGATGAATTTAATCCATCTTTTCCCATTTCTAACCAGGTACCACCCATCCTGCTCGATAAACAGTTCTCAGACTTCACTCCTGACATCACCCCCATCATCCTGGCTGCCCACACCAACAACTACGAGATCATCAAGATGTTGGTGCAAAAAGGTGTGTCGGTCCCCCAGCCTCATGAGGTGCGCTGTAACTGCATAGAGTGCGTCTCCAGTTCGGACGTGGACAGTCTGCGACACTCGCGCTCCCGGCTGAACATCTACAAGGCCCTAGCCAGCCCCTCTCTCATTGCCCTATCCAGCGAGGATCCTTTCCTCACCGCGTTCCAACTCAGCTGGGAGCTCCAGGAACTCAGCAAAGTGGAAAACGAGTTCAAAACTGAATACGAGGAGCTCTCCCGTCAGTGCAAATGCTTCGCGAAGGATCTCCTGGACCAGACCCGGTCCTCACGCGAGCTGGAGTTGATCCTCAATTTCCGTGATGATGTCAACCTGCTGCAGGATGAGGCCAATAATGAGCTGGCTCGCCTGAAATTGGCTATCAAATACCGCCAAAAAGAGGTACCGTTCTGTTTTGAAGATGATGTATTTTCTTACAATGGTTGCATTTACAAGCACAAACCCATCACCAAACATATTTTTAAATTTGCTTTAATACTAACTGGTTTCAGGATCATTTATATATATTTTCGAAACCTGCTTGAATTGTTGAAGAAATGTTGCACATTTAAATATAGTTTTGTGATCATTCAAACTTAAGTAGTCTAGTGTGCGGGATTTATATTTTTCTAATTTATATCGTAATTTCATCCAATGTACCATACAATTAATTATTGTGCAAGACTCTTTTTTTCTTTTTTTTTTGGAAACCTGAAACTTTTGTTCGATGTTTTGCTTACTTTTATTATATAATACAGTGACATTCATATGTTTATGTGTAACTAAAATATCCAGATATTTTGGGGCTTTTTATGCACTGTAAAACATTGTTGGTTCAACTTAAAATAGTAAGTTACCTGGTTGCCTTAGAATTAAGTTCATTGAAATTAAAATACAAGTTATACAATTAAGTAGATTGGTTTAATACAAAAAAAAAAAAAAATCTAAATATGTTATCTGAAACACATTAATTATCCAAGGTGATTTGACAAAAGATAAAAACAAATAACAAACCATGAACATGATTTTTTTTTTTTTTTTTTTTTTTACAGTGTGGGTAAAATACTTCAATTTAAAGAGAAAAAAAATGCTAATTACTTCTTGCTGATTGTGATTAACACTCTCCCTAAGATTGACTAAGCTTAAAGGTTGTATCAGCGATTTCAGGCCCAAAAAAGGCACAAACATAAATGATCACATTCATCTAATCTTTCCTAACGATCCGCTAGCTGCCCGTCCCATAAGCAGGCCGTCAAAAACCGCGTCTCTGTAGGCAGCCTAGGGTCTGAGATCTGCACACAAAAACAATTGGTTTCACCAACCACTCAAAACCAAAATAAATAGTGTTCCAACCAATCACTGACAACCAGTGCAACGCGTGCAGTCAGGAACCAACAACCAACGCGTGCAGCCGTGCACGAGCGCAAAACCTCACAACACCCACCCCCTGTCGGTGATTGGTTGGAACACTATTTATTTTGGTATTGAGTGGTTGGTGAAACCAATTGTTTTTGTGTGCAGATCTCAGAGCCTAGGCTGCCTACAGAGACAGCTAGCGGATTGTTAGGAAAGATTAGATGAATGTGATCATTTATGTTTGGGCCTTTTTTGGGCCTGAAATCGCTGATACAACCTTTAAGGACAAATGAACTTTTTTCCACATGTATTGTAATGTTAAGAAGGTCCTCTTAGCAATACTTGAGGGGTGCCAGATGAAACTCAAGCCTCTATTGTGCATTCATTTAAAAGCACTGAAGTGTTACAAGCCCAAACTAAAAATCGGGTAATTTTCTTCACACTTGAAAAGGTCATCACATGCCTCAGCGCTGTATAGATCTCTTAAAAGATGCCCTTTTGACCTGTGATGACTTACTGCAGTGTAGGAGAGAAGAGTTAATCCACTTTCAGCATGTAGTGTGGGTTCATATAGCTACTAATTACTTTGCCTCTTGGATCAAGTCTGTACACGTTTCATTGCTTTGTTCAACAATAGTCCACATCCAGAAGCCATGTTCACAGCCCTTCTGCTACTTTGTCATTTTTTTTAAATGCAATGTGAAAATGAAGAATCATAAATTCCAAATGCATTTTAAATTCAATTACAGAAATTATATACATATTAAACAGCAATTCGTGACATATCCTGCAGCCATTTTGCTCAAATAATTTTGCCGCCTTTTGCCAGTACTTTAGGATTTTTTTAGATGAATTATTTGTTTTGTTTTGTTTTGTTTTGTTTTGTTGCTTACTGTATGCGAGTCAAATCACCTTTATTTTTATATAGCGCTTTATACAGTACAGATTGTTTCAAAGCAGCTTCACAGAAAACAATAATTCAATGATGCAAACATAATTCAATTCTGCTGTAATGCAGCTCTAAAAAAAGACAACAGTAAACTGTCATTATTCAGTAAAGTACATTGTGTAAAGTACATCAATTATGAAACGAGTTCAATTCAGCTATAAAGCAGCTCTGCAGAAAACAGTGATGTCATCATCCAGCTAAGCTGAGTTCTCAGCCAATAGTTTCAGTGCAGTCAAATCATTAATATTGAATGTGAGTTGCATAATTATCCATTGGTCATAATCTTCTCAACCCGTGATCATGTTAGACATGAAACCATTCAGATTAAATGGCATTTGTTCCAGTAGTCACACAATCATTGGAAATGGCAGAGACAGTCACACCGGCACTAATCGTATTACTCTAAATGTAACTAGAATGTATCCAATTAAGCATGTGAATATCCACTATACAATCAGAGATCAGATCAGAAGCAGCATGCTTTGTATTACCTCAGATGTTCAAAGTTTGTATAACATGATGGCATGGTGGTCTGACATCTGCAGAAGATCTGCTAAGAGCCTATACATCACAGCCAAACCTCCTTAAAGAATCTGATGGAGTGGGAAATGATAGCATGTTTTGTGAAGGTAAAGCATTTTGTGCTTAAATAGTTCATAACTCACATAAAGGTCCATGTGATGTAGATTTTGTCACTTTTTCCTCACTTTTCATATTCCGGTAAATTCATTTTATTTGTTGTGTGAATATTTCAAGCTGTTGTAAGTTTAGTTCTGAAAGCCTCCATTATGAAAAAGAAACAGGAGAAATGAACTTGGTCCTGTATAAAGTCAGTTGGCATGTTTTTAAAAAAATTTTACTGGTTGCTGTAGAGTGCAGCAGTAAAACAGTACACGTTCTGACAGTGTTTGCTTAGCATGTTTCTTTTTATTTGAAGTGGCGTCCCTATTTGTCCCGTTGAGGTGTATTAAGGTGATGTTGTCAATTGCACAGCAGCCCCGTGACAGAGTTCTTTATTTGATCTGAAGAACAGATTGTACCGTGCTAATCGGCCCTGACGGAGAACACTTAAACTCATCTCAGACTTGACCTCATCGCCTTCAGAACGACTGGCTCGGCTGTAATGAGGATGCATTTGTTTGTAATTTGGTTAGGCGCCCTCCCACTTCCGCTTGACATTTTAGATGCTTTGTTAATGGCTTTGGGCTGATCACAGGAGACAAGATGAAGAGGATGAGGGAGAAGAACAAATAAGCAGCTAGAACAAGAGTCAATATATGGCTGCGAGTTGCTGTTTCAGGGCCAAGCACATAATTAAAAAATAATGATTATTAATTTTTTTTTTCTGCACATTTTTTTTTTTTTTCTGCACATTTTTTTAAGAACTTTTTTAACAATCAATTGTCACAACTGTTTGCTGGAACATCAGAACTTAATTGCTTGTGTTGTGCCAGTAAATTGGACAATGCCACCTAAATAAAAAATTGTTTTTGTCATCACACTGGTCAAAATGTTTAGATGTATTTTTCTCCCTGGAAATATTTGTTGAATGGGTCATTTGGCATGTGATGGCTCACACAATGAAAGAATGTTTAGTTGCGAAGAGTTTGACAGTTTCAATGAGAATCAACTTCTGATCAACAAGCCATGTGCATTTAGCTTCTGTGCAAATTGTAGACAATTGTACTTTTTTGCACACACGCCAAAACGCATGCAGTTCTAAATAAGAAATTCAAATCAGATCTTATTGCTTTGAGAGAGAAAAAATCGTATTCGAGAATTGAGTCAAAGCGATTGAGGAAAAACTTTAATATAACTTAGAGTAGGTGGCTTATAGTGCATACTTGGTCATATACTGAATTACTTAATTCATTCTGCATCCTTATGAATGATATAGTGGATGTGTTAGAAAGGGTTATTATAATTTTTAATTTTGTTCTCATTTTGATTTTACATTTTACATTTACATTTTAGTTATAGTTTAGTTTTTTTCTGTATTTTATAGTTTTCGGTTTTATCTTAGATATAATATTTATAACTTGTATTAACAAAATGTCTAAGAAAGGACATGAATAATACAAATTTTTTAGCGTTTCACAACGTCTATGCCTTTGGATCTTGGCATCTAAATGGCTGCTTTGTTTGTTTTTTTGGCTACAAAAATATGATTGTCAAATCACGTTACAAACCTTTGTGTAAGTGTTTGACTGCCATGCAGTATGAAGCAGCATGCTGACTATATTGTGTTGGAGGCTCAGCAGTCTGAATGGGAATAAATGAGAGAAACTCAGACCTCCTGCCTTACTGTTCATGTTCACTTCATCATTCTGACTTTATTAGACACTAATGCTCACTTTACATGGGTATATCCTGGAGTCTGGCTTTGGGGAAACTGCTGAAAACACTGATGTATAGTTTGCTTGTGCTGTAATTTAATTTTACTGACAGTTTATGGCTCAGTTAGACTGGAATACATGGCGTAATGATGTTTCTTTGAGTTGATGTTCCTATGTCATTAAAACAAAACAAAAAATATGCCAAAGTAATATATGTACACAGACATAAAATTCTAGTAAGTCTTGTAAATGGTAAAAATGGAATATTCTGGGAAATCTGACCGGAAAATTCCTGATTTGCCAGCTTGCTTCCCAGACCACCTGTTCATACTTGGATAGTAACGTATGATTTCCCTGTATTCTCCTCTCTTCTTTTCTCTCTCAGTTTGTAGCTCAGCCAAATTGCCAGCAGCTGTTGGCCTCTCGCTGGTATGATGAATTTCCTGGCTGGAGGAGACGTCACTGGGCTGGCAAGTTCATCACCTGTGTCTTCATCGGCCTCCTATTCCCCCTGCTCTCCCTGTGTTACCTGGTGGCACCCAAGAGCCGCTATGGCCTCTTCATCCGCAAGCCTTTCATCAAGTTTATTTGCCACACCACCTCTTATTTGACCTTCCTCTTCCTCCTGCTGCTGACCTCCCAGCACATAGTCTCTAACAATCCTGATCGTCAAGGACCAAAGCCCACCACGGTGGAGTGGATGATCCTACCCTGGGTTCTAGGTAACACCACATCCCTACAGAACTGATATGATTTCATAATCTGGTCCTAAACTGAGCTACTGTATTTGTTTGTGTATTAGTATACACTAGTGCAGGGGCCCTCAGACCTTGATTATCTGGTTCAGGTGTGTTTAATTGGGGTTGGAGCTAAACTCTGCAGGACAGTGGCCATCCAGGACTGAGTTTGGACACCCCTGCACTAGTGCATGGAAAAGTTTATAAATGTCTAAAAGAATTTGAGATAGAATTGTGATTCAATACTTTAAAGGCAAAAATACCAAAATATTATAGTAACAAATTATAATAATAATAATGACCCTTTACAATAATGTTTAATTCATTAACATTTTACACTATTCTTTAAGGTTAATGCTACTATTCAAACGTTTTGCTGTATTTATTTGATCAAAATACAGTAAAACAGTAATAATGTGAAAAATATTACAAGTAAAAAAAATTCTTTTCTTTTTTTAATACATTTTATGTCATTTATTCCTGTGATAGCAACGCTGAATTTTCAGCATCATTACTCCAGTCTTCAGTGTCACATGATCCTTCAGAATTCATTCTAATATGCTGATTTGCTGCTCAAGAAACATTTCTTATTTCCATCAATGTTGTAAACTTTTGTGCTGCCTAATATTTTTGTGGTAATCGTGATACGTTTTTTTAGGATTCTTTGAGTAGAAAGTTCAAAAGAACAGCATTTCTTTTAAATAGGAATCTGTTGTGACATTATAAATCTCTTCACTGTCACTTTTGATCAAATGTGTCCTTGCTGAATAAATCATAATACATGCATTTTAACTTAAGACATGTGTAATGTTAAAAAATGTATTAGTACATATACAAATTAACATTACCCATTAATATTAATAAATATATATATTTTTTAAATAATTTTTAGTTTGATACCTAATTCATTAACTAATAAAATAGTTTATTGTATAAAGTTACAACTAAAATAAACAACTAAAATAATACAAATCCATTTTTGTTGTAAGTAAAATAAGATAAAATTGCAGTTTTACTATATGTTCTCTATGCAACATTTGCAAGATTCATCTTGGGCCAGTTCTTTGAACATGAACCAACAAAATCTCTTGGCTGCTCTTGCAGGATTCATATGGACTGAGATCAAGCAGATGTGGGATGGTGGATTTCAAGATTACATGCATGACTGGTGGAATCTTATGGACTTTGTGATGAATTCCTTGTATCTTGCAACCATCTCACTGAAGATTGTTGCATATGTCAAGGTATGTTACATCAATCACTGGTGGGAATCACTTTGGAATGGAACTAGAGTAAGTTACTCTTCCTTCTTTCCTAACAGTACAGTGGTTGCAAACCCAGGGAAACCTGGGAAATGTGGCACCCCACATTGGTGGCTGAGGCAGTGTTCGCCATTGCCAACATCTTCAGCTCTCTACGCCTCATCTCGCTTTTCACCGCCAACTCTCACCTAGGTCCTTTGCAGATATCATTAGGGCGGATGCTCCTGGACATCCTAAAGTTCCTGTTCATCTACTGCCTGGTGTTGCTTGCCTTTGCTAATGGACTCAATCAGCTTTACTTCTACTACGAGACTAGTGATGGCATGAACTGCAAAGGCATTCGCTGCGAACGTCAAAACAATGCTTTCTCAACGTAAGTCTCGGAAAAGGCCTAATATCTAAATTCCTAATACCTCATATCTCAATGCATAATTTATCTATTTTCATTGTCTACTACACCTGCATTTTTATTTTTATAAATCAGCTGAATTCGAAATAGTTAGTCATTCCGGCCCCTAGGTTACAATGAAAGCTGAAAAGTTGTGTATAAGTTGCAGCTGCATATCCTAATTTTGTTTGTATTCCATTTGTAGGCTATTTGAGACCTTGCAGTCTTTGTTTTGGTCAATTTTTGGATTGATCAGTCTGTATGTGACTAATGTCCAAGCTGACCACAAGTTCACAGAATTTGTGGGCGCCACAATGTTTGGGACCTATAACGTCATCTCCTTGGTGGTCCTCCTCAATATGCTTATTGCCATGATGAACAATTCATATCAACATATCGCTGTAAGTCCTTTCTGAGGTCTGACCTGAGCACTTGTAGATATATCTTCATAATGTCCTACTCTAGGAAATTGTTGCATATTACACCGTATTTTCTGAAAAAATAAGGCACATATGATTATCGCACTGGGTCAAATTGCACAGACACAGTAAGTCACATCAGTGTTTAAGTCACATTTTATTGTTATATTCAGAAATTATGTGAAATACCATATTAAATATTTACAGACAGTAACTATAAACAGTGTTGGGGGTAACTCGTTACAAGTAACTTGAGTTACGTAGTCAGATTACTTTTTCAAGTAACTAGTAAAGTAAAATTTACAACAAAATATCTGAGTTACCTTTTCAAATAAGTAATGCAAGTTACTTTGTTTACCCATTTATTGACTGACAGTTCTCTTGTCCCCATGTTGAGAGAAATCGAAGTGAAGAGGCTTTGTGTGTAAACATGGTTCTTGTAGTTCTAGACTAAATGTGAGCTTGCATTTACTCATCTCATTTGCACGAAAAAGATTCAATATTCCTTAAAAATAAATAAAATCAGAAAACAATGCAGAATCAGAATACTATGCAAACATTTTTATGCATTTAATCTCACTTTATTGACCAATGTATTTGCTTCTGACCTTCGATGATTCAGTTAAACCATAAGCAAAAATGACTATAGATTTTTTTTTTTTTTTTTTTTTGGTAAAGTAAGTGTTAAATTTTTTTCTCCTGCATCCTATTCTTCCGTTAACCAGAATGGCTGCACAGCTGAAAGGTTTGTTTGAGCTGTGCCCTCTACTGTACAATTTGCATTTCCTTCAGCCTGAGGCTTATTATTTCACTTTTGGTGGGAAAAGGTCTTTACATTTGCCAAAAAATACCACTTTTTTTGTTATTAAAAAACAAAGCCCAGCCCAGGTGGAAAAAAGTAACGCAAAAGTAACTTAACACATTACTTTTCTTAAAAAGTAACTAAGTAATGCAATTTTCAAAGTAACTTTCCCCAACACTGACTATAAACATATATTTTAGTTCTCTCACTGCATACCAAATCCTTTAAATTTAACAGTATTCAGAGCAGCACAAGATGAAAAATATAAGTATAAAACAAACATAATTTATAGTGGAATAGTGGAAGGACAAGCCTAAACAAATTTATTTAAAGCAAAACTGAAAACTACTGGCATGTGGGAAACTGACATTCCTCTCTTATTCAGCACAAATCCAAATTAATTTTTTTAGATTAGTTGCATTATATAAGTATTTCTGGAATATAAGTCATAGTACGTTTTAGATGATAAAAAAAAGACGTGACTTATATTCTGGAAAATACGTCACTTTTGTATGAAAGCATCTGCTGAGAACGTGTACATTTCTCATATTTATGTGTTCTGGCTTTTCTGAAGGACCATGCTGATATTGAATGGAAATTTGCCAGAACTAAATTATGGATGAGTTATTTTGAGGAAGGAGGCACCCTGCCACCTCCCTTCAACATTATCCCCAGTCCCAAATCCATATGTTACCTGATTACATGGATTAAGGTGACTGTGTTCAAGAGGAGGTCAAAGAGGACCGAGACATTTGGGACAATAGGGGTGAGACTCTGTGAAAAACTGTTTATTTTATGTCTCTTCTTCTTTGGTCTTACATCACAGAAATGTGAATTTTATAAAAAAAATTGCGAAAAGGTTAATATTATGTTATAGTTTAAGGGGAATTTCAACTAAATATGTGTCATAAGATGTCTAGTGTGCATGGTTGTCTTTGAATCAGCAGACACTTTAATATTGTTGGGGACAGAGAGAATCAATGCATTACAAATATTCTTCCTTTTGTCCTTTCAGAGAAGAGCTGCTGAAAATGTGAGACTCAACCACCAATACCAGGTAGTTTTCCACTAAAAAATACTTAAAAACTATTTCACCATACAGTTCTTTCTCTATGATTTGATTTCTTTGTCATTGTTCCGTCAATTAATTGTACTGCTATTTCCCTAAATGCAGGAAGTCTTGAGAAACTTAGTAAAACGATATGTGGCCGCCATGATTCGAGACGCCAAGACTGAGGAGGGTCTCACAGAGGAGAATTTTAAAGTAAGCATTGAAAAATTATTTGTCTACAAATAGCTTTGTAAAAGAAATATGGTAACACTTTATTTTGAACATTCTGTTGACTATAAGTAACTTTGCAACTGCATGTCAACTTATTCTAACCCTAACCCCGGTTTCACACCGCAAGCGTCAGCGGCGCTTGAGCAGCGCGTATTTTTTTCGGCGTCCATGTTAATCAATGAGTGCATTCACACCGGGAGCAGGAGCAGCGCGTGAACAGCAGTGCAGCGGGGGTTTCGGCGTCCGGTCTATTTTTTGCTGTGCTGCTCACGCTCAATTAAAGTGAAAGCACACTTTTGATGGACAAAATAAATGTGATTTAACACAAAACGTGCTCAAAATGCACAGAATAAGAATGTCAAGAGTTTTAACAACAATGCCAATGTCTAGTGTTTTAACAATTATGCCAGAAAAGTAAATTAAGTAGGCTATAACAAATATGTGTTTACCCATTTAAATTTTTTAACTATTCATTTTGGATGAAAGTATGGTGTATTATTATAAAAAATAAAATAAAGTCAAACTAGCCACAAAATACAATATAAACTTTATTTGAGTTTATGTAATACTCCAATACACAGACACTATGCTATACAGTATAGGCTCTAGTAAACATGTGCATGCGGCAGATGACGTAAACACAACCTGTATCAATGGATGACACGAGGCTGATCGTGGAGGTCGAGAAAGTGCTTTATGACCCAAAAAACAACACGTTCTAAAAGTAATTAAAACAAAATGTTTAAATACGTACGGCGGTAAAGTAGACCATGAACAACGATTTTAGATAAAACAAACTCTTCCAGGTATTACAAATATTCTGCAAGTTATAATGTATAAAAACAAAAATGTTGAAAGAACTTACCCATTGTTTGAAATGGTTATATTGTCTGCCGAACACGCTTTGCAGCCGCTGCTATGACGCTGTACTTATACGCTTCCAGTGTGAATACTCGCGAGAGTCTGCTGCTGCAGTGACGATGTAGTTGCGCGGACGAGCCGCTCACGCTTGCGGTGTGAAAGAGGGGTTACCCTACCAGTCTACTAACACTCTAAGTTAGTTAGTAGAGTTAGTAGACATGTAGGTGCAATCTTACTTTAGTCAACAGAATGTGTTAAAGGGACCATCAAAATAAAGTGAAACCAAATATATATATATATATACATAGAGAGAGAGATATATAGATATAGATATAGATATAGATATATATTCACATTCAGTCTTGTACTTTACTCTGACACGTATTGGTGTGGATGAAGCATTACATCACAGCAATAGTTTTAAGTTATCAGTGCCATTGTAGAAGTACCCGTATATGATATGACTCTTGATTAATGTATTTTGCAAGTGTCTAATAGTAGAAAGAGATACAATTCTGAGATAAAGTTATATGTGGCGGGTCATGTGATTTCAACATGGCAGCCACCATGAGGTGACCTCTTATAGGTTGAATAAAATATTATTTTCTTTCCTATATCAAATTAGTACACATGTACATTGAAATTAGTCTTCATCTAATTTAAATAAACATTTTAACATGGTTATCAAAATACTAGTCATTGTGAGAAACTTTTTAAATGAAAAACTGCACCTTTAAATAAGCGATTCGATTATGAGACACAAGTAATTGTGGACTGTCATCACTTCAACAGGAGCTGAAGCAGGACATATCTAGCTTCCGTTATGAAGTCATTGGAATGATGAAAGGCAACCAGAAAAGTACTCGTGCGAATAAGCCGGGCACTGCGGCCTCCGATGCTTCTCATCCAGACTGTTCGCTTCAGCATTCCTCGGCTCTTCAGCAGAACAAACTACATTTGTACGATGTCACTGCATCGCTACAGCAACACAACTCTGAGGAGACAAGGGAGTCTCTCGGTTGTCAGGTCAATGGATCACCAGTAGCTTTGATTGACCCGATGCTCAAAGACAAAGCCAGGAAGGACTTCCCTAAAGAGTTTACAGACTTTGGGTTATTCCCGAAGAAACATACCAGTCTCAATCCAAATAAGATCTACTCACTCGCTGAAGAGGCAACAAAGGAATCAGATCCTGATATATTAGACTGGGTGAGAGAGGAAATGGTTGAGAAACCTCTGGCTGGAAAGGTTGAACAGGAAGAGAATGAATCAAAGTGCCTAATGGAGGAAGAGGGAAGTGTGTTGGAGGACCAAGAGAAAGAGCACATTGTATCTTCACATGAACATTAGATAAACAGACCTTTTGTAACCAAGGATTATCTGAATCTCATATTTAGCTGAAGTACTTCTTGAAGTATCCTCTCTTATGCACTAATATGGGCCAGGTTTTGTGAGATGAAATTAGTCTCAGGAAAAGATATTTGCTTGGTTGGTTTTGGACTCAAGAAACTTCCCAGGACTACAGACTCCAAAAGCAACCATAAATCTAGAGGAAGAGAAGTGGAGAAAGCTCGGGAAAGCACTATACACTGACCTGTTAAATAGTATTTTTTATATATATATCATCATCATCATCACATTTTCATTGTGCAGCATCCTTTCACTGTCATTACCGATTGAAAAATAACAATCGTGTTATTCCCTGAAAAAGTGTTAATAATGCCCAGAGAAACTGCCTATTATGGTTGGTATTATTATTATTATTATTATTATCATTATTATTATTATTATATAACATATGTACTACCGTTCAAAGGTATGAAGTGACTTTTTTTTTCAGCAAGGATGCATTAAATTGATCAAAAGTGACAAAAATCTTTAGTAACGTTATAATTGTCTTTACTATTTCAAAGAAATGCTGTTCTTTTTCATATATCAAAGCATCCACAAAAATGTGTCATGGTTTCCACAAAAATATTAAGCAGCACTATTTTTAACAATGATGGTGATCATAATAAATGTTCTTGAGCAGCAAATCATTATTATAATGATTTCTGAAGGATCATGTGACACTGAAGACTGGAGTAATGTTGCTGAAAATTCAGCTTTGATCAAAGGAATAAATTACATTTTATAATATAGTAAAATAGAAAACATTTAAAAATCTTACCGACCCCAAACTTTTGAACGGTAGTGTATAAATGAATAAGAATAGAGTTTAATCGCATTTGAGCTCCAAATGATCTAGATGTAGTTCCACATGATGCACAGCCTAATTTAAAAAGAATAATGACTATGCAATTTAAGTATAGCACTCATAATAGGCTACGGATGTCTATGGGTCAGGTTACCAGATTTCTAAGCACTATCCTCAATATTGTGATGTTGGATAAGGTTCTAACTCTTGAAATGTTCTGTGCTCTTATAAGTTACAGTTTCACCTGACTTTCATGGACCACATGACATTCAGTAATAATTCATCTGTGGTTATTTGAGAAATAAAAACTCTCCTGGCAACATGCTCCAAGTTTCGGATTCTTTGACATCTTTGTGTTCTGCTTACAAAGTCTCCCCACAATTGCTAGCATCTATTTAGTATTTTTTCAATTTCATATTAAGCATGGATTGTAAAACTCGGCTATTAATGCTCAATCTTTTGTTACATTTATTCTAATTTGAAAAACGAAGACATCGTGTAGGCTACTGGAGTTTTCCCTATGCACACAATGTCATCTCTTATTTTCCAGTCTGGAGCGGCTGGTTGCACTATGCTAGCTGATTGATATTGCAGCAGTCAGAGAATCTTTCACTCTCAATAATCGCTTGCTATTTGTCTTTTGTTGGCATGGCAACACAGTGCCCGCTCTTGTTCTTTAATTAATTGACTTCAAAATATAGTTCCTTTATCTGAGGGCACATGCTGTTTTCAATTATAGTGAATCAAATGTCAGCAGATAGTTTCTCAGACTTTGTAAATGTGTTGCAGTGTAGGCCTACGAGGTATTGGTGCAAATTTGCTGTGAATCTATGTTCTAGGAATATTCCTTTTATGTTTTTATATATATTAGTCCAAGAACCAAAACTGTTAGTGGGGATTTAGTTTTGTAATACTCAGGCTATACATACCTCGGGTCTTTAGTGACCCGGGACGTCATTCAGAAGGGTAGGCCTACAAATATCCCGCCAAATGTGTTGCGACCATGGATAAAAAATAATAATAATCACACAACATGCCGTACATGTCCACTAATGACGCGTCCGATTCGCGAACTAATGACTCATTTGAACCGATTCACTTTAATGAATGGTTAAAACAACTGATCTGTCCAACGCTGAACTCAGAAAAATGTCTGAATCGGTGTATAACAAATCGGTAACACTTTACAATAATGTTCCTTTTATTAAAGGAGCTGTATGTAAGATTGTGGCCAAAACTGGTACTGCAATCACTTTCAAATTACTGTAGAGCAGTGTATCCCCTCCCCCTCCCCCCCTGACTCGAGGTTGCCAGATAGGCTGCAGGATCCAGCAGGAACGTAGGCTGACACGTTTGTAGACAGCTGTGGTAACTAGAGCAGAGCTGGCCAAACAACTGACTTCGTGATTGGTAGATAGGTGGAGGGTGGAGCATCAGGCCAAAACACAACATGACAACATCAACATCAGTTGAGGGCTGCAACTTCACTTTTTAAATGACAATATCCTGGCCGGACTACTGTTGTCAGTGATATAAGTATTTGAAATGAACATGATTTCTTAATGTCTAGTGACATATCAGGGCCATTTTATGATTAATTGAAATACATTTCTTACATACAGCTCCTTTAAACTCTAGTTAACTACATTAGTTAACATTTACTATTAATAAACTGCACTTCTACATCATTGATGTTAATTTCAAGATTTAGGCAACTATAGTCTAAATTATTAAAATCAAAAGTTGTATTTGTTAACATAGCCTAGTTAATTCACTAACATAAACAACAATGAACAGCTGTATTTTTATTAACTAAGATTAACAAAGATTAATAAATACAGTAACAAATGTATTGCTCATGGTTAGTTCATGTTAGTTATTAGCCTAATACATTAACTAATGTTAACAAATCAAACCGTATCGTAAAGCAAATTATTTACTCGGGACACCTCTTCAAATGAGAATGTGAGTGTGCTTACCCCAATTTTTATTATTATTATTTTTTTTATTTTTTTTGTAGGCCTAAGAGTGGTTAGCAAGATTTAACCTTACAGTAGGCTACAGTATTTCCAGGTTATTTATGTGACAATGTGTAGGAAAAAAAAGGGCAAAGCAAGTTGCTGTTAGCTAGCTGTTAATTTTATTCAATTGTAGGCTATATGGTTGAAAATGAGACTATTCAAAATAAAGTTTTTTGATATTGATATGATTATATACTGTACCAAAATAATTATTAGAAGGATTTTATCTTACAAAGCTATGAAATAGCTTAAAAAAAAAAAAAAAAAAAAGAGGGCAAAAAAAGGATGACAGTGTCTGTCGGCCACCACGAAGACCATTATTGACCCAGGAAAAACCCTGGATTGGCAAAACATTCATGCATTTAAGGTTTAATCCTTAATGGCACAGATTCAACAAGGTTCTGGAAACATTCCTCAGAGGTTTTGGTCCGTATTGACATGATCGCATCACGTGGTTGCTGCAGATGTGTCGGCTGCACATCCATGATGCGAATCTCCCTTTCCACCACATCCAAAAAGCTGCTCTTTTGGATCTGGTGACTGTGGAGGTCATTTGAGTTTAGTGAACCATATATTGTTATGCAACTTAGTGTTCTTTTTTCAATTTTAACTTTTTGTTGTTCTTTTTGTCCTGTACTTTTCTTTTACATCTCGTGCTCTCCCATCTGTTTACAGCAGAATCCCACCGCAGCTTGAGGGGATTATGTTCATGTTCTGATATTTACTACCAATGTCTTTCAGCTCGTCAGGATAGCATGCAACACGGCTCGTCCAAAACATATAAAAGCACAGACGGGGAGGGGAGGGAAGAGTGAAAGAGTGGGAAGAAAGCATAGGAGCTATTTCCAGATGCGTCTCTTCTGTCTCATGCTACACATTTTCACTTCAGGAACACGTTACTTCTGTGCTATTTATTCTAAATGACAGTTTTAAACATCACATTTTTCGAAAGATGTAGTTGGTGTTTACTAGGATTTATGAGGTCAATCCAGTTGCAGGTCAGAAGCAAGAAAGGCCCTTAAAGGCCTATATCTTTTGTGACCAATGGCAGATGGGATTAGTGTTTGGAAAAACTGGTTATTTATGCTCACTAGCCTACACCTTTATGCCTTTTATAACTTCTGCTGGATGTCCAGGGCCAACAAAGTGCACTTTAAGGGCGGCATCAGGCAGAGAGATGGCTGACTTCAAATTGGGCGACATCCTTAAAAACCATGCATGCTAATATGTCTATACAGTGTGAAGTCAAAAATATATATTTTTTCGTGTTTTTATTTATTTATGTATTGCTGTTGTTGCAATAGCTTTCCACAGGATGGAGCCACTCATTCAAAACGTTCTAAAGGTTGTCAAGATAACATCATCTTTCAAGTTATGTTTGCATCTGGCCACAAGAGTGTGCCAAGCACAGAGACATGAATCTGGATGAAACGACTGTGTCTGATGCTTCAGGGCTTGATTTGTATTTGGTGTCAATATGTGGATACTTGGAGTGAAGCTATGGCGTTATGTAAAACAGATTTATACTTTACTCCAGCAGCCTTCGTTTTGCACAATTTTATTCTTCATGTTTTATTTCTAAAATACTTTACAGTAACAGGTTTACCAACAGACTTCCTTTAAAACAATTTTACATTATATAATATACCTGATTAATGTAGCATGAGGTCGAAAAGTCTGAGACAATAGTGAAAATGTGGGATTTTTTCAAGTGGAAATAAGCTAGATACTGAAAAAGTATGTATCTAGAAATAATCTTTGAATAGATTTAGAAAAAATTGCAATAAAGAAAAGTATGTATAAACCGTAAAATGAAGAAGAAATATTTAAGATTTAAATTTGTGACATTGAGCATGTGATCTTCATACAAAAGGTCAGATGTCCTTGCTTCCATTGAAACAAAATATGCTATTTGGATCATTCTCAATTGCTGCATATACATGATCATCAGTTTTTACACAAACTAGTTTGAGTTCTGCTGTCATACCAAAGACATTCTTAACTTTCTTCTTAACTTTTCACTCAAATAGTTATTCTGATTATATAATTTGGAATGAAAATTTGGAATCAAAAAAGCAAAATAGAAGCATTTCTCAGATTTTTGGACCCTTGGTCATTTAGGAAAACCGCAACATATGTATGCTGCATTCTGCGGATTTTTTTCATATGCAAAATAGCACCAGCACACAACAACAATTATCAATTTATAATATATATATGTATTTTTTTTACGTTCCACACCAGTCCTAATATGGACTAAAAGAGCTCTGCGTGTACTGTATATAATTATTCTTTTGTTAGGAATTCGACAACATTTCCTCCTCACACCTCAGCTCGTTGTTGAATTAATCCTCCATTCTTTGTGTTTTGCTTATTCAGTGTTGGAGGTGAGATCACAGAGACACACTGGTGAACAGGAGAGGCTGGTGCATTGACAGTTTGCCAGTCTGTCCTGCTGCAGAGAGCTGAGCTATAAAAGACCTCTCCCCCTCAGCTGGAGCCCATTCTTGCTCTGAAGTCTCACAGTGGGGAAAGCAGGGATGAAGCGACTCTTTGCAGCTACTTTTGCACTCTTTGTGCTGTCTGCCTTTGACCAGGCAGACTCTTCAGCCTATGACAAGATAGTTGCCCATAGTCGTATTCGAGCAAAGAAAGAAGGGTAAGAGAGATTATAAATTGTATTTATTCAATTTTTAAATTATAAATAGCATATATCATTTAAATATATTTCAATTAAGAATAATATTCATAATTTATATTTAAAAAAATTCAAATATATTTTATAACTATAATAACTATAGTTATTACTTTACATACTATTGCTGTTATTATTATTACTGTATATTTGTATAACTGAATCTTTCTTTGTCTTTGTGCAACAAATATGCAAACTGTGTGAAATTATTTATATTATTAGTATTATTATTTTGTGTAACCAAATCTAGTCAGGTTGATTTGGTATACTAAATAATATTATTGACTTACAAAATATATAAAAAAAAATTATTTACAGTGAAATACTTGATTTTATAAGTAGGTTACCTGACAAAATGTTTTTACATTATTTATTTTTATATATTTTGTAAATGATTTAATCATTCTAAATAATGGCTTTTGTAAATGATTTAATCATTTTAAATAATGTCTGTCAGTGGTTTTTTTTGGGGGGGGGGGTAAAAAAAAAAGTTTTTTAATAAATACAAAGGTCTTAAGAATGGTTTGAAATCGGTCAATTATAGCTCATTGTCTTAATTTTACCTTTATTACATCAAAGTCAAACATTACTGTCCCAGGTTTAAAAGAAAAGCACCATGCTGTCACAAAACAATTTCACACATCTGTTGCACTTTTGGGTCCAATTTTCACTATGAACTAGTTGCTTATTAGCATGCATATATTTCTAGGATATTGGTTTATTAGCACTTATAAAGCACATATTAATGCCTTATTCTCCATGACCATATTCTACATCCCTTAATCCTACAATACCTAAACTGAACAACTAATAATTAAAGAGTTTATTGAGGCAAATAGTTAGTTAATAGTGAGAATTGGACCCTAATCTAAAGTGTGACCTCCCAGCTTTACTCATTTCGTCCTGTCTTACCTTTACCTCTCCGTAGACCAAATGTGTGCGCTCTCCAGCAAGTCGTGGGGACAAAGAAGAAATACTTCAGCACTTGCCGTAATTGGTACCAAGGGGCCATCTGTGGAAAGAAAGCGTAAGTGTGATGTTTTATGATTTCTGGAGGCTATTACAAATAGCCTCCGTCTCTTTGACAGAAACTGGAAAGTTCCAGCTGCTCCAATGGTCAAAGGTGAAAGGTCACTGTCCCAACTGGTAAGAGCGGTGAAGACTTCCAACAGTTACATTTACAGAGTAATTCCTACTTAAGCTGAGCTCCAAATGCAGCTTAATAGTTGAATTTACAATGCTTCCTATCCAAATGACTTTGTAAAATACAGAAATAGACAGCAACAGTAGATTTATAGTTCAACATGGCTGCCAAAACAAAGACAAAGAATTGCTCTACAGCTACAACCAAATCCCATGTGTTTCTACGGCACAAACCACCGGAGAGCTGCAGAACCTTAATTGGTATAAAATGGTGAGACCCACTGACGTTGTCAGGACATGCCATCGATGATTAAAGAAAGCAGTAGAGCTCGCCTGGAGTGCTTGGCTTGTGTTGAAACACCTTTCCTTAAATTTCTGTCCTAGGGCGAAAATACACAGCTGTCTACAAGGTGGAAATGTCAGCAGGCTCTTTTGTTTTTCGAGAAGCTCTTTGGCAAAACTCTGTGAACTTAATGATGTGTGAAATGTAAAACAACAACAGCAAAGAAAAGATTTCAACATCTAGATCAACAATATACCGTAAGATGAGCAGCAATGTCCTACTGTGAAGGCTCCAGTAATGAGGTTGTGGTTTCTGGAGGCCAATATGGTTAACCACAACCGTTGATTCATGTAGAGTTTGTCATGCCTCCGGTTTCTTGTCCTTTTTCTGTGGTTGGAAAAGAGTGGAACAACAACATAAAGAGTTTTCCCGGGCCTCTCATATGTGACCAAACAGCATTGATGTGAGGTAACCTCCAGTGGTTTCAAACTTCCTTAGTTGCAAAGCCAGACTTGCCTGAGATATTCTGCAGATTTTCTGCTTATCTTGCAGTTTTGTATATTGAAAAGCCAGGAACTGTTCTGCTCTGAGGATTTTCTCTGCTCTCAGCAGACCATTACATAGCGGTCTGGCAATCTTTGCAAATATCTGGTTTAGTGTGCTTAGCTTACATAACTGAGATGAGTATGACAGTCTTAGTTCTTCTTCAAAGATTGGTGCAAAAAAACAAAAACCCACTTATGTCACTGATGGTGGCTCAATGTGCAGATGAGAGAAGTTTGAGAATTACTACATTTTGTAGTGTCTGTTTTCATTCAAGTCATTGGTTTGATGTTCTACAAAGCTTATCTCTATATATTTTGTTAGAAATCTCCACCATCTGATGGTTTTAGCTCCATCCTAATGGTTTGAACACATGCATAATGTTGTGGATCCTTTGAACTGGTGACTCACAAGGGAGAACTTCAATTCAATTGGAAAATCTGACCTTCTCCCCAATGATTAATGGGGATGCATTCCCTCAGCATGTCTGGTCAAAAGGAGTCATGTTTTCCTCCCGTTTTGGGGAGAGATTCTTTAGAAGCTCATGTTCTAGTGAGGCTCTAATGATCTCATCAGCTATCCTTTCCCCCAGCACTTCACTTCTATAGAAGACATGGAGCCCAGCCATGAGCCAAAACTATTGCTTCTGGATTCTCAGTGGGGCGGTCACATAGAGAACAGCTTTGAAATCCCCATTAGTTTCTTAGTCTCGTGATTGCTCAATTTCAGGGACTTGTCAGTTTCCACTCTTCCACAGAACTCACCACTGACCGTCAGTTCTCAAATGGTGATTTGCAGGCTGTTTTATCTTTCTGTGGAATTCAGCAACATGGAACTGGTTTGCTGGTGTGGAGATTTCCATGTGCACTAACCCTATAGTGTTTCTCTCTGAATCTCCACCACTGCTGGAGTTTGTTTATTATCAGCAGCTTTGAAAACTTCTCAAGGGATTGTAACTCTCCAGGGGTATTTTCTCAGAGGACCTTATAAAAAACCTGTTTCCCATTAACAGCTATTTATTAACTCTACAATATGGCTGCTGTATAGTTGGTATAATTAGCTTAGGTAAGTTTTATTGAACCCATTATTCATATTAAGAGCCTGTTATAATGCATATGAACTTGTAACTGGCAAAACACACACTAAAGGGAGAATGGGGAAAAAATAAATATATATTGATGCACAGAAATACCTTGGTCTGACAGGAGATGTTTGTGGTGGCATTTGAAATTATAATTCAAGTTCTGAAGAACAACAGTGGATTTCCTTCTTTTACATGATGCTTAATAAAATAATTGTATTTTAAAGCACATATGTGTAGATTTATATTCAGATGGTTTAATAATATAGTTTTTAAGATAATTTCAGTTTTATAATTTCTTTTTAGATGAATGCTACCAAGAGCAAAATGACTTCTCATCCATGAGATTCCATTTGTGTGGTCATGGAAACATATTTACAAGCTTGGTTTGACGGTTTAAAGGGCAGTTTTCAATGAAAACAGAAAAACCAGAATGCAACCTCCATTACTGGAAAACTGCTGATTCGACATTTCCTTCCCATTGTACATTGTAACTTCCAAACCAAGGGTTTTCACTGGGTTATAAATTTACTTTAAAGGCTTCCTGGATCCAAAAAATACCCCTCAGCCTTACTAAACCACCAAGTTGGTCTCAGCGCTTGGCTTCAGGGCACTTTAAGTATTAATGCAATGCTATGACAACATAATGATAGTGGAATAAGGCACAAACCTCGGGACCACATAGCATGTTTATGTACAAAGACAGTTAATGGTTGCCATATGGAATGACTGTCTGTCCAATACCATGAACTGTGTTATCATTAAAACCAGGATAGCTTGTAACGACGTGAGAATGGCATCCAGAAAAAAAAAATGAATTTGAGCCTGTACATTACCGGTATTTTGTTTTTTCAAGTGGCACCAAATGTCTGGGCTTCAATATTCACTTAACACATGTTCTTCTGGTTTTATGTCTTCCCTCCCTTTGTCCAGGACCGTGTTGTATGAGTGTTGCCCAGGTTACATGAAGTTGGACGGCTTGAGAGGCTGTCCTGCAGGTTGGTTGATTTCATAATAGTTACTTACTGACCAGTCTGACATTGGAATGTCATAAAAGTCTGGTTATATTGTCAATAAAATACTAATTTACAATGATAAGTATGCTAAGTATGATTGATATCTAGTTTGAATGCTATAATGTAGGCGAAAAAATGTATTAGTCTGCAATCTTGTGACTAATCTGTGTCACTTTCCTTGCAGTTGCTCCCATTGACAACGTTTATGGCACCCTCGGCCTGGTCAAAGCCAAAAATACCCAGGAATACTCTGCTATATCCAAGCTACGGGAAGAGATTGAAGGTTCCGGGTCGTACACCTTCTTCGCACCCAGTAATGATGCATGGGATCTTCTGGATATGGTATCATCTTGTTCCTTCTATTCAGCACAAATATAGAAATTGAGTAATTCCTTGACGGTTTTGCATTGGCTTCCTCTCTGTTCTATAGGAGGTGAGGAATGCTCTGGTGAGCAATGTTAATATCGAACTGTATAATGCTCTGCACTACCACATGGTCAACAAACGGCTTCTCACCAAAGACCTCAAGAACGGAATGACTGCAACCTCCATGTACAACGACTTGAGCCTGCTCATCAATCATTACTCCAATGGGGTAATTTGATATCTTGAGAAATGGAGGGTTATGTTTCAGGTTACTTTCTTCTTTGTGAAGGACTTAATTTACACATGGTTCTTGTTCAGGTTGTCACAGTGAACTGTGCCAGGATCATTCACGGCAACCAGGTGGCCACCAACGGAGTGGTCCACGTCATTGACCGCGTCATCACAGCTGTTGGCAACACCATTAGGGATATAATCGAAGTCGACGATGAACTAAGCACTTTGAGTGTAAGTGTTGAGAAAACTTGGAGCTGTGTAGTTCATGAACCAAACCAATTAACCAGAAGTTGTAATATGCTCCATTTCTTTTCCAGACTGTGGCTACTGAATCCGGTTTGATTGAGAAGCTGGGTCAGTCAGGACACTTCACCCTGTTCGCCCCCACCAACGATGCCTTTGAAAATCTGGAACGAGAGGTTATGGACAGGCTTATGAAAGACAAGGTTTCCCTCCAAGGTAAACCCCAAGACGTAAAGCCCCATGATTTCACATTGCACTATTCTCAAACGGAGTGCTTTAAGTTGTCGAAGGGACACGTTAAATCCCATATTGATGGCAGACTTGGCACAAAGAAAGGCTTTATTCTTATTCAATGAAACAAAGATGCAGGAAATCAAGGATCTGGCAGTTCGCTCGTGCCGTGTTTGTTGATATGAGTCAACTGAGTGTGGCCAAGGATTATTTTGCCCCCTTTCAAACCAGATGGGACCGCTGCACCCCGAGCTGTAGACCTGGAATTCTCAGACAGTTGGCAAGCAGTGCCATAACAACACTTATAGGACTACTTTGAGATTTAGACAGGGTTACAGTTGAGCCACTTGGAGAAGAGATCAAATCTGAAGGTTCTCGGCAGTTCATGAGTACTTCTTAGAGTATTTTCAGAATACTGAGGTTGATGTTTGCTTTGGAGTTGCATTAACTTTCCCAGTGATCATGTAAAAGAATGACATAATACCCCACTCTCATGAACATAAGGTTTGTCAGAAATGCCCTAAGGCTTATATTAACTGCTTGAGTGAAAAGTAAAATAAAACTAATATTATGGCCAAATCTGCTGTGCCAAGTGGAAAGACATTTGATCTGCTACTTAAGCAACTTTCATTGAGGGAAGTCATGGAAATGAAAAAGAAAAACTCCAAGCTTAACCTAGATACTGATATATTGTGGAGTTAACCACTGAATGCATATAATACCAACACATTTAACACAATAAACAATACAGTGAGATGATAGCCAGCTTGAACATATGCACCCATTTGGCTCCAGTGGTTCATGTTTTCCAGAGTGATGCGGAATATATTTTGTAACCATTAAAGCGAATATGTTCATTGTAAGGACCAAAGGAGAAAGATTTAAGACCTTCTGAAAAGAGCATAATCCTTGTCTTGCCAGAGACCTATAGAGAGGAAACAGCTGTTCACTTTACGATTCAGTGAAAAATGGTGGCGATGGGATCTCTGCCCTCTTATTTGTCCCTAGAGTTTTGACTTGCGCTCTATTTCCAGTCAAATGGTTTGTTGCTGCTGAGAGACTCACTCAGAGAGGACCCAAAGGCTCCCAAGGCTCCCCCAGGATCCCTTTTGGGAACTAATTGAAGATGCAATGACATAATGGATTGCATGCATGTCTACATAATCTATATATTAAATCACAGAATTGAAATATGAAATTAATATTGAAGGTCATGAAATCAAAGTCCATGTTGAAGTTACTGTGTCTATATGCTAGTGTAAGCCTAGCAGATATATGCATTTTAAATTTACAACCATTCTCTCAGGAAAACTGTGCTTGACAAGTGATTTCATGCACATTAATTTAAAGCAAATACTGTGTTAAATCACTGTGCAAAATTGTCATTTAGCATGTTTGTATGAAGCATTTTCAAACAGACTCATTTCCATTTGTGATTTTTACCTGATGTGGTATGCTCTAAACACCAAAAAAAATATATAACTAATATCATTTTTTCCATGATTTCCTCATATCTCAAGAGGCGTGTAAGAGGAATAACAGATGTGCTTGGATGACAAAGACTGATGTTTCTTCTCTTCCAGCTCTCCTCAACTACCATCTGTTGAACTCTGTTCAGTGCTCTGAGGCCATCATGGCCGGCACGTCTCATGAGACCCTGGAGGGCAGCAATATTGAGATTGGCTGCGATGGCGATAGCCTTACAGTCAATGGCATAAAGATGGTACTCAAGAAGGACATTGTCACCTCCAATGGAGTCATCCACCTCATCGATAAAGTCCTCATGCCCGACTCTGGTAAGCTTATCCTATCAGACTCTTTTATCTTTTTTTCTGAGAGTGCAGAAATGACTGAAAAAGCCCCTAAATGCTGTGATTTTGCTTTTTTTAAAGCTAAACATGTTATGGAGCTGGTTGGACAATCTCAGGGCACCTACGGTGACATGCTGACAGAGCTAGGCTTGTCTGCAGCCATGGGACCCCAGACTGAGTACACACTCCTGGCTCCACTTAACGTAGCCTTCAACGGTGAGCAAATACATGTCAATCTCCCTCTCCTTCTGTTTAACTAACTTAGTCTCCTTGCCTTTACTCAGCTGCTTGTTTCTTCTCTGTCATTGTCTGTTTTAATTCTACCTTAGCAAGACCTCTGTTCTTTCAATTGCTGATGTGCCTTGCCTTTGTTAACTTCTGCTGTCCCATAACTATAACTTTGTGGTTAATTCCTCGTGGGATAGCAGGTGTAAAAACATATGATTCATTCAATGCCTGTGAATGGAAAATAGCAGCTTCTGTTAATCTATGGGCCTCATTGGACTTCCAGCACTGAAAAGATGTTGAAAGAAAGAGAAGATGAAAACTTCTGATATCCCACCTCCCATACAGAGCGTTTCAGACCTCACAGGAGGCTAAGCTGGATCTTTCACCTCATCATCACATGTTTGTAGTTCATTTGTGGCTAATGACAGGTGAACATATTCATCACATTATATTTACAGGGGTAAATCGTTCCTTTTACTAGGCTGCATGGGGGAAAGGGACAGTGCCTGCGGTTACAATAACCAAAAGTCCTGTCTGGGAATGCACATTCTACAAACTGCTCACCACGAAAGGCTGGCCAAGTCTTAACATGTTGCAGTTTGAAACATATAATGTTCTTTGGTTATGTGTATGTTTTAACATAGAAGAGTTATTAGTCTTTTTAATCGTTCTAAATCCGAGTTGCGTTATATCATGTTATTGATTAGGCAAATGTTATCACAAAACTTTTTTGTCATGATGGTAAACCAAACCAAGTGCAAATAATTTTTTTCCTCTGCAATCCAGATGAGGTGATGTCCATGGACCAGAGCTTCCTGAAGATCATTCTGGAAAACCACATAATCAAGAACAAGGTTGTGCTGAGTCAGCTGTACAACGGTCAGCGACTGGAAACACTCGCAGGGAAATTTCTCAGAGTCTTCGTCTACCGCACAGTCAGTTGTTTTATATGTATTTGTTCTTGATTTTCTTATGATTTAGAATCTTCCATTTGGCAAAAAATGTACATATTTACATATTAATTAGTCAACTAATTTATAAATTGTAATATGCAAAAATTTCCAAAATATGTCAGGAAAATATACGTGTATATATGAAACTGCTAATATACAGTAATATTTATTTTAAATGTTATTTATATAAATGTATTTTAAATATATGGTCAGGTATTTCAGATTTTTTTTTTTTTATCATTCAAAAAAGTAGTTTTCTCCAATGTACTAAAATAAAACAACTTTTTAAGGATGGATAACTTAAAAATGGTTTTTGAACTTAAAAATAAAAAAACTAAATTTTAAACAAAATATTTTTTACTACACATATTTACAATACATTTCAAATATATTTTAGCCAGGGGAAGAAAAAAAGGATGTTTGTTTTCACTGACATGTTAGTTGTATGATTTTTTTTTTTGGGGGGGGGGGGGGGGGGGGGGGGGGGGGGGGGCAGTAAACATTGACATTTATTGGCATTGTCATTTTTAAGTAATAGCTCAAATAGTTTCCATTAGTAGACTCAGGGGAAGTGAACTGTCTTGTAATATTTGACCTATGAAGGCAGTCTGCATTGAGAACGCCTGCTTGATCCGTGGAAGCAAAGAGGGAAGTAACGGTGCCCTCCATCTCATGAAGACCCTGATCACGGCACCAGAGTCCACCATGTACCAACTTCTGGTGAAACACGGAGCATTCAAGTAAGAAAAAGTGCATTTTCATCAAGTCAAAGTGAAGATCGCTTTCTTGTCCTTGTGACTATCACTTCATTGCTGCAGGATCTTTTTGTCTCTGATGGAAGCAGCTGGTCTGACTGATATGCTCAAACAGGAAGGAGATTTCACACTTTTTGCCCCTACAGATGAGGCTTTTGCAGGGCTCAGTGAGAGAGACTTGTCTCTTTTGAAGAGTGAGTTCTTTCATACATGTCATTTTCATGGCCACACCACATCTAGAATTACTGTTTAGCTTTGTTTTATTCAGGATTAATGAGATTAAAGATGAAAGACAGAGGATACAGGATATGACAGTGTCTCTTCTCTGTGATCAGGTGACGTTAACGCCCTCAGAGCCATTCTGCTCTATCACTTCAGTAACGGCGTCTTCATCGGTGGAGGCTTGGAGACTGGAGTCACTAACCTCCTCAAAACTCTCCAGGGCAGCAATTTGAAGGTGTTGTATGTAAGTATCAAGCACTCCTGCAGTCCAGCCTTGAAATTAATTTCAAGTCATAACATCTGTTTGCAAGAACCTTCATCAGATTATATGATTCCGCTCTGTAATATAGAGTTTTACGGTGGGAATTTCCTGTGAGTAAAATTAAACCATGCTTTGTAGTAAACCACTTACCTTGATACAACCTCTGATTTATATGTAGAAGAAAAACTGAATCTATTTGATGTACGGAAGTATTAAACAGGTACAGAATGTTTTTTATGATTAGCAGGGTTTTTTTTTCTTTGTAACCTTAATATACCTTTACATTGGGAAGGTCACATAAATCTTTGGTTAAATAAAATGTTGTCGTAAGGTTATACTGTAAGAGTAAACAATGTCAAATAACATAAAAAGTCTAAATTAGCTGTCAACATATTTAATATTACTAAATCTGAATACATTTGCTTACACCAATGAAAATAAAAAATAATATTCAGATCAGCATTGCTCCTAAACCATTCTTTACATTTATGTTTTTGTATATATATACAGTGCTATGCATAAGTTTAGGCAACCATGCTAAAGTTGACTAAAAAGAGGAATAAAAAATCATATTTTGCAAATTTAACTTAATGCCTTATTTTAAAAAATTAGGAAAAATCCAACCTTTAAGGACACCAATTTTCTTTGTGAATGAATAATGTATCGTAAATAAATAAATGTTCTTCCTTAAAAAACAGGGTGCATAAGTTTGGGCACCACTATGTTAAATTCCCATAGAGGCAGGCAGATTTTTATTTTTAAGTATTTTTTTTTTTTTTTTTTTAGGATACTATGCATCCTGATAAAGTTCCCTTGGCCTTTGGAATTAAAATAGCCCCACATCATCACATAGCCTTCACTATACCTAGAGATTGGCATGATTTTATTTCAGTTAGCCTAATAGCTAGTTTGATTTGCATTGAGAGATGATCTTATGGAAAGTACTCCATGCCAATCTCTAGGTATGGTGAAGGCTATGTGATGATGTGGGGCTATTTTAATTCCAAAGGCCAAGGGAACTTTATCAGGATGCATAGTATCCTAAAAAAAAAAAAAAAAAAAATACTTAAAAATAAAAATCTGCCTGCCTCTATGGGAATTTAACATAGTGGTGCCCAAACTTATGCACCCTGTTTTTTAAGGAAGAACATTTATTTATTTACGATACATTATTCATTCACAAAGAAAATTGGTGTCCTTAAAGGTTGGATTTTTCCTAATTTTTTAAAATAAGGCATTAAGTTAAATTTGCAAAATATGATTTTTTATTCCTCTTTTTAGTCAACTTTAGCATGGTTGCCTAAACTTATGCATAGCACTGTATATATCATTAGTGTATTTCTATTTATTATTTTTTATACAGGTGATGTATACATAAATATAATTGATTTATTATACATTTCAGCGCTTTTTGTCTGTTTGATCTTTGTTGTTATTGTACTTGTTTGTTCAAATTAAAAATGAGCAAATATTACATAATATAATAATATATACTATGTATGTTTTATGATAACATTTATTTATTGAAAAAATATTGCAATTTGCAGGCAAATGAGAGCATGCAGGTCAACACTGTGAAAGTTCCTGAGTCTGATATAATGGCCACAAATGGAGTTGTTCACTTCGTCAGGACTCTTCTGTACCCTGAGGGTGAGAGTTGAAATTGCAGTTACTGTGATGTTTTCTTTTCTTTGTTTTTTTGTGTGGAAATTTTTCATTTTTCAAGAACTACTAAATGTCTGTTTTATTTTAAAAGATATACCTGTTGGTAGCCAGGAACTCCGTTCACTCCTGACAAGGATCATCCGATACATCCAGATTAAGGTATTGAATTTCAACATGCAACAAGCTTGAAGTCGTTCACAGAAAGACCCATTTAGGGGCTCGTTTGCCCTGAGGATCATGTGCAACATATATATGATCTCCCAAAACAGATGTCCGGTGGGATCCTAATGCCATCTTTTCTTTTTATTTGTGTAATTCTACCGCCATGCCTAAAAAGTGTAATAGACAGGATATTTACATAAGTGAATTTCTGTGTCAACGTGTATTTTCTTTCCTTTGTAGTATGTTTCTGGATACAGATTTCAGGAGATCCCTCTGACATTTATAAGTATGTATATCAAAAATGGTTTTCATTTCAGCGCAATCAGTTTCTTTTTATCTGTTTTCTCAAAGATTCGGTTTTCTTGAAATCTGACAATCATGTTTCACCTTTTTCCCTCTAGGAAGAGTCATCACAGGTAACACCAATGAAACTCATTACTCATGAGAGAGCTAGATTATTACTCTGTGCTGCATGAAGTTTGTTTACTGTGTTTCTTATATATGCAGTTCCTGGTGATGTTACAAAAGTCACCAGAGTCATCCAGGGAGAGCCTACCTTTACCAAGGTGACACGGGTTATTGAGGGCGACCCGAGGATTACGAAGGTTACCCGTGTGATTGAGGGTCAACCAACTATCACTAAAGTCACCAGGGTAATCGAAGGGGAACCAACTATGACCAAAGTCACCAGAGTCGTTGAAGGTAAACACCATTAAACACATCAATGATAGTTATTGCACATATCATTGCATTAAAGCTATTGTCATGTAAACAATGTAAAGTAATTGTACATTTATTGTGTAACACTTTAGTTTAGGTTCCAACTCTCACTATTAAGTAGTTGCTTATTAGCATGCATATTACTAGGATATTTGGCTGTTTATTAGTTCTTTTAAAGCACATACTAATGCCTTATTCTCCATGACCATATTCTACACCCTTTATCCTACCCAATACCTAAACATAACGACTACCTTAGTAACTATTAATAAGCCATAATTAGGGGTTTACTGAGGCAAAAGTAATAGTTAATAGTTAATTAGTGAGAATTGGACCCAAATCTAACGTGTGACCACTTATTGAAATTTCATTGAATGAAAAAGGATTTATACAAATTTTTGGCTGATCCTCTGGTGTGCCATTTCAACCACAACCAACAATTTGTTGACTAATAAAGATCTTTCATTACTTGGTGAGATAAGTGTAAGAAAAGTAAATATATTTGTTGTACTTTTGTAAGTATTACAGTCAAATTCTGCTTATTTTTGTTACCTTGTTTAAGTTTGCAAAAAGTGTTAGTAAAATGCTAGCTATGAAATGACCAGCCAAACACTGTATTCTTAAAATGTTTAAAATGTAATTTTCCCCACACAACGCTATTAAACACAATACAATAATATAAGATGTGATGAAAATGTTCTGACGATTAAACAAATAACAGAATTCTCTTGTGATGCATTGATTTTGTAAGTCCACTGGGCCAAACGCACCCATAGCTAAAGAAACACCCTAATAACTATGAATGATAACTCAATGTGTTGCCTTTTAGTCATACTCATACTACAAATGTTTGGTCATTCTCCAAAGGACAAATGTGTGATAAAGTGACTTGGAATATGTCTACGAAAACCAAGTGTGATATTTCCCAACAGTGCGTGTTGCTCTAGCAATGAACCCATCCTTTCCTGGACCTGGATTTCACAAGTATTGACACATGCTTAATGTTTTGTATCAACAGGTCCAGAATATTCAGTCACCAGCTCCTCCGATATGGAGCTTTATGGTAGTGTGACACTTTGAACCCTTTATTAGCATGCTAGCATCAGAGCTAACAGTTAACCTCATTTTGTCTTCCTCACTCCAAATCTTTTTTTCCTTTAAGTTTGTCCTATTCCAGGTTACAGAATACAATGTCTTTCTGTTGTGCTAAGGGTACTGGTAAAAGACAACTAAAACCTTTGATTTATTGTTTTTCCTTTCATACTCTTTTGGAATTAGCTATGCTACAAGCTGCGGAGTAAAGCCGACCCAGTCAACCACTGAACTCTACTCCCTTTTCCTTTTCTCTCTAGTTCTTCATGTATAATCAGATAAATGTCAGTATTATTCATCATTTCTTCTTCTTCTTTCCCACTAGATATCAGCGAGGACCCTGAAAGCATCGCTAGTTACATTCAAGGTGAGATTCTAACATTTGCAAAGGTATGTCAAGCTAAACTGTCCCAACATGGTTGACCTCTTTGTCTTTTGCTAATCTGTTTCCAGAGGGAAGAAGGGTGCCTGGAAGAAGGCCAGGTAAATAATTCACTAAACATCAGTTTGACACTTTTATGTTTTATATTGCATGCACGTCGATTGAACAAGCAATGTGCTACAAGCTTTGATCTCCGTGACCTCTCTTTTCATAATCTCAGGAATACCCCGGAGGAAAGTCTAGATCTAGACCGGGCAGAGAGAGCACAAGTAGAAAACAAGACCTGAAGAGTACTTCCTTCATTTACTTGCGCAGTGGTCCAGAACCTACCAGGCTGAAGTTGAGTTCAAGGCAAAAGAAAAACAAACTCAATATTGATCATTCCTGTTTGTTCCAGAGATAATGGTGATTTTTGTTCAAGTACATTTGGTCCACATGGGGATACAAAATTCCCCAAATGTGTATATAAATAAGCTCTCTCTCTTTGTGTTGTAAAGTATGGGCTGAAAAATCACAGTTTCATCTTCGTCATGAATAAATGATCTGATGCTTTCTGATGTTTTTGTTACATGATTTGGAAACATTTGTACAACCATGCATTACCGTTTGTATGAAACAACTCAAAAAATGGAAGCGTTCATACACATGGTATAGGGAACAGGGGAACAGTTAAAATGAACAAATGCCTAAAACCAGCAGTATGAATTTATTTTTCTGGGGTATGGTTTACAGTTGCATGGACAATGATTTTATGGTGCTCATATTTAGATGGTGTAAAATCTAAAATAAAAATAGAAATTATGTTGCAGTGTTTTGTTAGAAAATCTAGATTTTTTTTTTTCTTTTCTTTTTTTCATGTTTCTTTTCATGGTGTGATAGAGGTTTGATGGTTCTTCCTTGGTGTTTTTGTATGTGTATGTAAGTGTGTACATTTGCATAAACCGTGCATAAATGTGCTGCACAAAAAAAAAAACTCTCAAACTGAATTTTTTATGTTACCAGTCCAAGTTTAATTTGACAAACAGGTTTTGGCTCCTTTGCATTTATTTTTCACTTTCCATAATAAACTCAACTTTTAGACATGGAATTGT
Source organism: Rutilus rutilus (assembly GCF_951802725.1). NCBI lineage: Eukaryota > Metazoa > Chordata > Actinopteri > Cypriniformes > Leuciscidae > Rutilus > Rutilus rutilus. The sequence continues at coordinate 25,334,383 of NC_140223.1, forward strand.
GTGTCAGTTTTTGAAGTAACAAAACGTTAATATGATTTCATTATTTGTATTGTCATTATTTCTGTTTTACATTTTATACAAATTTAATATAAAAGTATAACAATAAAATATAAAACATTAATGATGAAAATAATATACAATAGATACATATTTTAAGCATTGAAGTGCTATCTTTGCTATCTTTAAGTTTTACTCGAGGAAGAAAATATTTGTCATGTGGAAATATCTAGAAAATATCTCAAATGTGAGATGTAGGCTAAGAAAAAGACCACAATTTTTCCAGTATAATGATTCATATTTTAGCACAGAGAGAAATCTGCACAAAAAGTCTCCGTTTTTTAAATGTCTCAGAGCATGCAATGTATTTGTGCATTCATCAGCTTTTCCATTTAAGACATATTTTTGTCCTCTTTTTTTGTCTTCCCTCAGGAGATACACATTCATTCTTATTGCCTGAGTTCAAGCAGTCTATGTGGGATAAGTCAAGGCACACCTTTATTCCAGAATTTCGTTTTAGCATGTCATACACTGACATTTTGTGTCAATATGGAATGTAGCGAACGTTATCTAAAGAAAGTCTGGAAAAAAAGAAGAAACCATGTATGAGCTTAGTAGTTCAACTTTCTTCTTTAGCTGTTAAACAACTATTTGAAAACACTCCATGCTGTTTTGTTTTATTGGTTACTGTAAGAAATGCTGGCTATGTAAGATAATGGGCAATATGGTAATGTTTTTACTTTTACTAAATATTGTTATATTTTTAACTGTCTAAAAAATATAATCATTCATCCACAGTTCGGGCCGGTCAAATGATCAAACTATATACATATATAAACTAAATGTAAATGTAAACAGCCAATCCAACTCAGAAAGCAAAGGCTGAGGGTATTTTTTCAGAACGCAAGACTAAACTTGCTGCAGTTCTTTTCTAAATAGAGGTGGAGGTCAAAGCGGGACACTTCAGACGGGGGCTAGTGGTGACATGCATCCCACTGAAGTTTGCATACAATGCAGCTGGATTGATTTGAGCTGATTCCAAGAACTACAGTCAGATACCAGCATCATGTTTCTGACAAGTGATGTTTGAGTCATTTCACTTTAGCTATTCTAATTATTATACGAGCAACAAAGCTTGTGATCATTTCCCAAGCTTTTGTTCCATCATTTTATATATCCAAATGCTATATCACTATCTTTCATTAGCAGCAGGGCCGTCGCTAGAGGGGAGAAAAGTGGTCACAATTATCAGGACCCCTAGCTTTGGGGGAGGCCCCAGCAATTTTAGGATCCCCTATAGCTACAGCCTTGAGCATTTATGTAAGAGCCCAGCCCTCAATAGCTTGTTCAGGCAAGAGGGGCATCGCAAAGCAGCGAGCTGGGAAATGGATTGTTCGGCACATTCTGGTGGGTTGCAACTCATACACTCCCTCTGAAACAATCTGGATATTTGAAATTATACGAACGAATGAATGATACGAAATGAATAATACGAAATTTATGATACGAAATTTATGATACGAAAATCTGTTGTGTGTGATTGCTTTTTGAATCAGTGCATCTTCAGACTTACATACAATACAAGACAACTAGAAAGTATGGGCAAGGGTGTTACAATATGGAAGAAAGTACTATTGCAATTTCCATTTCATGCCAACTTTAAAATGTACACGCATATGAACACTTGTGACAGACATAACAGGTTCAGCCATGCCTAAAGCACCAGACCTTTACATCTCAACAAAACAGGCACTAACCAAATTACTTCCAACCATTGCAATGTGACATGTCTGAAATGGGGAGTAACACTGAAGAGGAACCATTGCTGGATTTATTAATTAAAATATTATTAAAATACCGTACGGATGAAAATACCGGCCTTGGTTGGCTATGCATAGACTCCCTACATTGCAGACTTTATGAGTGGTTAAAATGGAATGCTGTATTTACAGTACACAGTGTTGTACTTAACTTTCTTTTGCTTTCTTCCCTCCTCTTTTCTTTTCCTTTCTTTTCTTTAATAGTGTGGTTGAATGGATCTTCATGATAGCGGAAAGAAGTGTTTAAAACTAATGAATATAAAACCAAGCGTTTTTACAATGTCTTCAGAAAATGGCAACTAAAAAAGGTAAGCCAACTAAACAGAAAGGAAAGACAATAAATACAAACACAAGGACAAAAAGACAATTAAACTGGCCATAACTCTGACATACACATACATACACATGTTAAGTTTTCATGTTTTATCGGGACATTCCATAGGCGTAATGATTTTTATACTGCACAAACTGTCTATTCTATCCCCTAACACTAACCCTATACCCATACACGTACACTCTCAGAAAAAAAGGTACAGAAGCTGTCACTTTAAAAAAGTTCATCTTTGTACCTAAAGAGTGCATATTAGGCTACATATTGGTACCAAAAGTGTACATATAAGTGCCTAAATTATATTGGAACTTTTTTTTTTTTTTGAGAGTTTACCCATCACAGAAAACTTTCTGAATTTGTAAATTTTCAAAAAACATAATTATATGATTCATGCTGTTTTCCCCATGGGGACCAAAAAAATGTCCCCACAAGGACAAGGATTTTGGATATTGCCATTTTTGGGGGGACATTTTGTAGGGTAGGCTACATCTGAGTCACACACACACTGCTTAATATTTATGCGGAAACTTTTTTTCAGGATTCTTAAAGTTGAATAGAAAGTTCACTATAAATAATTTGTAACAATATACTGTAAGTAAGCAATAAGTTATGAGAGGCTGTGCTGTATCGTGAATATGTCACGGCAGAACTTATTTACGATACAGCACTAGCCTAGAGTACCTTATTATACCAAAATATAAGTATCAATGCAACTTTCATGAAGTAAAATCAAAAAAGCCTGCCTTCCGCTGGAAATAAATAGTCCCTGGCAGTGAACAGCAACAGAAGTTACATTATTTCGCCATTAGACGGCAAAGATTGTCTTTATGAGTGAGTCAGTCAGTAGAGACGACTTTTATATTGAAAGGACTGAAACTTGTTGTGAACACGGAGAAGCAAGACGCAACTGACAAATGATTAGCATGGCTGGGCACGGGATAACCCCTTAACTGTTAAAAGGACAAGATATCCTTTAGGTGCACTCCCTTACTCGATCTCTCACAATACTCTTCTCTATAAGACCTTATGCGCCAGAGAAACGAGGGCGCCGCCATCTTTAGAACATAGTCTTTTAACTTCCGTTTTTGTGGTCGCTCTGTATATTTCTATGGCATTGCTGTCCAGGAGTAATTAGCTTTTGAAGTGGATTTACTTAATGTAAAGTTAAATAAGGTTATCATGAGGACTGTAATGTTTAAAGCAGATGACTTAACAAATGTCAGTCGACCGGGAAGATTTTAAACCGAGCCGTTCATTAATAAAAACGAAAAATCGCTGTGAAAATACAGACCGGAAGTCAAAAGACAATGAGCGCAGCGCTGAAAAGGGGCGGGGCTACATAAGGTCGATGAACAATATCAATGAGAACATTATGTTTACGTTGCTAAGAGTGGTTGCTAAGGGTGCTGTGTTGTGATACAAAACTGTTGGGTGAAGCGGTCATGAATAAAACACAGCTATTATTGACCAATCTGAATAAAGGACTGGAACTTAACCGTTTTATAAATGTCTTCACTGCCTCTTTTGATCAATTTAATACATCCTTGCTGAATGAAATTCTTTAAAAACAAATCATACTGACCTAACAGCACTGGACTAGTAATACATTTATTCTGTTTATCCTATGACCTTAAGTATGTTGTTCTTTGTAAAACCACATCCTGCATTTTTTCTCATTAGTTCCCGTCTGTGATTCAGTTTTCAACTTTAACTGTTGCAGCTCCACATGAAAGGGCATAAGCAATACAACTCTATCACATCATCTGTTAAATAAAACCGGTTAGTTTAGATGAAGCATATTTTTAGGTTTAGGTTTATGAACATGAAGCATAATTTTAGGTTATCAAAACATTTTTACTGCATACTTGAATTTAATTTATTCCAACAAGCAGGCCTACTTCTATCTCCACAAGCAAATGTGTACGTTACACACACACTGTAGGAAATCCTACAAAATTCTACTTTAGCGTTTGAAATTAATCAAATACTGGATCAATATTTTATTACATCAAAGCTGACATCAAGTATACATAACAACAAAATATATTGTCATGCAGAGCTGTCTCTCCCATGTAAGCCTTCAGATTGAGAGCAGCTATCATGAGATATTTTGGCATTATCACATGCTAGAGAATACAAATACTTGAATATTTTGGGAGGACACTAAACTCAGGAAATGTCTAATGGTTTATCTATTACCAGGTCATTCATGTAGTTGTTTTCATAATATTTTTTATTTTGTTGGTTTCCTTCCATCTTTGGAACTACCTTTACTTTAGCAGCCTCTTTAGCTGACTAGCAGGAGGAATTATCTAGCTCTCCATCCTGGTCTTGGAAGGTCTTAAGCTCTCTGAATTTTTTCGCACATAATAAGGTAATAATTGCTTGGACAGCTCCACCTGAATCAGCATTCCAATACGTAACAGTTGGATCCATAGACACAAGGATTTTGAAGCGCCATCCAAGAAACGCTATCTCAATTTACTTAACCTATATGAAAATCCAGAATGTAGAGTTTTTGGATTTGCAAATGTTATCTCTTGTTTTGTTTGTTTTTTGTCAGAGATCTCACGTTTGTCTTCAGAACACACATTACACATGCTGATACCAACTAAAGCCACATATCGGGTGCGTTTATCTCAGAGCTTTCAACATCTCATACTGTATGGTTAGTGCATGCTTAATCTTCATTAGAGCCCTCATAAGTTGTTTATCTTCTCAATGAAAGACCATTTGACTTTGCATACATGGTCTACTTGAGCTTTGAGTTGAGTGGACAAAAAATGACAAATAATTGGGTTTCCAGATGTTTTCAGTTTCCAGCAGTTTCAATGCTAATGGATTCTACATAAACATAGTAGTCAAAACATGGCATACCATAATTCGTAATAGTCCAAACACTGAGTATTCTATACTTTTATATGTGTATAGAGATTACTTACAAATTGTAGTGCTTTACTGATTCCAAATTACATGACAAAAATTGTAGTTAATAATGTAATCCATTACATTACACATAAGTATAATCCGACTACTTTTTGTTTAGTTTTAGATTCATTTTTTACCTGAATTGTTTATCACATTGAAGGTAAATATATTCCATTCTTTGATATTCTACTGACTGGAAGTAACTTTGCAAATGTCAACTTATTCTATTAACCCAAACACTAACACCTAACCTAACCTAGCAGTCTACTGACAGTCTACTACAGCCTACTGATATCTAATGAGAGTTAGTTGACTTAGTTGAAAAGTTAGAATGTCTAAAGTGGACTATTGAAATAAAGTGTAACCATATTTTTTAACATCCTGCAGTCCTGGATTAGCTCAAGAAGTATGTCAGAAAAACACATTTGCAGGGCATCCCAAAGAGGTGTAGGATATTTATGGCTGGATTTGGCCAAAATATTTCAGGCAAGACGCCACATTACAGAGGCCATTCTTCCACAATAAACTTGCATGGAAACAATTAAGGACAGACTGCAGACAGTTACAAGCAGCAGTGAGATATGGAGGGATACTGTGTTATACTGTTGCTTAGGTGTTCTGTAGCATGACGTTTTTTTCTGCAGTTCTCTGCCCTGCTTCACATATATAAGTAGCCTGCTTAATATTTTGCAGATATTTCTGCAGCAGTAGCTTTGGCAACCAGTCAAAGTCAGCCTGCTGTGAAATCCTCCTTAGTACATTGTAGAGTTCAGAGTGTCACGTTATGATGTAAGTGTGTGACTCCGGAGAACGATCTTTTCCAAACAGAACACAACCACACACATGGTTTGTATGAAAAACACATTTCCTGTGCTCTCTTTAAAATATGGCCATGTGTCACCAAAGTATATTATTATTTTCAGTCTGGTCTTGCATGGACAGAAGCACTCATGCCAATATTACATAACATGTATATCGCCTCATTCATCTTCAAATCCAATCCGTGAAGTTGAAGCATTTTTTCTACAAACATGCCATATTTCATGGTCTACATTCACACTTGAGTATATAATGCACCAAAACCTGTCTCAAATGTTTAGGTACATGTATAAATGTCAGTTTGAGAGATATTTTGTGTTGCGAATATAAATGAAGTTTATATTTCCAATTCCAGTTTTTTTTCCAATTCACAATTATATACATTTATGGATTGTGACAAAAACCGGCAGGGTATTTTGCGGAGAACTTTTAACATGAAGTTGATAATGGTTTTGTCTATGCAAAAATTCATTTAAAAAGTAGTGCCCAGAGGTGGGAACAAAAATCATTTTCTAGCCACTTTTTCCTAGTTCACCTTATGGCCATTACCATTTCTCTCAACGAACGGCAATGGCGGAGGAGAAAACCCACGATCATTCGAAACACTACTGTTGTCGTGTCATGGAATGCATTTTTTATATTTCATATCAATGTAATTATGTTTTTATTTGGCAAGTAGTTTGCTACAGTGTTGCTGCTTGCCTGTTGATCTGCCTGTTGTGTGCAGTGTGAATTTAGGTTTTGAGTAGATAGATTGCAGGCAATCTCATTTCTTTTTTGTAAATTTTGTAAATTATTTTAAAATATCTTTTTCACACTTGTAAGCTATAGGGGGCGAGTACCATTCCTTTGTAAAACTGTTTTCTCCCGTTTTTTCATTAGATAGAAAAAAGTAGGAGATGCATATAGAAAAATGTTTCAAATTTGGACTGTTCATATTGCCATCATTTTGATCTATTTGCTGCTTGACTGGCTTGTATGGATGCAGCCTGCAATACCCGTTACATAATGCTGTAACCTGGAGGACATTCACCTGCCACCTGCCAGAACACATTTACAACAGCATAACCGGCTTTTAATCCATTGCCAGTATTTACAAACTGATCATAAACAGAACTGAAAGCCACAAAATAGAATATTAATAGGCTCCGTTGTGTCCCATGCTGTTGGAGATCAGACAGTCTCCAGATGGTATTTGTGAAACTACATCAAAACCATATGAAGTGAGCGATAAATTCTTTGAAGAAATCGGTTTGATCGGTTCCTGATGGATATTTGCCATTATATCACATATGTAGTAGGATGATTGATTTCAGTCAGCAGAAATCACTCACTGGCTTCACTCCATCACAATCAGGTATTAATTAGTAGTCTTCATTCCATTTTTTTCATTTAGCGTATTATGAATTTGATCATTTATTTGTTTGGTATTAATTATCGTAAATTAATGCTGACTGGCATTCTCACACAAAGCTACGTTTATTGTTATTTTTCATTTTACGTTATATTGTTGTGCGCTGCTTATGGGTAGGCTTATAGGCTAATAATTATAATATAGCACAGGCCTTACTGAATGTTCTAATATATTTGAGAATATTCTAAATATTCTAAGGCAGTGACAGATATCTTTCAAATGAAATGAGAATGTCACAAGACAAATAACGGACTAAGGCACAAAAGATTTCAGCAAATTGGAGCCAGATATGGATCACTTTTACAATATTCGCTCATCCCATGGATAGTTTTATAATACACAGCACTCAATGTTTTTGAGGATCTTAACTTTAAGCTTCAAAGAAAAAGAACTGAAGAATTGTAAGCATGACATTTCCACAAAAATCACCCCAAATATCTAGATAACATGTCAGACTAAACTGCTTTAAGCTCTTAAAGGATCATTATAAAAACAAATCTTCTGTTATAAAAGCTTCTGCTTTAATAAATAGACACATGCTCAGACTACTGCATCACCTAATGTTTTTTTCACTAGTAGCCTACTTTATTTGCTATCACAACCTTCCTTATCGTCCAGCACCTGCACTGTTTAAAATGATTCTTAGATAGTAAATAATGCTGAAAAAAAATATAGAAATATATGATGCAAGGCAAATTAAAGAGATAGTTCATCCAAAAATGTCTCTTCAACAGACTTGGATTAAACAGCTTGATTCATATGGATTTATTTTACAATCTCTTGATGAACTATTTGAAGTGTCAGAACCTTTGGTAAATAGACTTTCAATGGAAGGACAGAAATCTCACAGATTTTATCAGAAATATCTTCATTTGTTTTCCGAAGATGAACAAAAGTCTTACCGATTTGGAAGGACATGAGGGTGAGTAAATGATGACAGAATTTTTGGGTGAACTAACCCTTTTGTACTTTAAGGTCATTGCATACATTTATGCAATCAGTACAACTGCCATGCAAGCTTTTTAAAGTTGAATAGTTTTTTCTTTGTTTTTTTTTGGACCACGTGCGGTATTGTCAATCAGTTTACGTGCGCCATCCTATTCCAGCTGCACTGGATTTCCCTTTTTGACAAGAGAGTCGTTTACTTATGCTGAAGGATTGAACCTGTCAGAGAGATAGAGCAGATGTTACAGACACTTGCCCCGAGCTGCCAAACTCTTGTCCTCCTCATTTTTCAAGATTGTGTGCATATGTTAGGAAAAGAAAGTGGAAGGATCCCCTGAAAGCACTTCCTTTGCCAAATTCTTATGGCTTTTCCATATGTCAGGGTGATGAATTAATTCTTAGCCAGATGCTGACGAATATCACCACGCTTGTGGATTACACTGATCTCACATGATACCTAATTTATTCATACTGAATGACGGCAATGTTTTGACATTCTGAGAGATGTGGTCACATCCATTAAATAGATGATTCTGACATGACAACTAAAAACTCTTGAGATCAGTAAAAGGGTTGTGGAAGCAGTGTATTTGAGTGTTCACAAACAGTGTCTGAGACCTATAGCTGAAATTCTTAAAGGCACACTATGCAGTTTCCGTTTTTCTAGAGTCCCAGACCCGTAGAGTCGCTGTGGAGTACTTGTATTTAACGTTACTGTCGTAAATGCCACTCACGCAGAGCCGTCTCTGCACTCTTCCGACCGCGCTTTCTTCGTCGACTAGTGTCTTCCATAGAGGCTGCTTCATATGTTGTTGATGTATGTGACGTCGTTGCCGTAAAGCAAGTCGTGATTCTCGCGAGATTTGTCGGGGCGCCACCTCTCAAACTTGCATTGCTGGTTTTGCCAGTGGCCCCCCTGCTTTGCTATCGGGATGATTCGCCCTACTACGAGTTCGTTTACCATCTAAATGATTTCGAAGCTGTTATATTAAGGTACAAATCTTGCATAGTGTGCCTTTAATAAGTTGTGCAAGGATAATTTCTTGCATATAAATTGTTTTCTATGAATGTGTAAGTGTCTAAACTTAAACAAAAGATCAGTTACGCTTAAAGTGCAAGAGTAAAATGCAAATTTCATAAAAAAAATAATGATTCAGTGAACCTTAACATAAGTTAAACCTTGAAGTCTGGGGGTAAAATACACCTATAAAAGACACCTTTATTTTATTTTATTTTATTCTCTAAATGAATGTCAAAGCAATGAGCCGAGAAAGGCTTAATACACCAAGTATCTTTTCTCTTTCATATTAAACTGTATTTCAGCATTATCCAAGGAATGTGCAAAAAGTCACACAAATGATAAACATGTTCATAACAGCTCTCGCAACAAAACTACGTATTATTCCCTGTTATTTTAAGTAGTGATAAGGGAAACTGATTGATTGTCACGTTTGTTCCAGGAAGGGAGGACATAATCTTCTTATTAACTCCCATTGAAAAGTTTATCCACAAGCTGAATGAACATCTTTGTCAGTATATATACTAGAGACAATCAGACAACAAACTTTAAAGTGTTGCAAAATGGAGAATTAATAGGTAACATTTTTCAAATGGACAGTTCTATTCTAAATGGTTTAAAGAACTCTAATGGAGAATCTTTTGTGGCCTGGATGGGAATATATATATTTTTTTAATTGGGCATGCAGAGACTAAAATCCTACCCAAAGTCACACACAGACATCAAGCTGAATGCTCACTGAACCATTGTGCATTCAATTAAGTTAATCAAATACTAATTTATGTGCAGATCCAATGTAAAAAAAAAATATTATTTTATTTTACAGTCCAGTTTTGGTTGTAATTGTAGCTGCTTGTGGGATGTTTGAATGATAATTCAGGATTAATGTGCCATTTAAACAATTTATGACCAAATACTTAATTATTAATTCATTATTACTGTTCTTCCGCTGTCTTAAAGGGTTAGTTCACCCAAAAATGAAAATTCTGTCAGTAATTACTCACCCTCATGTTGTTCCAACCCCGTAAGACCTTTGTTCATCTTCGGAACACAAATTAAGATATTTTTGATGAAATCTGAGAGCTGGCTCACTCCTCCATAGACTTTTGGTGACCGAAACCGAAACCGAAGACTTTTGGCCCAGAAAATGTATTAAAGAGATCGTTAATATAGTCCAAGTGACTACAGTGGCTCAATCTTAAGTTTATCAAGCGACGAGAATACTTTTTGTGCGCAAAAACAAACAAAAATAACAACTTTATTCCACTATTCATTTCCTTCTCTCTGGGCCTCGAGTTAGTTCACATAGTGTTTTTGCGCAGCGCGTCTGTGTTGTGCGTCACACGCATCACACACATGACCAGCGTCGGCCAATAGTGAGCCTATGTGGTGACGTGTAACACAGATGCGCTGCGCAAAAACACTACATGAACTAACTCGAGGCCCAGATAGAAGGAAATGAATAATGGAATAAAGTTGTTATTTTTGTTTGTTTTTGCGCACAAAAAGTATTCTCGTCGCTTGATAAACTTAAGATTGAGCCACTGTAGTCACTTGGACTATATTAACGATCTCTTTAATACATTTTCTGGGCCAGCAAGTTTCGGTCACCTAGAAGTCTATGGAGGAGTGAGCCAGCTCTCAGATTTCATCAAAAATATCTTAATTTGTGTTCCGAAGATGAACGAAGGTCTTACGGGGTTGGAACAACATGAGGGTGAGTAATTACTGACAGAATTTTCATTTTTGGGTGAACTAACCCTTTAAATACCTTGTCTTTAACTTTTTGATTTTGAAGCCCAAAAAAGCGCATCCATTCATCATAAAAGTAATCCATTTGGCTCCAGGGGGTTAATAAAGGCCTTCTGAAGCGTTTTTGTAAGAAAAATATCCATATTTATAACTTTATAATCACTGGCTTGCAGTAACAGCTGTACACGAGTCAAGGTCCGACGGAAGAGTGACCTCTGACCCGACGCATGACATAGGATGCAGGAGTGGCGTAAGCTTAGGTGAGAGAAGACGCTTCTCGAAGTTTAAACAAATAAGGCTGGGCAACAAACTCAAGCTCCTCTGATATTTCTCTTTTTAAAATTCTCATTTTAGACTTCTAATTCGTGACCGGTGTTTTGTTTTGCTCTATCCTCTGCGCTTCCGTGTTCATCAGTACGTCATGCATCAGGTCAGAGGTCACTCTTCAGCCGAAACTAGACTTGCGTATCGCCGTTACCATTTTTTATATATAACTCGGATTGTGTTTGGCTGAAAGATTATGAATTATAGGATAATTTTCATTTTTGGATGAACTATCCCTTTAAGCCACGTTGATGGGGATCCCTATGTTCCTTGAGGCCAGGTTTCCACTACATGCAATTGAGGGCCAGCTGCCTGCAAAAACAGAGCGCTGTTCCAAGTCTTTGTGAAGACTTGGAAAATGAAGTCTACAGGTTCATTTTTTGCCTTGGTCACATACTGATCCCATTCTCTTAAAGGGATAGTTCACCCAAAAAAAACAAAGTTCTGTCATTAATTACTCACCCTCATGTCGTTTCAAACCCGTAACACCTTCATTCATCTTGGGAACACAAATGAAGATATTTTTGATGAAATCAGAGAGCTCTCTGACCCCACATAGACGGCAACGTCATAACCGCTTTCAAGGCCCAGAAAGGTAGTAAAGACATCATTAAAATAGTCCATGTGACTACAGTGGTTCAACCTTAAAGGGATAGTTCACCCAAAAATGAAAATTAGCCCATGATTTACTCACCTTGAAGCCATAGGTGTATATGACATTCTTCTTTCAAACGAATACAATCAGAGTTATATATTTAAAAAAAATGTCCTGGATATATATATATAAAAAAAATCCATCAAAGCTCATCTATTCATGATCAAAGTGCTCCACGCGTCTCCGGGAGTTAATTCTGAAGGCCTTCTGAAGTAAAGCAAAGTAAAGTTTGTGTAAGAAAAATATCCATATTTAAACCTTTATCGACTAAAATATCTAGCTTTCAGCTGACGGCCGTACGCACCGATTTACGCCAAAAGAGTAACACTTGAACTTGACGTACAACGTAATGATTAGAGATGGGGAGTCGACTCCAAAAGAGTCGATTCCTCGACTCTCACTAGCCCTAGTGTCGGAATCGACTCCAGGTCAGGAATCGACTCCCAGTGTCGAGTGTTTTTTCAAGTTCAACACAGCAACAGTTCATTATAACGAAAAGATTATAATGAATGTAAAGATACGGAAATTAAAACAAAAAGATAAAGAAATGAGAGGAAAAAATAAGTAATGCCAGGAAAACAAAGAACAATAATGTATAGATAGTTTTTTTCTGTTGGGTCTGTTTTGCGGCTCAATCAATCATGATGTGGTTCAATACAGTCAATTGGTTGTGATTGGCACAAAACACTGCAGTAGGTTTTACGAACCAATCATGTACCAGTCCTCAGGGTGAGAGTGGGACATGCCCATAATTGGTAAGTGGTGGTTGATTGAGTGATACTGTTGAGTGATGACTGTTTTTGAATCCAGTAACGTTAACTTATAATGGCAACCCCGACCTCAACCGTGTGGAAATATTTCAACCAGACCGAAGACAAAACTAAAGCAACGCTGTGTTTATGAAATGCAAAAACGGCAATAAAACTGGTAATGTGTTGAAATCAGTCATTAAATATACTTTTTTATTTCATATAGGCATTCTTAGAGGTGATTTTTGTTTCTTGTCTGTGTTGATTAATTTTTCAATATTAAACATTTTAATAATGACCTTTACTTATTTGTATACAAAATTAGACGTTTTCTACAGAAGAGCTTTGATATCTATAATTTCCAGGTAATGTATGTAATCATGTAGGTTATCCCTAAATAAGACATTAAAAGACAAGTGCTGTGTAAATAAGAGTATAGTGTTTAGTGTTGTACTTCTGAAAACTGAAGGGAGTAAATTAAGTGTATAACAAAAACTATGTAATGCTTTGTGTGCTTGTCAATTCTTATATATGCATCCTTGTTTCCTTTCCTCTTACCTCCATCCCCTTAGGATGCGAGGATGGAACATTAACATTAGTGAAATGGCATGTACTCACTCTATATGAAGTTCATTTTCTATTATTAAATGACAAGTGCATTAAAAACTATTATTAAACAACAGTTATTATTGGTAATAATATAACTAATATTTTTCAATGTTAAACAAAAAAAGTAAAAAAAAAAAGTTAAACATGCTTAAAGCTGCCGTCGGCAACATTTTTTTGGTCATATTCAGTGAAATCGACACTATAATCCGACAGAACAACATAAATAAGGAGGTTTTAGAAAAAAACCCGAGCTTCTAACTCCACCTGGAGCATGTTATTTGTTTTGCAAAAATCCACCGCTCCCGTCTCATCGGGTCCAATCAGCGCAGGGAGGTGTGAGATCTGACTGTCAATCACTGTTCGTGCACACGCCACAGATCCCCCCCCCCCTCCCTCGCGCAGGCGCGCACATTACAATATCACATGCACACGACATGCCTAAAGTTCGCCTGAAGATTGTACGAAGCGTGATGGCGGAGAGAAAATCTACTAACAAGCTTCCAATTCCTCGGTTATTGCTATCTATGGATAGATTAGCCAGGGCAGCCTACCTCCGAGTCCATGGTGTTGATCGATGCTGAAGAGACGCGCGCGTTCACAGAAAATCAGGTACACACGCAATGACGATGGGCGGGTGCTCGTTGGTAGTGGGGGAGGGGCATGAGAGTTGTAAACATTCAAAATTTTGGCTAAATCCACTCAATCTGCCAGACTTGCCGACTGCAGCTTTAAGTTAAAGTTCATAGCTTCACTACATTAAAATTATATAAAATAATATACAAAATAAATAGATAAATACACTGTCTAAAACAAGTCTGCTTTTACAAGTTTAATGATTAATACTAACATATTGCACACTTAAATATGATTTGAAGAAGCTGCGATGTGAAAAGGAGGGGGATTTATAAGGTTTAGTTGATTAAACATTTTAGTATAGGAAACATTTGTATCCTCGCTCTTGACTCCTCAGGAAGCCTCCTCGTTCCTCGCCCTCCTCCCGGTGGAATTAAAGAATTTAGATGTCCTACATGAGAGCGGAGCTCGATCGGTTTCAGGGTCGTAGGACATACGAGCGAGAAGTGAGGAAACGAGGAAGCATATTGAGACGCACCTTCTGAATCCTGACCCTATTTTAATTCAAAGTAAATGGAGTCGAGGAGTCGATTCCACCGACTCCAAAATTAGGAGTCGGGAGTCGGAGTCGACTCCAAAAAAACCGGAACCGAACACCCCTAGTAATGATGGCAATTGACGACTCTCGGGGTTCAAATCAAGCATGCCGCACAAGCCCTGAAAAGTGAAGCCAAAGCGTCTCGATATCCCCCCAGTGGTTGTTCATAGTATAGGTCATAAACCCCGCCTCCCCATGAAATCTAATGGACGCGAGGGAAACTAAACAAACAAACTACACTTCAAATAAATTTTTTCCAAAGATATTTTCTGTTATTTTAGGTAGTTTTTATCATGCTGATGTAAGTTTAAGTGTTTGTTTTTTTAAATAAGTTTGGTCTTAGTTAGTTATTTGATGCTATAAAAACGGGAATGTGACGTCATGATTGACAGCTTCTCTAAAAGAAGGAGTCACTGAGGCACCAACTGACTTTTTGGGGGATTTTCGGTAGGAGATTGGAGCTTCAACTTTAATTTCTACATGTTCATAACTATTTATTTCACACTGACACAATGAGTTGCTCTGCAGTAAACTTTGTAGTAGGGTCATTCCTGGGATTCGGTAATATTTCAGTCCCCTGGATTTTTGAAAGTGGTGGTTCACCAAAATGAAATGTTAAAAGCTTTTCACAATACATTGGTATGTCCTTTATAATGAATACAAATAATTATTGCATTTAAATAATTTTTATCATTAAAAAAAATCTTATTTCTGTCTTACAGCAAGCATTTTGTCATGTCCCTGAGGTTCTACGCTGAATTTGTACTTGGAAAATAATTAATACAGTGTGCACAGTGTCTATAATTTTTGGCAATAATGCAAGTATTTATTTGTATTCTTTGCTTTTGAAAAGAAAAACTTTTAAAAAATGCAAGATATTTGATAAAAAACAACTTATAAAGCTACGTCCCTCAGTCTAAACTCAACCCCGACACGCCAACCATTCTCCGCCCATAATAATTTAGACTCCACCCATATGTGACATCATTCACAGAAAGTTGCATCTTTCAGCTCTCTTCAACAGCATGGTGCAGAAGAAGGTGAGTGATATCACACTTTTTATTCATTTTTTGAGGTGTATTATAGTCAGGGAGGGTACTGTCAAGCTTAACCACTCAACCCCATCACATACAATTAAGATGGAAAATGATGACTTTTCACAATTTTATTTTAATCCATAAAAATCTAAAATATATTTATTTCATTGGCTGCCATATGTGGCCCACTCTTCTACACCACATTAAAAGCAGTGGCCATTTTGAGCAAAAAAACTCAACCCCATCACACTCAACCCCATCACATATGTCATTGTTTCGGGGTTGTAAACTTTGTGTCAGGGTTGAGTTATTCACTTAATTTAATCAGTGATTTCAATTTAAAAATGTAATTTCAGTAAATATATTATTACCAAAATCATAACCCATATTCCCCTCCTTGAACTGCCACCTTACCGTGGTGGAGGGGTTTGAGAACCTGAATGACCTTAGGAGCTATGTTGTCTGGGGCTATATGCCCCTGGTAGGGTCTCCCAAGACAAACAGGTTCTAGGTGGTTCATGGAACGTCAGACTAAGAGCGGTTCAAAAACCCTTTATGATGGCATTAACTCCAAGGACCGTGACGTCGCACAGCATGGCGCAGCCGGGGCCCCACCCTGGAGCCAGGCCCGGGGTTGGGGCTTGTATGCGAGCGCCTGGTGGTCGGGCTTTCCCCCATGGGGTCCGGCCGGGCTCAGCCCGAAGGAGCGACGTGGGGCCGCCCTCCCGTGGACCCACCACCTGCAGGAGGGAACGTAAGGGGCTGGTGCTTAATGGATCGGGCGGCAGTTGAAGGCGAGGGCCTCAACAACTCGATCCCTGGACACGGAATCTAGCTCTAGGGACATGGAACGTCACCTCTCTGGCGGGGAAGGAGCCTGAGATTGTGCGTGAGGTTCAGAGATTCCGACTAGAGATAGTTGGGATCACCTCCACGCACAGCTTGGGCTCTGGAACCACACTCCTTGAGAGAGGATGGACTCTTCACCACTCTGGAGTTGCCCATGGTGAGAGGCGGCGGGCTGGTGTGGATTTGCTTATAGCCCCCCAGCTCAGCCGTCATGTGTTGGGAGTTCAACCCGGTGAACGAGAGGGTCGCTTCCCTGTGCCTTCGGGTCGGGGATAGGTCTCTTACTATCGTGTGCGCCTATGGGCCAAACGGCAGTGTAGAGTACCCGGCCTTCTTGGGGTGCTGGAAAGTGCTCCGACTGGGGACTCCGTCGTTCTACTGGGGGACTTCAACGCCCACGTGGGCAGCGAGAGTGACACCTGGAGGGGCATGATTGGGAGGAACTGCCCCCCAAATGGTGTTCTGTTATTGGACTTCTGTGCTAGTTACAGCTTGTCCATAACGAACACCATGTTCAAGCATAAGGGTGTCCTGGTGATGTGCACTAATGGACACCCTTATGCTTGAACATGGTGTTCGTTATGGACAAGCTGTAACTAGCACAGAAGTCCAATAACAGAAGGCCGATAGGTTGACCTCCGATTGACCAATAGGCCGGAGGTCAATGATCGACTTTGTGGTCGTTTCATCTGACCTCCGGCCGTATGTCTTGGACACTCGGGTGAAGAGAGGGGCGGAGCTGTCAACTGATCACCACCTGGTGGTGAGTTAGATCCGATGGCGTGGGAGGAAGCTGGACAGACTCGGCAGATCCAAACGTACTGTGATGGTCTGTTGGGAACGCTTGGCCGAATCCCCTGTCAGAGAGATCTTCAACTTCCACCTCCGGCAGAGCTTCGACCAGATCCTGAGGGAGTCTGGAGATATTGAGTCCGAGTGGACCATGTTCTCCACCTCCATTGTCAACGCGGCCACTCGGAGCTGTGCCCGTAAGGTCTCCGGTGCCTGTCAAGGCGGCAATCCCCGAACCCGGTGGTGGACACTGGAAGTAAGGGATGCCGTCAAGCTGAAGAAGGAGTCCTATCGGGCCTGGCAGGCTTGTGGGACTCCTGAGGCAGCTGACGGGTACCGGCAGGCCAAGTGGACTGCAGCCCGGGTGGTAGTGGAGGCAAAAAATCGGGCCTGGGGGGGGTTCGGTAAGGCCATGGAGAAGGACTATCGGTCGGCCTCGAAGAGATTCTGGCAAACCATCCGGCGCCTCAGGAGGGGGAAGCAGTGCCCTACCAATGCTGTTTACAGTGGAGGTGGGCAGCTGTTGACCTCAACTAGGGATATCATCGGACGGTGGAAGGGATACTTCGAGGATCTCCTCAATCCCACCGGGTTCATGGGAGTTTGCCCAACCAATCCACATGTGCTTTGCTTTGTATTTGGAGAAGGCATGCGACTGTGTCCCTCGCGGCATCTTGTGGAGGGTGCTCTGGGAGTATGGGGTTCGGGCGCCCTTTGCTAAGGGCTATCCGGTCCCTGTACGACCGGAGCAGGAGCTTGGTTCGCATTGCGGGCAGCAAGTCAGACTTGTTCCCGGTGCATGTTGGACTCCGGCAGGGCTGCCCTTTGTCACCAGTTCTGTTCATAATTTTTATGGACATAATTTCTAGGCGCAGCCAGGGGCCAGAGGGTGTCAGGTTTGGGGACCACGCGATTTTATCTCTGCTCTTTGCGGATGATGTTGTCATGCTGGCCCCATCAGACCAGGACCTTCAGCATGCACTGGGGCGGTTTGCAGCCGAGTGTGAAGCGGCTGGGATGCGAATCAACACCTCCAAATCCGAGGCAATGGTCCTCGGTCGGAAAAGGGTGGTTTGCCCACTTCAGGATGGTGGAGAGTTCCTGCCTCAAGTGGAGGAGTTTAAGTATCTTGGGGTCTTGTTCATGAGTGAGGGAAGGATGGAACGGGAGATTGACAGATGGATCGGTGCAGCTTCTGCAGTAATGCGGTCGATGTACCGGTCTGTCATGGTGAAGAAAGAGCTGAGCCGCAAGGCGAAGCTCTCGATTTACCGGTCAATCTACGTTCCTACTCTCACCTATGGTCATGAGCTGTGGGTCATGACCGAAAGGACAAGATCCCGGATACAGGTGGCCGAAATGAGCTTCCTCCGCAGGGTGGCTGGGCGATCCCTTAGAGATAGGGTGAGAAGCTCAGTCACTCGGGAGGAGCTCAGAGTAGAGCCGCTGCTCCTCCACATCAAGAGGGGCCAGCTGAGGTGGCTCGGGCATCTTTTCCGGTTTAGACACTAGTGAATTTACCTATTGTGCCCATTTGATAAAAGGTTCTGTTTGGTAATCTATTTTTGTTTTTTTCTTACCAAAAATATTTGAAAGTTACTAACGACCGTACTGTCTGCAGTAGTTTTCTTTGTTTAAATTCTCACTGCAGTTCAGATAATAAAGTAAAAATGAAAAAAACTAAATATGACTATGTCTTTATTACATGGTTGCCTAAAATAAAATAGTGTTTTGTTTGAGTCTCAAAGAGGGATTTTCGTATTAAACAAATACAAATTAAAAGTAGGCCATTGTGTCCTTTCAACCCCGTTACAGTATTCAACCCCATCACAGCATTCTCAACCCTGTCACATTAATATTTTTGGAAAATAAAATAAGGAAGACAATTAAAAATTAAAGCATTTCTTGCTGATTACCACCTGACATGTTAAGGGCTAACACAGTAAAATTGTGGTTTTAGTGAAACATCTAAATTAAATTTTTTCTTACTAAAATAAAGAGACCACGGACAAACAATTTGGATATTTGTAACTTCCATCACATACAAATGTGAAAATTAGCATAAATGTTACATTTGAAGTCACTGAATTGGTATGAGGGACACATGAGCAGTAGGTAGATGTTAGTTTTATAACAAGTTTTGTGTAAAATCCTGTTTAAACTAATTAAATTTTGTCCGTTACGGGGTTGAGAATAAAAGGTGTACAAATCTGAAAAAAACTGAAAATAATAAAAAGTCTTTAATGCCTGAGATGGGAAAATATGATTTTATGAAGGTTTGATATGTGCCTAATAATGTGGGGTATTTAGAAATGTAATCATATGTAGTTCAAAAATTAAAAAAGTCCAAGTTGAAATATTACCGAATCCCAGGAATGACCCAGTAACCATTTCTGCGGGAGTGAGGGTGGGACCTTGATAACGCGGCTCCACTTCATGCTCACTACTGTGCAGAAGCAGGTCCTAAATCAGTGCAAGATGTCAGCGCCATATTAAGACTTTGGCAGCTTCACTTTTCACCAATGGAAGAGAGTGAAGGGGCGTCGTCCATCTTTTTTTACAGTCTATGGTTCAAACAAACAGGACCGGGCAACCGCATTCGTCATTACGTTGATATTTTTTGATGAAATCTGAGTGCTGGATCACTCCTCCATAGGCTTCTATGGGAGCGAAACTTGCCGGCCCAGAAAAGTTATTAAAGACATTGTTAAAATAGTCCAAGTGACTACAGTGGCTCAACCACAAGTTTATCAAGCGACAAGAATAGTTTTTGTGCGCAAAAAACAACAAAAATAACGACTTTATTCAACTATTCATTTTCGTCTGTGTGGGCCTGAATGATTTCACGTAGTGTAACAGCGCAGCGCGTCTGGGTTGTACGTCACCACGTAGGATCACTATTGGCCGACGCTGGTCATTTGTGGGATGCATGTGACGTACAACACAATCACGTTCCCGTTGTGGCCAAGACAAAACAAAGTGAACCGAGCATGTCCCCTCCCGGTCACCGTAATAAACCTTACGGTCTGTGACATACACCTCGTCAAGTTGAACACACCTAATCCTTTGTCGCCACTTATTGGTTTAACAATGAAACTTTCAGAAAGAGTCACTAAAAATCACAAACTAATGCGATAGTCTGTCTGGATTAAATCAAAGCAATATATTGCTTGACTATATTGCAATATTTTCTGTTTCACAAACAGTGACAAATCTAAGTGCTGCTGGGCAATGAAATTCAAGCTATCCCTGCTTCAAAGGTAACACGGATTGCAACAGTTATGGCCTCTATTTTCCAGCTTCAGGCATTCTTGTATTTGCGCTTAGCATGATTTATTTTAATATAAAGCTAAAGGAATTCTATATGCATGCCAAAAAGCAAACTTTTATGTGAAAGCAGGGGCTTTATGCCAGGCCCCTGTTATATTCTATGCTGATGTGCTAAATAAAATGTTGGCACATGTTTAGAACAAGCTTAAATTGGCCCAGTCCAAACAACCTCAGTGGAAAAAGATTCATTTCCGTGTTCAATTATTTCAAACATGGAACAAATCCCAGTAACACATACAGAGATTAAGAGTTTTAAAGGAGTATAATTGTTCCAGTGAATTTTACCAAATTCAAATAATGTATTATAATAATTATAATAAATGAAAGGTATAGTGGAGGATTTTCTTTTTCCGGGTGGATCATCAAGAGTATTGGTCCTCCTGGTTGTCAATCATTCTGGTGATATGTTTACGTAAGGCCGTCGTACGTACTCGTCCCTAGGTAGTTTTCGCTTTCTGCGCATGCGCACTTTCGGGTGTATATGTGTGGTGAGCTGTTTCAGCCATTCATTGAAGCTCGCCGTTCTCACCGGGTTTTTTCAAAATGTCTGAGGGTCACAAGAGAAAAAGTGTCTACGAATTGTATGACAAGAAGAGAAAGGCCTCTGAAGAAAGAAACAAGACCAGAGTGTTTTTGGGAGAATATTTCACACGCTGGCGTGCAAAAGCACAGGTTGGGCTTCCCACTGATGCCTCAGTCGCGAAGTTTCTACTCGACAGGTAAAGTTTGGCATGCTATTTGGAGAAATCCAATTTAAATCACTGCTAGTAAAAGTTAATGTAAGCTATGATTAGCGATGCTAGCCCTGGCACAATTCACGCACCAACAGCAACTTGTAAACAGAGCGTGCACGAGGAGAACTAGGCTCGTGCATGCTCTCTCGTGCACACGTTTAATAGGCGTTCCCTCTCGGGAGCAGGCAGAGTGTTGCGCATGTGCATTTTTTCAAAAAGTGGAGAGGGCGGTTCTTTTCTAAAATTCAGGAAAATCCTCCACTATACCTTTAACAATTGATATATATTGAATATGAATATATTGATAGCAAATTAAACATATTTATACTTAAGTTATATTCATACATGTATTCAACAATTATTGAACTGAATGACATTTTCCTTTCTTTTATATGGCCTACAATTACATAATTAAGAACTCATGACACGTGTGCCACGCTCAGGGCAGTTCAGATTCATTTCACTATGAGATATTTTGCTTATAAGTCTAAAAAAATGTCAGTAAATTACTCCTCACTATTTTCACTGATTTCTCCAATTTGTGAATGTTGACGTAAGCTAGAAATGAACCTCACAAGAGAAATCATTCACAGGTTATTAAAAATATTTTTTTATATGACCGAAATCACCATGGCAATGTTCTGAATGTACTCATCTGCAAGCATTTCAAGGAATGGTTCACTCACAAATTAACACTGTCATTGTGAAGGACCACAAAAGTTCATACTATATTCAATAAATTACATGTACTATATCCCACATTTTCTAAAGTCAATATCTTTGTGTGACAAACAGACAAAACATTTTTTTTTTTTGAATTTATTTTCCACGGAAGAAAGAAAGTAATAAAGGACTGGAATGACATGAGGGTGAGTAAATGCTTTAAGCTTTAAGCTTAGTTGATTATGCGATCGGACAGATGATGGACAGACCATTAGCAGCACTCACCCTTTTGTTTTAAGTTCAAGATGAAGATAATACAAAGAAACCACCTTTATATTTTTCCAACAGCTAGGATTGAACATTTAACCTACTGAATGAATATTTGAGCAATGTCAAGTGAGCCCCTGAGTCACCGGCGCAGCATTAAAACTTCCATATTTGTACAGCGCATGGAAGCCGATCAAATTATTCAGCACACGATTTGACTTTCTGTCTTTTTGTTAAAACAACAAATCAATGGAAGACAAAAAACCTTTCCAAAATGTGTTTGGTTAGCTGGCAAAGCAGTGAGTCAGTATCCATTTAATAACTATGATGTAGTGAGGTGCGTGTATTTGTGTGAGACTGTGAGGTATGTCTGGGCAGAATTAGTCAGGGCTTTCGGTGGTGGTTTGGCTAGCATCTGGCACCCTGATGTGCGGTATGATGGTAACAATCCCTGTGGCTAATGGAGTCACTCCGAATTAACTAAGAGCTTTAGCTTCAACCAAACTCAGCTTAAATACTATGATCCTTTGTCTCTATGTCTACCAGTGAAGTCATGATCCAACTTAATCCATGTAATGGCCTCACAGCAGACACATTTCAAAGGCTTTCTCTGGAATCTTAATGCACACGGAACAGATAACCATGGCCTCTAGAGAAGTTTTATGTCAATTAAAAGGGACAGGTCTGTGGAAGCCAGATCCCATGTGCTACAGACTGCAATCCAGATCAAAACTTGTCTCACAACAGATCATTAATAT
This sequence comes from Rutilus rutilus, assembly GCF_951802725.1. Classification (NCBI taxonomy): domain Eukaryota; kingdom Metazoa; phylum Chordata; class Actinopteri; order Cypriniformes; family Leuciscidae; genus Rutilus; species Rutilus rutilus. The sequence goes on from NC_140223.1 coordinate 25,357,345, forward strand.
TTTAACAGACCCAGAAGGAATAGAAGATGGAATAGAGTTTTTCGAATATGATGTGCCTCTTTTGAAGGACTCTCTGTCTAGTTCTCAGGGTAGTAAGCCTTAGAGTAGACATTTGGTTGGAACAGATTTCTTACCATTTACATATTTGGTGCATACAAGGCATTACCAGACCTAGCCTATTATTATTATTATTATTATTATTATTTTGGAGCTGTGGTCTAGAAGCTAACATTTTGACTTGTGAGAAATATACTGGAAAATAGTGAAATATGGGGCATATTTGTAGTGTGTGTGTGTGTGTGTGTGTGTGTGTGTGTGTGTGATGGGTAGTTAAAATTATTATTATTATGTTGTTTTTGTTGTGACCATGTGATTACACGTTATGACATGCTAATGTGGGCCACTCATTTTCTGAACCTTGTCCCCCATATTTTTTGTTTCCTGTTTTTATACCTGTCAAACTCATTGATAATCAAATCAGACCAGTTAAATGAATGAAATGAATTCAAAAGGAAAAGTATCTCAATGTACACACCCTCTCATACCAGTCAAAACATGCAGGGCACCATAACACAACTATACGGTACACTTGTCTTTAATAAGAGAGAAATAGAAAATGGGGTAAGCTTCAATGACCCAGCATGCTATTTAGTATAGCTCTAAGGTGCATTTGGGTTGAGTATGCATCTGCAATCACTTCCCACCTTCCAGTTGTATAAGATTAAATGTTAGGCCAAACTCCACAAAGAGCACATTTCACATAATTTGCCAATTAAAGTTATCATCATTATGGTAGAGTGATAGACAGGTTTGGAGGGCTATATTTCAGAATGCACCATCCAATTAAACATCATTATCTCAACATATTACCACTGCTCATCTTGTATGCAAAACCTTGCCACTGCATGCTCCAAGTACATGATGCAATCACAGAAGGTGTTGTATTTTGCTATATTCTGTTTAAAAGACTGTTTAAAACTATAGTCTCCCCTATTTACTTCAAGTGAGTCGCTCACTTTTATCAAATATTTTCCACCCTGAACTACATTTCTGAGAGAGACGTGTCTGAAAAAATAGAACATCCAGTTCTTCACTCTTCCCCAAGAAACATACTGCTATGAGCAGATGCAAACAGGCCATTTATTATCACTTCAGCACCATAGGTTTTTTTTTATCTTGAGCCACTATACTTCAGTTGTACATACCACAGTTTGTACATGATGGGATAAACATAAATTATTACATTTGTGCAGGATATTATTAAGATGTTATATTTTATGCATTTTATTGCATAAAAGCAATTTTGAAGAAAGACAGATAATATGTTTGCGTATGATAAACAGAGTGGCCGCTTTCCAACGGTGCCTCCTAATGACAATGAGACATTTGTAATTAGGTTTGGTTAATTTATTACTAGTTAGTTTTGGCATCAACTGTAAGAAGCTTAAATCCTTGGACAAATCTTTTAAGTTCCTCAGAATCAATTTTTCTTCATCTTGAAGTAAAATCTGTGCAATTTAGATCTAAGCTTAAACATTTTCCAGTGTCTGATATGCTTTTACAAGTTTACCCTAAATTTCAACTTGCCATGGTTTTAATAAAGAAACATATATCTGAAGACACAGTGGCCGTGTTTTACCTCTCTGCTGAATGTTAATGTCTTGTCAGTTTCTTGGATGAAGAAAAGAGAGCATATGCAACACAGCAATGAATCACTCCCTCAGAGCTATCTTTACAAGAAATTAGACAGTTATCCCTTTCACAACATTCCTTATGTGGCTTTAGGTTCTACGACCTAGGACCACAGAACCAGTCACATGGGTCACAAGTTTGAAATTGAGATTTATATGAAATTTATATTTTTATTACATCATATGAAAGCTGAATAAATATGCTTTCCAGTATGGTTTGTTAGGATAGGACAATATTTGGCCGAGATACAACTATTTGAAAATCTGGAATCTGAGGGTGCCAAAAAATCGAAACATTGAGAAAATCGCCTTTAAATGTGTCCATTTATGTTCGCGATTGTGCTGCATTCACTCACAAAAATAAATGTTTTATATATTTACGGTAGGAAATTTACAAAATATCTTCATGGAACATGATCTTTACTTAATATCCTAATGATTTTTGGCATAAAAGAAAAATCTATAATTTTGACCCAATGTATTGTGGCTTTTGCCACAAATATACCCGTGCGACTTGTGACTGGTTTTGTGATCCAGGGTCACATATATTAGCTGCCTCTGTATTTAAATGCCTTTCAAAGACTTGAATGTATTGGCCTACACACAAACACACACACAAACACACTTTTTCTTCTTTGTCTTGAAAATCATGTTAACAGGTCATCTTGAAGCCCCTGGTATAATCGTATTTTTACATAATGGATATATATATATATATATATAATTATATAATATATAATTTAATCATTTATTTTATTTATTAAGGCTATTTTATTTATTAAGGCTTCGTTTGTCACACAAAGGCATTCTTTTTCTTAAAGTGTGATTAATGTGAAATATTGATCATTTATGTAGCCTATTCTATTTAAAAAGATCAGTTTAGTTCACTCTGAAAATCTATTTCTTTAAATTATATATTTTTTAACTCTTGCCTCGCCAGAGTTTTTTTTTAAATATGCCAGCCTACACCAGCGTCTTTGGTCATTTTCACAAGTTTCATGGCCCCCAGAATATTTTGTTGTATGAATATCTGAACATGCAATATATCGAAAGAAGGAACAGACCCTCTGCTTTTAAACAACAACAAAATCTATTTTATTCTAGCTTTATAAATAATTTTTTATCAACACTTGAATGTGGGCAAGTTTGATTCAGAACGATTATCAAAACACAGATGGAGTAGATCGAGTCAACACCTCTAATGCTTGCACAGTCCTTATAGCTTGTCCTGGGTCGACATTTCATTCAGTAACATTATGCCATTTTGATTTATATGCTGTATTGTTGATGATCGCATTATTTTTCATATGCATTAGTGCTTACATATTAGATTGCTCGTTCCTGGCTGCTTCTTCTTTACCTGTGTTTTGATCTAGAGATTTTTCTGTAGCCAGCCAAAACGGGGGTCAACCGCGAACAAATTGCAACAGAATCAAACTCAACTGATTTTGTATCCTCAATATGTCCTGATTAAGGAAAAAAAAGCCCAGAAGAATCCCATTAGGGGAAAGTTCCGAAAAAGACCCAAATATATCCTATTCATACGCCTATTCATTATTTTTCTCACATGAATAGGTTAAAAACATTAACCTTTAGATATCACCATGAAAATTACTGAGCTGATTACTTATATCAAGACAAACAAAAAATGTATTACAAGTTTTTTTAAATAGTTTGTTAACATGGACAAACGGTGCATAATCTAATTACAGATGTGCTAATTTGCATAAATACCACAACAGATCTAAACATTGGGTCTAGCCAGGTGAAAATGTCTTGTTGAATCTTGTTGACAAATAACAGTAAAATACTTAATATTAAGGTCTGAATGGAACCCATTTAGGCTACACATGACCATCAATACAAAGAGGCAGGAAGAAGTACTTTAAACCAGCCTTTATTGACTATTATTGCAGAGATGGGGTTTGGGGCTGGGTCCATGGGACTGTTTCTGGGGATTTACTTTTTATTTTATTTACCTTTTGTCTTCTGCATTCTCCTTACCATTGTCTCCTGTTCTTGCCTCAGACTCATCCCCCAGAAACAGTCCCACGGACCCAGCCCCAAACTCAGTCTCTTAAAAATTAATAAAGGCTGGTTTCTAAAGTACTTCTTCCTGCCTCTATGTATTAATGTTCATGTGTAGCCTAAATGGGTTCATTCAGACCTTAATATTAAATATTTTACTGTTATTTGTCAACAAGATTCAACAAGACATTTTCACCTGGCTAGACCCAATGTTTAGATCTGTTGTGGTATTTATGCAAATTAGCACATCTGTAATTAGATTATGCACCGTTTGTCCATGTTAACAAACAATTAAAAAAAACTTGTAATACATTTTTTGTTTGTCTTGATATAAGTAATCAACTCAGTAATTTTCATGGTGATATCTAAAGGTTAAATTATTTACCCTATTCATGTGAGAAAAATAATGAATAGGCGAATGAATAGGATATATTTGGGTCTTTTTCGGAACTTTCCCCTAATGGGATTCTTCGGGGCTTTTTTTTTCCTTACTCAGGACATATGGAGGATACAAAATCAGTTGAGTTTGATTCTGTTGCAATTTGTTCACCCTTTTTTCCTAAAACGCCTGGACTATAATAGCGGGTGCACCCTACCTCATAACAGTGAAAACACTGAAAGCCGTAAAAACTCGACATTGTACAGTCTGTGGTTTTCTAACTTGTCAATGGCAGGGAAAGAGTTAATCAAGGGGCATTACAATAATCAGACTAAATACATTTATTTAATTATTAGTCCAGTCATTTTAAGCCAAAATGGGGGTCAACCTTGAACAAATTGCAACAGAAGCAAACTCAACTGATTTTGTGTCCTCAATATGTCCTGAGCAAGGAAAAAAAAAGTCCCGTTTAACATGGACAAACGGTGCGTAATCTGATTACGTATGTGCTAATTTGCATAAATACCGCAACAGATATAAACATTGGGTATAGCCAGGTGAAAATGTCTTGTTGAATCTTGTTGACACATAACAGTAAAATACTTGATGTTAAGGTCTGAATGGAACCCATTTAGGCTGCCCATGAGCATTAATACATAGAGGCAGGAAGAAGTACTTTAGAAACCAGCCTTTATTAATTTTTAAGAGATTGGGTTTGGGGCTGGGTCCGTAGGAATGTTTCTGGGGGACGAGTCTGAGGGAAGAACAGGAGAGGAGAATGCAGAAGACAAAAGGTAAGGAGAATGCAGAAGACAAAAGGTAAGTAAAATAAAAAGTGAATCCCCAGAAACAATCCCACGGACCCAGCTCCAAACCCCATCTCTGCAATAATAATTAATAAAGGCTGGTTTAAAGTACTTCTTCCTGACTCTATGTATTAATGCTCATGGGTAGCCTAAATGGGTTCCATTCAGACCTTAACATTAAGTATTTTACTGTTATGTGTCAACAAGATTCAGCAAGACATTTTCACTTGGCTATACCCAATGTTTAGATCTGTTGTGGTATTTATGCAAATTAGCACATACATAATTAGATTATGCACCGTTTGTCCATGTTAACAAACAATAAAAAAAAAAAATTGTAATACCATTTTTGTTTGTCTTGATGTGAGTAATCAACTCATGGTGTAATCAACTAATTTTCATGGTGATATCTAAAGGTTAAAACTTTTACCCTATTCACGTAAGAAAAAGAATGAATATTATTTTATGCAAATTATGCCTATTTAATGCCCTGTCTTTCGTCTTATGTTTGTTAGATCGTTGTTGAAGCTTCCTGTGTTCGTGCCTGTGCCTGTTCCTGTTTTCCTCGTGTTTCCTGTTCACCGGATACCGGATTGCTTCACTCCCGTTCTCACCTCTGGTTCACCGTAATCTTCTTCAGTCACCTCAGGATCGTCCATCTCAGTCCCTGCGTCACGCTCTCCTGCTGTCTGTGTTCCTGGTCTGACCCTCTCTCGTGGAGTGACTGCCTGCCTACGCTGAGTTCTGCATTTATGCATCTGACTATTCTGAGTTTCCTGAGTGAACCATTGTTAATAAACATCATTGCACTTGCTATTGCTTCCGTCCTGTTTATCATTACAGAACGATCTGACAACCATGGAAGCAGCAAGCGCAACATCGTTGACAGAATTTATTAATCATAGCGTCTCCCGGATGGATCAGCAGCAGGAGAGCATCTCTAACACCGGACGCGCTGTCCAAGTGCTGGTGACGCAGGTGTCCGAGCTCACCCAGCAGATCCAACAACTTAGCCGGTTCTGTAGCTGACTACTCCATTGAGTTCCGCACGCTGGTGGCTGAATGCAAGTGGAACGAGGAGGCGCAGTGGGATATGTTCCTGCATGGGCTGGCCGACCGGTTTCAAAGAGAGATCTACATGCTAGACCTGCCTCCCAAACTCAACGGACTCATCGACCTGGCGCTACGGGTAGATGCCCGCATCGGTCGTCTGAATCAGCACTCTCGTCCCACTCGATCTCACGGAGGCATTGGAGTTTGAGACAGCGGGGAGGAGAACTCGGTCGGTCCCGTCGTCGATCACGAGCCCATGCAGGTGGGGAGAGCTCGGCTTTCCCGGGAAGAGAGAGAAAGGCGGAGGTCCCATGGCCACTACTGCGGTGGCTCTGGACATTTTTTACGCTCTTGCCCGGTAAAAGAGCAAGCCCGATAGTAAAGTTGAGGCTACTATCGGGTGGGATCTCCGCCGGGAAGTCCTCACTATCCACTCTCCTTCCGGTAAGACTGAGATGGGCCAAAAGCACGTACACCTGTCAAGCACTTCTGGACTCTGAAGCGGAGGGTAATTTCATGGACCTACATCTTGCTCACGAATTACACCTCCCCATCACGTCTCTCTCTCACCAGATCTGCGTCTGTGCTCTTAATGGTCAAGAACTCCCTAACATCTCACTCACTACTGGACCCATAACCCTCGTCACCTCCGGCAACCACACCGAGATTATCCCTTTCCTCCTTATGGACTCCCCTGTCGCACCTATTGTGTTGAGCCACCAATGGCTTGTTAAGAACAATCCTCGTGTGGATTGGGGGCTCTAACTCCATTTCCATGTAGAGCGAGTCCTGCCACGAGTCCTGTCTTGTTTCTGCTTGTCCGTCTGTGTCTGGTTCTGTGTTTCAGGAGAAGGCAGCGGATCTGTCAAATGTGCCCGCGGAGTATCTGGACCTGAAGGAAGTGTTCAGTAAGTCTTGCGCTGCTTCTCTCCCTCCGCATCCTCCCTATGACTGTGCTATAGATGTATTGCCAGGTAAGTCTCCGTCTAAGGGCAAGCTTTACTCTCTTTCTGTTCCTGAGAGGGAGGCCATGGAGAAATATATTTCTGATTCTCTAGCAACGGGGTTCATCCGACCTTCTTCTTCTCCTGCGGGGGCGGGGTTCTTTTTTGTTGGTAAGAAGGATGGTTCTCTGCGACCTTGTATTGATTACCGAGAGCTGAACAACATCACGGTGAAGAATACTTATCCTTTGCCGTTGATGTCTTCAGCCTTCAAGAGGTTGCAGGGAGCATCCATTTTCACAAAATTGGATTTACGTAACGCCTATCATTTGGTTCGCATCAGGAAGGGGGATGAATGGAAGACTGCATTCAACACCCCCAGGGGGCATTTTGAATATTTGGTTATGCCGTTCGGTCTCTCCAACTCCCCAGCGGTTTTCCAGGCACTCGTCAATGACGTGTTGAGAGACATGGTAGATCAGTTCATATATGTTTACCTGGATGACATATTGATTTTTTTCTTTGTATCTCCAGGAACACGTTCAACACGTCAGATGAGTGCTTCAGAGGTTGCTAGAGAATGGGCTTTTTGTCAAGGCGGAGAAATGCGTTTTTCATGCACAGTCTGTTTCTTTCCTAGGTTACATCGTCTCTTCTGAGGGAGTGCGTATGGATCCTGACAAGGTTAAGGCTGTGATAGATTGGCCGAGTCTGGATTCCCGTAAGGACCTACAGCGGTTTCTGGGGTTCGCCAATTTCTATCGGCGTTTCATTCGCAACTTCAGCCAACTAGCCGCACCTCTGACCGCCTTGACCTCCCCCAGAACGACGTTCAGGTGGTCCGATACAGCCGAGGCTGTATTCACCAACCTAAAGAGCCGCTTCGTTTCGGCTCCCATCTTAGTCGCCCCTGATCCCACACATCAGTTCATGGTGGAGGTCGACGCGTCAGAGGTGGAGGTAGGTGCAGTTCTTTCCCAACGCGCTTCCTCAGACGACAAGATGCATCCTTGCGCGTTTTTATCCCATCATTTATCACCTGCCGAACGTAACTATGACATTGGTAACAGAGAGTTGTTGGCCGTCAAGTTAGCGTTGGAGGAGTGGCGTCATTGGTTAGAGGGGTCGGGGGTACCTTTTATCGTTTGGACCGATCATAAGAACCTTGAATATATTAGATCTGCTAAAAGACTCAACTCCAGCCAGGCTCGGTGGGCCCTTTTTTTTCCGGACGTTTTGATTTTTTCTCTCTCGTACCGCCCGGGTTCCAAGAACATCAAACCCGATTCCTTATCTCGTAATTTTGATCCAGCCGAACGCCCAGTTACTCCTGAGTGCATTTTACCTGAGAAAGTAGTTATCTTCATACTCATATGGGAGGTTGAATCGAAGGTCAAGACGGCCTTAGAAGGGGTAACGCCTCCGCCCAGTTGCCGACCGAATCGATTGTTTGTTCCGGAGGGGTTACGGTCCGACGTTATTCGATGGGGTCATTGCTCCAACGTGGCTTGTCATCCAGGAGTAAATCGTACTAGCTGTTTAGTAAAGCAACGATTCTGGTGACCATTAATGGCTCGCGATATTCACAATTTTGTTTTGGCTTGCTCAGTTTGTGCCAGTGGTAAGACGTCTAACCGACCTCCTGATGGGTTACTCCGACCGCTGTCTGTCTCTTCGAGACCCTGGTCCCACATTGCGGTAGATTTTGTCACCGCCCTCCCGCCCTCTAAAGGCATGACGATTGTTTTAACTGTAGTGGAACGGTTCTCGAAGGTGGCACATTTCATTCCCTTGCCCAAATTACCCTCAGCCAAGGAGACAGCGGTTAGTGTAATTGATCACGTCTTTCGGTTACATGGCCTCCCGATGGACATGGTTTCTGACAGGGGTTCCCAATTTGTGTCCAAATTCTGGCAAGAGTTTTGTAGGTTATTAGGAGCTACGGTCAGCTTGTCTTCGGGGTATCATCCCCAGAGTAATGGTCAGTCCGAGCGAGCCAACCAAGATTTGGAGAGAATGTTGCAATGTTTGGTATCCAAGAATCCTTCATCCTGGAGCCAACAACTTTCTATGGTTGAGTACGCTCATAACTCGTTACCAGTGTCATCCACGGGCCTCTCTCCATTTGAGTGTAGTTTAGGGTATCTGGTATCTTAGTCCGAGTCTGGAATCCGAGGTCGCGGTCCCCTCCACTCACGCCTTCGTCCAGAGGTGCCACCGCACATGGACCAGAGCCTGTGAGACTCTGCTCCAGGAGGGGATGCGCACTAAGGCTAAGGCCGATCGCCACCGGTCAAGGCCTCCCGTATACGTCGTGGGTCAAAAAGTGTGGCTTTCTACCAAGAACATTCCGCTCCGTTCCGTTTCCAACAAGTTAGCTCCCAAATTTATTGGCTCGTTCCCTGTCACCAATATTATTAGTCCGGTGACAGTCCGACTCAAACTTCCTCCGGCGTACAGGAGAATTCATCCCGCCTTTTATGTGTCAAAAATCAAACCTGTGTTTTACTCTCACATTAATTTGCCGACCCCGGTTCCCCCCCGCCGCAACTCGTAGATGGGGAACCTACATATTCGGTACATCGTATTCTGGACTCGAGACGGAGGGGACGTGGATTCCAGTATTTGGTGGACTGGGAAGGTTACGGTCTGGAGAAGAGAAGTTGGGTGCCTGCTGAAGACATCCTGGATCACTCCCTTATCGATGATTACAATCGACAGGTAGGTTCGTCTGGGAACGCCAAGAGGAGTTCCTAGGGGGGAGGGTACTGTCACGGTTGGTAGATCCACGGTCTCATTCTAGTCTTGTGTGTTTGTGTGTGTGTGGTGTCTCGTTACACTGATTGTTTTATGTGGGCGTAACTGCTAATTATCAGTGATCAGCGGCAGCTGCATGTCATCTTACCAGCCTATTTTAATGCCCTGTCTTTCGTCTCATGTTTGTCAGATCGTTGTTGAAGCTTCCCGTGTTCGTGCCTGTTCCTGTTTTCCTCGTGTTTCCTGTTCACCGGATACCAGATTGCTTCATTCCCGTTCTCACCTCTGGTTCACCGTCATCTTCTTCAGTCACCTCAGGATCGTCCATCTCAGTCCCTGCATCACGCTCTCCTGCTGTCTGTGTTCCTGGTCTGACCCTCTCTCGCGGAGTGACTGCCTGCCTACGCTGAGTTCTGCATTTATGCATCTGACTATTCTGAGTTTCCTGAGTGAACCATTGTTAATAAACATCATTGCACTTGCTATTGCTTCCGTCCTGTTTATCATTACAATAGGCATATGAATAGGCTATATTTGGGTCTTTTTCGAAACTTTCCCCTAATGGGATTCTTCGGGACTTTTTTTTCCTTACTCAGTACATATTGAGGATACAAAATCAGTTGAGTTTGCTTCTGTTGCAATTTGTTCAACCTTTTTTCATAAAATGACTGGACTATATAGGTTAAGACAAATAATAAAGATGTTTAAAATGTTATAATTTAATGTTAAAATATTAAATTATGACATATTCTAGAATTTCGAATTATAATATTTTATTATAGGCTACATTAGGCCCTATATTATATTACATGATAATATATTATATATGGTATTCAACATTCATGAAAGTCATCAAATCAGAATTACCTAAATTATTATAATAATTACAGTAGCTAATCACAATACGGTTCCAAATAAATTTCATTAAAAATAGTTGGTGGTGTCCCAGGAGGTGTCTTGCTTCAACTTTATAACTTGAAATAATATTATTGCGTTTCTTTCCTCTTTCTTTTAACCTGCCTCCTACGTTTAAAAAACTATTAGTTAGTGCAGTGTTGGTGAGACCAGTGCCAGAATTTATGGTCAATATGGTCCATATGGTCTGCATTTGGTCCAGATCTCATGCACACCAGTGCACTGTGTGTAAATCTGTGTAAATATCCCATAAAACCCTAAGCAGCGTTTTATAAATAGGACTTCAGGGGTCAAACATGACGCATGTGGTCTTGCAGAAACCAAACCTGCATGGAGAGCTCGGTGAAAAACATCACAACTCCTGTGACCCAGTGATATCATCCAAGCAACATAATGTGCAGCGGCGGTGGGTGTATAGGATCATAAATGTTGACCATTATAAACTTAATATCAATACACAGATTTAAGAATGTTATATGACTTTAATATACATATTTGAAAGCATGCTTGTTTACAGTCCCTGAATTTGGATCCTTCACTCCTGAACTTTAAGGGCACTGTTGTGACAGTTTATGAAGATTTATAGAGCAATAACTTTCTCTTTCCCCAGGGGGGCTTATGTGAATTCCTGTTTTATATATTGTACATGCACTGCGATATAGTGCAGCCATATGCTTTGGTTTAGTTTGACGGTGTTGTGATGTCATGCTTGCAGTGATGTCATGCACTTTGAGTCTATTTTAACACGTTTTCATATCTCACCCTTCACATGTCTATGTGTTCTGTAATTAATTAGCACTTGTGTGAGTGTGTCACATGTGTACAAACAACAAATACGATTTCCCAGCTTGTTCTCAAGTAGTTTTGTCTGTGGTAAGTAAATATTTTTGCTGTTCAGCTGGCCGACGGATGCCGTTACTAATGTTGAACACAAGGCCTTTCAAAAGTGAAGTAATGCATGAAGCAGATGTATAGTAGTATGCACCTTGAGAGTTTCATGAGGGTCTCATGAAGCTATCTGTCTGACTGTCTCAAAATCGCAAGCTTTCTATACTTTCCCCCCTTCACATGCCTCTTGCTCCAGGTGTTTTCCAGTGTACTGTACCAACACAAAAAACTAGACATGGACTGAATAGCCTCGAACACCCCTTGTTTTCAAAGCTGGAGTTTAACATGTATATACAGCGCCCTCTGTCGATCAATGGCTATACATATAATGTGATAAAATAGATTTTTCATAAGATCAGTTGATATTGCATATGTTCCCAGCAAACTAAAATATGTTCTCTCTAATAATGTTTTGGTAATGTTCCTATTAAAGTTCTCTGCATGTTTTTTTTTATAAAAAATAAATAAAAAAATTATTGGTTGTGTGAACATCCAACTTAAATGTTTCAGATCAACTTTTCATAGCCTAAAATGTATTACCGTATTATTTACCGCCATGCGAGCCACAAATTAAAGCTTGGCAAGCCGCAGGAGGCTCGCAAGCCGCGCAATCAGTAACCCTGGCCTAAATAATAACATTTAAAATATTCATCATATTCAAAGACCTGATAACTTTGAACGAACATTCTATAAACGTTACTGGAAGAAATCAGGGGGGTAATCCAGCACTCGGAAAGCGTACCATCCCGAGGGCCGCCATTTGCTTACAAGCAATCACCTGCTGTTAGCATTCCATTGACTTCCATTCATTTTGGCGTCACTTTGACAGCGAATAACTTTACATCTGAGGCATTTAAAGACTCTATTTGTCCATTCTTTATATAAGAAACACAACAATGTATAACAGGCTCCATTACCTTGTATCTTACGTTATGGCCCCGTAGAAGCAGTTTTTGTAAAAATAGGCTAACGATTGCGTCATAACCACGCGACTCTCTGGAAATTACCGTATAGACATGTGGAGGAGAAGCTCGCAGTCAATCGGGGGGACGTGGTGGCATAAAGTCCAATAAAGTCAAGGGAGAAGCCCATAGAGAATCATAAAGTTGCTCCTGCTCCTAGCTCATGGACAGCTCCTATTCACGCTCTCCGTCTCTGCAAGATTCGGAAGGGAATGATTGGCACAGCTACTAGAAGACTTACAACTGTCAGACAGGCTGCTCACGTCACATCCACGTCGTCAAGCTCAGTTTGAGTCTGCGCAGTACGCTCAGCCATCAGGAAGTGAGTGCTTCTAATTTGCTTCACTTTTCTCCGTTGAAGTCTATGGGGTCGCTGTGTCCATTTATTTTACTGTCTATGGAAGAAATACATAGTTCAGACATGAAATGTCTCAAACCGAACGTGGATTGGTTCTTCCAATGCTGTGGCACCGGCCAATCAGAAGTTCCAAATCCATGTAATCATATATGTCTTACCCTAGCCTGCAATCGGCAAGATTATGAAAGCTTTTGATATCCCTCTTCCTCCCCAGCGCCACCTGTAGAGATCTGCTATGGGGCTTCTACCATTTATTGCTAGCAGCCTTTCCTTTGTTTGTTATTTTTGCTGTGTTATTTTTGCTGTCCAACAAAATCAAGCAATAAATGCTGGTCACTCAGAGAGTTGTCATGACCGAATGTTTGTTCATAACTTTGAGAGTCTTGCCAGAACATTAGCCAAAGTTCTGAGAACGTTCCCTGTTAGCTAGGCCAGTTTTAGATTACCTTTACAGTCATAATGCTCACTTAAAATTACGAAATTACGAATAATTTAATAACGCTGTTAAATGTAATATAGTCTCAAAATGAAATAAATCTCAAAATTAATATTCATTTTGACAATGTATAGGCTATATTGTGATGCAAAAATTTTGCGCATTACAAATAATTGATTTTGTTTTTTTATTTATTTGTATTATTTATTTAGAGAAAAAAATAAATCAGTCATTTATTGAATATCGGTCCTAACATAAAAATCATTATTGGCTTATTAGTCAAAATTGTAATTTCTGTGTAGCCTACTTAACTTCATCCTGAATAGGGTTTCTTAAATAAAGTCTATACAAAACCGGTCTGCCCAATATCATTTTCTTTCTGGCAACTATAGATGCCTGAAATCAATCTTGAACATGTAGCAATAGTCTGTGAAGAATTATCTTCATACCTAAAACTGTCTGGAGTTAATTGGTTCATATAAGCACAAATTTTTGAGTGCTAAAGCACATTATAAGTGACTGATCTTAATTAGATGGGGTGGGAAACATTTTGAAAACAAATACAAAGAAAACTTGCCTTTATTTAGGCTATTAATCCAGTTTATTATAAAGGAGAGAAAAAACATGCTCTGAAAATTTACAGGCATTTCAAAGGCTGCAGGAAATTCCTCACAGTGCAAATTAAAACCTCCTTACACTAACTTCATGGGCCAACAATACGAGAATTAAAATGTCACATTCAATATGATTTAAAGGCATATTGAAAAATGGATACGCTTCAAAGTGTCAATTACAGAAAGATGTCAGTCTTAAATAAATATTCGTCTAATCATTGGTTGGCTTACCTGTTAAAGTTTGCTAAGTATATTCATCACTATTTCCCTAATACACTGTTTTTTGTTGTTGTTGACATTTTAACCCTAAATGTTAGTGGAAAAAACGCTTGACTAAAATACGTGAACTATGCTACATCTGTCGAGCAAACTCCTCTAACCAATCAGAAACCTCAAAACGCAGCATGTGACTGAAAGCGGAAGCGCATGTGTAGTGGACGCGCTGCAATCTATGCTAGATGGAACTTCGTTATTCGATCACGCAACAGACACGCACAAGTCGAGCAGCAGCTCAGCTGTCAGAGAGCTGAAGCTGTTTAATCAACAAACCCGGAATAACGCGAAACACACATTAAACTCCATATTTCACGTCATTTATCACATCTCCTGGTGAGTTAAATGCTTGGTTAAATGCCTTGAATGTTACCAGTGAGAGGCAGAGGTTTATGTGGGCTTTATGAAAGGGTGTTAGCCAGTAACACTCTTATTATGTTGGATTCTGTGGCTTTAATACTTAATAAGTTAACGTTACTCGTGTTTCAAGATTCACTCGATAAACTACCAGCTGGGCCTCTTCTTTAATTTTAAATGTCACTTCGCAATGTTAAGCAGGTGTTTTGTTTGTAAATCCTCATATGACACGGTCATGGTCTGTGTAAGCTGGTTCAGTGCTAATAAGCGGGGAAAGATGTGTCAGAAAAAGGTTGTTTGACTTAATTTCTATGAATACGCATAAATAATAATTGAATTTAACGTATGTTGATACGTTCTTCCTTTAGAAAAGTACTATAGTACAATTATAACATATTAAAATGCATGGAGTTGACAGCATTTCTGACTTTTACTTTCAGTTATGGAGCAAGCAAAGCAAGAGGCATTTGATCAAGCCAGGCTTCAAGTGATCAAAGATGGGTACGAGAAGGCATTTGAGTGCATCAATAAAGGCCTGACCGAGGATGAGGCGGGCCACAACGCAGAGGCACTAAAACAGTACCAGCAAGGACGGCAGCACCTCCTCAGGGCTCTTAGTGTGCCTTCGCAGGGTGTAGAGTGCGTGGGTTCCTCCTGGGAAGCGGCTAGGCAGATGCAGCGCAAGATGCAGGAGACCCTCAACAACATCACTACCCGTCTAGCCATGCTGGGGACCACGCCAGACCCCAACGGAGTCTCGGATAGCAGCGCAGCCCCTCAGAAACTCTACCCTGAAGTCCCGAAGGTCAAGCCGGAGAGGCCAACTCCACCGCAGATGCTCCCTTCCAACGTTGCAGGAGCTTCAGGTGGGCCAGTTCCGGTCTCCCCAACTATGCAACCCAATATGTTAAGCGACCAGCCCCCTGCGTACACCCCTCAGGCTGCTGACGGACACCTGACCCTTTCCTACGGCACCGACTCTGGCGAGCTCTCCTTGGTTGGCGATGAGTTCTACAGCCAAACGTCTAATTCCACGCCCTCTCTTCGGAGTCTGGGGGAGGATGGGGAGGAACTCTTTTTCCTTCCTCAAGGAGTGCAGATCTTCTTCGTTACCCCTGAGGGGCATGTGAGCGCTCCCTCTTACCCAGGGTACCTACGCATCGTAAAATTCACCAATGAGTGCTCAGAGAGGATTCCAAACAGGCCACCTGCCTTCCTACAGGTAAGAAATCACAAGTTCTGTTATTTAATTCCTCTTCATATGCCTGTAAGAATCTCACAAAGAAATGTGCAGGACATATTTTTTATCCCAATGGGGAATATATATATATATACGTATGTGTGTGTGTGTTTGCGTAAAGACAATTAAGCCTGTTTTAGGAACATTCATTCAAAACATTTTTCATTCATTCATTTCATTTTTTTTCATTTTCATTATTTTCATGACAGTTACTTACATATCCTCCCCAAATTCTCATTACTTTAATACACAAAAATGCTACATGAATCTAATCTATATAATCCCAAAATTTAAAAAAACAACGACTGCCTCATGGACGATTGCCACATAAAATAAAATGAAACAATCAACATAAATTCCAGGCTTGGTCCTCTCCCGTCTTCCACTGTCATCACTCCTCTTTTTATCCTTCTGGAGCTCCTCCGTGGGAATTGAGACCGGTGTGGGGTGCAGGTGGCGCCCCCGGCCTTATTCCGTTCCCACGGCTCTCGGCCGCGCCCTGCTTGCCACATAAAATTTCTTATTTTTGTCTTTTCATTTTGTGGGTTAAATGTGACAGACACATTTTAGGCAAGTTTTGTGATATCCTACCAAAAACTGTTGCTTTTTGTGTGCTCTTTTCACCCATAGAGAGTAGTAGATTTATTAAATTCCAGGGATTTGGACATAATGGTCCAAGGAGGCTTGTTTCAAGTCATGGTGTCTTTAACCTACTTTCACAACATTTTGTTCTGGCTCTAATACTCCCTTTACTTTTGAGGTGGTGTTGTTTTAAATAAAGGCTGACCTCATCTGTTG